>NC_140988.1:311365204-312090204 GCF_052327205.1 Somniosus microcephalus
GATCTCTGTTCTAACATATCAGAACAGTAGCATCCCCAATAATGCCATACTGCTCAGTACTGCACTGGTATGCCAGCCTAGATTACAACCGCAAGTCTCAGACTCTATCTTGAAACCATATCTTCTTAATTAGAGGCAAGAGTGCTACTAACTGAGCCAATCACACTACCTATATAATGATTTGTTAATTTGTTTTTTGGTAGTACCTGTACTGGTTGAAGCAGAAATGTCAGCAAAGGCATTTCAGACAGTGGGAAGCTCTTGCATAATTTTAGTTTACACCAGTCACAACTTATTTCAACATCAGATTCACACAGGTTTTACAAAGACCTTGTGAGTTTGATTACTTCTTCAGATATACCTGTACTTGTCAATTCAACATCAAATTTACAATGCAGAAAGTCCACAAATGAAAGCCGCTGAATGACTTGCAAAACATTTCAGGCATGTTGAAGAGGTTTCAACCAGAATCATGCAACTCAAAATACTTTTAAATGATTTTCTCTTTGTAATCAGTGCTTTGAAAGATGCACAATAAGCACAGAGTTTCCACATGCCTCCTTCATTTACTGAAGCATTGAATACAAGAGGAGTGAAGATTACAGCAAGACTGGTTAAAAATCTAACAAAGCACTACAAAATACAGAAAATTATCCAGGTCTCAATTTAGCTACCATATTGGTTACATGTGACTTAAAATTTCAGTCTGGTAACCAAACATTTCTGGTTGGGGGTTATTGGAACCAGTTTGAAAAACTAAGTTCAGACCCATTTGAACAAAACGGCATGAAAGCCCAGTGAGTTGCGTACATTACGATCTCACAACCATCGGTTAAATGTTCTTTGATGTGGCAGCACTTCTCTGTACCACACTGGAGGCAGGCCAAGATTACATGCTCAAGTCCTGGAGTAGCACTTGAAACCAGGACCTCTGACTTAGAGGCAAGATTGCTACCAACTGACCATAAATACACGTGGCTTGGCATTATTGTTGTATCTGGCAAGGTCAGTAGCATTACAGAAGTCAGACAAGAGTGGTCAGTGGAACAGATGGTTCATCGTTTGCAGCTCATTACCACAGTTGCCCATCACTAGGACTGCTGTTTGTGTGGAGGGTAAAAAAAAGCACCATGGACTGATTGGGCTAAACGGCCTGTTTCTGTGCTGCAATTTCTATGTCATTTTATGTAATCTGCTGATTGGTGGTATATTTTGATAGAGAAATACAGATCAGCCTGTGCTGATTTCCACTGATCTTGGGCAGTGTAGCTTAGCCTTGGTGCCCCTGGGCTACAGAGGTGAATATTGGCTAGGGTTTTCATTGCTGATTGATCTCTAGCAATCTTCGCTACACATGTTTTTTTGTAGACAGGAAGCATACGCAGATGCAAGATTTTAATATACTGTACTGTAAACATTCATTTTCCAATAAAGAGGTTACTTAAGTTCATTCAATCTCAGCAACAATATTTATATTGTTAATATTTATGATTATTATTGTAATAAATAAGCTAATGTTCACAAATGGATGGCTGGAGAGATTGAATGTGAAACCACTTGTCTCTAGCACTACAGGGGCTTTGTGAATATACTACCACCACCACGAAAAACAAATTACTTTTGGCGCCAAATTGAAATGCAATGAAACTATCCAAGGACCAAGTATGGTACTGATACTTACTAACTAGGGAATGAGAATAGCGTGCAGCTTTATTTATAAGGATTTCATATTGTCCCTTTTAGAACATTTTGGGTTCTTGGTGAATAAGTAACTTGGTCACTGACTTCTGTGTAATGTAGTGTTGTTAACAGGAACCTACGAGCACTTTTGCTGCTCATGAAATCAGCAGGTTGTGCTTGTAGCAAATACAAGTACTATCAGGCCTTTTGGGGCCTGGCGATGACTGCTGTAATTCATCACCTGTCAATTAACAATTTTTTCAGCTACATAAAAGTATATTTGTGTGTGTGCTAAATGAATACAAGGCTATAAATGTGACCTACTGTTTAAACCTATACCTTCAATCTCTATATTCAAGAAGTAGGAGCGAGAGAATTGAATGACATTATTTACACAAAAGAACATAATTCATGTCACAACTGCTTGCAACATTTGGACTAATTAATCTAGTTGGAACAGTAAAATCACTGTCGACAGCTATTCCATAATAATATTTTAAATATTGCTGTAAAGTTTTAAAAATAATTTGGTCCCGTTCTCTAACGTAGCTCACTCAGTAGTGGGTGTAGAGTGGACACGGCAGACTTTTCAGGAAATCTGTGCGTATATTATGCATCTATAGTTATGTGGTGTGCATGTATATGTTGAGGGAGATATTATAATACAGAACAAAAAAAAAACCTGTTCCAGAACACACAGTTTTTGGTAAATGGCTATTGTTAAGTAAAATTAGACCAGGCACTTCAGATGTTAATTCCAAGTTGTAAATGGTAGACAAAAAGTGTAGAAGTCATAACCTATTGATGAAATGAAATGCTTTTAGGGATTCATGGATTTTAATTATTGCGTGTCCTGTAGTCACAGGGACAAATTTTGCTAACAGCCAAATGCAGTACAACTCACACCTTGGGGTGGAAGAGCTTTGAGAAGCTGAAATAGTTGAAAATCTGAAATGTCAGTGTTTCACTGAAATTATTAAAAACAATTTCAGTAAAATATGTACTTAAATATATTAAAAGCCCAAACTTAAAGAAATATAGTAGAATATGACAATAGCTTACGAGTTGAAAAACCTGATCCTCGTGACACAAAATAGTATCCATAATTGAGGCTGTACAAGTTTAATCCTAACTAATATTGATTTAATGACAGGAAGTGGTCATTTTTAGCCACATTGCTTATTTAGGCATCAGTTGGTAGCATGCATCCCTCAAGGACAGATTGCAAGTTTATGCCCCAGCCTGGGAAAATGAGTTTATACCTAGGGAAGATGAGTCCGAAAGAATACAATGTACTATTACAAGCATCACCCGCTGATTGGGACAGCTGCTCATCCTAGTTAACAACACAGATCCCATGGCACTAATTATAACACCAGTGGTCCTTAACAACATACTCCAAGAAAACTCTGCTATCAGACCCAAAGTAAAATGCTTAAATGTTTCTGTGATACAGAAAGATTTGGCTCACATAATGGGCAGTGAGGCCTGTTAACACACTCCAATACATGACACTGTTGGCGAGTGCTGATTTAACCACCATCTCCTTGGTTGGGGATTATACTCAGCATCAGTGGTGGTGGAATTATTACTGGGTTTTCTAGCAGCTTTCCAGCCTCAAAAAGGAAAACCTCTCACCAGTGGTGCTAATATCATAGAATGGTTACAGCACAGGAGGCCATTCGGCCCGTCGAGCCCGTGCCGGCTCTCTGCAAGAGCACTTCAGCTAGTCCCACTCGCCCACCCTTTCCCTATAGCCCTGCAATTTTTTTTTTCCTTCAGGTACTTATCCAATTCCCTTTTGAAAGCCATGATTGAATCTGCCTCGACCACACTCTCAGGCAGTGCATTCCAGATCCTAACCACATGCTGCGTAAAAAAGTTTTTCCTCATGTCGCCTTTGGTTCTTTCGCCAATCACCTTAAATCTGTGTCCTCTGGTTCTCGACCCTTCCGCCAATCTCTCCATCTACTGTGTCTGGGCCGCTTATGATTTGAACACCTCTATCAAATCTCCTCTCAACCTTCTCTGCTCTAAGAACAACCCCAGCTTCTCTAGTCTATCCATGTAACTGAAGTCCCTCATCCCTAGAATTATTCTTTTAAATCTTTTCTGCACCTTCTCCAAGGCCTTCAACATCTTTCCTAAAGTGGAGGGCCCAGAATTGTACACAATACGCCAGTTGAGGCCGAACCAGTGTTTTATAAAAAGGCGGTTCATAGCTTCCTTGCTTTTGTACTCTATGCCTCTATTTATGAAGCCCAGGATCCTGTAAGCTTTTTTAACCGCTTTCTCAACCTGCCCTGCCACCTTCAACGATTTGTGCACATATACCCCCAGGTCTCTCTGTTCATGCACTATTTATTCGGTTCCCAAAAGAATAGCAAATAGAAGGCAGTAAAACCACCCGATTTAACCTTGGGCAAGACTGAAATAATGGGGTTGTGTTGGCAGGGGAGAACCCCCGCCCCCCTCCGGCTTGATCCTAGGTCCGTTCCAAACACTTCGAACAACCAGAGATTGCAGGGAATTAGCACTGATCCAGATAGTTATGTGGAATATTGCTAGGTAGAAAGGCTCTGAACTGAACGTGTATTATTAGCATATTAAACCACATGGCTTTCCAGAGGAATAGCCCAGAGATGTACATCAATGCTTATGAAACAGGCTCTGGTATATCAGTCATGTGTATTTCCTACAGTTGGAGACATTAGCTAATCAGTCCTGATTTTAGGCATATATATGGCCTAGCAAGAAAAATAAATAAGTAATTATAGACAAAAGTGCTTGATTTTTGTTAGTGCTGGAGAAGCCGAGGCTCCACTATTTATCTGCTGGCAGAAGCACCTAGTGCTGCCCTGGTGCAGCCGAATCATACAATCGAAGAAGTTGGTTTCCCGCCCTAGTCTCTTCTAAGTTGGCTGATCTCAGCTTGGGCAACAGTTGCAGAATACCAACTGGTCTCAAGACCAGGAAGGAGATAATCAGCAAATGTTCTAACTTTTCATCAAATGACAGTGACCTTTGCTGGATAGTGTGCCTATGGACATTGATAACTGAACAACCAACCTCAGTTGTGATGTCTCCACTGTCAAATGGCCTGCCACTACTCTAGGCTCGTGTCTTATCGATGTGGTAATGGAGTCAGGTGAGGAACTGTATCTCAGGATGAAATGGAGAAATTGAGGGAGGCAAGAAGAACTCAAGTGTTGAAGATTTATTCCTATGGCTAGGTAGAAAATTGTTACTGCTGATAACCACTCTGATTCAGGGCAGCAGAACAATTATTTATCTTGCTTCACTGTAACCTGCATGTAATTTAGTATTGTAGTTATTTTTTAATGTTATTTATCAAAGGTGAATAAGTGTCCCCTGGCAAACTGAACTTTGAAAGCCTAATACAAAAAGAATCCAACAATAAATCACTGCTTCTATCCAGAAGTCACAAACTGAATTTCAAACAGTCAGAGTTATACAGTTACTCTAAGTTTCTATTTTAAGTGAATTATAGATTTTTCTTCTTCTAGAATAGCTTATACCTGTGCAATATTCATAGACTCCTTTGAAATTACCTTACTATTTCATTATAAGTATTCAGGTGTATTTTAAATCTGTTAGCTTGGTTCAGTTTGTAGCACTCTCACCCCTAAGTCAGATGGTGAATTGGGCAGGAGCATGGCAGATGGCGTGCAATGTGTAGAAGTGTGAAGTGATGCACTTTGGGAGGACCAATATGGAAAGATAGTATCCTATAAAATGGCACAATTTTGAAAAGTGTAGATGAGCAGAGAGACCTTGGTGTCCATATACACAAACCCTTAAAAGGTGGCAGGGCAAGTTGATACGGTGGATAAAAAAGCATATAGGTTACCTGGGTTTATAGGGGAATAGAATATAAAAGCAAAGAGATCATGCTAGAACTTTATAAATCACTTAAGTATTGTGGAAAATTCTGGGCACCACACTTCAGGAAAGATGTAAAGGCCTAAGAAAGGGTACAGAGGAGGCTTAGGATGTTATCAGGGATGAGGGGTTGGAAAAGTTAGCACTGTTCTCCTTGGAACAGAGAAGGTTACGAAGTGACCGAATAGAGATTTTCAAGATGATGAGAGGATTTGATAGAGTAAATTGGGGAAAAAGTATTCACTCTGGCGAGTGGATCAATAACTAGAGGTCATAGATTCAAACTCAAGAGTTGTCGGAATCTGGAACGCACTACCTGAAAAGATGGTGGAAGCTGATTCAATAAATAATTTTAAAAGGGAGTTGGACAGGTGATTGAGGATGAGGAACGTACAGGGTTATGGACAAAAAGTGGGAATGTGGGACTAAGTGTGACTGCTCTGGCATGGTGGGCCAAATGGTCTCTGTCTGTGATGTAAATTTCTATGATTTTATGATTCTAATGTTGTGTATTCAAGCCCTAATCCAGATCTTGAGCACATAATCTCATACTTCAGTGCATTACTGAGGGAGTGCCGCATTGTCGGAAATATACTATTATAAATGAGATGTTAAATCAAATCCCCATCTGTCTGTTCAGACGGACATCAAAGATGCAATTGCAGCATTGAAAGAGCCGGCGGCTTTTCTTGTGACATGGACAACATTTCTCTCTCAAAGTAATACCACCAAAACAAATTAACTGGTCATTTATCCCATTTGCTATTTGTGGGACCTAGTTGGCGTGCTCGTCTGCACAACTAGTGATTACACTTAAAAAGTAATTCACTGGCTGTGAAGTTCTTTGTGACAGCCTGAGGATGTAATGAGGCACTGTAGAAATGCTAGTTCTTTCTTAGACAATGCATGGCCTTTCATGGAAAATATATTTCTCATGAAAAGAGGGCTTTAAACTATATTTGAAGCATTACAACAGTGACTACACTTCAAAAGGACTTCATTGGCTGTAAAGCGCTTTGAGACGTCCGGTGGTCGTGAAAGGCGCTATATAAATGGAAGTTTTTCTTTCTTTCATTAGACTGATCAACTAACACAAAAAAATCTAAAAAATATACAAAGTGTGCCTTATCATGAAACAAGTGCTTGTTGGAAACAGTTTGTGAAAACCCTGCAGAATAGGTCTCTTTTTGGCAGGTGCACACCGTACTGTATGTGTTATCAGAATACATTTACAAGACCAACAGGCCAGCCATAAATTAATTCTCTGGTCAATTTTTGAATGTGCTTATCGCAGCCCAATTTTATGCCATGGCAAAACTATTATATAATGATCAATAAACTTGCTTTCATCTTAATTACACATGTATTATTTTACATATCTTACAGTATCCATTGCCTTCTGTATAAAAAAGATCCAGAAGGAGCTCAAAATATTCAAGGGCTACAGAAATACATACACACTTCATGGAAAACTATGAATTACATAGAAAATAAGATTAAACCAAGTATCTCATTCCTTGAACAACAATGTAAAATCTGGGTCTATCTAGGTGTGGCTCAAGGCTATAACCCAATTTAAAGATTCAGATAGCATCGTGAATTGCAACAGCATAGATTGCAATGAAGTGCACCTGTACCCTAGAGATATTCAAATGGATTATAGCATGATTATTTATAAAGCGTTATTATTCTATTTGAATGAAATGCATAGAAACTAAGTGTCCTCTTAAAACAAGATAAAATTGTCCCAGAGCGTAATTGTCAGGTAAAAGAAACCTAGAATATTTTCCAAAATTTTTAATTCACATCTATTACAGTATACCTGTTGTGGAAGATAAAGACTAAATACACAAAGTATTGTCTGTATTGTATTTCACTTTAAAATAAAACCAAACAGGCAGCGGTCATACATTATAACCTCATTAAAATTATACATTTCTTCTATAACATTACCTGCATGATCCCTTACTCTTGGATGCAAAAAAAGGCAACATAAAAGCCATTTGAGATACACCTTTACAATTTTCTCGCAAGTTTGGCCTCACCTCCCTCCGAACCGAGGCTCGGAGATGTGGCAAAAGGGGCAATGAATTCAGGGCCCAACCAGTCACCGTATAATTTAAAACTTGTGTACGTACCTTAAAATGCGCACTTTTTGTTGACAGTAGGAAGTTAGCGCGTTACACCAAACATGGGAGATAAATATTACGGACCAAGCCGTTTTTTTTAAAAAGGAGGGAACCAGCATTTTTTATATAACTACATAAAAAAAACGCGTTTGAACCCCAAAAATCACCAGACAAGGCCTCGAGCTCCAACCAGTCAGAACTGCCACTGCAAAGAGCATGATCTATAAAACTATTGAGAAATAAAAGAGAAATAAAGAGAGAAGCTGTTTTTTAAAATCCCCTTTCTTACCAGCGGTTGTATTTCTGACCGGGCTGTGGGGACTTGAAATCGGTCGATTTCTTCCATCATTTTGGATAACGAAATCGAAGTGATGCTGCGGCCTTTTTTTTTAAGAAAAAAAATGACCCCCAATGATGACTATTTATGATGACTACGATGATTATTTCCTTCCCTCCAGTGTGATTACCTCATATTATTTCTCACAGCAGCCTGAAGCCAGTCTCCACCTCACGCAGAGACAGTGACTCAACTCCAGCTTCCGGGTCCGGAAGTCGGAGCCACCGAGCGCCTCGCAAGACCCCCCTCGAAAAATAACAATCATTATTTTTTTTCTTAAAGGCGTAAGTAATATCTTAATAATTGCAAGAAAAAAAATCAATCACGTTGGTTGATCCGGGAAATTATTTTAATTTTAAAGAAACAGTTTTTTCCCCCCATTCATCCGACCATCCAGGCATCGCTGGAGACAATCCCGTTACCCTGGTTACGACTGGCTCAGGCAAGGAAGACATGCTCGGCGGGCTGCAACTTTAAACCGTGGATACTCTTTCCCTCATCTTTTTTTATTTGTTTATTAATATAATTATTAATTTGATATAATATAGCTTGATCAGTTATATTTAAAATATAACTTTTATTTCTCCTTTGAAAGTAGAAATGGTTGGTGCAGGTGACGGCGGAAGCTGTGGTTGCCCAGGTGATGGGATTCAACTTCCGTTGATGCGACGCTGCTGCTCTTTGAGTCGGATTACAGTTACAGTCCCTTCCATTCATCGAGATGCCACAGAAAACGAAAACTAGATCGGTAATTTCAACAAATTTTTTTCATCTTCGTTTTTTTTACACACGTTAAATATTCATGCTTTATTTTTATAAGAAAGACTTGCATTTATAAAGCGCCTTTCACGACCACCGGACGTCTCAAAGCGCTTTACAGCCAATGAAGTACTTTTTTTGAAATAAAAACAGAAAATGTTGGAAACAGTCAGCAGGTCAGGCAGCATCTGTGGAGAGAGAAACAGAGTTAACGTTTCAGGTCGATGACCCTTCGTCAGAACTGGAAAAAGTTGGAGGTGGAACAGGTTTTTAAGCAAGTGTAAGGGCAGGAGGAGGGGAGGAAAGAATAAAAGGGAAGGTCTGTGATAGGATGGAAGGCAGGAGAGATTAAGAGATAACAGGGATAATGGTGCAAGGCAAAAGGAGATGGTAATGGGACAAGTTAAGAAACAAAATATGTACTTTTTTGAAGTGTAGTCACTGTTGTAATGTAGGAAACATGGCAGCCAATTTGTGCACAGCAAGCCCGCACAAACAGCAATGTGATAATGACCAGATAATCTGTTTCTTTTAGTGGTGTTGGTTGAGGGATAAGTCCCCTATTCTTCTTCAAAATAGTGCCATGGGATCTGAGAGAGTCCACCTGAGAGAGCAGACAGGGCCTCAGTTTAGTGTCTCATCCAAAAAGACGCAGTCCCTCAGCATTGCAAACCTAGATTTTCGTGCTCAAGCCTCTGGAGTGGGATTTGAACTCACATCCTTCTGACCCAGAGGTGCGGAGTGCTACCAACAACCACAGGATTCTTTATTTACAGGACACTTTGTTCAGTGTTGCACAGGTATGAAAGTCAGCCCACCTCTGGTTAGCAAGGTGAATCTTTGTCTGTAGACCAGAAACAAAGTAATTGTTTATTTTTGCGACACAAACCACTAGCAACTTTGTATGTTTTAGGTGATTTAAGGTTTAAGGTGATTGGCAGAAGAACCAAAGGCGACATGAGGAAAAACGTTTTTATGCAGCGAGTGGTTAGGATCTGGAATGCACTGCCTGAAAGGGTAGTGGAGGCAAACTCAATCGTGGCTTTCAAAAGGGAATTAGATAAGTACCTGAAGGAAAAATAAATTGCTGGGTTACGGGGATAGGGCGGGGGAGTGGGACTAGCTGAAGTGCTCTTGAAGAGAGCTTGCACGGGCTCAGTGGACTGAATGGCCTCCTTCTGTGTTGTAACCAATCTATGATTCTAGGTTTGAAGTGTCCATTTCTGAAACATTTTTTTTGACAAAAAATTCAAATGCCACCACTAGGAGCACTTGACAGTTATGACCAGAGGGTTCCTGACACCCATCACCCCACCCCGATGGTCACCGTACCTCCACAATTGGTGGTCTCTTCAGCGCATCCCAGCCTTTACACCTTCCCTTGCCACCCACCCCCCATTCCCCCCACCCCCTCCTGGTAGGTTTTCAGCTCCTTATTGTTTTTCATCTGAGAGCAGGGAGAGAAGAAGCAGATTCCCCTGGTTTGATGAGATTGCTGTTAAGATCTTGCCGCAGGAAGTGGAACACAGGAGGGAGTGTTTATCCCATACCTTGGTCAAAATATCAGTGGAAGTGTGGGGCAAAGAGCTTGACAGGAGGTGGTAGACACAGTCAATGCCAACAGCATTGTCCAGAGAACATGGCTGCAGTGCCAAAAAACATGCAACAAATTCACTCGGTGGGCCAAAGTAGGTGGTGTTAATGTCCCATTTTCTTTGTACTCTGATCCAAATTTCATTAGTTAAACCCATGCATTCCTTCACTTTCTCTCAACCTTCCCAGAGTGAATGACACTTCACTTTGCACTAATCATCAACTTCCTTTCCCAGCCTCATGCTTTTCTGATAAGGATACAACAGACAACACACTTCCATGTCCTGCCCTGTAAACTGCCTCTTTCTGCAATCACAATCCATGTAGAGTCCATCTTCACATTCAGGAGAAGATACAGTCCATGCAGACTTTGGTACTTTATCTATGCCTTAATTTTTAGGAGAAGACAGTACATAATAGAAGGAAGATATCTGCAAAGAGAGGGCAGGCTGATATTAATGATGCCTGAGATGTGACCCACGTTGAGGAGCGGGACCAAGAACTTGAGACGGTGGAGAAGCAGGAAGCCCGGCCCCAGCTTAGGATTTGTACGATAATGAGTTTTCCTTTACATGCTATCCTAGATACTTCTACAAGCACTCACACACAACATAAGCTACCATGTGTCAGCAGCTCCTTGGCAAAGCTCAGGCACCCAAAAGTTGTTCTGAGGATATCTACCTAGCAGTTTTATCTTTCTGTCCAGACAGGCAGGGCCAAAGAAGCTGCAGCAAGGCCCTCACAACAAAAGCCACCCAAGATCTCACCTAGCACCACATCATTCCATCTTACTCGGGCAAGTAACAGTGCAGAGCCATCCACCCCAAGAGATTTAGATAGTTAGATTGACTACACTGGTTGATCCACGAAGCACAGGTGAGCAGAAGCCAGGGGAAAAGATTGAAAAGAAAGAGGAATCATCTCATTCAAGGATGAGGTTTCTATCCCCAGCTGTTGAGGTCAGGTATCCAGATCTTTAAGGCCCAACCTTTAAAAGAAGGATCCTTTCTGAACACGAGAGATTGTTGCAATCTTTGTGAATTTGTCTAGGAACTTTAGGCACATGGAAGCAAGTGTGGAGGTTTCTCAAACATGGAATGGAAAGCATTCAGCGAATCTTTGGATCAGTGACAGCTCCAGGGCCATCTGCAGTGCAGCCTTCACAGCAGAGGCTGTTATGACTGCTCAGATGGTTGCCGTATAGGCCTTGGGCAGCAATCTCCTCCTCATTGGGTAGGACAGCTGATGAGTTTAGCCAAATGAGGGGAGGGCCGCCACAATGTCTTTGCTGTGATGATGTCTGCTCAGGCTGTGACGTGGAGGCTGGGAACAGGTACTGACTGGACCTGACATTGGGTGAAGGCTTTCCCAATGGCAACACATCCAAATCCCTTTCCAATTATTGCACAGAAGTCTGAAAACATGCAGGGTCTGGCTGTCCTTGCACCAGTTGAAGTGCAGTAACCTAAAAAAGGTCCATCTGAGGTCCATGCTCACAGAGCTCGAGAGCCACCTTTAACCCAGGTGCCTTTATGACCATTAGCTGTCAGGCACCTCATAGGCTCCAGTCACAAGGTTTACACTGCAAAGAAGAACCGGAATTGATAGTTGGGGACAACTCATAGGAAGGGTAAGCACCTTGGTAGCAGGCTCGTAGCAGCTTTTTTTTATTCATTCACGGGATGTGGGTGTCGCTGGCAAGGCCAGCATTTATTGCCCTTGAGAAGGTGGTGGTGAGCTGCCTTCTTGAACTGCTGCAGTCCGAGTGGTGAAGGTACTCCCACAGTGCTGTTAGGGAGGGAGTTCCAGGATTTTGACCCAGCAACGATGAAGGAACAACGATAAAGTTCCAAGTCAGGATGGTGTATGACTTGGAGGGGAACTTGGAGGTGGTGGTGTTCCCATGTGCCTGCTGCCCTTGTCCTTCTAGGTGGCAGAGGTCACCGGTTTGGGAGGTGTTGCCAAAGAAGCCTTGGCGAGTTGCTGCAGTGCGTCTTGTAGATGGTACACACTGCAACCACGGCGCGCCGGTGGTGGAGGGAGCGAATGTTTAAGGTGGTGGATGGGGTGCCAATCAGGCGGGCTGCTTTGCCCTGGATGGTGTTAAGCTTCTTGTGTGTTGTTGGAGCTGCACTCATCCAGGCAAGTGGAGAGTAATCCATCACACTCCTAACTTGTGCCTTGTAGATGGTGGAAAAGCTTTGGGGAGTCAGGAAGTGAGACACTCGCCACAGAATAACCAGCCTCTGACCTGCTCTTGTAGCCACAGTATTTATGTGGCTGGTCCAGTTAAGTTTCTGGTCAATGGTGACCCCCAGGATGTTGATGGTGGGGTTTCGCCGATGGTAATGCCGTTGAATGTCAAGGGGCGGTGGTTAGACTCTTGCTTGTTGGAGATATTGCCTGGCACTTGTGTGGCGCGAATGTTAGTTGCCACTTATCAGGAGAGAGATTACAAAATGCTACAGTTCAGAGGGACCTGGGGATCCTTGTGCATGAAACACACAAAGTTAGCATGCAGGTACAGCAAGTAATCAAAAAGGCAAATGGAATGTTGGCCTTTATTTCAAGGGGGTTGAAGTATTAAAGCAGGGAAGTCCTGCTACAACTGTACAGGGTATTGGTGAGACCACACCTCGAGTACTGCGTACAGTTTTGGTCTCCTTATTTAAGGAAGGATATACTTGCATTGGAGGCAATTCAGAGACGATTCACTCGGTTAATTCCAGAGATGAGGGGGTTGACTTATGAGGAAAGGTTGAGCAGGTTAGGCCTATACTCACTGGAATTTAGAAGAATGCGAGGCGATCTTTTTGAAACATATAAGATACTGAGGGGGCTCGACAAGGTAGATGCAGAGAGGATGTTTCCCCTCATGGGGAAATCTAGAACTCGGGGGCATAGTTTCAGAATAAAGGGTTTTAGAACTGAGATTAGGTGAAATTTCTTCTCTCAGAGGATCGTAAATCTGTGGAATTCTCTGCCTCAGAGAGCTGTGGAGGCTGGGTCATTAAATACATTTAAGGTGGAGATAGACAGATTTTTGCAAGATAAGGGAGTGAAGGGTTATGGGGAGCGGGCAGGGAAGTGGCTTTGAGCCCAAGATCAGCCATGATCTTAGTGAATGGCGGAGCAGGCTCAAGGGGCCAAGTGGCCTATTCCTACTCCTATTTCTTATGTTCTTCTCAGCCCAAGCCTGAATGTCATCCAGGTCTTGCTGCATTTGGGCATGGACTGCTTCATTATCTGAGCAGTTGCAAATGGAACTGAACACTGTACAATCATCAGTGAACATCCCCACTTCTGACTTTATGATGGAGGGAAGGTCATTGATGAAGCAGCTGAAGATGTTTGGGCCTAGGACACTGCCCCGAGGAACTCCTGCAGCGATGTCCTGGGACTGACATGATTGACCTCCAACAGCTACAACCATCTTCCTTTGTGCTAGGTATGACTCCAGCCAGTGGAGAGTATTCCCGCTGATTTCCATTGACTTCAGTTTTACTGGGGCTCCTTGATGTCACACTCAGTCAAATGCTGCCTTGATGTCAAGGGAAGTAACTCTCACCTCACCTCTGGAATTCAGCTTTTTTGTTCATGTTTAGACCAAGGCTGTAATGAGGGCTGGAGCTGAGTTGACCTGGCGGAACCCAAACTGAACATCGGTGAGCAGGTTATTTGTGAGTAAGTGCTGCTTGATAGCACTGTCGATGACACCTTCCATCACTTTGCTGATGATTGAGAGTAGACTGATGGGGCGGTAATTGGCCGGATTGGATTTGAACTGCTTTTTGTGGACAGGACATACCTGGGCAGTTTTCCACATTGTCAGGTAGATGCCAGTGTTGTAGCTGTACTGGAATAACTTGGCTAGAGGTGCGGCTAGTTCTGGAGCACAAGTCTTCAGCATGACAGCTGGGATGTTGTCAGGGCTCATCGCCTTTGCTGTATCCAGTGCACTCAACTCTTGATATCACGTGGAGTGAATCAAATTGGCTGAAGACTGGCTTCTGTGATGGTGGGAACCTCAGGAGGAGGCCGATATGGATCATCCACTCGGCACTTCTGGCTGAAGAAGGTTGCAAACGCTTCAGCCTTGTCTTTTGCACTCGCGTGCTGGGCTCCGTCATTGAGGATGGGGATATTCATGGAGCCTCCTCCTCCCGTTAGTTGTTTAATTGTCCACCACCATTCACGACTGGATGTGGCAGGACTGCAGAGCTTTGATCACTGGGATCACTTAGCTCTGTCTATAGGATGCTGCTTCTGCTGTTTAGCCTGCGTGTAGTCCTGTGTTGCAGCTTCCCCAGGTTGGTATCTTATTTTTAGGTATGCCTGGTGCTGCTCCTAGCTTGCTATTCTGCACTCCTCATTGAACCAGGGATGGTCCCCTGGCTTGATGGTAATGGTAGAGTGAGGGATCATAGAATCACAGAATCATAGAATGGTTACAGCACGGAAGAAGGCCATTCGGCCCGTCGATCCTGTGCCGGCTCTCTGCAAGATCACTTCAGCTAGTCCCACTCCCCCGCCCTTTAAGCGTAGCCCTGCAAATTTTTTCCCTTCAGGTACTTATCCAACTCCCTTTTGAAAGCTGTGATTGACTCTGCCTCCACCACCCTTTCAGGCAGTGCATTCCAGATCTTAACCACTCGCTGAGTAAAAAAGCTTTTTCTCATGTCGCCTTTGGTTCTTCTGCCAATCACCTTACATCTGTGTCCTCTGGTTCTCGACCCTTCTGCCAATGGGAACCATTTCATGAGTTTACAGATTGTGATGGAATACAATTCTGCTGCTGTTGATGGCCCACAGCGCCTCATGGCTGCCCAGTTTTGAGCTGCCAGATCTGTTCTGAATCTATCCCATTTAGCATAGTGGTAGTGCCACACAACACGATGGAGTGTGGCCTCAGTGTGAAGACGGGATTTAGTCTCCAGAATGACTGTGTGGTGGTCACTGCTACCAATGCTGTCATGGACAGATGCATCTGTGACAGGTAGATTGGTGAGGATGAGGTCAAGTAGGTTTTTCCCCTCGTGTTGGTTCTCTCACCACCTGCCACAGTCCTAGTCTGGCAGCCATGTCCTTCAGGACTCGGTCAGCTCGGTCAGTAGTGGTGCTACCGAGCAACTCTTGGTGATGGACATTGGGTCACAGTCTAAGGATAAGAGGTAAGCCATTTAGGACAGCGATGAGGAGGAATTTCTTCACCTAGAGAGTGGTGAATCTGTGGAATTCGCTACCACAGAAGGCAGTTGAGGCCAATTCATTAAATATATTCAAGAAGGAGTTAGATAAATTTCTTAAGGCTAAAAGGATCAAGGGATATGGGGAGAAGGAAGGGACAGGGTACTGAGTTTGGATGATCAGCTATGATCTCATTGAATGGCGGAGCAGGCTCGAGGGGCCAAATGGCTTATTCCTGCTCCTATCTTCTATGTTTCTACATTCTGTGCCCTTGCTACCAACCCTCAGTGCTTCTTCCAAGTGGTGTTCAACATGGAGGAGTACTGATTCATCAGCTGAGGGAGAGCGATAGGTGGTAATCAGCAGTAGCTTCCCTTGCTTATGTTTGACTTGAAGCCATGAGACTTTATGGGGTCCGAAGTCAATGTTGAGGACTCCCAGGACCAGTCGCTCCCGACTGTATACCACTGTGCCGCCACCTATGGTGGGTCTGTCCTGCCGGTGGGACAGGACATACCTCGGGATGGTGTAGGATTCGCAAAAATCCATGAAATACAGTATACGGGTAGGGCCCCTGAAGTGGCCACATTGTGAGAACACAGAATGGAGTTGGCAGTTCTCATGGCCCAGTTCAAAAGGACACACACACAGTACCTAACAGCAGTCTGAGTCATCATCGATTAGAAGAATCCAGAACCTTACTGTTTTTGATATTGTAATGTGGTTACAACAGTAAACAAAACTATTAGCACCTGGAGGTGTGCTAATCGCTGGCAGAGCGGTAACCGATCTCAGAAACCGCTGAGCACACACAAACGGAGGGACACTAAACGGATTCCCATTATGGCAAAGCGGTAACCGATCTCAGAAACTGCGGAGCACACACAAACGAAGGGACACTAATCGGATTCCCATTAGTTCGATTTGCGAGCAGTTAAAATTAATGTGCTTGCTTTTGTTAAAGCAACCTTAACAAAGGAAAACGGTTGATTTGGCGCCAAGATTAGGGCCAGAAAAGAGTATAACCGTTCAGGTAAATCGTCAGCAAGCCAGTCTAAGATTCGACCAGAGTAAGGAAGACTCCTCCGGAGACGGTTCACACCGTGAAGTCCAAGTCCAGTTACCATCAGGAGTTCGAGGACTGTGCGGAACAGAAAACGGCTCGAGGATTTCGGAGGACTTCCAAAGTTTGTACAGGAGAGCAAGTCCAGGAGCCGGTCCCATAAGGAAGGTCGGAGGTCCCGGACGACACCAAGTAACAGGGTCCAGGAGCCGGTCCCATAAGGAAGATCGGAAATTCCAGGCGTAACAAGAAGTACCAAGGTCCAGAAGGGTTTTGACATTCTGGTGAGCATAAAGGCCCAACTCTACCTAACTGACATAATTGAGGTATATTCAGTAACGCGAGGGTTTGTAACGTTAAGGGTATTTGTAAGTCAGGAGTGTGACTTATCCCTCGATGTGTCCGTGCGCTTCCCTCACCCCGCTTTTAGCTTATCGCTATTTTAGAACTGTTTATATGCTTTAAAGTTATTTTTCTCGGTGTATAATTTAGTCCTCTGTGAGAAACGTTATTTTTCATCTGCATTTATTCTTGCCATTTTTCTCTGTGTACATTCTCTTTCAAAATAAAGATTGTTTTGATTTAAAACTCAATCTGTCTCATCTGACCATATGTCTTCCGAGTCACGAGTTGGGCCAACACACAAAGGTTGTCTGGCAATAAGCCCAGTGTCTAGAACCGTGAGGGGGGAGCGCTTCGAAACCGCTCATGAGTAGTGCGAAAATCAAAACCGATTTAGCACACCATAAGCTCGTTAAAACGTCCCCTTACAATGGTGATGGAGGAATCTGGGACAGTGGCTGAAAGTTTTGATTCTGTGAGTATGACTATGTCAGGCTGTTGCTTGACCATTCTGTGGAACAAATCTCCCAATTTTGGCACAAGTCCCCAGATGTTAGTGAGGAGGACTTTGCAGGGCCGACTGTGCTGGGTGTACCGTTGCCGTGTCTGAAGCCGGTGCCTAGGTTGATGCCGAGTGGTCCGTCCGGTCTTATTCTTATTGTTTTTTGTTGTGGTTTGTTACAACTGTGTGGCTTGCTAGGCTATTTCAGAGGGCAGTTAAGTGTCAACCACATTGCTGTGGGTCTGGAGTCACATATAGGCCAGACCAGGTAAGGACGGCAGATTTCCTTCCCTAAAGGACATTAGTGAACCAGATGAGTTTTTACGACAATCCAATAGTTTCTGGGTCACCATTACTGATACTAGCTTTTTATTCCAGATTTATTTAATTAACTGAATTTAAATTCCCCAGTTGCCATGGTGAACTCACCACAGCAGCCGTGTGTTAGCCGTGGCTCAGTGGGTAGCACTCTCGCCTCTGAGTCAGAAAGTTGTGGGTTCAAGTCCCACTTCAGAGACTTGAGTCCAAACAAAATCTAGGCTGTCACTTTAGTGCAGCAGTGAGGGAGTGCTATGCTGTCGGAGGTGCCGTCTTTTGGATGAGACGTTAAACCGAAGCCCCGTCTGCCCTCTCAGGTGGACGTAAAAGATCCCACGGCACTATTTCGAAGAAGAGCAAGGGAGTTATCCCCGGCGTTTTGGCCAGTATTTATCTCTCAATCAACATCACTCAAACAGATTATCTGGTGATTATCACATTGCTGTTTGTGGGAGCTTGCTGTGCGCAAATTTGCTGGCTGTGTTTTGACATTACAAAAGTGACTACACTTCAAAAGTACTTCATTGGCTGTAAAGTGCTTTGAGACGTCTAGTGGTCGTGAAAGGCCTATATAAATGCAAGTCTTTCTTTCTCACATCTCTGGATCATTAGTCCAGGCCTCTGGATTACTAGTCCAGTAACATAAACACTATGCTACTGTTCCTGGTAGAGTGCGACAATATTTTTTGAGAGGCTGATTTAGAAAAGTGTGGATGAGAGGAAGGATGATTATAGGAGAGAAGTAGGGATATTTTGTGATTCATGGTGATTGTCATTTATTGGACTGGCAAGGGAAGTTGGTGTGTGGAGTGAGGAGGCTAGGATTCTTTGTTCACGTAAAGGCATCTTGAATCCAGGATTAGCATACTTGTCTGTACAATTTGCTGGGCTGTCTCCTCTTCTTCCTTGGGTTCCTACGCCTCCTCCTCAAGCAGCTGTTCTGTGGACAACTGTTGCTGTTCCTCCAGGTGAATCCTTCTTTCGGTGACTATGTTTCGCAGCATGCAGCAAGCCACAATGAGCTGAGAATCTTTAGCAGGCTGTTACTGCAGGATGATCCCTTATGTGTCCAAGCACTGGAAGCACTGCCTTAGAATGCCAATGATATTTTCTATTATTAGCGAGGCATCTCAGCTGCTGTATTTACTGTACATGGTGCAGAGGAGTCATCAGCTAAGATAGCAGTGGGTAGTTTTGGTCCTCAAGGAGCCTTCATTCGCTGGAAATTAGCAAACATAGGTGCTATGGTATACTGATGGGGAATTAACTCGATATGAATGCGCCCTGGGAATTTGGTTGTCACTTGCATGATGCAGTGATGATATTTGCACATCAGCCAGACATTAACAGAGTAGTAGCCCTTACAATGCATTAGGAGAATGATGGGCTACATGTGTCCTATCTATTACCCCCTCCCTGTACTTTGGAAAATCTTTGATGTGAGTGCCTTAAACAATTGCACTCAGATAATATATACTATTGGCTGACAATTGAGACATTAGCATCCTAAATAAGAAATCTCCTAATTTGGAGCTCATCCTGACTGTTCCCACCAATCAGGAATTTACTCCAGTTTACTTTATGTATTTCTTTTGTTTGTTAGTTTTTACTTTTAGTTTATTGTGCCAGGCAGTGGGAGGTGAATGAGTGCTTTGTAAATTGGAAAAGTTTGATGAGGTGAAGGAGGTGGTCATGGACTTGTCAGCATGCTGATTTATCTTCTATTATTGGATGTAAACTTTGAAATAACTGGGATAAAAAAAAATTATACTGTTGAAATTAATGATTTCACATTAATACCAATAACTTACATTATCTTCCTAATAGGTTACTGCCCCGCCTCCTGTACAGTCTGCTAAAGCTATATCGAAAAAGTCCAAGAAGGTAAGGAGGTTTCTTTGATAACTTCAGGTGATTTGAAAATGAACAATTTAATATCACTAATGTAGATAGCTAATAACGTTACAGTACAGTCACTTATTTAGAAACAATATTATATGATAGAATATAGGACTAGATAAGAAACTAATTAAAAACAGGAAACAGAGATGGCTTGCGAAAGTAAAGGCTTAGAAATTTGATCGTGCTGCACCGTTTTTCGGGTGCTAAATGGGTGTATAAGCATCCAATATGGCAACAGGAAGTGTGTGTTCATTACGACCGGAATTGCACCGCCCGCTATAGTGGATCGGACTTCTTCGTAGGCATCCAGAGCGCACGCCAGAACTATGGAAAACGCTGAATAACTTATGTAAATAAGGGTCCTACGCTTGTTGTAGGACTGTTTTGTGAGATTGGACTGCCCCAGCACCTGCTTCGCCGTGTGTTAAAGTCGTCCAGCAACTTGTTGCCCTAACAGCTGGGAAGGACCCTTCACCAGCGTTATTTAAAAGGATCATGCGGTACTTACAGGTTAGTTGCTGCTTTGTCATTTCAGACTGCTGACTTAACCTGGTCTGTTATCTGACTCTCGAAAGTTCATTTTGACTGTTGAGAAGAATATTTTGCTGATGTTTTTTGTTTTTCATTGACTTAATAGCAGTTTGACTGCAGTCATGTGTGGTCTGGTTGGGCTGCCTTTGGTGCTGGAGGGGATGGGGGGAGGGCAGCAAGGAAGACAACAGAGAGTGGGAGCAGCTGCAACAAGAGGGAGGTGAAGGAGGGCACCATGCAGGAGCCCATACCCACAGTGGGTCTTCAGGGAGCACTTCTCCTACATGAACTTTTGGGAGGTGCAATGTATGAGGCGCCTTCGCTTCACAAAGGAAGTTGTCACCGAGCTATGTCACCTGCAGCAGCTGCAACTCGAGCCTCACACCAGGGCATGGACAGCACTGCATGTGGCTGTCAAAGTCACTATGGTCCTTAATTATAGGCCCCTTTCAGGATGCAGCAGGTGACATCAGTGACATATTTCAGTTTGCAGTCCACAGCTGTATCAGGGAGGTCACCAAGGCTCTCTACACTAATAGGAACACCTACATCTCAATCCCAATGGACAGAGCAAAGGAGCATGAGAGAGCACTAGGCTTCGTTTGCATGACAGGCTCTTCAGGGTGCAAGGTGCACCCACATTGCCTTCCGTGCTCCCCATCAGTTGGGAGCTTGAGCACAGAGCTTGGAGCCAGAGCTGGGAGAACGCAAATGGAGTGGATCACAAACAGAGTGGAATAATTTGGTGAGAGCAGGAATTCGGTGGAGAGGAGGAAGGTGGTTGAGATGTCTAAATGAAAAGGAGGAGTGGAGCCACAGAACCCAAGGACTCTAAGTTAATAGGCATGAGAGTATGACCTGCGGGAGAATGAGAGAAGCAGCCGCAGATAAAGGTAGGCCTGAGAGCCCAGAGCACGGAGGGAGCACAAGCGGCAGGGAGCGAGGCAAAATACCTAAAGTGACGCCAACACAGGGGAAGGAGCTGATTGGTGAGTAGCTGGTGATTTTTTTTTTGAAGTCATGAGTTTATTTCTGTTCAATTAGTTAATAGTCTATTAAGTCGAGGCATGGCAGGGCACCTCAGTCCTTTGGAATGTACATCTTGTGCCATGTCGGTACTCCAGGATGCGTCCCGTGTCCTGGACAACCACGTGTGCAGGAAGTGTCATCAGCTAGAGGTTTCGGAGCTTGAGCGGCAGCTGGCGTCACTGTGGTGTATCCATGAGGCTGAGAGCTACGTGGATAGCACTTTTCAGGAGGTGGTCACCCCGCAGCGTAAGAGTGTGCAGGCACAGAGGAAATGGGTGACCGTCAGACAGACAAGGAGGACCAGGCAGGTAGTGCAGGAGTCCCCTGAGTGCATATCACTCTCTAACCAGATATAGCCAAAGCCAACTCCATGGCACCATGGGTGGCGCAGCTGTATGGGGGGGCGGGGGGGGCGGTGAGGAGGAGGAAGATCGGGAAAGTAAAAGTGATAGGAGATTCAATAGTTAGGGGAATAGACAGGCGTTTCTGCTGCCGCAGACGTGATTCCAGGATGGTATGTTGCCTCCCTGGTGCCAGGGTCAAGGATGTCACTGAGCGGCTGCAGAACATTCTGAAGGGGGAGGGTGAACAGCCAGTGGTCGTGGTCCATATCGGTATCAATGACATAGGTAGGAAGAGGGATGAGGTCCAGCAAGCAGATTTTAGGGAGCTAGGAAAGAGATTAAAAAGCAGGACCTCAAACGTAGTAATCTCCGGATTAATTCCGGTGCCACGAGCTTGTGAATATTGAAATAGGAGGATAGAGCAGATGAATGCTGGCTGGAAAGACGGTGCAGGAGGGAGGGCTTTAGATTCCTGGAACATTAGGACCGGTGGTGGAGGTGGGACCTGTAAAGGCCGGACTGTTTGCACCTCAACAGAGCCGGGGCCAATGCCTCGCCGGGGGGGTTGCTAGTGCTGTTGGGGAGAGTTTAAACTAATTTGGCAGGGGGATGGGCACCAGGAAGTGGCATTAGAAAGGAGAAATGAGGTGCACAAAGGATTGGGAGAGACAGATAGGACTAGAGTAAGAAATGGTATGGTATTAGGTGGGGTCAGTCTGAAAGAGAGAATACAAGAAGGTCTAAAATAGGTTTACATAGAAACATAGAAGATAGGAGCAGGAGTAGGCCATTCGGCCCCTCGAGCCTGCTCCGCCATTCAATGCGATCATGGCTGATCATCCAAATTCAGTACCCTGTCACTGCTTTCTCCCCATATCCCTTGATCCCCTTAGCCTTAAGAAATATATCTAACTCCTTCTTGAATATATTTAATGAATTGGCATCAACTGTCTTCTGTGGTAGAGAATTTCACAGGTTCACCACTCTCTGGGTGAAGAAATTCCTCCTCATCTCAGTCCTAAATGGCTTACCCCTTATCCTTAGACTGTGACCCCTGGTTCTGGACTCCCCGCCATCGGGAACAGCCTTCCTGCATCTAGTCTGTCTAGTCCTGTTAGAATTTTATAAGTTTCAATTAGATCCCCTCTCATTCTTCTAAACTCTAGTGAATATAAGCCTAATCGACCCAATCTCTCTTCATACGTCATTCCTGCCATCCCAGGTATCAGTCTGGTGAATCTTCGCTGCACTCCCTCCATGGCAAGAACATCCTTCCTCAGATAAGGCGACCAAAACTGCACACAATACTCAAGGTGTGGTCTCACCAAGGCCCTGTACAACTGCAGCAAGATATCCTTGCTCCTGTACTCGAATCCTCTCACTATGAAGGCCAGCATACCATTTGCCTTCTTAACTGCCTGCTGCACCTACATGCTTACCTTCAGCGATTGGTGCACAAGGACACCCAGGTCTCGTTGCACTTCCCCTTTTCCCAATCTATTGCCGTTCAGATAATAATCTGTCTTCCTGTTCTTGCCACCAAAGTGGATAACCTCGCATTTATCCACATTATACTGCATCTGCCATGCATCTGCCCAATTGCCCAACCTGTCCAAATCGTACTGGAGTTTCTCTGCACACACGCCCACCCAGCTTTGTGTCGTCTGCAAACTTGGAGATATTACATCTAGTTCCCTCGTCTAGATCATTAATATATATTGGCCCAGAAGTTCGGGTCAGAGGCTTCCCATGGGTGCAAGCCTTCAACCTGCACTTACCTAGCGCGCCGGCCGTTGTGCTGTGGGCCCGCATGGGATTCCGATCCTGGGCCTCCTTCAACTGCCGGCGCGCAGTGCTTGCGTATCCCAGGGGTGCAGTCCCCTGGGATCACGTGGGCCATGGAGAGCCAGTGGTAGCAGGGAAATGCCCATTCATAAAATTGACAGGAAGAGCTGTCAAAACTATAAATGCGCCAAAACATAACTAAAACTTCAAATAATTTTTTTTTTAAGTCACATTTTAAAATAACCATAAATGACGTAAAATAACTATTTTAAACAATTTAAATTTTTGAAAAAGTTAATTACATTTTCTAACGGGGCTTTCTTTTAAATACTTTCTTTAAAGTATTTAAAAATAATAAACCTGTGGAAAAAATGTTTTAATTTTAATTATTTCACCACTTACCTTGTTAAAAGCAGGCCTTTCGCTTGCTTTTTAAAAGTGTAACTGCTGGAGACTTACCCTCCCGGAGAAACCGGCAAAAAAAACGTAAGTTCCAGGCGCATGCGCTGCCTCTCCGGCGCACGCGTTCGACCTGTGAACCCCTTCCTTTAAGGGAACGGAAGTTCCGGTTTCCCGCGCATGCGCAATGCATGCACGAAACCGGCACTTTCGTTGGCCCTACGGGTGAGTACACCGCGCGCATACTCACCCGTGGGGACCCGAATTTCTGGGCCATTGTGAATAAATGGGGTCCTAGTACCGATCCCTGCAGTACCCCACTAGTAACTGCCTTCCACTCGGAAAAAGACCCATTTATTCCAACTCTTTGCTTCCTGTCTGCCAACCAGTTTTCTATCCAAGTCAGTACCTTACCCCCAATCCCATGTGCTTTAACTTTGCACGCTAGTCTCTTATGCGGGACTGTATTGAAAGCCTTTTGAAAGTCCAAATACACCACATCCACTGTTTCTCCCTTATCTATTCTACCAGTTACCTCCTCAAATTCCAGTAGATTAGTCAAGCATGATTTACCTTGTGTAAATCCATGTTGACTTTGTCCGATTCTGTCACTGTTTTCCAAGTGCTCTGCTATTACATCTTTTATAATGGACTCTAGCATTTTCCCCACTACTGATGTCAGGCTTACCGGTCTATAATTCCCCGTTTTTTCTCTACCACCTTTTTTAAATAGTGGGGCTACATTAGCTACCCTCCAATCCATGGGAACTGTTCCAGAGTCTATATTGCATGTGTGTAAATGCACAAAGCGTGGTAAAAAAGGTTGGTGAGCTGCAGATGCAAATAACCACATGGGAATATGATGTGGTGATAATGGAGACCTGGCTCCAGAAAGGGCAGGATTGGGTACTAAATATTCCTGGATATAAGGTGTTCAGGAAAGAAAAGAGATCGGTGGCAGTATTGATTAAGGAGAATATTACAGTGCTGGAGAGAGAGGATGTCCTGGAGGGGTCAAGGACAGAATCTATTTGGTTAGAGTTAAGAAACAATAGAGGTGCCATTACACTACTAGGTGTATTCTGTAGGCCACCAACTAGTGGGAAGGATATAGAGGAGCAAATTTGCAGGGAAATTACAGAGAGGTGCAAGAGGGCTTTAAACTAACTAGTGGGGGGGAGGTTCCTAGAGAGCAAATAATAAAAATAACAACAGAGAAGGTCATAGACTTAGGTAGCAGTGGGGAAATTAAAAACCAGAGTGTGTCAGGAAGGGGCAGAAGATATGGAGTAAAAGGTAAAGTAATAAAAAGGGCAAAAGCAGGAACTAAGTGTCACAAAACATATTTGAAAGTTCTCTATCTGAATGCACGTAGCATTCGTAACAAAATAGACGAGTTAATGGCACAAATAACTACATATGGGTATGATCTTGTGGCCATTACAGAAACATGGCTGCAAGGTGACAATGCTTGGGAATTAAACATACCAGGTTATTTAACGATCAGGCAGGAAGGAAGGGGAGGTGGGGTGGCTATGTTAATAAAGGAAGGAATCACTGTAATACAGAGAAATGATATTGGGTCAAAAGATCAGGATAATGAAACAGTTTGGGTGGAGATAAGGAATAATAAGGGGAAAAAAACACTAGTGGGCGTAGTCTATAGGCCTCCGAACAGTTGCAACTCGGTTGGACGGAGTATCAATCAGGAAATAGTTGAGGCTTGTAATAAGGGAACATCTATAATTATGGGGGATTTTAACTATCATATTAATTGGACAAATCAAACTGGGCAGGGCTGCCTTGAGGATGAGTTCATTGAGTGTATTAGGGATGGGTTTCTTGAGCAGTATGTAACTGAACCGACCAGGGGACAAGCAACCTTAGATCTGGTCCTGTGCAACGAGACAGGATTAATTAAAAATGTCCGAGTAAAGGATCCCCTTGGAATGAGTTACCATAACATGGTTGAATTCCATATTCAATTAGAGGGTGAGAAGGTTGGATCTCAAACAAGCATGCTAAGCTTGAATAAAGGAGACTATGAAGGTATGAGAGCGGAATTGAGTAGAGTGGATTGGGAAAATAGATTAAAGGGTAAGACGATACATGATCAGTGGTGTACATTTAAGGAGTTATTTTACAACTTCCAAAAAAAATATATTCCACTGAAAAGAAAAGGGTGTAAAAGAAAAGACAGCCATCTGTGGCTAAGTAAAGAAATTAAGGATAGTATTCGACTAAAAACAAGGGCATATAAGGTAGCCAAATCTAGTGGGAGGATAGAGGATTGGGAAAACTTTAAAAGACAGCAAAAAATAACAAAAAGATTGATTAAGAAAGGGAAGATAGATTATGAAAGTAAATTAGCAAAAAATATAAAAACAGATAGTAAGAGTTTTTATAGTTATATAAAAAGAAAAAGGGTGGCTAAAGTAAATGTTGGTCCCTTAGAGGATGAGACCGGGAAATTAATGGTGGGAAATATGGAGATGGCAAAAACACTGAATGAATACTTTCTATCAGTCTTTACAGTAGAGGACACTAAGAATATCCCAACACTGGACAAACAGGGGGCTATAGGGGGGGAGGAGCTAAACACGATCAAAATCACTAAGGAAGTGGTACTCGGTAAAATAATGGGATTCAAGGCGGATAAATCACCTGGACCTGATGGCTTACATCCTAGGGTCTTGAGGGAAGTGGTGGTAGGGATTGTGGATGCATTGGTAATAATTTTCCAAAACTCCCTGGACTCAGCAAAGGTCCCGGCAGACTGGAAAACTGCTAATGTAACACCCTTATTTAAAAAGGGCAGTAGACAGAAGGCTGGAAACTATAGACCGGTTAGCCTAACATCTGTGGTAGGTAAAATGTTGGAGTCCATTATTAAGGAGACAGTAACAGGACATTTGGATAATCATAATTTAATAGGACAAAGTCAGCATGGTTTTATGAAGGGGAAGTCATGTTTGACAAATTTGCTGGAGTTCTTTGAGGAAGTAACATATAGGGTGGATAAAGGGGAACCAATGGACGTAGTGTATTTAGACTTCCAAAAGGCATTTGACAAGGTGCCACACAAAAGATTATTGCTTAAGATAAAAAATCACGGGATTGGGGGTAATATTCTGGCATGGATAGAGGATTGGCTATCTAACAGAAGGCAGAGAGTTGGGATAAATGGTTCATTCTCAGACTGGCAATCAGTAACTAGTGGTGTTCTGCAGGGGTCAGTGCTGGGTCCCCAACTCTTTACAATCTATATTAACGATTTGGAGGAGGGGACCGAGTGTAACATATCAAAGTTTGCAGATGATACTAAGATGGGAGGGAAAGTAGTGAGTGAGGAGGACATAAAAAACCTGCAAGGGGACATCGACAGGCTAAGTAAATGGGCAGAGATTTGGCAGATGGAATACAATACTGGAAAGTGTGAGGTTATGCACTTTGGCAGGAAAAATCGTAGAGCAAATTATTATCTTAATGGCAAGAAACTGGAAAGTACTGAAGTACAAAGGGATCTGGGAGTCCTGGTGCACGAAACTCAAAAGGTTAGTATGCAGGTGCAGCAAGTGATTAAGAAGGCCAATGGAATGTTGGCTTTCATTGCTAGGGGGATAGAATATAAAAATAGGGAGGTATTGCTTCAGTTGTACAAGGTATTGGTGAGACCGCACCTGGAATACTGCATACAGTTTTGGTGTCCATACTTAAGAAAAGACATACTTGCTCTCGAGTCAATACAAAGAAGGTTCACTCGGTTAATCCCGGGGATGAGGGGATGGACATATGAGGAGAGGTTGAGTAGATTGGGACTCTACTCATTGGAGTTCAGAAGAATGAGAGGCGATCTTATTGAAACATATAAGATTGTGAAGGGGTTGGATCGGGTGGATGCGGGGAGGATGTTCCCGATGATGGGTGAAACTAGAATTAGGGGGCATAGTCTTAGAATAAGGGGCTGCTCTTTCAAAACTGAGATGAGGAGGAACTACTTCACTCAGACGGTGGTAGGTCCATGGAATATGCTGCCCCAAAAAGCTGTAGAAGCTACATCATTACATAAATTTAAAACAGAAATAGACAGTTTCCTAGAAGTAAAGGGAATTAAGGGTTACGGGGAGCAGGCAGGAATTTGGACATGAGTCTAGGTTCGGATCGGTCATGGCCCTGTGGGTAGCGGAGCGGGCCCAGGGGCCGTGTAGCCTGATCCTGCTCCTATTTCATGTGTCTAATTCTGTTAGATTCAGGAGATGGTCCTGTGATAGTAGATTGGCGGTTAGGATCAGATCAGCCATGATCTTATTGAATGGCGGAGCAGGCTCGAGGGGCCGATTGGCCTACTCCTGCTCCTATTTCTTATGTTCTTATGTTAACTTTTGAGTAGTGATAATGGAGGACTTCAACAATGCTAATATAGACTGGGATAGTAATAGTGTAAAGGGCAGAGAGGTGGAAGAATTTCTGAAGTGCGTTCAGGAGAACTTTCTTGATCAGTACTTTTCCAGTCCAATGAGGAAGGCGTTGTCGAAGTCTCGACTCCCGAGTAAGACTCTTAAACACAAAGTATCGTCAAAGACAGGCTTTATTTGCTTGCAAGGGAAGGGTTGTGTGGTCAAAGGCTACATCAGACCTCTTCGAAGTAAAACAGAAGTTGTAACACATTTATACAGTACAGAGACAAACAGGCTTTCTATGCCACATGAGATAGTATTGAATCATACCTGATTACAAAGGCACAGACCTTGCGAATTATTGGAACAACGTATTCCAGGCTTCGTTAGAATAATGAACAGAAATACCTTGAGATATGATTAATTAATCCTTTATTATGGGATCCTTCTGTTCTCCCACTGTACCAACTGAGCCTGTGGGCCGATGTTTACCTTATCCTGTCCTTGGCTATTTGTTTGGTAAACGAGGCTCCTTGTTAAGCTTGTCACAGATAAGGAGTACGTATGTTGCATTCCTTAATTGTCTCAACCCCTTGAAACTGATTAGTGAATCATGCTGTCGGCCATTTGAGTTTTTATTCTATGCCTAGGAAGCCATTTTGTGTCTAAGTGAGAAACTGTACTTCCACAGCGTCAATGCTGGCTTTCATTCTAGGGAATGAGGTGGGTCAAGTGGAGCAAGTGTCAGTAGGGGAACATTTAGGGAACAGTGATCATAGTATCATAAGGTTTAGATTAGCTATGGAAAAGGACAGGGAGCAATCTAGAGTAAAAATACTTAATTGGAGGAAGGCCAATTTCAATGGGTTGAGAACGGATCTGGTCCGAGTAAATTAGAATCAAAGGTTGGCAGGCAAAACTGTAATCAAACAATGGGCTGCCTTTAAAGAGGAGATGGTTCGGGTACAGTCGAGGTACATTCCCACGAGGGGGAAAGGTAAGGCAACCAAAGTCAGAGCTACCTGGATGCCAAAAGAGAGAGAGTATGATGAAGCAGACAAAGAGCGCATATGACAGATGTCAGGTTGAGAATACAAGTGAGAATCAGGCTGAATATGAATGTTCTGAGGGGAATTGAAAAAGAAAATAAGAGGAGCAAAGAGAGGGTATGAAAATAGATTGGCAGCTAACATAAAAGGGAATTCAAAAGTCATCTATAGGCATAGAAATAGCAAACGGGTAGTAAGAGGAGGGATGGGGCTGACTAGGGACCAAAAAGGAGACCTACGCATGGAGGCAGAGGGCATGGCTGAGGTACTAAATGAGTACTTTGCATCTGTCTTCACCAAGGAAGAAGATGCTGCCAAAGTCATAGTGAAAGAGGAGGTAGTAGAGATACTGGATGGGATAAAAATTGATAAAGAGGAGGTACTATAAAGACTGGCTGTACTTAAAGTAGATAAGTCACCAGGACCGGATGGGATGCATCCTAGGATGCTGAGGGAAGTTAAGGTGGAAATCGTGGAGGTACTGGCCAAAATCTTCCAATCCTCCTTAGATATGGGGGTGATGCCAGAGGACTGGAGAATTGCAAATGTAACACCATTGTTCAAAAAAGAGTGTAAGGATAAACCCAGCAACTACAGGCCTGTCAATTTAACCTCGGTAGTGGGGAAGCTTTTAGAAATGATCATCCGGGACAAAATTAACTGTCACTTGGGCAAGTGTGGATTAATTAAGGAAAGCCAGCATGGATTTGTTAAAGGCAAATCGTGTTTAACTAACTTGATTGAGTTTTTTGATGAGTTAACAGAGAGGGTTGATGAGGGCAATGCGGTTGATGTGCTGTACATGGACTTCCAAAATGCGTTTGATAAAGTGCCACATAATAGGCTTACCAGCAAAGTTGAAGCCCATGGAATAAAAGGGACAGTGGCAGCATGGATACGAATTTCGCTAAGTGACAGGAAACAGAGTAGTGGTGAACGGTTGTTTTCAGTCTGGAGGAAGTTATACAGTGGTGTTCCCCAGGGGTTGGTACTAGGACCACTGCTTTTCTTGATATATATTAATGACTTGGACTTGGGTGTACAGGGCACAATTTCAAAATTTGCAGCTGACACAAAACTTGGAAGTATAGTGAACAGTGAGGAGGATAGTGATAGACTTCAAGAGCACATAGACAGGCTGGTGGAATGGATGGACACGTGGCAGATGAAATTTAGTGCAGGAAAGTGCGAAGTGATACATTTTGGTAGGAAGAACGAAGAGAGGCAATATAAACTAAAGGGTACAATTCTAAAGGAGGTGCATGAACAGAGAGACCTGGGGGGATATATGCACAAATCGTTGAAGGTGGCAGGGCAGGTTGAGAAAGCGGTTAAAAAAGCATACGGGATCCTGGGCTTCATAATTAGAGGCATAGGGCTCAATTTTACCAGGCCCGAGGAGGTGGGTTTGGAGGCGTGTGAGTTGTCAAAATCGCAAACAATGGTGGATGGGTCCGATCCCACCTCCATCCGGCCTCTGAGCAATTTTCCCACATTCATGGAACCAACTAGAGATCAGGCCATCTTAGACTGGGTATTATGTAATGAGAAAGGATTAATTAGCAACCTTTGTTGTGCGAGGCCCCTTGGAGAGGAGCGATCATAATATGATAGAATTCTTCATTAAAATGGAGAGTGAAGCAGTTGACTCAGAGACGAGGGTCCTGAATTTAAATAAAGGAAACTATGATGGTATGAGGCACGAGTTGGCTAGGATGGATTGGGGAACGTTACTTAAAGGGCTGATGGTAGATAGGCAATGGCAAACATTTAAAGATCGCATGGATGAACTACAGAATTTGTTCATCCCAGTTTGGCATAAAAATAAAACAAAAAAGGTGACTCAACCGTGGCTAACAAGGGAAATTAGGGATAGCATAAGATCCAAGGAGAGGACATATAATTTGGCCAGAAAAAGCAGCAAACCTGAGGATTGGGAGCAGTTTTGGATTCAGCAAAGGAGGACAAAGGGATTAATTAAGAGGGGGAAAATAGATTATGAGAGTAAGCTTGCAGGGAACATAAAAACTGACTGTAAAAGCTTCTATAGATATGTGAAGAGAAAAAGATTGGTGAAGTCAAGCATAGGTCCCTTGCAGTCAGAATCAGGGGAATTTATAATGGGGAACAAAGAAATGGCAGACCAATTAAATACATACTTTGGTTCTGTCTTCACAAAGGAGGACACAGATAACCTCCCAGAGATGTCGGGGAACATAGGGTCTTATGAGAGGGAGGAATTGAATGAAATCAGTATTTGTAGAGAAATGGTGTTAGGGAAATTGACGAGATTGAAGGCCGATAAATCCCCAGGGCCTGATAATCTACATCCTAGGGTATTTAAGGAAGTGGCCCTAGAAATAGTAGATGCATTGCTGGTCATCTTCCAAAATTCTATAGACTCTGGAACAGTTCCCATGGATTGGAGGATAGCTAATGTAACCCCACTATTTAAAAAAGGTGGTAGAGAGAAAACGGGGAATGAAAGACCGGTAAGGCTGACATCGGTAGTGGGGAAATGCTAGAGTCCATTATAAAAGATGTAATAGCAGAGCACTTGGAAAACAGTGACAGGATCGGACAAAGTCAACATGGATTTACAAAAGATAAATCATGCTTGACTAATCTACTGGAATTTTTTGAGGATGTAACTGGTAGAATAGATAAGGGAGAACCAGTGGATGTGGTGTATTTGGACTTTCAGAAGGCTTTCGATAAGGTCCCGCATAAGAGATTAGCGTGCAAAGTTAAAGCACATGGGATTGGGGGTAAGGTACTGTCTTGGGTAGAGAACTGGTTGGCAGACAGGAAGCAAAGAGTTGGAATAAAAGGGTCTTTTTCCGAGTGGCAGGCAGTGACTAGTGGGGTACCACAGGGATCGGTGCTAGGACCCCAGCTATTCACAATATATATAAATGATTTAGACGAGGGAACTAGATGTAATATCTCCAAGTTTGCAGACGACACAAAGCTGGGTGGTCATGTGTGCTGTGAGTAGGATGCAGAGAAACTCCAGTATGATTTGGACATGTTGGGTGATTGGGCAGATGCATGGCAAGTGCAGTACAGGAAACTCTTTTTTTATCTGGCACCGACGGGACCGGCGTGGTGCCGGTTGATCAAAAAGTCCGGATTACAGAGATGTATACTTACCAAGGTACGAGAGCCCTGTACATGGCCACAGGTGCAGGAGCCCCAGTTACACGGCACTTGTGCAGGAGTTCCGGTTACATGGCTACAGATCCAGGAGTCCCTGTTGCATGGCCACAGGTGCAGGAACCCCGGTTACACGGCCTCTAATATATAGAAAAATGTGCCTAAACCTACTCCTGAATTTTGCCGATTAAGAGAGCTTTCCGGATATTTAGGTGCCGGTTAAAAGAGAGTTTCCTTTATAATGTGGATAAATGCGAGGTTATCCACTTCGGTGGCAAAAACAGGAAGACAGATTATTATCTGAACGGCAATAGATTGGGAAAAGGGGAAGTGCAACGAGACCTGGGTGTCCTTGTGCACCAGTCGCTGAAGGTAAGCATGCAGGTGCAGCAGGCGGTTAAGAAGGCAAATGGTATGTTGGCCTTCATAGTGAGAGGATTCGAGTACAGGAGCAAGGATGTCTTGCTGCAGTTGTACAGGGCCTTGGTGAGACCACACCTTGAGTATTGTGTGCAGTTTTGGTCGCCTTATCTGAGGCAGGATGTTCTTGCCATGGAGAGAGTGCAGCGAATATTCACCAGACTGATACCTGGGATGGCAGGAATGACGTATGAGGAGAGATTGGGTCGATTAGGCTTATATTCGCTAGAGTTTAGAAGAATGAGAGGGGATCTCATTGGAACTTATAAAATTCTAACAGGACTAGACAGACTAGATGCAGGAAGGATGTTCCTGATGGCGGGGGAGTCCAGAACCAGGAGTCACAGTCTAAGGAAAAGCGGTAAGCCATTTAGGATTGAGATGAGGAGGAATTTCTTCACCCAGAGAGTGGTGAACCTGTGAAATTCTCCACAACACAAGGCAGTTAAGGCCAATTCATTAAATATATTCTAGAAGGAGTGAGATATATTTCTTAAGGCTAAAGAGATCAAGGGATATGGGGAGAAAGCAGGGACAGGGTACTGAATTTGGATGATCAGCCATGATCTCATTAAATGGCGGAACAGGCTTGAGGAGCCGAATGGCCTACTCCTGCTCCTATCTTCTATGTTTCACACCCCATTTCCATCCCGCCTCCAAGAGGTGGGATAGGCCCGTAAGGCCCTTAACAACCAGTTAATTGCCTCTATAATCCCATTTTGAGAGGCCTTTCTGATTTTAACACATTTCCCCTGTCCTGTACGTCTCCTCTGGAACACGCCAGTTAATCCTGGTGGCCTCACAAGTGGATTGTTTACTAACAGCTGCAGCTCCACCATTAAAAAGGAGTTATCACCAATGATCATTTGCAGGTGGCAGAACTTTGTTGTCTCAGGCCTGCGGGAACTTTTAGTAGGCCTACTCATTGTTGTGGACTTTTGGAGCCTGACACCCACCTCCCGTATGACTTTCTGGCAAACCCCTCTTCCCCACCTTGACTGAGTGCTTCCTCAACTGAGGTATATACCAGAAGCAAGGGAACCATTTATTTCCTTTCCTCCTGGACATTAGATTTGGACGAAGACCAGCCGCGGCAGCAGCATTACCCTGAACAGCAGCACCACCAACAGCAGGAGCGACAACAGGAGCGCCAAACGGCTGCTCACCCACCTGAAGCTGCACAGGTCAGAAGGCACCAGCGGGTGACCACATTGCTGCCCGGGATGCAAGGGACGCACTCATGTTGGCCAGATTTGCTTAGCCTGCACAATCAAACACTTTTGCCTCACACCTTCTTACCAGAGCAGCGACAATGGACAAGAACCTGCGGATTCCTATCACTCTGACCACCATACTGACAATTGCAGGTTGCCCTAAGCCCTCAATGTGGAATTCCCATTTGCAAAATGACACTGGCCACAACTTCAACAGTTTGCCATCAAATCTGTTTATCATAACAATTCAAGGATGGCTTGTCAAAAAGCAATACAACAGAACACCCAAATGACTACCCTTGTGACTACTTGTGCTTTATCTTCCTCTTACACGTGCTCCTACCTGGTGCTTCCCCTGTGACTTCAGCAGATGTGGAGGCCCCTTGCTCACTTTCTTGCTGCTCCTTTGGTGGCTGTCCTCTGGGTTTGCGAATGTGTGAGGGCTCGGCAACAGTCTGCTGCTCCTGCGGCTATGCAGGGGCTGGGACGCCCATCTCAGTTGGGTGAGGACTCTGGTGGGGCTCTGACCGAGGGCTTTGCAGTGGCATGGTCGTGTGAGCACTTGGAGAGGCGCCCCCACTTCCTTGTTGTCTGCCACCAACATCCCTCTCATGGGTCAGCCCCACTTCAGTGCTAGCAAGTGGCTTGACAGCACCCTGCTGCACTTCAGGGGGTCTATGAGGACCCGTTTATGCACTGGAAGTCCTACTGCAGAGGACTTCCATGAAGGTCTGGTTTCTATGCTCAATAGCTGACCATCGCTCCTCAAGAGATGTCAGTCTATTCTGAACAATGACCATGTTTTGAATACCCTGGTGACTAAGCTCCTCCATGGCTGTAGCCATCGTCTCCTCTACCATAGCCATTCTCTCCTCTACGGTAGCCAGCTTTACCACGGAGGTTGCCATCCTTTCCACGGAGGTTGCCATCCTTTCCGTGGTGATGCTTTCATGCGTCAATGCCTCCACTCTGCTCATGTTCGCGATGGACTCCTCCATTTGCTCCACACCCGCAACGACCTTGGAGATAAATGCTGCCAGAGACTCCTGCACCTGTTCCTGGAGTTCCAGCACCGCTCTCCTTCTGGATGGGCCTGGAAGCACAGGGTCGACATGCAGCTGAGCCAAGCTGGCAGAGTTCTGCGCCCTCCGATGAGGACTCTCCACTGCTGTCCCTGTCTCCACCATCTGCTGATGCTCACTTGTGAGCTGTGATACACCAGGTGACAACACTACTCTATCTTGCGAAGGTCCCACCAAGGTGTGAGTGTCTGTGCTGGTGCTGGGTGCGCTGAATTCTGCTGATGCTGTGCCCTCAGAGGTTACAGCTTCCTCTGAGGAGTCCTAAGGCTCAGGCCCTTCCTCCTGGACAGTGGGGATGGGGGCTGTCGATGGTCCTGTGAGGGAATAAAGGAAAGAGTTAGAGATGTGAGGTAAAGGTTGCATGCACATTGAATTGTGCAGATGATTATAAGTCAATCTGTTAGAGCATCAGGATCATTATCAGTGACTCATGCAATGTCAATGAGAGTGATGCAAAACTATTCTGTCACCAGCTTGCTGTGATGCGCCCGTCTGTCCGTCCCCCACTTGCGAATCGTCCTCCAGTCTGGCGATCTCCAGGCCGCCTCCTCCGAAGTGGTGAACTGGGCTACTGAGGGTGGCCCTCCTCCTGTCCTCGCTCTTTCCCTCTTATTGTGGGCTCTCTTTCCCTGCAATGAGGGACACAAGTGGAGTTTGAGTGAGAATGAAGGAGTGAGTGTAGAGAATCCGTAGCATAGATGCTCAGAAGGAGACAAAGGGCCCTCCCTGTGTGTTGTAAGTTGTTGTCATTGCATCACCGTGATAGGGAGTGTGAGGGCTGCATGGCAGAATAGTTAAGTGAATGTGACCATAGAGAGAGAGGGAATGGGTAAGGGTGCAGGGATGTAAGGGTCAAGTGGGATCTGGAGGAAGAGGTTGGCAAAGCAGAGTGCTGGTGAGGAGAGGCAATGGGGATCAGATTGAGGGTGATGGGAAAGTCATACTCACTTTTCCTGTGCGGAGAAGGTCATGAAACCTCTTCCTGCACTGCAGCCAGGTTCTGAGGCACATAGAGATTGAGTTGACCTCCTGGGCCACTTGCAGCTGCACAGTTTTAGTCTGCTGGGGAGGCTTTTTCCTCCCTGAGGAGGGGAAGAGCACCTCCATATTTGTTCTTGCTCCCTCCAGCAGAGCTTGGAGGGAGGCCTCATCGAATCTTGCAGCACACTTTGGTCTACTGGTGGACATAATTGCTGAAGGAAGCACTCAGAACAATGGGCATAAAGTTTAAAGGCTGTAAAAGAAGCAAGACTGCTTGCAGGCTTTAAAGCCAGCAGCATCGGTTACGTCATCGGAAGCGACTTTCTGTATGAAAAGGCTCATTGGGCCAGGGGTTTCCACACACTGGAAATCAAGTGCCCAATTAGGGCAAAATCGCACTTTTGTCCCACTTCACATTGGAGTCGGGATCCTGACATGACGACCACCTGACACGCCCCAGCCCGCCCCCAATGGCAAAATCGAGCCCATAGAGTACAAAAGCAAGGAAGTTATTATCAATCTTTATAAAACATTGTTTCGGCCTCAACTGGAGTATTGTGTCCAATTCTGGGCACTGCACTTTAGGAATTATGTGAAGGCCTTAGTGAGGGTGCAGAAAAGATTCACAAGAATGGTTCCAGGAATGAGGGACTTCAGTTATGTGGATAGACTGGAGAAGCTGGTGTTGTTCTCCTTAGAGCAGAGAAGGTTGTGAGGAGATTTGATAGAGGTGTTCAGAATCATGAGGGGTCTGGACAGAGTAGATAGAGAAAAACTGTTCCCATTAGCGGAAGGGTCGAGAACCAGAGGACACAGATTTAAGGTGATTGGCAAAAGAACCAAAGGAGTGACATATGGAGAAGCTTTTTTACGCAGCGAGTGGTTAGAAAAGGAATGCACTGCCTGAAAGGGTGGTGGAGGCAGATTCAATCGTGGCTTTCAAAAGGGTATTGTAAAGTACCTGAAGGAAAAAAAATTGTAGGGCTACGGGGAAAGAGCGGGGGAGTGGAACCAGCTGAAGTGCTCTTGCAGAGAGCTGGCACGGGCTCGATGGGCCGAATGGCCTTCGTCTGTGTTGAAACCAGTTTATGATTCTATCACCAGCCTAGCAACATTATCAATCATAAGGATTAAACTGTCTCAACGGTCAGCTGCTTTGCGGCCACACGTAGTGCATTATGCATGTCTGCTCAGTATCCTGGCAGCAGTCATGACATATTCATTCTGCGCCAGTCCTCTGTGCCGTTTTTCTAGCTAGGCCGTCAAATTACAGGCTGATCACTGGGCAAGAAGTGCTATCCATTCCAGATATGGCTCATGACATAGACATTGAAACATAGAAGATAGGAGCAGGAGTAGGCCATTCGGCCCCTTGAGCCTGCTCCGCCATTCAATGCGATCATGGCTGATCATCCAAATTCAGTACCTGGTCCCTGCTTTCTCCACATACCTCTTGATCCCTTTAGCCTTAAGAAATATATCCAACTCTTTCTTGAATATATTTAGTGAATTGGCCTCAACTGCCTTGTGTTGGAGAGAATTCCACAGGTTCACCACTCTCTGGGTGAAGAAATTCCTCCTCATTTCTGTCATAAATGGCCTACCCCTTACCCTTAGACTGTGACCCCTGGTTCTGGACTCCCTGACCATTGGGAACATCCTTCCTGCAATTGACTCAATCTCTCCTCATACATCATTCCTGCCATCCCAGGTATCAGCCTGGTGAATCTTCGCTGAACTCCTTCCATGGCAAGAACATCCTTCCTCAGATAAGGCGACCAAAACTGCACACAATACTCAAGGTGTGGTCTCACCAAGGCCCTGTACAACTGGAGCAAGACATCCTTTTTCCTGTACTCAAACCCTCTTGCTACGAAGGCCAACATACCATTTGCCTTCTTAACCGCCTGCTGCACCTGCATGCTTACCTTCAGCGACTGGTGCACAAGGGCACCCAGGTCTCGTTGCACTTCCCCTTCTCCCAATCTATTGCCATTCAGATAATAATCTGCCTCCCTGTTTTTGACACCAAAGTGGATAACCTCACATTTATCCGCGTTATATTGCATCTGCCATGCTTCTGCCCAATCACCCAACCTCTCCAAATCATCCTGGAGTTTCTCGGCATCCTCCTCACAGCACACACTCCCACCCAGCTTTGTGTCGTCTGCAAATTTGGAGATATTACATCTAGTTCCCTTGTCTAGATCATTAATATATATTGTGAAAAGCTGGGGTCCAAGGACCGATCCCTGGGGTACCCCACTAGTCACTGCCTGCCACTCGGAAAACGACTCGTTTATTCCAACTCTTTGCTTTCTGTCTGCCAACTAGTTCTCTATCCAAGTCAATACCTTGCCCCCAATCCCATGTGCCTTAACTTTACACGCTAATCTCTTATGCGGAACCTTATCGAAAGCCTTCTGAAAGTCCAAATACACCACATCCACTGGTTCTCCTTTATCTATTTTACCAGTTACATCCTCAAAAAATTCCAGTCGGTTAGTCAAGCACGATTTACCTTTTGTAAACCCATGTTGACTTTGTCCGATCCTGTCACTGTTTTCCAAGTGCTATGCTATTACATCTTTTATAATGGACTCCAGCATTTTCCCCGCTACCGATGTTAGGCTTACCGGTCTGTAATTCCCCGTTTTTTCTCTACCACCTTTTTTGAATAGTGGAGTAACTTTAGCTACCCTCCAATCCATGGGTACTGTTCCAGATTCCATCGAATGTTGGAAGATGATCAGCAATGCATCCACTATTTCTAGGGCCACTTCCTTAAGTACCCTAGGATGTAGATTATCAGGCCCTGGGGATTTATCGGCCTTCAATCCCATCAATTTCCCTAACACCATTTCCCTACAAATACTGATTTCTTTCAGTTCCTCCCTTTCATCAGACCCTATGCTCCCCGACGTCTCTGGGAGGTTATTTGTGTCCTCCTCTGTGAAGACAGAACCAAAATATGTATTTACTTGGTTTGCCATTTCTTTGTTCCCCATTATAAATTCCCCCGATTCTGACTGCAAGGGACCTACGCTTGACTTCACCAATCTTTTTCTCTTCACATATCTATAAAAGCTTTTACAGTCAGTTTTTATATTCCCTGCAAGCTTACTCTCATTTTCTATTTTCCCCTTCTTAATTAATCCCTTTGTCCTCCGTTGTTGAATCCTAAACTGCTCCCAATCCTCAGGTTTACTGCCTTTTGTGGCCAATTTATATGTCCTCTCCTTGGATCTTATGCTATCCCTAATTTCCCTTGTTAGCCACGGTTGAGTCACCTTTTTTGTTTTATTTGTATGCCAAACTGGGATGAACAAATTCTGTAGTTCATCCATGCGGTCTTTGAATGTTTGCCATTGCCTATCCACCGTCAACCCTTTGAGTGACATTCCCCAATCAATCCTACCCAACTCGCGCCTCAGACCATTGTAGTTTCCTTTATTTAAATTCTGGACCCTAGTCTCTGAGTCAAGTACTTCATTCTCCATCTTAATGAAAAATTCTATCATATTATGATCGCTCCGACCCAAGGGACTTCGTACAACAAGATTGCTAATTAATGCTTTCTTGTTACATAATACCCAGTCTAAGATGGCCTGATCTCTGGTTGGTTCCTCGACATATTGGTCCAGGAAACCATCCCATAAACACTCCAGCAATTCCTCCTCCACAGTATTGTTACTAATTTGGTTAGCCCAATCTATATGTAGATTGAAGTCACCCATGATGACTGCTGTGCCCTTATTGCACGCTTCTCTAATTTCCCTTTTAATGCCATCCCCAACCTCCGCATTACTGTTTGGAGGTCTATATACCACTCCCACTAACGTTTTCTGCCCCTTGGTATTTCTCAGTTCTACCCATACAGATTCCACATCATCAGAGCTAATATCCTTCCTTACAATTGTGTTAATCCCTTCTTTAACCAGCAATGCTACCCCACCTCCCTTTCCTTTTTGCCTATGTTTCCTGAATATTATATACCCCTGGATGTTGTGTTCCCAGCCTTGGCCACCCTAGAGCCATGTTTCCATAATCCCAATCAAATCATATTCGTTTACCTCTATTTGCGCAGCTAATTCATCCACCTTATTACGAATGCTCCTCGCATTAAGACACAAAGCCTTCAGGCTTGTTTTTTTAATGCTCTTAGACCTATTAGAATTATTATTTACTGTGGCCATGTTTGATTTAAACCATTGATTTCTCTGACTGCCACTTTTGTTTTTCTCCTTCCTATCTTTTGCTTTTATCCTCGTTTCCCTTTCCTCTGTCTCCCTGCTCAGGTTCCCAACCCCCTGCCATTTTAGTTTAAACCCTCCCACACAGCACTAGCAAACACTCCCCCTAGGACCTCGGTCCCGGCCCTGCCCAGGCCCTGACACCTGTCAGGGACCGGGCACAGCGGTGGAGCTGACCAACAACGAGAACCATGTCGCCATAAAAAAGTGATCTCTACATCTGTAAACTCCTCCAGTGCCACAACTCCTCGAACTCTCTATTCCTTTGACTCTGGCCTCTTGTGCATTTCCCCCCCACCCACCATTGTATCATGATTGGCAGCCCTGCATTTAGCTGCCTGGGCCCCAAGTTTTGACATTTCCTCCATAACCCCCTCCCCCTCTAAGCTTTTGATCACCTCCTAATATCTCAATTTTTGGCTTGCGTCCATTTTCTTTTTTGATTACATTTCAGCGAAGCTCCTTGGGACATTTTTCTACGTTAAGGACAATATATAAAAGCAAGTTGTTGTTGTAGTAGTTTGAGGCTGTGGTGTGAAACATGTTGTGATGTCATATGGTTAGTGTATTTTGGAAGTTATATTGGGGCAGTAATTCGGGTCGGGGGCATGCCGCGCGTGCAAGCCCCCGATATGCACTTACCCGACGCGCCGGCCGTTGAGCTTCAGGGACGCCTGGAATTGCTGTTTTAAAATGTTGACTCCCGGGCAGCGTCTGACGTCACGCCGCCCAGGAGTGCAGCCAGCATGAAGCCTGGAGCGCGCTGTGCAAGTGAGACACGCCCCTTGATGTCTCATTTTAAAAGGACACGCCCCCAATGCTTCTCACAAGCTGCAAAGCATTATTACATGTAGAGCAGCATTTTCAATAGGTTTTTTGTATTTTTAAGAAGCTTTTGTTAACTTTTATAAACTTTTAAAAACGTTTAAATTACTTTGAAGAATCTGAAGTAGTTTTAAACAGAATTAAAGCGATTTCAGGACTTTTAAAAGCCCTGAAAGCATTTTTTTCATTCCATTTATTTAATTAGCAACGTCGTCGTCGTACGTGTCTTCACACTGTTCCCTTTGGGGAACGGTATGAAGTGGTGGAAGGATTTCTGGCCGTGATTAACGCTCCTTCCGTGACCGTAACCATCTTTGTACCAGCCATTAGGGTGGTTAGTCCTGTGGCGGGAGGGTTTTACGGGCTCCCACAACCTATACGAGGGGGGGGCGCCACCCACACCCACGGACGCAAATATCCCACTGGATGTCTACCCAGAATTTAGAGCCGGAGCTCCGACTCCACTTGCCGGGACTGTCTGGAGCGGGGTTCGAAACCCTATGCGGTGTGGCCCAGTGGCGGGGATGCTACCGCTACGTCAAAGGCCCACTCAGATTAGCAACGTCATAGAGTCATAGAGTCATAGAGTTATACAGCACGGATAGAGGCCCTTCGGCCCATCGTGTCCGCGCCGGCCATCAAGCCCTGTCTAATCTAATCCCATATTCCAGCATTTGGTCCGTAGCCTTGTATGCTGTGGCATTTCAAGTGCTCATCCAAATGCTTCTTAAATGTTGTGAGGGTTCCTGCCTCCACAACCCTTTCAGGCAGTGAGTTCCAGACTCCAACCACCCTCTGGGTGAAAATGTTCTTTCTCAAATCCCCTCTAAACCTCCCGCCCTTTACCTTGAATCTATGCCCCCTAGTTATTGACCCCTCTACTAAGGGAAAAAGCTCCTCAGCATCCATCCTATCTATGCCCCTCATAATTTTGTACACCTCAATCATGTCCCCCCTCAGCCTCCTCTGCTCCAAGGAAAACAAACCCAATCTGCCCAGTCTCTCTTCATAGCTGAAGCGCTCCAGCCCTGGTAACATCCTGGTGAACCTCCTCTGCACCCTCTCCAACGCGATCACATCCTTCCTGTAGTGTGGCGACCAGAACTGCACACAGTATTCCAGCTGTGGCCTAACCAGTGTTTTATACAGCTCCATCATAACCTCCTTCCTCTTATATTCAATGCCTCGGCTAATGAAGGCAAGTATCCCATATGCCTTTTTTACCACCTTATCCACCTGTTCCGCCGCCTTCAGGGATCTGTGTACTTGCACACCCAGATCCCTCTGACCCTCCGTCTTGCCTAGGGTCTTACCATTCATTGTGTATTCCCTTGCCTTGTTAGTCCCCCCAAAGTGCATCACCTCGCACTTTTCCGGGTTAAATTCCATTTGCCACTGTTCCGCCCATCTGACCAACCCATCTATATCGTCCTGCAGACTGAGGCTACCCTCCTCGCTATTTACCACCCCACCAATTTTTGTATCATCCGCGAACTTACTGATCATACCTTTTACATTCATATCCAAATCATTAATGTAGACCACAAACAGCAAGGGACCCAGCACCGATCCCTGTGGTACCCCACTGGACACAGGCTTCCAGTCACAAAAACAGCCTTCCACCATCACCCTCTGCCTTCTGCCACTAAGCCAGTTTTGTATCCAATGTGCCAAGGCACCCTGGATTCCATGGGCTCTTACTTTCTTGACCAGTCTCCTATGCGGGACTTTATCGAAGGCCTTACTGAAATCCATGTATACCACATCCACTGCGTTACCCTCATCCACACACCTAGTCACCCCCTCAAAAAATTCAATCAAATTAGTCAGACATGATCTTCCCTTGACAAAGCCATGTTGACTATCCCTGATTAATCCTTGCCTCTCCAAGTGGAGACAAATTTTGTCCCTCAGAATTTTTTCCAATAATTTTCCTACCACTGATGTTAGGCTCACTGACCTGTAGTTCCCCGGTTTTTCCCTACTTCCCTTCTTGAATAATGGTACTACATTAGCGGTTCTCCAGTCCTCTGGCACATCCCCTGTGGCCAGAGAGGTCCTGAATATATGTGTTAGAGCCCCCGCAATCTCTTCCTTTGCCTCACACAGCAGCCTGGGATACATTTCATCCGGGCCTGGGGATTTATCCATTTTTAGGCCAGCTAAAACCGCCAATACCTCCTCCCTCTCGATGTTAATATGTTCGAGCATATCACAGTCCCCCCGCCCTATTTCTATGTCTACATCGTCCTTCTCCATAGTGAAATGGCTGGAATGAGCACAATTCACGGCATTAAAAGAACTCACAATTGAACTGATGATGACCTCAGCAATCTCCTCAATGAGGTGGAGGTGCAGCGCCTGCTCATCATTGGCAATGAGAAGTCCAAGGCGCCGCAAAAAGGACAGATGATAGCTTGGTCTTTCAAGTGGCAGCATAGGGCTCCAGTCACTGGGAGGGAAAAGGTGCAGGAAACGTAAAGGTGTCATCTTTTGCGCGGAGTGGGCCTTTTGCGTAGCGGTAAGCATCCCCGCCGCTGGGCCAGAAGGAGTAGGGTTTTGAACCCCGCTCCAGCCAGTCCCGGCAAGTGGAGTCGGAGCTCCAACTATAAATTCTGGGTGGACATCCAGCAGGATACTTGCGTCCGCGGGTGTGGGTGGCCCCCCCCCCCTCGGATGGGTTGTGGGAGCCCGTAAAACCCTCGCGCCATAGGACTAGCCACCCTAATGGCTGGTATGAAGATGGTTATGGTCACGGAAGGAGTGTTAACGTGGCCAGAAATCCTTCCACCACTTCATACAGTTCCCGAAAGGGAACAGTGTGAGGATACGTACGACGATGACCTCTTGCGCAATGCACCTCCTTGGACCCGCAGATGCGAGGGGGCAAATCGTGCAATTGTTAAATTTTTCATTTTATTGACATGTAAAATGTTGGCCCAGTAATTCCCTTCCAAACGCGCGAGTACGGTCGGGGTACTCACGTGTCTGGCCGGAGGAAATGCCGGTTTTCAGCATGTACAGCGCATGCGGGGAAAACCGGCATTTCCTGTCCTCTGAACGAAGGGGTTCAGAGGCAGAACGCGTGCGACTGTACAGGCAGATCGTGCGCAGTAAAATTCGCCGGTTTCATTCATGCTTTCAGTGAGGTTAAGTCCTTACAACTTACACATGAAAAAAGCATGAGTACAGTTGCTCCAGAGGCTGCGGAGGAAGATATTTTTTATCGTGGAGCTTCTGAAAGGCAATATTTTTGTTTGGGAAAGGGAGGAAAGTTATTTTAAGAAATGCTGAGGTAAGTTTTAAAGTTTATTTTTGTTTTTTAAAACAGGGTTTCAGTACTGTAGGTAGAAGGATCAATTGTGGTTATGTGAATTGAATTTGCTGTGTTTATTAAATGTAAAAATGACTCCAACATTTTTAAGAAAGAAACTTTTCATCAGTAATATATTCTTTTAAGTAATTATGTATGTATGTCTGTATATATTCCTTTGCGTGTATGTATATATTCCTTTACTTATGTGTATGAATGTATGTATTTAATTATGACTTTCAGAAAATCATAATTAAAAACATACATTCATACACATAAGTAAAGGAATATAAAACATACATACATATACGTAAAGGAATATATGCGGACATACATACATAATTACTTATTACTGATGAAAAGTTTCTTTCTTAAAAGTGTTGGAAATGTTACATTACTCATTTTAGAACACTAATTTTCACATTCAATTCACACAGCCACAATTGCTCCTTCTACCTACAGTACTGAAAACCCGTTTATAAAAAAAAAAAAATTTAAACTTTAAAACTTACCTCAGCATTTCTTAAAATAACTTTCCTCCCTTTCCCAAACAAAAATATTGCCTTTCAGAAGCTCCACGATAAAATATATCTTCGTCCGCAGCCTCTGGAGCAACTTTACACATGCTTTTTTCAAGTGTAACTTGTAAGGACTTACCCTCACTGAATCCATGAATGAAATCGACGAAGTTCACTGCGCAAGCGCTGCCTGTGCAGTCGCACGCGCTGTGCCTCTGAACCCCTTCGTTCAGAGGACTGGAAATGCCAGTTTTCTCCGCATGCGCTGTGCATGCTGAAAACCGGCATTTCCTCCGGCCAGACGCGTGAGTACCCCGACCGTACTCACGCGTTTGGAACGGAATTACTGGGCCATCGCCTACTTGAGGCTGCAGTTTGGAAATTTGCAGGGTAAATACTTGAATAATGGTGCATTCTTTCGAAGGAACTTTGTTATGATACTGCGTATATTCTCAGTTTCTGAGTATGCTGATCGAGCCATGTCACTCAATGCTTCTAAAAATTGCACAAGCTTTTCTCATGGAATTAAATACCTGTCATTCTATAACAGGATGACGACGATGGAACTGAGATGGGAGACGGAGGTGATGAGTGGAATTTGGGAAGATTACATGTCAAACCTGCTGATCAGCTAGAACTTACTGAGCTAGTAAGTAACATCTCATGGTGTGATTTAAATGTATATTCCACGGAACATTGGAGCATATGCTGATCTAAAATTGTGCAAAACCATTTACCTTTCTTTAAAATACATGATTTAAATATTACATTTATATTGTAGGAACGGAGGTTCCTAGTGAAAAGACTGAGTTCGACTCAGGCAATTAAAACAAAGAATTTTAATGAAACAAAACTGGTTTAAAACTGGTGTAGACTGGAAACTGCTGGAACACGTTGACAGTTGGTCTGTTCTCTCTGGGGACTCCACGAGGACAGTTGGGCTGGTCCGTTGGGTGACGTCATGATGTCATCACGTTCTTCCCGCCATTGTGAGGTCACGTGACTAACGGCATGATGTCATCACATTAAAACCGCGCTGTAAAGGTAACTAGACATAGTACAGTTAAACAGAGTAATTAAAGGTACAGACACAGGTTATAACTACAATGCTGTTAAAGGAATTATGTACAGATGCTCTGAGTCCTTTGGCTCCGCCACAATATTCTAATAACTTACTTGCTATAGGTTTGCTATGCACTGTAATTCTTACTGTGTTTATATATTCTTTGAGCTGAAGGATACACAGTTAGGAAGTATTTCTACTTCCTCCAATCTTTACATTTTTTCTCCTCATCCTTTTTTTTCTGAAGACAATAAGTGGCTGGCATGAGCTTGATGGGCCAAATGGCCGCCTCCTGTGCTGTAGCCATTGTATGATTCTATTCTGACCCTGCTGGGCTAGAGGAATGGTGCCAGGGGGAGGGATTCAAGTTCCTGGGACATTGGAACCTGTTCTGGGGGAGGTGGGACCAGTTCAAACCGGACGGTTTGCACCTGGGCAGGGCTGGAACCAATGTCCTAGGGTGAGTGTTTGCTAGTGCTGTGGGGGAGGGTTTAAACTAAAATGGCAGGGGGTTGGGAACCTGAGCAGGGAGACAGAGGAAAGGGAAACGAGGATAAAAGCAAAAGATAGGAAGGAGAAAAACAAAAGTGGCAGTCAGAGAAATCAACGGTTTAAATCAAACATGGCCACAGTAAATAATAATTCTAATAGGTCTAAGAGCGTTAAAAAAACAAGCCTGAAGGCTTTGTGTCTTAATGCGAGGAGCATTTGTAATAAGGTGGATGAATTGGCTGCGCAAATAGAAGTAAACAAATACAATTTGGTTGGGATTACGGAAACGTGGCTCAAGGAAGGCCAGGACTGGGAACTCAACATCCAGGGGTATTCGATATTCAGGAAAGATAGGCAAAAAGGAAAGGGAGGTGGGGTAGCATTACTGGTTAAAGAAGGGATTAACACAATTGTAATGAAGGATATTAGCTCTGATGAGGTGGAATCTGTATGGGTAGAATTGAGAAATACTAAGGGGAAAAAAACGTTAGTGGGAGTGGTTTATAGACCTCCAAACAGTAAGGCGGAGGTTGGGGATGGCATTAAAAGAGAAATTAAAGAAGCGGGCAATAAGGGCACAGCAGTCATCATGGGTGACTTTAATCTGCATATAGATTGGGCCAACCAAATGAGTAACAATACTGTGGAGGAGGAATTCCTGGAGCGTTTACGGGATGGTTTCCTGGACCAATATGTCGAGGAACCAACCAGAGATCAGACCATCTTAGACTGGGTATTATGTAACGAGAAAGGATTAATTAGCAATCTTGTTGTAAGAGGCCCCTTGGGTCGGAGCGATCATAATATGATCGAATTCTTCATTAAGATGGAGAATGAAGTAGTTGACTCGGAGACTAGGGTCCTCAATTTAAATAAAGGAAACTATGATGGCCTGAGGAGCGAGTTGGGTAGGATTGATTGGGGAATGGCACTTAAAGGGTTGACGGTGGATAGGCAATGGCAAACATTCAAAGACCGAATGGATGAACTACAGAATTTGTTCATCCCAGTTTGGCATAAAAATAAAACAAAAAAGGTGACCCAACCGTGGCTAACAAGGGAAATTAGGGATAGCATAAGGTCCCAGGAGAGGGCATATAAATTGGCCGGAAAAAGCAATAATCCTGAGGATTGGGAGCAGTTTAGGATTCAACAAAGGAGGACAAAGGGATTAATTAAGAAAGGGAAAATAGAATATGAGAGTAAGCTTGCAGAGAGCATAAAAACTGACTGTAAAAGCTTTTATAGATATGTGAAGAGAAAAAGATTGGTGAAGTCAAGCGTAGGTCCCTTGCAGTCAGAATCGGGGGAATTTATAATGGGGAACAAATGGCAGACCAACTAAATACATATTTTGGTTCTGTCTTCACAAAGGAGGACACAAATAACTTCCCAGAGATGCCGGGGAACATAGGCTCTGATGAAAGGGTGGAACTGAAAGAAATCAGTATTTGTAGGGGAACGGTGTTAGGAAAATTGATGGGACTGAAGGCCGATAAATCCCCAGGGCCTGATAATCTACATCCCAGGGTACTTAAGGAAGTGGCCCTAGAAATAGTAGATGCATTGCTGGTCATCTTCCAGAACTCGATAGACTCTGGAACGGTACCCATGGATTGGCGGGTAGCTAATGTTACCCCACTATTCAAAAAAGGTGGTAGAGAAAAGGCGGGGAATTATAGACCGGTAAGCTTGACATCGGTAGTGGGGAAAATGCTAGAGTCCATTATAAAAGATGTAATAGCAGAGCACTTGGAAAGCAGTGACTGGATCGGACAAAGTCAACATGGATTTACAAAAGGTAAATCATGCTTGACTAATCTAGAATTTTTTGAGGATGTAACTGGTAAAGTGGATAGGGGAGAACCAGTGGATGTGGTGTATTTGGACTTTCAGAGGGCTTTCGATGGGGTCCCGCATAAGAGATTAGCGTGCAAAATTAAGGCACATGGGATTGGGGGCAAGGTATTGACTTGGATAGAGAACTGGTTGGCGGACAGAAAGCAAAGAGTTGGAATAAACGGGTCGTTTTCCGAGTGGCAGGCAGTGACTAGTGGGGTACCGCAAGAATCGGTCCTAGGACCCCAGCTGTTCACAATATATATTAATGATCTGGACGAGGGAATTGGATGTAATATCTCCAAATTTGCAGACGACACAAAGCTGGGGGGGAGGGTATGCTGTGAGGAGGATGTCGTGAAACTCCAGCACGATTTGGACAGGTTGGGTGATTGGGCAGAAACATGGCAAATGCACTATAATGTGGATAAATGTGAGGTTATCCACTTTGGTGGCAAAAACAGGAAGGCAGATTATTATTTGAATGGTAATAGATTGGGAGAAGGGGAAGTGCAAAGAGACCTGGGTGTTCTTGTACACAAGTCGCTGAAGGTAAGCATGCAGGTGCAGCAGGCGGTTAAGAAGGCAAATGGTATGTTGGCCTTCGTAGCAAGAGGGTTCGAGTACAAGAACAAGGATGTCTTGCTGCAGTTGTACAGGGCCTTGGTGAGACCACACCTTGAGTATTGTGTGCAGTTTTGGTCGCCTTACCTGAGGAAGGACGTTCTTGCCATGGAAGGAGTGCAGCGAAGATTCACCAGGCTGATACCTGGGATGGCAGGAATGACTTATGAGGAGAGATTGTGTCGATTGGGCTTATACTCACTGGAGTTTAGAAGATTGAGAGGGGATCTCATCGAAACCTATAAAATTCTGTCAGGCCTGGACAGACTAGATGCAGGAAGGATGTTTCTGATGGCCGGGGAGTCCAGAACCAGGGGTCATAGTCTAAGGATAAGGGGAAGCCATTTAGGACTGAAATGAGGAGGAATTTCTTCACCCAGAGAGTGGTGAACCTGTTGAATTCTCTGCCACAGAGGGCGGTGGAGGCCAGTTCATTAAATATATTCAAGAAAGAGTTGGATATATTTCTTAAGGCTAAAGGGATCAAGGGATATGGGGAGAAGGCAGGGACAGGGTACTGAAATTGGATGATCAGCCATGATCTCATTTAATGGCGGAGCAGGCTCGAAGGGCCGAATGGCCTACTCCTGCTCCTATCTTCTATGTATCTATGTATCTATTATTCCATTGGCATTAGCAGTACTCTTGTATTTCTCCAAAATGACCATTCTTCATTTATAAATTTGTGATAGCATACATTGAGTTTTGGTGCATGTTCGACCATGTAGTCACCTCCAATTACCACACAGTTGTGAGATCGGCTAATTCAGCATCAGCCAGGATTTAAACTTCTTATAACTCTCCCAAGTGGTTATTCTTCATATACGATTGGGAGCTAAATATTATAGGCTATAGCATCGTTACAAGGGACAGGAAAATTATGGAAGGAGCAATATGTAGGTTACTTGACTAGTAATCCAGAGACATGGACTAATGATCTGGAGACGTGAGTTCAAATCCCACCATGGCAGTTGGGGAGTTTAAATTCAGTTAAGTAATAAATCTGGAATAAAAAGCTAGTATCAGTAATGATAACCATGAAACCAGATGGGTTTTTACGATTGTCTGGTTCACTTCTTATTTTGTATGGTAGTAGCAAAGTAAATCAAATGTCAATATCTAAATCAGATATCCAGGCCAAAGCTTCTGGTGTACCAGCATGGATTTCTTGTCGGCTGCCTGTGAATTTCCTCTGAGGGCAGTGCTCAATGATGTGCTCCAGGGTCTGATTAGGAGCTCCACAGTCGCATGATGGGGATGCTTTAATCTTCCATCTATGGAGAAGGTGGCAGCATCTACCATGACCGGTTCTGAGGCGGTTGATGGTTGTCCACTGTTTGCAAGGAAGGTTTGATCCTTGAAGTTGTACTGTGGTGTCCTCTCTAAGGAATCCATTCCGTATGTGGCAGTTCTTCCAAGCATTTCGCCATCGGTCATCAAGGCTGAGGGGAGTGTAAGATTCGCAAAATTTCTACATTTTCCCGTAGGTTATTAATAAGAAAAGGGACCCTGCATGGACATTTTTAATGAAAAAGGGTACCCAAAATGGCGTCCGCGCCTCGTGGCAGGAAGCCTGTGAGATTTTAAAACTTAGACTCTGCAACGAAGGCAGCTTGTGGAGAAATCAAAACCAAAGCTGCAGTTTCTGTGAAGAGAGACTGTATTTTGAAACCAGACAGGACTTTGAATTATGTATTAAATCGAATTGGAGACAAATCTAAACTCAGTTACGCCTATAGTTAAGACCATCAAGTAGTTTACATATATAATCGACAACAGACTAAGAGTCATAGAGTCATAGAGTTATACAGCACAGAAAGAGGCCCTTCGGCCCATCGCGTCCGCGCCGGCCATCAAGCCCTGTCTAATCTAATCCCATTTTCCAGCATTTGGTCCGTAGCCTTGTATGCTATGGCATTTCAAGTGCTCATCCAAGTGCTTCTTGAATGTTGTGAGGGTTCCTGCCTCTACCACCCTTTCAGGCAGTGAGTTCCAGATTCCAACCACCCTCTGGGTGAAAAAGTTCTTCTTCAAATCCCCTCTAAACCTCCTGCCCCTTACCTTGAATCTATGCCCCCTTGTTATTGACCCCTCTACTAAGGGAAAACGTTCCTTTCTATCTACCCTATCTATGCCCCTCATAATTTTGGACACCTCAATCAGGTCCCCCCTCAGCCTTCTCTGCTCCAAGGAAAACAACCCCAGCCTGTCCAGTCTTTCTTCATAGCTGAAGCGCTCCAGCCTAGGTAACATCCTGGTGAATTTCCTCTGCACCCTCTCCAAAGCAATCACATCCTTCCTATAGTGTGGCGACCAGAACTGCACACAGTATTCCAGCTGTGGCCTAACCAGCGTTTTGTACAGCTCCATCATAACCTCCCTGCTCTTATATTCTATGCCTCGGCTAATGAAGGCAAGTATCCCATATGCCTTTTCAACCACCTTATCCACCTGTTCTGCTGCCTTCAGGGATCTATGTACATGCACACCAAGGTCCCTCTGATCCTCTGTCTTTCCTAGGGTCTTACCATTCATTGTGTATTCCCTTGCCTTGTTAGTCCGTCCAAAATGCATCACCTCACACTTTTCAGGGTTAAATTCCATTTGCCACTGTTCCGCCCACCTGACCAACCCATCTATATCGTCCTGCAGACTGAGGCTACCCTCCTCGCTATTTACCACCCCACCAATTTTCGTGTCATCTGCGAACTTACTGATCATACCTTTTACATTCACATCCAAATCATTAATGTAGACCACAAACAGCAAGGGACCCAGCACCGATCCCTGCGGTACCCCACTGGACACAGGCTTCCAGTCACAAAAACAACCTTCCACCATCACCCTCTGCCTTCTGCCACTAAGCCAGTTTTGGATCCAATGTGCCAAGGCACCCTGGATCCCATGGGCTCTTACCTTCTTGACCAGTCTCCTATGCGGGACTTTATCGAAAGCCTTACTGAAATCCATGTATACCACATCCACTGCACTCCCCTCATCCACACACCTAGTCACCCCCTCGAAAAATTCAATCAAATTGGTCAAACATGATCTTCCCTTGACAAAGCCATGCTGACTATCCCTGATTAATCCTTGCCTCTCCAAGTGGAGACTAATTCTGTCCCTCAGAATTTTTTCCAATAATTTCCCTACCACTGATGTTAGGCTCACTGGCCTGTAATTCCCTGGTTTATCCCTACTACCCTTCTTGAATAATGGTACAGGTAGACTACCCTTTATCCGAACTTCCGAAACCCTCTAAAAACCGAAGGTTTTTTCGGTCAACGTAAGTCGTGCGCACGACATGACCAGAGTGGCGCACGACTTACAGGCCTAGCCGGATAAGGGATAGTGTAGCATTTTTACGCACTTCTGAAAACCGAAATCGCTCAGCGTAAGTTGTGCGCACGACCCCGACCCCCCGCCGACCCCGACCCCCCCGCCGAACCCCGACCCCGCTGACCCCGCCCCATTTCGGATAAGGTATAGTGTACCAGCCTTTATCCGCACATCCGAAACCAGAAAACCTCTGAAAGCCGAAAGTGGCGCAAAGCATGACTTCTGAAAACCGAAATCGCTCAGCGTAAGTCGTGCGCACGACCCCGACCCCCACTGACCCACCACCGACCCCCACCCTTGCCGACCCCCACCCCCGACCACCCCCCCCGACCACGACCCCCCGCCGACCCCCACCCCCGACCGACCCCGACCCCCCGCCGACCCCCACCCTTTCGGATAAGGGATAGTGTATCCTTTATCCGTACTCCCGCAAACCGAATTACTCTGAAAACCGAAGTGTTTTCGCTCACCTTCCGAAATCCGAAATTTTCCGAAAACCGAAACACGGCTGGTCCCGAGGTTTTCAGATAAAGGATAGTCTATCTGTACTACGTTAGCTGTTCTCCAGTCCTCTGGCACATCCCCTGTGGCCAGAGAGGTTCTGACAATTTGTGTGAAAACCCCTGCAATCTCCTCCTTTGCCTCACACAGCAGCCTGGGATACATCTCGTCCGGGCCTGGGGATTTATCTACTTTTAAACCTGCTAAAACCGCTAGTACCTCCTCCCTCTCGATGCTAATATGTTCAAGTACATCACAGTCCCCCTGCCCAATTTCTACGTCTACATCGTCCTTCTCCATAGTGAACACAGATGCAAAAAATTCATTTAAAACCCCACCTACATCTTCTGGCTCCACACACAGATTGCCACTTTGGTCCCTAATGGGCCCTACTCTTTCCCTGGTTATCCTCTTGCCCTTAATATACTTATAAAACACCTTAGGATTTTCCTTTATTTTGCTCGCCAGTGTTATTTCATGGCCCCTCCTCGCTTTCCTAATTTCTTTTTTAAGTATCCCCCTGCACTTTTTATACTCCTCTAGGACTTCCCCTGTCTTTAGTCCTTTGTATCTGCCAAAAGCCCCCCTTTTTTTCCTAATCCATTCTCGTATATTTCTTGACATCCAAGGTTCCCTGGGTTTGTTGGTCCTACCCTTGACCTTTACAGGAACATGTTGTCATTGTACTCTCTCAATTTCCTTTCTGAAAGACTCCCATTGCTCCGATGTGGATTTTCCTACAAGTAGCTGATCCCAGTCCACTTTGGCCAGATCCTGCCTTATCATATTAAAATCGGCCTTCCCCCAATTTAGAACCTTTATTTCCAGTCCATCTCTGTCCTTTTCCATGACTACCTTAAATCTCACCGAATTAAGGTCACTGTCACCAAAGTGCTCACCTACTAACACTTCTACCACTTGCCTGGCCACATTCCCTAGAATTAGGTCCAGTACCGCCCCCTCTCTTGTAGGACTTTCTACATGCTGGCTCAAAAAGCTCTCCTGGATGCACTTTAAGAATTCTGCACCCTCTAAGCCTTTCACACTCTGACTATCCCAATTTATATTGGGGAAGTTGAAATCCCCCACTATTATTACCCTATTATTTTCGCACTTCTCTGAGATTTGCCTACATATCTGTTCCTCTATCTCCCCCTGACTGTTTGGGGGCCTATAGTACACTCCCAGCAAAGTGCTTGCCCCCTTTTTGTTTTTAAGTTCTACCCATATGGCCTCATTAGAGGAACCTGTTAATATATCATCCCTCCTTACAGCAGTAATTGACTCCTTAATTAATATTGCGACACCCCCTCCTCTTTCACCGCCCCCCCCCCTCTGTCTCGCCTGAAGATTCTATACCCCGGAATATTGAGCTGTCAGTCTTGCCCCTCCCTCAACCATGTCTCCGTGATAGCAACAATATCATATTCCCATGTGTTCATCAACACCTTCAGTTCATCCACCTTATTTGCAAGACTCCTTGCATTAAAATAAATGCTATCCAGCCTTGCCCTACTCCCTTGTGCCGTTACATATTTGCTCTGCCTTCCAAGCTGACTTGTTTTTTCCTTTATATTTGGCTGTACATCACCCTATTATAGCTCCACTCTGTATCCCATCCGCCTGCCAAGTTAGTTTAAACACCCCCCCCAACAGTGCTAGCAAACCTCCCCGCAAGGACATTTGTCCCGTTCTGGTTCAGGTGCAACCCGTCCGACTTGTACAAGTCCCACCTTCCCCAGAAGCAGTCCCAGTGATCCAGGAAACTAAAGCCCTCCCTCCTGCACCAATTCTTTAGCCACGCATTCATCTGCTCTATCCTCCTATTCCAATACTCACTAGCACGTGGCACCGGGAGTAATCCAGAGATTACAACCTTTGAGGTCCTGCTCTTTAATCTGTTACCTAGCTCCCTAAATTCTTGCTGCAGGACCTCATCCCTCTTCCTACCCATGTCGTTGGTCCCAATGTGAACCACGACCTCTGCCTGTTCACCCTCCCCCTTCAGAATGCCCTGCAGCCGTTCAGTGACATCCTTGACCCTGGCACCAGGGAGGCAACAAACCATCCTGGAGTCACGTCTACAGCCACAGAAATGCCTATCTGTTCCCCTTACGATAGAATCCCCTACCACTATTGCTCTCCCACTCTTTTTCCTCCCTTCCTGAGCAGCAGAAGCACCCCCGGTGCCAGGAAGTTGGCTGCTGCTGCCTTCCCCTGGTAAGTCATCCCCCTCAACAGTATCCAAATCGGTATACCTGTTTGAGAGGGGGATGGCCACAGGGGTCCCCTGCACTACCTGCCTGCTTCTACTGCTCCGCCTGATGGTCACCCATTTCCCTTCTGCCTGTGCAGCCCTTACCTGCGGTGTGACCAACTCACTAAACGTGTTATCCACGACCCTCTCAGCATCGCGAATGCTCCAAAACTCATCCATCCGCAGTTCCAGCGCCTCAATGCGGTCTGCTAGAAGCTGCAGCTGGATACATTCCCGGCACACACGGTCGTCAGGGACACCGGCAGTGTCCATGAATTCCCACATAGCGCAGGTGGAGCATAACACGGGGCTGGGCTGTCCTGACATGACTTACCCTTTAATTAATTTAAATTAATTCAATACCATCAATTAAAGATATACTCTAGGGCGCGTGTATGGCAGAAGTCCCTGCTACACCACGGGGAACTAACGTTATCTGCGCGCCAAATCAGGTTAGTTCTTTGTCTTAATTTTGGCGGGCTATTTTAAATAACGGTGGCAATCTATACATCTCTGCAAGGTAAAGTGCCCAAGCAGAGACTTAACTTTGGGGTACGTGTACCTGGACAACACCCTTGCAGCACTCGGAGACCACGTGACGACGGCAGGCTCCAGAGAGCACCAAGAGCGAACCCCGAACCCCACCGCTGTTTTGAGCTCAGCAGACCCCTTTTGTTGGTGAGCATGAAGTTCTGACCCCTCATAGCTTAATCTAGGAAGCCATCGAGGCTGGACAGGCCCATCAAGGAACATTCATGACAAAACAAGTCAATTATCGGACCGGTAGATGCGATTACCGGCCATCTAAAAACAGTTAGTATAGATTGCCACCGTTATTTAAAATAGCCCGCCAAAATTAAGACAATGAACTAACCTGATTTGGCGCGCAGATAAGGGTCTTTGAAAGAAGTATAATTGTAGGCCCCGGGTAGCAATCTCGCGCTCTGCTCTGGTGTGCTCTGCTCTCTGCTCGGCTCTTCTGCCCCTCGCCCTCGTGGCTGTCGCTCTTTCCCCGTCCCGCGCTTACCCCCTGGCCTTTGCCCGTGCCTTTCCCCACTCCATCTGGAAATCGCCTGGGCACTGCATCGGGCGGACACGGACAATTCAGGCCAGGTGAGGCGGGACGCGACGAGGGGAGGAGGGAAGACCAACTGAGGAGATGGACTGAGGGTGGGCTTCGAATCATCGGGCCTTCAGCCTCAGCCGACCTGCGACTATCTTCACACAAACTCAAACTGTCGGCCGACGAAGAAGAATCATCTCTGCAAGGTAAAGTGCCCAAGCAGAGACTTTAACTTTGGGGTACGTGTACCTGGACAACGCCCTTGCAGCACTCTGAGACCACGTGATGACGGCAGGCTCCAGAGAGCACCAAGAGCGAACCCCGAACCCCACCACTGTTTTGAGCTCAGCAGACCCCTTTTATTGGTGAGCATGAAGTTCTGACCCCTCATAGCTTAATCTAGTTAGGTATAGGGGGTGGGATAAGGATAAGGGGATTGTTAAGATAGTTGTTTTCCCTCGATGTGCCGTGTGTTCCCCATTCCCTGTATAAGTATGGTTATTCCTTTTGTATTTTGCCTGTAGAAGTGTACACTAGTAATTTTCCATAAGATTGTATTAATTTTCCTCTTCAATAAAATCTTGATTTTTGTTTACATCCAACCACCTGTCTACTCGAGTCTTCTCTGTACCGCCGCCTTGTACCTAAGTCCGGTTTCTAGAACCCAGGGGCGTGGGAGCGATTCGAACCGCTCATAAACAGTCAGGGGTATAACTGACTGGGCGCACGCACCACCCCACAGGCCACCCCCTACAGGAGATCGCTGCAGGGCTTCGGCGACTGTCCAAAATGGCCTTCTAGATTTGGGACAGGTTGGTGGTAGGTTGTTCAAGTCGGCCTGGATCGGCATGTCTTTGATAGTGTAGTGGTTGTATTCTCTGGAAACTGCATATTCTCGGCGTAGGTGTGGTGGTGCGATGTTTGCAAGCACGGGCAGCCAAGGTGTTGGTGTCATACTGGTGATAATTCTCATGGTAGAGTTCAGCTGGACATCAACGGATTTGACATGCGGACTTGATAGCCATACTGAGAGCAGTACTCCGCTGTAGAGTACACCAGGGCGAGTGCTGCTGTATGGAGGGTTTGAGCATCTGCTCCCCATGTGGATCTGGTGAGTTTCTGGATCAAGTTGACCCTGCTCTTTAGTTTCTTCCCAAGGTTCTGGAGATACTGTCTATACAACAGGGTGCAATTGAGCATGACTTCTAAATAGGAGGTTTTTTTGGCATGGCTTACCTCTGCGCTGCAAAAGGAGACTTTCAAAGCTTGGTTTGCATGATGAGTGTTGAGGTGGAATGTCAAGGTGTCGGTCTTTTGTGGGTTTGGCCGAAGACACCATTGTCGGAAGTGGGCTTCCATCCTCTGTAAATCACTGGTCAGGGTCTCGTCGGTGATGGTTCATTAATGTCGTTGAAGGGAAGGAAATATGCTGTCCTTACCTGGTCTGGCTCCAGACCCACAGCAATCTGGTTGACTTTTCACTGACCTAGGAAGCCACTCAGTTGTACCAAACGCACAAAAAAGTATACAAAGAATAAAACCGGACAGACCATCCGGCATTGACCTAGGCACCGGACATGGCTTACATAAGAACATATAAGAAATAGGAGCAGGAGTAGGTCATTTGACCCCTAGAGCTTGCTTTGACATTCAATAAGATCATGGCTGATCTTCTACCTCATCTCCACTTTCCTGCACTATTCCCATATCCCTTGATTCCCTCAATAACCAAAAATCTATCGATCTCTGTCTTATATATACTCAAAAACCGAGCCTCCACAGCCCTCTGGGGTAGAGAATTCCAAAGATTCACCACCCTCTGAGTGAAGAAATTTCTCCTCATCTCAGTTCTAAATGGTTGACCCCTTATTCTGAGACTGTGACCCCTGGTTCCAGACTCCCCAGCCAGGGGAAACATCCTCCCTGCATCTACCCTGTCAAGCCCTGTAAGAATTTTGTATGTTTCAATGAGATCTCCTTTCATTCTTCTTATCATCACCTTCTCAAGGGAAATTAGGGATGGCAATAAATCCTGACTTTGCAAGTGACGCCCACATCCCATAAACAAATAAAAATTTGTGGTAAAGACATGATTTCAGCAGTGGAAACAAGGGATTTCAGAAAGGGTGATCAGGCCGTGGAAACGCTATGGGTTAAGAACATAAGAAATAGGAGCAGGAGTAGGCCATTTGGCCCTTCGAGCCTGCTCCACCATTCAACAAGATCATGGCCGATCTTCTACCCCAACTCCAGCTTCCTGCACTATCCCCATATCCCTTAATTCCTTTAGTGTTAGCCAGTGGCTCAGTGGGTAGCGCACTTTGCTTCTGAGTCAGAAGGTTTTGGGTTCAAATCCCACTCCATGGATCTTGAACACATAAATCTAGGCTGACACGTCAGTGCAGTACTGAGGGATTGCTGGTGCCGTGTTTCAGATGAGACGTTAAATCGAGGCCCTGTCTGCTCTCTTAGCTGGACATAAAAGATCCCATGACACTATTTTGAAGAAGAGCAGGGGAGTTATCCCCGGTGTCCTGGTCAATATTTATCCCTCAATCAACATAACAAAAAAAAACTGATTATCTGGTCATTATCACATTGCTGTTTGTGGGAGCTTGCTGTGCGCAAATTGGTTGTTGCGTTTCCTACATTACAACAGTGACTACACTCCAAAAGTACTTCATTAGCTGTAAAGCGCTTTGAGACGTCCAGTGGTCATGAAAGGTGCTTTATAAATGTAAGTCTTTCTTTTAGTTCCCAAACATTTATTGACTTCTGTCTTGAATATACCCAACAACTGAGCATCCACAGCTCTCTGGGGTAGAGAATTCCAAAGATTCACAACCCTTTGAGTGAAGAAATTTCTCCTCGTCTCAGTCCTAACTGGCCTACCCCTTATTCTGAGACTGTGACCCCGGGTTCTAGACTCCCCAGCCAGGGGAAACATTTTCCCAGCATTAACCCTGTCAAGCCCCTTAAGAATTTTATATGTTTCAATTAAATCACCTCTCATTCTTCTAAACTCTGGGGAATATAGGCTTAGTCTACTCAATCTCTCCCCAAAGGGCAATCGCCTTATCCCAGGAACGAGTCTAACTCCCTCTAAGGCAAGTATTTCTTTCCTTAGGTAAGGAGACCAGAATTGTACGCAGCACTCCCAAGTGTGGCCTCACCAATGCCCTGTATAATTGTAGTAAGACTTCTTTACTCTTATACTTTAATCCCTTTGTAACAAAAGCTAACATACCATTTGCTTTCTTAATTGCTTGCTGTACCTGCATGTTAACATTCTGTGACTCATGTACAAGGACACCCAGGTCCCTCTGAATGCAAACATTTCCCAGTCTTTCACCATTCAAAAAATATTCTGTTTTTTTGTAAAGTTGAAGAACAGCAAAGGATGAGCGTCTCTGGTAGGAGCTGTCTACAGATCTCCTGATAGTAGTGATGTAATGGAGAGATGTATAAATACGGAGATCAGGCCCGCATGCAACAAGACCTGGATGACATTCAGGCTTGGGCTGATAAGTGGCAGGTAACATTCGCACCACACAAGTGCCAGGCAATGGCTATCTCCAACAAGCGAGAGTCTAACCACCACCCCTTGACATTCAACGGCATTACCATCGCCGAATCCCCCACCATCAACATCCTGGGGGTCACCATTGACCAGAAATTTAACTGGAGCAGCCACATAAATACCGTGGCAACAAGAGCAGGTCAGAGGCTAGGTATTCTGCGGCGAGTGTCTCACCTCCTGACTCCCCAAAGCCTTTCCACCATCTACAAGGCACAAGTAAGGAGTGTGATGGAATACTCTCCACTTGCTTGGATGAGTGCAGCTCCAACAACACTCAAGAAACTCGACATCATCCAGGACAAAGCAGCCTGCTTGATTGGCACCCCATCCACCACCTTAAATATTCACTCCCTCCACCATCGGCGTACCGTGGCTGCAGAGTGTACAATCTACAAGATGCACTGCAGCAGCTCGCCAAGGCTCCTTCGGCAGCACCTCCCAAACCCGCAACCTCTACCACCTGGAAGGACAAGGGCAGCAGGCGCATGGGAACACCACCACCTCCAATTCCCCTCCAAGTCACACACCATCCTGACTTAGAAGTATATTGGCGATCCTTCATCGTCGCTGGGTCAAAATCCTGAAACTCCCTACCTAACAGCACTGTGGGAGTTCCGTCATCACACGGACTGCAGCGGTTCAAGAAGGTGGCTCACCACTACCTTCTCAAGGGCAATTAGGGATGGGCTATAAATGCTGGTCTTGCCAGTGATGCCCAGATCCCATGAACGAATTTAAAAAATGTGGCAAATTAATGTGGTTATAATGGGAGATTTTAATTTTCATGTAGACTGGGAGAAGCAGAACAGCTCAAGTAGTAAAAGTAATGAATTTCTAGAATGTATTTGGGACAGTTTTCTAGAATAATATGCTTTAGAACCAACAAAAGAACAGGTCATACTAGATTTAGTGATGAGCAACAAACCAGAATTAGTTAGCAATCTGAAGGTAGGGGAACAAGTCTTGCAAATAGTGACCATAAAATGATTTAATTTGATATTAAGTTTCAGAGGAAGATGCTAGTGTCACAAACATAAGTCAGGTGAAAGGGATGATAAATTAATTGACCACAGTAAACTGGGTTGAACTGTTAATGGGTAAACCTACAGACACAGTGTATTTGGTACAATACAAAAGGAATACATACCCCTTAAAGGTAAAGGCTCCACTAGTATGGTTAAGAACTGAAGAACAACAAGGCCTCAGGAGCAGATGGAATCCCCGCCAAGGCACTAAAGCATGGCAGAGAAGCACTGCTGCCGCGAATTCATGAACTCATTTCTCTTATCTGGAAGGAGGAGAGCATGCCAGGGGATCTCAGAGACGCTGTAATTGTGACCATCTTCAAGAAAGGTGACAAGTCCGATTGCGGTAATTACAGAGGAGTTTCCCTGCTGTCTGCCACAGGGAAAGTCATCGCAAGAATCCTCCTCAATCGCCTTCTCCCAGTGGCCGAAGAGCTCCTCCCAGAGTCGCAATGCGGATTCCGCCCACTAAGGGGCACTATGGACATGATCTTCAGCGCACATCAATTACAAGAGAAATGCAGGGAACAGCACCAACCACTGTAAATGGCCTTCTTTGATCTCACAAAGGCCTTCGACACTGTCAACCGTGAGGGATTATGGAGTGTCCTCCTCAAATTTAGCTGCCCTCAAAAGTTTGTCACTATCCTCTGCCTGCTTCACGATGACATGCAAGCCGTGATCCTGACCAACGGTTCCACCACAGACCCAATTCACGTACGAACCGGGGTCAAGCAAGGCTGTGTCATCGCACCAACGCTCTTCTCAATCTTCCTTGCTGCAATGCTCCATCTCACCCTCAGTAAGCTCCCCACTGGAGTGGAGCTAATTTACAGAACAAACGGGAAACTGTTCAACCTCCGTCGCCTCCAGTCCAGATCCAAGGTCATCCCATCCTCTGTCGTCGAATTACAGTATGCAGACGATGCTTGCGTCTGCGCTCACTCGGAGGTCGAACTCCAAACCATCATAAACACCTTCACCGAAGCACATGAGAGCATAGGCCTTACACTAAACATCCGTAAGACAAAGGTCCTCTACCAACCTGCCCCCGCCACACAGTGCTGCCCCCCGATTATCAAAATCTACGACAAGGCATTGGACAATGTGGACCCCTTTCCATACCTCGGGAGCCTACTGTCAACAAGGGCATACGTCGACGACGAAGTCCAACACCGCCTTCAGTGTGCCAGTGCAGCCTTCGGTCGCCTGAGGAAGAGAGTGTTTGAAGACCAGGACCTCAAACCCGGCACTAAGCTCATGGTCTACAGGGCAGCAGTGATAGTTGCCCTGCTGTATGCCTCAGAGACATGGACCATGTACAGCAGGCACCTCAAAGCACTGGAGAGGTACCACCAACGCTGCCTCCGCAAGATCCTGCAAATCCATTGGCAGGATAGGCGCACCAACGTCAGTGTTCTTGCTCAGGCCAACATCCCCAGCATCGAAGCTTTGACCACGCTCGATCAGCTCCGATGGACGGGTCACATTGTCCGCATGCCCGATACGAGACTCCCAAAACAAGCGCTCTACTTGGAGCTCCGGCACGGCAAGAGAGCCCCAGGTGGGCAGAGGAAACGCTTCAAGGACACCCTCAAAGTCTCCTTGAAAAAGTGTAACATCCCCACCGACACCTGGGAATCCCTGGCCCAAGACCGCACAAAGTGGAGGAGAAGCATCTGGGAAGGCGCCGAACACCTCGAGACTCTTCGCTGGGAGCAAGCGGAAGCCAAGCACAGGCAGCGCAAGGAGCGCACGTCAACCCAAGCACCCCACCCACCCGCCCCTTCAACCACCGTCTGCCCCACCTGTGACAGAGACTGTAGGTCCCACATTGGATTCATCAGTCACCTGCAAACTCATTTTTAATGTGGAAGCAAGTCATCCTCGGTTCCGAGGGACTGCCTAATAGAGAAGAAGAGAAGATGGTTAATCAACCATGGTTAACAAATGAGGTAAAAGACTATATCAAGCTAAAATTAAAGGCTTACACAAAGTGGAAATCCAACAGACTGGGAGAGTTATAAAAAGCACAAAGGAATACAATAAAATGGTGCAAAAAGGAAATATGAAAAAAACTTGCAAGAGATATCAAAATCTAACAGCAAAAGTTTTTGTAAATATATGAAGAGAAAGAGAGTGGTAAAGGGGACTGTGGGCCCTTTAAAGACAGATGCAGGTGAGACAGTAATGAACAATAAGGAAATGACAGACTTGTTTAATGAGTTCGTTTGGACCCATTTTCATAGTGGAGGAAGAAGAAAAATACCAGAAGTACAAAGTAACCTTAAAATAAATCAAAGGGAGGAACTAAGTGGATTTAATAAAAGTTTAAATAATGGTAATGGAGAAAATAATGGGAATTAAGATAAATAAATCTCCAGGACCTGATAGTTTCTACCCCAGGGTATTAAACCTGATAGGTGTGGAAATTGCAGATGCGTTAGTCATAATTTTCCAAAGCTCACTCCTTTCAGGAATTGTGCCTTTGGATTGGAAATTTACAAATGTCATTCCATTACTTAAGAAACCAGGCTTGTCAGTTTAACTTCAGTTATGGGCAAGTTATTGGAATCTATTATCAGAGACAGAGTGACTGAGCACTTGGACAAGTATAAGCTGATCAAAGAGAGTCAGCATGGTTTTGTGAAGGTTAAGTTATGGCACAGGTACAATGGGCCAAATGGACTCCTTCTGTGCTGTACCATTCTATGAATTTGTAATCCTGGACAGTGAATCCTGATTGCGTTGCTGTCCATTATCCATAAACACCTACATCTAAGCAGGGTTTTGGGACACTGATTGAGAATGTGAACATTGCCCAAATCTCTTAAAGGAAATGAAGAAATATAGTTGAAGAGGCAAATTTTGAAAGAGAATTTTGGGAGAGAATTGCAAAGTGCAGGGGCATGATGGCTGAAGGCTTTGCCACTGATGGAGCTGAAGGAGGGAGAGGAGGCATAGTAGACAGTGTCAGCCATGGCTCAGTTGGTAGCACTCTCGCTTCTGAATCAGAATGTTGTGGGTTCAAGTCCCACTCCAGAGACTTGAGCACAAAATTCAGGCTGACACTCCAGTGCCGTACTGAGGGAGTGCTGCACTGTTGGAGGTGCCATCTTTTGGATGAGATGTTAAATCAAGGCTCCTTCTGCCCTCTCAGGTGGCCAGAACAGATCCCATGCCACTATTTTGAAGAAGAGCAGTTGTTATCCCCAGTGTTCCGGCCAACATATATCCCTCAACCAACAATGTGGTAATTATCACATTGCTGTTTTGTGGGAGCTTGCTGTGCGCAAATTGACTGCCGCGTTTCCTATATTACAACAGTGACTACACTTTAACAAGTACTTAATTGGCCATAAAACACTTTGGGACACCACGCGGTCATGAAAGGTGCTATATCAATGCAAGTCTTTCTTGCATTCTTTGGACACAAGTCAGAACAATGAAGGGTGTGTGTTGGGACATAGGGCTGGGAAAGATAGCATAATTAGGGTGGGGCAGGGCCACAAAGGGATTTGATGATGACGATAAGGATTTTGAAATCAGGATGTTGGCATACAAGGAGCCAGTAGTGTGTGGGACCTAATGCACAATAGGATATGGGCTGCAGAGTTCGATATGAGTTGGAACTTGTGTATGATGGAACTGCAGAAGTTATAAGAACATAAGAAATAGGAGCAGGAGTCGGTCATATGGCCCCTTGAGTCTGCTCCGCCATTCAATAAGATCATGGCTGATCTGATCTTGGCCTCAACTCCACTTTTCTGCCTGTTCCCCATAACCTTTGACTCTCCTGTAGTTCAAAAATCTGTCCATCTCAGCCTTGAATATATTCAATGACTCAGCCTGCACAGCTCTCTGGGGTCGAGAATTCCAAAGATTCACAACCCTCTGAGAGAAGAAATTCCTCCTCATCTCCATCTTAAATGGGCGACCCCTTATTCTGAAACTGTGCCCCCGAGTTCTCGATTCCCCCACGAGGGGAAACATCCTCTCAGCATCTACCCTGTCAAGCCCTTCAATCTTATATGTTTCAATAAGATCACCTCTCATTCTTCTAAACTCCAATGAGTATAGGCTCAACCTTTCCTCATAAGACAACCCCTTCATCCCAGGAATCAACCTAGTGAACTTTCTCTGAACTGCCTCCAATGCAAGTATATCCCTCCTTAAATAAGGAGACCAAAACTGTACGCAGTACTCGGTGTGGTCTCACCAACGCCCCGTACAATTGTAGCAGGAATTCCCTACTTTTATACTCCATCCCCCTTGCAATAAAGGCCAACATTCCATTTGCCTTCCTAATTACTTGCTGTACCTGCATGCTAACTTTTTGTGTTTCATGCATGAGGATACACAGATCCCTCTGTACCTCAGCATATTTTGCTTTTCTATTCTTCCTACCAAAGTAGATAACCTCACATTTTCCCACATTATACTCTATTTGCCAAATTTTTGCCCACTCACTTAACCTATCTATATCCCTTTGCAGACTCTTTGGGCTTGATTTTCCTGCAGGTGTGGGGAATTGTCGGGTTCCCCGAATGTCGGTGTTCCCACATGAATCTAAATGGGTCTGCCAGATTGATGCAATTTTCCCTCAATTGGCCAATTCATTTCCAGCGTGTGGGAACCCTTGCTAATTGACTATTTCCAGTCAGAAAGTCGCACAGTATGATGTCATCATTCGTGGTGCTTTTAAGGTCCACAGCAAGCATTGCTTCCTCTGCAGGCTTCCAAATGAACCATACAGGATGGCAGAGGAGCCTGCAGCAGCTGTGGCCAGTGCCAGACCCCGAGCTGCCTCCAAATTTGACGAGGCTTCACTGCAGGCATTATTGGATGGCGTTAGGGCCCACAGGGAGGTCCTCTTCCCTAGGTCAGGGAGGAAGAGGCCTCCCACTGAGACCAAGGCTGCATGGATGCAGGTGTCAGCAGATGTCAACTCGCTGGGAGTCACCAGAAGAACCTGGATACAGTGTCGGAAACGATTCCATGACCTTCACCGTACAGGAAAAGTAAGTATGAAGTTTCCATCACCCTCAAACTGATCCCCATTGCTTTCCCCACCAGCACTCAGTTTTAGCACTCTCTTCCTCCACATCCCACTTCACAGTCACATCCATGCACCCTTACCCATTCCCTCTCTCTCGATGCTCACATTCACATAACTATTCCACCATGCAGCCCTCACATTCCCTCTCACTCTGATGCTTTGAACACAACTGACAACACACAGGGAGGGCCCTTGGTCTTGCAGCCTCACACCATCTTTGTCTCCCTCTAAGTATCTATGCTATGCAATCTCTACACTCACTCCTTCATTCTCACTGAAACTCCACTTGTCTCCCTCATTGCAGGAAAAGAGAGCTCACAACAACAGAGAGCGAGCCAGGACTGGAGGAGGCCCACCCTCAATAGCCCACCTGACCCCCCTGGGAGGAAGGAATGCTGGAAATTGTCAGGGCTGATGGGGCTGCGGAAGCTGGGGAAGGAGAGACAGGGGCAGTCCCACAAGCTGGTGACAGAATAGTTTTCCATCTCTCTCATTGACATAGCATGAGTCGCTGTTATGATTCTGAAGCTACATCATTTGGACTTATGAAGATCTGCAAAATCCAATGTGCATGTAACCTTGGCACCACATCTCTAACTCTTTCCTTTACTCCCCCACAGGACCATCCAGAGCCCCCGTCCCCACTGTGGAGGAAGGAGAGGCTGAGCAGCCAGACTCCTCAGAGGAAGCTCCAACATCTGAGGGCGCAGCGTCAGCAGAAGTAAGCACACCCAGCACCAGCGCAGACACTCACACCTCGGGGGGACCTTCGGGACATAGAGTAGTGTTGTCACCTGGTGTTTCACAGCTCACAAGTGAGCATCAGCAGATTGTGGAGACAGGGACAGCAGTGGCGAGTCCTCGTCAGAGGGCGCAAGACTCTGCCAGCTCAGCTCAGCTGCATGTCGACCCTGTGCCTCTGGGTCCATCCGCAAGAGAAGAGGTGATGGATCTCCATGCGCAGATGCAGGAGTCTCTGGCAGGTTATGTCTCCAGGGTCGCTGCGAGTGTGGAGTGAATGGAAGAGTCCATAGCGAACATGAGCAGAGCCTTAGTGGAGTCATTGGCGCATGAACGCATCACCACGGAAAGGCTGGCTACCTCCGTGGTAAGGCTGGCTACCGTAGAGGAGAGGATGGCTGCAGCCGAGGAGAGGAGGGCTACGGCCATGGAGGAGCTTAGTTGCCAGGCTATGGAAAACATGGTGAGAGTTCAGAATAGAATGACATCTCTTGAGGAGCGATGGGCATCTATTGAACACAGAAACCAGACCTTCATGGCAGGTCCTCTGAGTAGGACTTCCAGTGCAGATACGGGTCCCCATTGCTCCCCTGATGTGCAGCAAGGTGCTCTCCAGCCACTTGCAGGCGTTGAGGGGGACCTGACCCATGAGAGGGAGGTTGTTGGCACACCTCAAGGAAGTGGGGGCTCATCTCCACGCGCTCACACTTCCATGCCACTGCAGAGCCCTCGGTCAGAGCCCCGCCGGAGTCCACACCCAAGTGAGAGAGGCGTCTCAACCCCTGCACAGCCGCAGGAGCAGCAGACTGCTAGCGAGCCCTCACAGGCTCGCCACCCCAGAGGACGCCCGCCAAAGGTGTCGAGACAGGAGCAGCAGGAAAGTCAGCAAGGGGCCTCCACATCTGCTGAAGCCACAGGGGAACCACTACGTAGGAGCACACGTAAGAGAAAAATAAAGCACCACTAATCACAAGGGTAGTCACTTGGGTGAAAAGTTTTGTATATAGTTATGTCATCAGTATCTTGTTTATAAAAAATCTGATGGCAACTGATGCAGTTGTGGCGTGTGTCATTTGGCGAATGGGGCTTTCGCATTGAGGCCTTAGGATTACTTGCAGTTGTCAGGATGCTGGTCAAATAGGTAGGAATGCGCAGGGTTTGGCCATTGTCCATGCTCAGGTAAGAAGCAGCGAGGCTACAGTGTTTGATGTACTAGGCTAAGCAAATCTGCACAGGATGAGTGTGTTCCTTGCATCTCGGGCAGAAATGTTCTCGCATAATGGTGCCGCTGGTTGATGGGCCTCTGCAGGATGGTCATTTTTGCCCTCCTCTTCCTCCTCCCCCTCCTCCTCCTCAGCATCATCTTCATCCGAGGCAGGTCTGTGAGGAGCCATTTGGTCCTGAGGAATCTGCAAGCCACGACGCTGTGCCATGTTGTGAAGTACACAGCAAACCATGACGATTTTGGAGATACATAAATACATAGATACATAGATACATAGATACATAGAAGATAGGAGCAGGAGTAGGCCATTCGGCCCTTCAAGCCTGCTCCGCCATTCAATGAGATCATGGCTGATCATCCAAATTCAGTACCCGGTCCCTGCCTTCTCCCCATATCCCTTGATCCCTTTAGCCTTAAGAAATATATCCAACTCTTTCTTGAATATACTTAATGAACTGGCCTCCACCGCCCTCTGTGGCAGAGAATTCCACAGGTTCACCACTCTCTGGGTGAAGAAATTCCTCCTAATTTCAGTCCTAAATGGCTTACCCCTTATCCTTAGACTATGACCCCTGGTTCTGGACTCCCCGGCCATCGGAAACATCCTTCCTGCATCTAGTCTGTCCAGGCCTGACAGAATTTTATAGGTTTCGATGAGATCCCCTCTCAATCTTCTAAACTCCAGTGAGTATAAGCTCAATCGACACAATCTCTCCTCATACGTCATTCCTGCCATCCCAGGTATCAGCCTGGTGAATCTTCACTGCACTCCTTCCATGGCAAGAACGTCCTTCCTCAGGTAAGGTGACCAAAACTGCACACAATACTCAAGGTGTGGTCTCACCAAGGCCCTGTACAACTGCAGCAAGACATCCTTGTTCTTGTACTCGAATCCTCTTGCTACGAAGGCCAACATACCATTTGCCTTCTTAACCGCCTGCTGCACCTGCATGCTTACCTTCAGCGACTGGTGTACAAGAACACCCAGGTCTCTTTGCACTTCCCCTTCTCCCAATCTATTACCATTCAAATAATAATCTGCCTTCCTGTTTTTGCCACCAAAGTGGATAACCTCACATTTATCCACATTATAGTGCATTTGCCATGTTTCTGCCCAATCACCCAACCTGTCCAAATCGTGCTGGAGTTTCACGACATCCTCCTCACAGCATACCCTGCCCCCCAGCTTTGTGTCGTCTGCAAATTTGGAGATATTACATCCAATTCCCTCGTCCAGATCATTAATATATATTGTGAACAGCTGGGGTCCTAGGACCGATCCTTGCGGTACCCCACTAGTCACTGCCTGCCACTCGGAAAACGACTCGTTTATTCCAACTCTTTGCTTTCTGTCCGCCAACCAGTTCTCTATCCATGTCAGTACCTTGCCCCCAATCCCATGTGCCTTAATTTTGCATGCTAATCTCTTATGCGGGACCTTATCGAAAGCCTTCTGAAAGTCCAAATACACCATATCCACTGGTTCTCCCTTATCTATTTTACCAGTTACATCCTCAAAAAATTCCAGTAGATTAGTCAAGCATGATTTTCCTTTTGTAAATCCATGTTGACTTTGTCTGATCCAGTCACTGCTTTCCAAGTGCTCTGCTATTACATCTTTTATAATGGACTCTAGCATTTTCCCCACTACCGATGTCAAGCTTACCGGTCTATAATTCCCCGCCTTTTCTCTACCACCTTTTTTGAATAGTGGGGTAACATTAGCTACCCTCCAATCCATGGGTACTGTTCCAGAGTCTATCGAGTTCTGGAAGATGACCAGCAATGCATCTACTATTTCTAGGGCCACTTCCTTAAGTACCCTGGGATGTAGATTATCAGGCCCTGGGGATTTATCGGCCTTCAGTCCCATCAATTTTCTTAACACCATTCCCCTACAAATACTGATTTCTTTCAGTTCCACCCTTTCATCAGACCCTATGTGCCCCGGCATCTCTGGGAGGTTATTTGTGTCCTCCTTTGTGAAGAGAGAACCAAAATATGTATTTAGTTATTGATACGCTTATCAATTACTCCATAAAAGGCGATGAATTAGGAAGGTAATGAAAAGGCTTTTATTAACTAAAGAACAGAGCATGCCTCTCGTGGACGACTGGTTCCAAGAAGGAAGTGGGTAGCCGAAACACCCACCTTTATACCTGGCCATGTGGGCGGAGCCAGCTGAGGCATGCATTGGTACACAGCGCCAACCAGAGGTAACAATATGCAATAACAGTGGTTTACCACATTCACCCCTTGTTTAAAATTGAGTCCGGCGGGGTGAAGTGTACTACAAGTTCGTGTAGGTAAGTCTATCAGGAGGCCTTGTCTGACGTCCTGATCGTCGTGGTGGCGGCGGCGGTGGTGCAGTATCCAACGTCGAATCTGGTGTCTGGGTGGTCAACGAAGGGTCCTGGGGCTCCGGCATGCCGTCTACAGGGGTTGGGTTGGGAGGGGTGGTGGGGGATAACGGTGGTAGTTCAGGGGCACCCGAGGGTGCGAGGTCTCGTATGGAGACTGTGTCCTCCCGCCCGTCTGGGTATGCCACGTAGGCATACTGGGGGTTGGCGTGTAGGAGGTTCACCCTCTCGACCAGGGGGTCCATTTTATGGGTCCTCACGTGCCTCCGCAGTAGGACGGGCCCAGGAGAAGTCAGCCATGTCGGTAGCGAGGTTCCCGATGTGGACTTCCTGGGGAAAACGAACATTTGCTCATGAGGGGTGGCATTAGTGGCAGTACAAAGCAGTGACCGGATGGAGTGGAGCGCCGCAGGGAGGACCTCCTGCCAGCGAGAGGTCGGAAGGCCCTTAGATTTTAAGGCTAAGAGGATGGCCTTCCAAACCGTCGCGTTCTCTCTTTCCACCTGGCCGTTCCCCCGGGTGTTGTAGCTGGTGGTCCTGCTCGTAGCAATACCTCTCGCGAGCAGGTACTGCCGAAGTTCGCCGCTCATGAAAGATGAGCCCCTGTCGCTATGTATATAGCTAGGGAACCCGAACAAGGCGAAGAGGTCATTCAGACATTTGATGACCGTGGTACTGGTCATGTCTGGGCAGGGGATGGCAAACGGGAAACGGGAGTACTCATCAATTATGTTGAGGAAGTACACGTTGCGGTCAGAGGAGGGGAGGGGCCCTTTAAAATCGACGCTCAGGCGCTCGAAGGGGCGAGTGGCCTTGATCAGGCTTGCTCTGTCTGGCCTATAAAAATGCGGTTTGCACTCGGCACAGATTTGGCAGTTCCTGGTCATGGTCCTGACCTCCTCGATGGAGTAGGGCAGGTTACGGAATTTGATGAAATGGAAGAACCTGGTGACCCCCGGGTGGCAGAGGTCATTGTGGAGGGACTGCAGCCTATCGACCTGCGCGTTGGCGCATGTACCACGTGATAGGGCATCTGGGGGCTCATTGAGTTTCCCAGGCCGGTACAAGATATCGTAATTGTAGGTGGAGAGTTCGATTCTCCACCTCAAGATTTTGTCGTTCTTGATTTTGCCCCTCTGCTTATTATTAAACATAAAAGCAACTGAATGCTGGTCAGTGAGAAGGGTAAACCGTTTTCCGGCCAGGTAATGCCCCCAGTGACGCACCGCTTCCACAATAGCCTGGGCCTCCTTTTTGACAGAGGAGTGTCGAGTCTCGGGGCCCTGGAGGTTCCTTGAGAAAAAGGCCACGGGTCTCCCCGCCTGGTTAAGGGTCGCAGCTAGGGCGAAGTCGGATGCATCGCTCTCCACTTGGAAGGGGATGGACTCATCCACTGCGTGCATTGTGGCCTTCGCAATATCGCTCTTGATAAGAGTGAAGGCTGCACACGCCTCTGGTGTCAGGGGGAAGGAGGTGGATTTGATGAGGGGTCTGGCTTTGTCCGCATAGTGGGGCACCCACTGGGCATAGTAAGAGAAGAACCCCAGGCATCTCTTCAGTGCTTTTTGGCAGTGGGGGAGGGGGAGCTCCATAAGGGGGCGCATTCTGTCGGGGTCGGGCCCGATGACTCCGTTCTCCACTACGCAGCTGAGAATGGCAAGGCGCTTGGTGCGAAACATACATTTCTCCTTATTGTACGTTAGGTTCAGCCGTTGGGCCGTACGGAGGAATTTTTCTAGATTAACGTCATGGTCCTGCTGGTCGTGGCCACAGATGGTGACGTTATCCAGATAGGGAAAGGTGGCCTGCAGCGCATTCTGGTCAACCATCCGGTCCATCTCCCTTTGGAAGACCGAAACCCCGTTGGTGACGCCGAAGGGAACCCTAAGGAAGTGGTAGAGGCGGCCGTTCGCCTCGAAGGCAGTATACTGGCGGTCCTCATGGTGGATGGGGAGTTGGTGGTATGCTGACTTAAGGTCAATGGTGGAGAATACTTTGTATTGCGCAATCTGATTGACCATATCAGATATGCGAGGAAGGGGGTATGCGTCCAGCTATGGTTTGGCTGTAGTCAATGACCAGGCGGCGTTTATCGGTGGTTTTAACGACTACAACCTGGGCTCGCCAGGGGCTGGTGCTCCCTTCGATAATGCCCTCCTTCAAGAGCCGCTCCACCTCAGAGCTAATAAAAGCTCTGTCCCCGGCGCTGTACCGCCTGCTCTTGGTAGCGATGGGTTTACAGTCGTGGGTGAGGTTAGCAAACAAGGGAGGGGGGGGGACTTTGAGTGTGGAAAGGCTGCAAGTGGTGTGCGGCGGGCGATTTAAAAGGTGTTGGTTGCAGACTGTGAGTGGGGGGAGGGGTCCACCGTATGCTAATGTGACACTTTTAAGGTGGCACTGAAAATCCAACCCTAGCAGCACGGCAGCGCAAAGACGGGGCAGGACTAGAAGTTTAAAATTTTTATATTCTGTGCCCCCAACCGAAAGGGTCACCACACAGTAGCCGCCGACGTCCATTGAATGGGACTTAGACGCCATAGAAATCCGATGGCACGTTGGCAGGACCGTGAGGGAGTGGCTACGTACCGTGTCGGGGTGAATAAAACTCTCTGTGCTCCCGCTGTCAAATAGACAAGTGGTGGCGCGGCCGTTTACCGTGATGTCCATCATGGAGCTGGACAGATGATGAGGGAGGGCTTGATCCAGCGTAACGGAGGCCAGTGTATGGCTTAGTGAGTTGATATGGTCGTCCGACGAGACGGTGGTCGAGTCCGGAGACAAAATGGCGGTTGAGTGCGGCGGACAAAATGGCGGCGGCCATGCGGCCGGAGGTGCACAAAATGGCGGATAAGATGGCTGCCCCCACGGTTCGCATGCGGCGCTGCTGGCGTTCGCGGGTTTCCCCCTGCAGGCATTGGCGTAATGGCCTTTCTTCCCGCAGCCCGAGCAGGTAGCGGTCTTAGCCGGGCAGTGCGCTCTAGGGTGTTTTAACTGGCCACAGAAATAGCATTTTTGGGCCTGGTTACGGGGCATCGCTGCAGTTGGTGCCGGGGGCGGCGGTCCCAGTTGATTTCGGGACATCGCTGCAGCAGTTGGTGCCGGGGGCGGCTGTCCCATGTCCCAAGGTCGCGATGGCCATGGCACGGCGCCGTTACGTGAGTATGCTTCGAGGTTTCGGTGGGCTGCATCTAACGAGAGCGCAAGGGCTACGGCTGTCTTCAGGTCGAGCTCCTTGCTTTCGAGCAGTCTCTGCCGGGAGTAGTCGGACTGGAGGCCCCTAACGAAGGCATCACAGGTAAGTCCCTCCGCGTGCCCCGCAGCCGTTACCTCCTTACAGTCGCAGTCCCTGCAGAGTGTCTGTAACGCCCGTAAAAATGCCTCTACCGATTCCCCCGGTTGCTGCCTGCGGGATCCCAAGAGGTGTCTGGCGTAAATCGTGTTCACTGGGCGCGTGTATTGCCCTTTTAGTAGTTCGAGGGCCACCGTGTACGTAGTAGTGTCCCGGATGAGTGTATATACTTGAGGGCTCACCTGGGCGGTCAAAACTTTTAGTTTGTTCTCCTCCGATGTCACGGCGGAGGCTTCTAGGAAGGATTCAAAGCAGCTCAGCCAGTGTTCGAAATTGGTCGATGAACCCGCTGCTTGAGGGTCGAGGTCCAGGCATGCCGGTCTGAGGGCTCACAGCAACGCCTGCTGTTGTTGCTGTTCAGGTGTCGCCATTTTACTTTTAGTTAATAAAATTGATATGCTTATCAATTACTCCATAAAAGGCGATGAATTAGGAAGGTAATGAAAAGGCTTTTATTAACTAAAGAACAGAGCATGCCTCTCGTGGACGACTGGTTCCAAGAAGGAAGTGGGTAGCCGAAACACCCACCTTTATACCTGGCCATGTGGGTGGAGCCAGCTGAGGCATGCATTGGTACACAGCGCCAACCAGAGGTAACAATATGCAATAACAGTGGTTTACCACAGTTGATCTGCCATTTCTTTGTTCCCCATTATAAATTCCCCCGATTCTGACTGCAAGGGACCTACGCTTGACTTCACCAATCTTTTTCTCTTCTGGCTGCTGAGTACTGTAGGGCTCCACCTGATCTATCCAGGCATCTGAAGCACATCTTCAGCAATCTGATGGTTTGCTCGATAATGCAGCTGGTGGAAATGTGGCTGGAGTTGTAGCGCTCCTCAGCTTCGTTGGTTGGTCTCCTCAACGGCATCATTAGCCAAGTCCGCAGGGGATAGCCCTTGTCTCCAAGTAGCCATCCCTGAAGTTCATCTGGCGGCTTGAATAGCGGAGGCACAGTAGACTGGCGTAGTATGAAGGAGTCATGGCAGCTGCCAGGGTACTTGGCACAAACATGCAAAATCTCCTTCTTGTGGTCACACACCAGCTGAATGTTAAGGGAGTGGAAGCCCTTGCGGTTGACAAAAACTCCTGGATTGCGATGGGGTGCCCTAAGGGCCACATGTGTGCAGTCAATGACGCCCTGCACCCTTGGAAAGTCTGCCAGATGAGCTAATCCAAGCGCTCACGCCCTCACACTTGTGCGATCCCTGGTGAAATGGATGTGATTGTGCGCGAGGGCATCGGTTACCTGCATGATGCAAGTGTGTGCGGCCGCCTGGGAGATGTCACTGATGTCTGCTGCTGATCCCGGGAAGTAGCCTGAGGCAAAAAAACTGAGTGCGGTGGTGACTTTGAGGGCCACTGGTAAGGAGTGTCGACCTGGTGCTCTGGGCTCCAGGTCTTGCTGCAGCATTGCGCAGATGTTATTCACTACCTCTCGCGAAAGTCAGTGCCGCCTTTGGCACTGCTGCTCAGTCATGTTGAGGTAGCTGACCCTGTGTCTGTAGACCCTGTTTGGGGGGGTACCTCCTGCGTCGACGGCCTTCCATGTGCTGGCCCCTTCTGACCTGTGCTGCCTCAGGTGGGTGAGCCGCAGCCTGTCGTTCCTGCTGCTGTTGCTGGTGTTGCTGTTGTTGCTGGATCTGCTGCTGCCGCCTCTGCTGCTGGAGATCCTCTAATGCCAAGAAGGGAAGGAAAAAAAGGCCTCCCATGCTTCTGGTAGATGCCTCCGTTGAGGAAGCGCTGAGTGAGGGTGGCGAGAGGGGCTTCCCAGGAGCTCACACTGGAGAAGTGTGTGAGGCTCCAACCTTCCACAGCTGTGCCTAAGCCTGGAGCAAGTTGCCCCAAGCCTGAAACAACAAGGTCCTGCAACCTACAAATGATGTCTGATTAAATCTCTTCTTTCCTGATTGACCTGCAGCTGATAGCCAGCAATCCGATATTGTTCACGCCAGGTTTCATCAACGGGGTTCCCATCAGGCGTGTTTAACGTTGGAAAAGGCTGAAAATAGCAAGGGCCCCTTAAAATGGCATTATAGATGCCAATTATTGGTGATTAAGGTGCCTGAAGACCAGTCCCGCTTGCTGCGGGCGGGACTGATTCGGGTCAGACGGAAACACCTGGGTGAAAATCAGACGACCGGGGAATCAGGCGGCGGGGGGGGAGGTTGCGACCCCCTATTTTTGCGATTTTTGTTAAATTTATTTATTTATTTACTTCCCCCCCCCCCCCCCCCCCACACGCCTGAAAGCCCGCCTGACGGCTCCAGAAAAATCACCCCCTTTGTGTCCTCCTCACAACTCGCTTTCCCACCTATCTTTGTATCGTGACTCAACCGTGGATAACAGGGGAAATTAGAGACAGCATAAAATCCAAAGATAGGGCGTATAAAATAGCCAAAAAAAGCGCCAGAGCGGAAGATTGGGAACAGTTTAAGATAGAGCAAAGGAGGGCAAAGGGCATGATCAAGAGGGGCAAAATAGCTTACGAAAACAAGCTGGCGGAAAATATAAAAACTAACTCCAAAAGCTTTTATAAATATATCAAAAGGAAAAGACTGGTGAAAACCAAAGTTGGTCCATTGCAGTCAGATACGGGGGAATATATAATGGGAAATAAGGAAATGGCAGATCAACTAAATGCATACTTTGGGTCAGTCTTTACGAAGGAAGACACAAAAAACCTCCCTGGGATATCGGGAAAAATAGGGACATTGGCAAAGGAGGAACTGACGCAAATCAATATCTCTAAGGATATGGTGTTAAGGAAGCTAAAGGGATTGAAGGTGGACAAATCCCCAGGGCCTGATAACATGCATCCTAGGGTACTGAAGGAGGTGGCCCTAGAGATAGCGGATGCACTAAGGATGATTTTTCAGAATTCATTAGACTCGGGAACAGTGCCGATGGATTGGAGGGTAGCTAACGTTACCCCACTATTCAAAAAGGGGGGTAGGGAAAAAGCAGGTAATTACAGACCTGTAAGCCTTACATCAGTTGTGGGCAAAATGCTGGAGTCCATCATTAAGGATGAAATAGCGGAGCACTTAGCAAATGGGGACAGGATAGGACAGAGTCAACATGGATTTACAAAGGGTAAATCGTGCTTGACTAATCTATTGGAATTTTTTGAGGGAGTAACTGGTAGAATAGATGGGGGAGAGCCAGTAGATGTGGTGTACCTGGACTTCCAAAAGGCCTTCGATAAGGTCCCACATAAAAGATTAGCATGGAAAATTGAGGCTCATGGGATAAAGGGGAAAGTTTTGGCGTGGATAGGGAACTGGCTGTCAGATAGAAAACAGAGAGTTGGAATAAACGGCTCATTTTCTGAATGGCAGGCAGTAACAAGTGGGGTACCACAGGGATCTGTCCTGGGCCCCCAGCTGTTCACAATTTACATTAATGACCTGGATCAGGGAGTCGGATGCAGCATTTCCAAATTTGCAGACGACACTAAACTAGGAGGGGGGGTGGGCTCAGAGGAAGAGACCAGGAAGCTCCAGAGCGATTTGGACAGACTGGGCGATTGGGCGGATAAATGGCAGATGCACTATAATGTGGACAAGTGCGAAGTTATCCACCTTGGGTGCAGGAACGGGAGGGCAAATTATTATTTAAATGGCAATAGATTGGGAGAGGGGGAAGTACAGAGAGACCTGGGTGTTCTTGTACACCAGTCACTGAAGGCGAGCATGCAGGTGCAACAGGCGGTCAAGAAGGCAAACGGTATGCTGGCCTTCATAGCAAAAGGGTTAGAATACAGGAACAGGGATACCTTGCTGCAGCTGTACAGGGCACTGGTGAGACCACACCTCGAGTACTGTGTACAGTTTTGGTCGCCTCATCTGAGGAAGGATGTTCTTGCCATGGAGGGGGTGCAGCGGCGATTCACCAGGCTGATACCAGGAATGGCGGGAATGACCTATGAGGAGAGACTATGTAGTTTAGGGATGTACACACTGGAGTTTAGAAGATTGAGAGGGGACCTCATAGAAGTGTATAAAATTCTGACAGGTCTAGACAGACTGGATGCAGAAGGAATGTTTCCCTTGGCGGGTGAGAACAGAACTAGAGGACATAATTTAAGGATAAGGGCTAAACCATTTAGGACAGAGATGAGGGGGAATTTCTTCACTCAGAGAGTGGTGAACCTGTGGAACTCATTGCCACAGAGGGCAGTGTACGCCAGCTCATTAAATATATTTAAGAGGGAATTAGATATATTTCTACGGGCAAAAGGGGTTAAGGGTTACGGAGAGAAGGCGGGGACGGGATACTGAATTAAAGGATCAGCCATGATCTCATCGAATGGCGGAGCAGGCACGAAGGGCCGAATGGCCTACTCCTGCTCCTATCTTCTATGTATCTATGTATCTATGTATCGTCAGTAAATTTGGCTACAGTACACTTGATCCCTTCAGTCAAGTCATTAATATAGATTGTAAATAGTTGTGGCCCCAGCACTGATCCCTGTGACACCCCACTACTGATCCCTGTGACACCCCACTAGTTACAGTTTGCCAACCTGAAAATGACCCATTTATCCCGACTCTCTGTTTTCTGTTAGCTAGCCAATCCTCTGTCCATGCTAATATATTACCCCCAACACTGTAAGGGGTTTCTCCGATACTGGTCCCCCGTTACACACAGTTCTTGGACGTCAGGATTTATTATAAGAATAAAATACACACGGCACAGGGTTTTGGCTCAACCTTTGATTTGATTGTTTATTGAACACACACACACAGTTACTTCCCCAGTATAAATCCCTACGATTTATATCAACCACAAAATACAAACCGCTACGCAAGGGTCATTTGCATCGACACAATATGACACAGTTAAACCCGCCCGCAATTTGACTTACACATAAAGTTACCCAGACTCAATCACAAAACCCTTATTGTGATCTGCCTGAAACTCACAAACTTACTCAGACTCAATCATAAAAGCCCCCTCTATGATTTGGCTGAAACATACAATCACCACTCCCGATCGGCTGTCTCGTGGAGTTGATTGTAGGCCCGAATCTTTCTGTTCATTGTTCTACTGTCAGCTTCCCACACCACTGTCTTCGAAGTGATCTTTTACTTAAACCAAAACCAACTTGCAGTATTTCCTGGCCCCCTTCTGAGCGTACGATTTGTTTCAAAATGTGTGAATTGTCCATTGATTTGAGATATCTTTCTGACAATGCAACCCTCCCAAAGTGACTGCATATGCGAGGTTGTTGGTTTCTGCTGGCATTCGTATTCAAAAGGTTTGAGGCCCGGCCCATTGTCTAGGCCTGCACTGAAACTGGTTATTCGAGGGCCATGGTCTAAGGTGGACAATGTAACCCCTTAAGGTAAATGAATATGCGAATGTTCTTGTTCAGAAGCATTCGTATTTTAGATTGTGATCCAGTCGTAGTTTCGGCTGCAATGTTTGAATGAACCCTTTATTGCCGAGCCCTTTTTGCTGGCTCTGCAGTTCTGGGTTTTTATATTTCATAGTCCAATTTTTACCGTTGTGGGGGAGGAACGGATCCTACAACACCATGAGCTCTTATCTTGTGCAGTAACCTTTTATGTGGCACCTTATCGAATGCCTTTTGGAAATCCAAGTACACTACATCTACTGGTTCTCCTTTATCCACCCTGCATGTTACATCCTCAAAGAACTCTAATAAATTTGTCGAGGAGGGAATTTGAGAAACCAAGCCTAGAGATGTGGATGAGAATTTCAGTGGTAGTGGAGGTCAGGTAGAAACTTTGAAGGGTAATATTTTAGATTTGGAAGTAAGTATTCTTAGCAATGGACTAGATGTGGAATTTGAAGCTCATCTCATTGTTGAGCAGTACACAGGTTGCATACCATCAAATTCAGTCTAAGTGAGCAGGTTCTCCCAAGAAGGCACAGTTACCTCCAGCATACCAACTGCTCCATCCTTAGACCCCTCCTATTCCTTATGTATATGCAGCCCTTTGGAAAAATCAGCCACAAACATGGGCTCAGCTTCCATATGTGTGCCAGTAATGCCTAGTTCTTCTCTTCACCACCATTCTCAATCTGAGTTGCAAGATTTCTGGGGAAGTCAAACAGGATGGCTTCAGTGTTTCTGATGTGGAACTGAAAAAAAAATCTATCTCATCCAGCACTTAATGTCTGACAGCACAGAAAGCATCACATAATTCAGAATGGTAGACTGACTGAAATACAAGTGTGCTGTTTGTCTCCAATTTCCTGATGTTAGCTCATTTGTATAGCTTCAGGTGCACATTTGGATGAGTTATAAGCACACACTAGTGGTGGGAAAGGAAGTGAAATTCAAAGGGAACCAATTAAAAGGATATGTCAGAATAGGGAGAAAAACCTTTGTGAAAGCCTTTGAAAAGGCTTGTAAGATATCTCAACCCATTAGCATCCTTTGCCAAGGCTGAAGGGGGAGAAGGCTAAGAAGTAAAGGGAAAAAATGAAGGGAAAAGAATCTGAAGGTGCAAGCACAAATCTGCAGGCCAGTGATGGAGCAGCTCAGCGTCCAGCTCCCTGTTGATAAGAACATAAGAATTAGGAGCAGGAGTAGGCCATACGGCCCCTCGAGCCTGCTCCGCCATTCAGTAAGATCATGGCTGATCTTTGACCTCAACTCCACTTTTCCACTCGATCCCCATGAGTCCAAAAATCTATCTATCTCAGCCTTGAATATACTCAACGACTCAGCATCCACAGCCCTTTGGGGTAGTGAATTCCAAAGATTCACAAATCTCTGAGTGAAGAAATTCCTCCTCATCTCGGTCTTAAATGGCTGACCCCTTATCCTGAGACTATGCCCTCCTAGTTCTAGACTCTCCAGCTAGGGGAAACAATCTCTCAGCATCTACCCTGTCAACCCCCTCAGAATCTTATATGTTTCAATGAGGTCACCCCTCATTCTTCTAAATTCCAGAGAGTATAGGCCCAATCTACTCAATCTCTCCTCATAGGACAACCCTTTCATCCCAGGGATCAATCTAGTGAACCTTCGTTGCACCACCTCGAAGGAATGTATGTCCTTTCTCAGTTAAGGTGACCAAAACTGTACACAGTACTCCTGGTGTGGTCTCACCAAAGCCCTGTACAATTGTAGTAAGACTTCCTTATTCTTGTACTCCAACCCCCTTGCAATAAAGGCCAACATGCCATTTGCCTTCCTAATTGCTTGCTGTACCTGCATGCTAACTTTCTGTGTTTCCTGTACGAGGACACCTAAATCTCTCTGAACACCAACATTTAATAATTTCTCACCATTTAAAAAATATTCTGTTTTTCTATTCTTCCGACCGAAGTGAATAACCCCACATTATACGATAGCAAAATACTGCGGATGCTGGAAATCCAAAATAACAACAGAAAATGCAGGAAAAACTCAGCAGGCTAGGCAACATCCGTGGAGCGAGAAATAGAGTCAACATTTCAGGTCGAAACCCTTCGTCAGGACCCCACATTATACTCTATCTGCCACCTTATTGCCCACTCACTTAACCTGTTTATATCCCTTTGCAGGCTCTTTGTGTCCTCCTCACAGCTTACTTTCCCACCTAGCTTTGTATCATCAGCAAACTTAGATACATTCCACCTGGTCCCTTCATCTAAGTCATTATATAGATTGTAAATAGCTGAGGCCCAAACATTGACCCTGGAGGCACCCCACTAGTTACAGCCTGCCAATCTGAAAATGACCTGTTTATTCCTACTGTCTGTTTTCTGTCCATTAACCAATCCTCTATCTATGCTAATAAATTACCCCCAACCCCATGAGCCCTTATCTTGTGCAGCAATCTTTCGTGGCACCTTATCAAATGCCTTTTGGAAATCCAAATATACTATATCCGCTGGTTCCCCTTTATCTATCCTACTACTTACATCCTTAAAAAACTCAAATAAATTTGTCAAACATGATTTCTCTTTCATAAAAGAGAAATTAGTGGTGGGGAACATGGAGATGGCAAAAACGCTGAACAAATATTTTATATCAGTCTTTACAGTAGAGGACACTAAAAATATCCCAACACTGGACAAACAGGGGGCTATAGGGGGGGAGGCGCTAAACACGATTAAAATCACTAAGGAGGTGGTACTCGGTAAGATAATGGGATTAAAGGCGGATAAATCCCCTGGACCTGATGGCTTACATCCTAGGGTCTTGAGAGAAGTAGCGGTAGGGATTGCGGATGCATTGGTGGTAATGTAAGGATTTCGGGGGTTTCTTTTAAACTGGTTTAAAGTAATTTTTCTGGTCTTGCAGCCTTTGCCTGCACATCAGACCATTTCCAATAAAACCAATTTTAAAACAGCGGTTTTGAATCGCCACCCCTCCTTTTGTTCTGAGTGGAGGAACTTATAATTAATGATATTAAAACGGAACACGTGGTTTGGATGAGAGAAAAATATCAATCTTTATTAACTAAAAGAAACTATAATCACAATATCAAACTATCCCACACGAACACAGTAAAATTGTAAAACTATATATCAAGGGGGTACACACGGCAAAAACGAGGGGTACAATGGCTACAATGTATTTAAACAATCTTAGCAATTCCCTTAAATCACCATCCCCCCTTAACTCCTGCTAGGTTGCCTTGTTGAGAGTCAGAAAATCTCTGCTCACATGGTCCAGCGAAGAGAGAGAGAGAGAGGGAGAGAGAGCTCACCTTATCGTCCCAGGAAGTCAAGAGGCTAAGAGCCAAGAGTCAAGAGTCAAGAGAGCGAGCTGGCTGCTCAGCCCTTTTTTTATACCTGGTGAGCCCCTCACATCCGTGCCTTGCAAGGGCTGTGTGCAAAATTAACCCCAAAGCTGTGATAGGCTAACTCAAAGTGGTTAGATTGAGTTAATGTGATTTTCAGAGCTCCCTTTGCTGAAACAAAAGGGAGATACATCTGCTCTATAGTCCAGTACTGGGTGATTGGAAACCCATTTAAAGTTAACGCTTCCCATTCAAGGTGCAAACGTCTCTTCTGCAGTTTCAGGTGTATCTAAACAAATGCTAATAGCATTCAGTTGCTTTGTAAACAAAGCATTGTCCTTTGTCTTCATTGAACCTTACTTCCAGACACAGAAAGCTGCATTCCAAACCTCTTTTGTCCATGTGGTGTGACAGCCATTTTATCTTTGGAAACTTAAAAGCACCTCGCTCAGGGATCCTTTAATCAAAAAAATGAATCTTCAGAACTGTAAATTATTGCGAATTCTTACAGTAATTTTCCAAAACTCCCTGGATTCAGGAAAGGTCCCAGCAGATTGGAAAACTGCTAATGTAACACCCCTATTTAAGAAGAGAGGTAGACAGAAGGCTGGAAACTATAGACCAGTTAGCCTAACATCTGTGGTTGGTAAAATGTTGGAGTCCATTATTAAGGAAGCAGTAACAGGACATTTGGATAAGCATAATTTAATCGGACAGAGTCGGCATGGTTTTATGAAGGGGAAGTCATGTTTGACAAATTTGCTCGAATTCTTTGAGGACGTAACAAACAGGGTGGATAAAGGGGAACCAGTGGATGTGGTGTATTTGGACTTCCAAAAGGCATTTGACAAGGTGCCACACAAAAGATTACTGCACAAGATAAAAAAATCACGGGATTGGGGGTAATATACTGGCATGGGTGGAAGATTAGCTATCTAACAGAAAACAGAGAGTTGGGATAAATGGTTCATTCTCGGGTTGGCAATCACTAACTAGTGGTGTTCCGCAGGGGTCAGTGCTGGGACCCCAACTCTTTACAATCTATATTAACAATTTGGAGAAACGGACCAAGTGCAACATATCCAAGTTTGCCGATGATACAAAGATGGGAGGGAAAGTAGTGAGTGAGGAGGACATAAAAAACCTGCAAAAGGACATAGACAGGCTAAGTGAGTGGGCAGAAATTTGGCAGATGGAATATAATGTTGGAAAGTGTGAGGTTATGCACTTTGGCAGAAAAAATCAAAGAGCAAGTTATTATCTAAATGGAGAGAAACTGCAAAGTGCTACAGTACAAAGGGATCTGAGGGTCCTGGTCCATGAAACACAGAAGGTTAGTATGCAGGTACAGCAGGTGATCAGGAAGGCCAATGGAATCGTGGCTTTTATTGCAAGGGGGATGGAGTATAAAAGCAGGGATGTCTTGCTGCAGTTACACAGGGTATTGGTGAGGCCACACCTGGAATACGTCGTGCAGTTTTGGTTTCCATATTTAAGAAAAGATATACTTGCTCTCGAGGCAGTTCAGAGAAGGTTCACTCGTTTGATTCCGGAGATGAGGGGGTTGACTTATGAGGAAAGGTTGAGTAGGTTGGGCCTTTACTCATTGGAATTCAGAAGAATGAGAGGCGATCTTATTGAAACATATAAGATTGTGAGGGGCTTGATTGGGTGGATGCGGTGAGGATGTTTCGACTGATGGGTGAGACGAGAACTAGGGGGCATAATCTTAGAATAAGGGGCTGCCCTTTCAAAACTGAGATGAGGAGAAACTTCTTCACTCAGAGGGTAGTAAATCTATGGAATTTGCTACCCCAGAGAGCTGTGGAAGCTGCAACATTAAATAAATTTAAAACGGAGATAGACAGTTTCCTAGCTGATAAGAGAATTAGGGGTTACGGGGAGCGGGCAGGGAAGTGGACGTGAGTCTAGGTTTGGATCAGCCATGATCCTATTGAATGGCGGAGCAGGCCCGAGGGGCCGTATGGCCTACTCCTGCTCCTACTTCTTATGTTCTTAAAACCATGTTGACTCTGCTTAATCATATTATGATTTTCTAAGTGCCCTGTTCCCACTTCCTTAATAATGGATTTCAGCATTTTCCCAACGACTGATGTCAAGCTAACTTGCCTGTAGTTCCCCGTTTTCTCTCTCCCTCCTTTCTTAGATAGCGGGGTTATATTTGCTACCTTCTAATTCGTCGGGACTGTTCTAGAATCTAGGGAATTTTGGAAGATCACAACCAATGCATCCACTATCTCTGCAGGCACCTCTTTTAGAACCCTAGGATATAGGCCATCAGGTCCAGGGGATTTGTTGGGTTTTAGTCTCATTAGTTTCTCAAGTACTTTTTCTCTATTGATATTAATTACTTTAAATTCCTAATTCTTATAGCCCCTTGCTTCCCCACTATTTTTGGTGTGCTTTTTGTGTCAGATAGAAAATATTTGTTTAAATCTCTGCCATTTCCTTATTCCCCATTATAATTCCACCTGTCTCAGTCTCTAAGGGACCAATGCTTACTTTTGCTACTCTTTTCCTTTTTACATACTTGTAGAAGCTCTTACAATCTGTTTTTATATTTCATGCTAGTTTACTCTCATTCTATTTTCTCCTATTTATCAATTTTTTGGTCATCCTTTGCTGGTTTCTAAGGGGGCATAATTTGGTTGCTTTGCGCCTCACGTTACTCTTTATCTATCCTGCTACTTACATCCTCAAAAAACTCAAATAAATTTGTCAAACACAATTTCTCTTTCATAAAACCATGTTGACTCTGCCTAATCATATTATAATTTTCTAAGTGCCCTGTCCCCTTTGGGCGTTAACGGGGTGCAAAGCAACTAGCGCCTGGGCGCGGCGCCGCTAATGCCTCCCATGAAATTCAGCAGGAGGTTAGTGGCGGTGGTAACCGTTAGCGCCCCGCGGCGCTGCGCCTCTGCAATGACGTCATCACCATGCACAGCGCCCCGGCCACAAACTTCGGTCACTCCACCGGACGTACCGCCGGTTGCTATGTCCAACTGGGTCAGGGGGATGTATGTGTGGCCTGGGCGGTGATATTTAAAGGGGAGGTGCTGGGCGGCCATTTTTTTTGCTGGCCGCCTGCCCCTTCTGCCGTCCCCCCGCGGGGCGCCGGCCGTGATCGGGCAGCCCGGAACTCCTGTTGAGTGCCGGGCTCTTTTGCCGGCACCCCGATCCCTGGTGGCCCACCTGGGCCCTGGTTAGTGTTGCGCAAGGCCCCTCCCCTTTAGTAAGGGATGAAGGCCTGCTGTACCACGGCGCGCGTGGCGCTGCGGCACGTAGCGCTGCAATATTGGGCTAGAGCGCCCCAAGAGGGAGGGGTAGTTACGTAAGAAAACTACTAGGCACTTGGTCTAAGTGTTAAACAAAGCTTTAATCAACTGTTTTACAACATGGAGGTCTAGTTGTGTCCTTCACTAGTTCATGTTAAGAATGTCCTGCGCAAGCTGGGCCCGTGCCCGAGTATTTATACTCTCCCTGGACAGCGCCACCCGCAGGCCGCTCAGTATTATTCCATAAGTCTTTCTTTCATGAATGATTCATGTCAGGTAGCGCTTCCAGTAGCGCCCCGCCTCCGCTTCCAGTAGCGCCCCAGCGAAGTTAGTGCCTCAGAGGGGGCATGACCCATTTTTTGCCCCTAAAGATCTCCCAATCCTCAGGCTTACTACTATTCTTCGCAGCATTATAAGCCTCTTCTTTTAATCTAATACTACCTTTAACTTTTTTAGTTAGCCACGGATGGATCACTTTTCCCGTGGAGTTTTTATTTCTCAATGGAATATATATTTGTTGAGAATTTTGGAATATTTCTTTAAAATTTGCCACTGCTTATTTACTGTCATACCTTTTAATCTAATTTCCCAATATTCCCCCTCGCCTCTCATACCTATGTAAATGGCTTTAATTAAGTTTAAGACTCTCATTTCTGACTGAAGACTCTCATTTCTGACTGATGCCTACTGAAGTGCAGGTGGTGCTGCATGAGATGGTTATATACATATGAACAATGTCGGACAGAAAAAGACCCATCCAACCTGTCTCATATAACTGCAATGCCTTGTGCAAGGAGGGTCTCCTTCTGTGCCACTTCTTGGCGTAATCTCCAGAGGTCAGAATTGCAGTACGCCTGGAAGAAGCTGGAGTCATAATTTCAAGCCACAATAGATGTCATTGTTACTGGATCTACCAGCCCTACGCTGCATGGTAGCTGCAGGTGTCCTTGGTTTAGATGGCACAACTTTGCATCTGGCTCTGCTAAGGTGGATCCTGTGAAGACAGTTCATCATGATCATTGTCAGGTAGGTGTACTAGGGCCAACAGATATGGTTGCTGTCATCTTGTTTGATGTAGCTAATCATGGTATGAAGGTTGTTGATTACCCTGGCATGACCTTTTTCTTGTAGTGCCATTGAAAGCATGACATTCTGTGATTGGGGTGCTACAGAGGAAGCATCCAAAATTAGTTTGTTAGTCTTTCATATATCTTTGTGGTGTCAGCAAATCTGTAACCTGCCACTCGCCATTCAGATCTAAACTATCGGAAAATCTAGATTTGGCCTTGGCTCAGTGGTAGCACTCTTACCTCTGACTCAGAGGGTTGTGAATTCAAGCCCCATGCCAGAGACTTGAGCAGATAATCTAGGTTGATACTTCAGTAGAGTACTGAGGGATTCCTGTATTGTTGGAGGTGCTGTCTTTCAAATGAGACATTAAATCAAGGCCCTGCCTGCCCTCTCAGTTGGATGTAAAAGATCCTATGGCACTTTTTGAACATGAGCAGGGGCGTGCTTTGAGTGCCCGGACCAACATTTATCCCTCAACTAACGTCACTAAAACCTGGTCATTTTTATTACTGCTATTTGTGGGACCTTGCTGTGTGCAAATTATCTGCTGCATTTCCCTACATCACAACAAAAGTACTCCGCTAGCTGTGTAGCACTTTACGATGTCCTGAAAGGAGCTACTTTAATGCAAATTTAAAGCTTCTGTTGGGAATAGGAGCCTCTCCTTGCACTAATTATGCCAAAGTGGGATGTGGCTAACTTTGTCTACACATTTGCGTGTCCTGGCAAGTAGGAAAAGACTGTCAGGTATCCCACTGTAAGTTTTTCTCTTCTTCTAAACATGCATTGATGCCAGTAATGGTCCTGGGGGCAAGACAAAATTGAACAATTGCTGCGAAAGTTCATGAGAACTTAAGTACCAGCAGAAAATAAATTAGCAAAAACAGTTAGACACTGGGCACACATTTCAGATAGGCATCGTTTAGAAATAATGGGCTGGATTTCCTCAGCCCCGAGGAGGCGGGTATGGAGGCGGGACTGCCGGGAAAGTTGCAGAATTTGGGGGCGGGTTTGCCATCCACCCCCAACCCGCCTCCGTGCCCTCTTGCGAGGAGGCAGGAAGCCATCCTGCCCCAGGTCCCATCTCCTTGGAGGCGGGAAGGGATTAAAGCCTATTAATTACCTGTTAACAGCTTCACAGAGCTGTCAAACGATGACATTTCTTCTTTCAAAAATTCTTGACAGATGACACGTCATACGTTGACGTGCTCTGTCACTGACATCCCCCTAATTGGCCTGATGAGGATGGAGGCGGGTCTGAAACCGTGCAAGCAGCACGTCTCCATTCATAAAATCCAGCCCATAGTCTTGAATGGATAAATTTCGGGAGTATGTTGGTCATTCCCATCTCCAATATTAAATGAAGCAACTCTTTGTTTGAGGTGGATGTTTCCTATGATGCCAGTCCCCACTTCCAGAAACGAACTGTTGTGGCGGGACAGAACTACTGCCTATTTTTTGTTACTAGCTGCTCTATTTATGCTGCTTCTGGCGACTGCCAATGGGAAGTCTAGACTTATGGTGAAGAACTTACAAAATAGAAATATTGTGAATTGTAATAAATATCCTGTAATTTTGTCACTATAGGGTAAATTCACCAATATTGTACTTCCAGCAGAGAGATGTGCTTGCAGGGAAGGTAGATTAGAGATGGGGTGCAACACGGTAATGCGGATTCTTCAATCTGTGCTCCATTTGAGCATGGCTCCCCATTGGAAGTGTGGGATCAGTGAATTTTGCTTTATATTTAAATTTTAACTATACACTTTACCTTTTAGGAATTGAAGGAAGAAATTACACGTGTTCTTACAGCTAACAACCCCCATGCTCCACAAAACATTGTGAGATACAGCTTTAAAGTGAGTAATATAATTCTGTAAATGGGATATTTTGTGTAACAATAATTCTATATTTGTGGGTGTTCTAAGGTATTTCGCAAAAAGTACCATCAAAAGCTGATATCCAGTTTGGTTGGAAACTCTAAAGGTACCATATAGTCAAATATTAATCTATGTCACTGATAAAATATTCCAAAAAAAGCATACATCTCCCTTTCCTCTCAAGTCCTTTAACATGATGTCTCCTCCTAAATCCATGCGCATCTTTCCTGCAGCTCCATGTTTGACTCTCTCCAATCCGCTTTCTGCTCTTCCCACAGCACTGAAACAGCCCTAATCAAAGTCACAAATTACATCATCTGTGACTGATCGTGGTACATTTTTCTTCCTTGTTTTCCTCGGCCTTTGCAGCATTTCACACTGTAGCTACATAATCCTCCTCTATTGTCCAGTTCAGTGGAATTCTATAGCTTCGTTCCATTCTTACTTATCAAATCGTAACCCGAGGATCCCAGCATTGGCTTCTCTTTTTGACCCTGCACTGGATATTACTCAACCACATGCTGCCCCTTGGTAACATCAGCCAAAGACATGGGGGCGGGGGGAATTTTTTTGGGGTTAGTGGGCACGTTTGGTGGCGGGTTGAGTGGGAAAATCTTTTTTTTGACAGCGGGTAGGGAACCTGCTGTCAACCCGCCGCCACGCTAGTTTCCCAGATGTCGGGTCTGTCATCGCTGAACAGACCCGACACCAAGCGGCGGGGGAGACAATTTAGATGATTAAGAGCTTGTTAACAGGCTCTAGAAAACTATTTTAAGCTCACCTTTAGATTTTAAGAGTTTGCCTATGGCTTCCCCGCTGCTCGGGGATCACGTCAGGTAAGCAGGCCGGGAGTTGTGTCAGCATGGGATCATTTCTTAACATGACAGCTGCAAATGTTCGCTAAAAGCTCCTATTTCGTAGCTGTTCATTTTCCAAGGTCAGAAGCTGTTGCTTACTGCATTTGGAAGACAGATTGAGCTTTATGCAGCTTGCAAGTGTTTGGAGCAAACTCTCTATCAAGTGTCACCTCATTGGAACAACCACTCTGACCATTGACAGATCACTTCTGTCATCTCAAGTTAACCTGCCATCTATTCCATTAGCATCGCTGCCCTTGAAACTATCTCATCTTGGCCCTCAGAATCCCACCACGATCAGCCCCAACACCCAGCAGCACCAACAACAACACCAACCTTCTCCGCAATTAACTGATGCTGCACAGGACATAGGTCATCAGCACCCGACCACATTGCTGCCCTCGACACCAGGGATGGCCTCACAATAGCCAGATATACTTCACTTGATGCTGTACACCCTGGCTGCCACATGATGTGCCAGGTTGGCACCAGCCTACACCAACACCAACACCATAAAGCATCCCTACAATGCCCAAGCCATTCCTTTCACACTCATCGCCATTGCGGGGGCATCGCCATTGCGGGGGAGGGGGGGGCGATGTTATGTCTCACCATTCACTGCAACTCATTAAGTCACTTCCAAAGGTACACACAAATCTGTCCAAGAATGAAAAGTGTTGAAAATAAAGATTTCATTCAATATTTGACAGCACATTAACAGAAACTTCACATGAACATTGGCTAAAACACCCAAGTGCCTACCCTTGTGTGTTGTTAGTTGGTATGATTGGACAAGGATGAGGGTGAGTATGAGGAGTGGCTAATGAGATGGGGAAGTGATAATGTAGATAGAGAGGGATGGGTGGAGGTGCAAGGTTAGTTGGTGTGAGTAAGAATGTGCAGGAGTAGAGTAGGGAAGGCAGGGTGATGGGGATGTGATAAGTGGCATAGCAGGATGAGGTTGAGTGTGGCTTGGCAGTAACGTTTTGTGCTCTACTGAGATAATTGAAAGGTTTGCGCCACTGCAGCCTGGTCCTCCTGATGGACATCCCTGCTTGTGTCCTCCTATGCAATGTGCAACCAGGCTCTGTTGGTCTCCTGGAGAGATCTCTTCTGCCTATTGGAAGGGAAGGAGACCTCCCTGCGTGCTGTCCCTCCGTCCATATGCATATGGAGGGAGTCATGGGAGATCCTGGGTGCAGCTGTGCACCTCTGTGCAGTGCTTGTTAGTGTTTGCAGCACCTCAATGCTGTAGAACACTGACAGCACAACTGTCAAAATCAATTTGCGCATGGTCCCTTTAAGGAAACCGGCTGATAACATGTCATCAAGTGACCCGCTCTCTTCAACTGGCCGGGAAACGCGCTGGGAGGGCTTAACAAGCCCAATCAGCATAAGATCACTTGGAACAGCGGGCTGGAACCAACAGTGGAGTCACACCCCGCCACCGACCTCGATCGCACCGAACCCGCCGAGGTCGGGGAAATTGCGGCCTCGAGGTTTGCTTTCTCACATACGCTGATGACACCCAGCTCTACCCCTCCACCGCCTGTCACAATCCCTCCACTATCTCTCTGCTGTCAGACTGCCAGTCCGACATTCAGTCTTGGATGAGCCTTAGTTTCCGGCAGTGAGAAGACCAGAACCACCATCTTCGGCCCCTGTGATAAACTCTGTACATTGATTCCATTCTCCTCCACTTTAGGAGAAGCAGACTATTATGATATGTTGAATATGTTAATGAGGGGGCTACTGCCTGTTTAAGGACGCTTCTGGAAATTTGTTGGTGCTTGCTTTCTTGGTTCAACATGTGTTTCAGACAGTGGTCCTTAAAGGGACAGCTGGAGGATGCTGGAGGATGCCATCAAATTTTTAAACTTAGCTTTCTGTGGAGTTGAGTTGAGGGGGTGGTGGTGTTGGTGGGCACAGCACTCCTGAAAGCCACTGCTGGCCCCCATTCTGTTCTCCTATTCCCCTCCCAGGAGTTACTTAAGGGCTATTGTGGTGTTGGAGGCACCCTAAATTGATTTCCTCATCGCTAGTGAACTGCTTGGGGACACGCGGCAGGCGTTTTATTAAAATGAGGCCGGAGGATCAATATCGATTGGGCCTCTGGCCAACCTGTTGGAGCACAGGAATTGCTCCATGTACCCAGTTCGCGCTGGCGTAGCGACGCTTCTGAATTTCTACCCATTATTTACTTCTTCAGGTCTTCACTTAGGCCCCCTGCTCAGTTTCCTATTTTTTTTTTTTTTTATATTGTCAGAAATGGCAGAAAGTGCCCATCATCACTATTTGTAACTCCCTGCTCTGGCCTTGGGCCTCTGCATAATCTGTTCTGGTGCCTGCCTTCCCCATCATCTCCCTCTACTTTCTTCACCAGTATCCCAGAATTAACCTGGATGCTGGTAATTTATTTTTTGAAGTATTTACAGTGCTCTGTTATATTTATAGCACCATAAGTGCTTTAAAAAATGAATGACCAGTTCTGAGCTGAGTGCCATCCTGAGAGAGGACAGCAGGTTCGTACTCCATGGAGCCAGTGCCACTCTCCTGGGGCGGCACCTAAGCAATCCTAGTAATCTGTTGGTGAACAGATTGATAGACTGCTGTGACGCCCTGGAAGCCACTTTGAACATTGGTCTCCAGAAGGCTGATCTTGAATGGCAGCATTCAGACCTTTGGTGGAAACTATTTGTGCTGCAAAGTAAGTTGAGACATCGGCCAGCAGACGCTGCATCATACTGAGTTCCACAGGTGTGCTGTTCGAGGTGGCCACCCGCTTCAAGCTCTGCGCAAGGCCCTGTGCCAAGTAGGTGCTGGACTCCGCCATGCTCCTTGACATTGAGCACAGGCTTTCTGGCCGGGTTTCCAGTGCACACCCATCAGCTTTCTTCTGTAGGCCGCCCCATCAAAGTCCTCATCTGAGTCCTCTGCAGCAGAAATAGTGTGCGACCTCGCCCTCTGGTGAGCTGGCACCTGCGCTATTCTTTCCCCCCCCCATCCTGGCTCCTGCTCATTTGTGCCAGATGTCTCGCCACATGCAGATCCATTCTCTGTCCTAACCTCTAAAATACACACAGTGTCAGTGTTTGAGCTGGTGGCTGCGAGTGTAAGATCGAGCAATGCTGTCTCTTCATCTTCTCTGTCTTCTTCCTCTTCCTCCACTGCCTCGGTAGATTCCAGTTCTTGGGTATCTGAAATGAAAAAGGGACAAGAGTTGGGTTGTGGTGAGGGGAGAGGAGAAAGTAAGGAGCGCATATTTAGACTTTCTTCAGCCTCTGAGTCAGAAGAGATTGAGGAATGAGGGAGAAGTGGGATGAGAGAAGGAGGATTAGGTATGCGGATACCCTCATCATCAATCGCTTCAGTGCCACCAGTGGCCATGGGTGTTAAAACATGCAGGCGTGCTTGTCCTCCAATTCTTTGCTGCTGCCTGCCATTGTGCGCCACCTTCTCCTGCAAGAAAGAGGGAAGTGTGTCAGTAAGTATCGTGCAATATGTTTGGGTGATGTGGCTGTCATTGTTGAATAGCTGCCGTGTGTATGAGCTGTGAGTTGTAGATGCGAAGCTTGCAACAGTGCTAAGTGTGTGAGAGTGAGGTAAAGCATATGAAAGTTAGGGTTGAGCCTTGATTGATTGAGATTGTTGGTAAATGAGTGATGGGGATGTAGTGAAGTGAACAGTGGATGAGGCTGTTGGTGCAGTTGGTAGGATATGCCATGTGAATAAGAAGTCACTCACCTTGACAAGTCTTGTGAGATCATTAAATTTCTTCCTGCACTGCATCCATGTTCGACGAGCAATACTCCTGGCATTTACCTCCACCACTATTTCTTCCCACTGCCATCTGTGCATGTGTCTGGAAGGCCTCCCGCCCCCTGTGGAAACAGGACATCGCTCCTCCGTTATACCTCTTCCACCACGGCCTCCAGTGCATTGTCTGAAAACCTTGGTGCATGCTCTCTCCCATGTTCAGCCATTGCTCAAAGTATCTCAGCACTGATTTTTGTTCTGAAAAACCTCCCACCACTTGTTGCAGCCACAATGCACCTTCCCTTTAAGAGGTGCGGGCTGCCTTTAAGTAGCGCTAGCCACTCGCAATATCGGGCCCCCTGCTGGAGCGTGCAGCCAATGATCAGCGCGGGTAGTGCTGGCTGCACGCAGAAATCATTTAAAAGAGTAGGCAGCACGAATTTACCATGCTTCCTGCAGAGCAGTAAACAGGCGCAGGTTAATCGCGCTCCACGATCCCTGCGCCTGTTTCAAGTCTTATCCAAGTTCTTCACCCAGCTTTCCTAGCCTTGGCATTTTGTTTTCTGTTTACTATTCATTCCATAACACACTCTAGATGATAGGTTAGGTGCTGGAAGATTCTCGATCCTAAGCATTTTAATAGAAAAAAAGATTTTATAAAGGGTAATGGGAAATGTATTCTTACTTCTGAGTCATCAAAACTTGCATTTGTGAAAAAAAAACCTTGAGGGAGTCACAGATCAGCCACCATGTTGGACCTGCCAAGGACAGCAAGAAATCATCACCTTCCCAAGAAATCTTGATATCAATGGACTAACTTAATGTAGTTTGAATATCATCCTTTCCTTAAAAATCAGGAAAAAAGTACTGGGGATAACAGAGATAAATTACATCATTCTTCAAAAGGGATCAAAAATTCAAGTTTCAATCATTTCCTTAATCTATAATTTGAAATGAAGTTGCCTACTGATGTGAAAAGTGATTTTAGTCTGTTCATCAGTTAAGAAGAATTGACTATTTAGACACTTTAGTTTTTCTTCTCTACACCTGAGTTTTGACAAAGTTTGTTCAAGACTGTAGATTTATTTTTCTTTTTGGTAGTTGTGATTTTATTTATTTGTATATAATTTCAATAACAAGTATATCTACTTTTGGAGAAATTTCTGCTATTCAGTATTTGTAGTGAAATCATAAATGCATTCTTTATAAATTCTGCTGCAAATTGTTCAAAAAGGAATTTTTCTTCTTTGTAATTTTTTTTACCAGTTAGATGTATTCTTAATTCACCACTGTCTTTTATATTAAAGGAAAAAGCTTACAAACAGGTCCCATTGATTAGCCAGTTGGCCATTCATTTTGCACTGGATGGAAATCTACTACACAAGGATTCAGATGAAGCAAAGCGACAAAAATCTAGAGGGGCTATCTCTGAAGGTACTTGAAGAATTTTTTTAGGTTCAGTGCCAAAGAATACTTTAAATATTTCTGTTTTGGAGAACTGGGTAGTGGAGTGGGTTGACATACTGGGGAAAAAATTGGACATCAACAGAAACCTGCCAATGTCACCTTGGCCTCAGGTTTACGGCCGCTGAAAATGGCCGCAGTGCTACCAGGCAAAAGTTCGCGCTGGGGGTTGGTGATTTGTAGCGCAGTGCTAACTTACAGTGCAACGACCTCCTGGTGGCGTTAGTGGAGGCCTCCGACCCGAAGTTCCCATCCCAAAGTGGTGTTGCAGTTTCTTACAGCCTCTGGGAGCAAGGCTGTGGAGTTCGCAATGAATTGTGGGTAATTAAAAGGGCTATGAATTAAAGGGGCAATGCGTTCAGAACTAATAAAAATTAAAATCAAGTGAAAAAATGCATTTTGCAGCCCTTATTGTCTTTTTAAAAAAATTAACATTAAAAAGAAGTCCCAAATAGGAGTCTTCAGCACTTAAAGCTGAATTCCCTTCAGAACCTCCAAAAATGGGGAAAGTGCTTCAGCACTAACACAAATGGCTCAGCAAGCTAGGGAAGGGGCACCCAGGGTCTCACACCCAGCACTCCAGCTTTGTGCAGGGGGTCAACACTACAAGAGAGGTACTCTACCCACAGGGGCCAGGAGGCCCTCCAGAAAGAAGGATATGGGATTACATCACTGAGGCTGTCACTGCCAGTAGCGTCACCCTCACCACCTGGCTCCAGTGCCCAAAGAAGCTTCATGACCTCAGACCAGTGGTCAAGGTCAATGAGTGCATCTTCAAAAGCCGTCTCCTACCAACTGCATCACTAGCCTCACACACTGCTCAATGCACAACTCCCCCCCCATCACTCACGACCACCAATCTGTACCAGTCATGAGGCACAACTCTCATTTCTAGCATCACCTCACCCCCTTGGAGGAGACGGTGCAGGTCATTCTTGGCAGGGGAATGGCTGAGCCCTTGGTCAGTGGTGGGGCTGAAAGGATACAATCCTCATACGTTATCCTCCTTCTGGCATGCACCTCTTGCTTACCCGTCCTCCCCTCACCACAACTCCACCCTTGTGCCTTCCTCATTTCACACACCCAAGAAATGCAGCCTGCCAGCCAGTGGTTGTCCAAGAAGAGGGAGAGGAGAGTGAAAAAGAAGAATAAGAATATTGATTTGACACTCCCAGCCACCAGATCCTCAAGGTTGACCGGCAAGGCCATTTGCAGTGTCCCCCACTGAAAGTCAGCAGCCTTCCACCAGCCATGGTGCAGCCACTGGGGTAGCACTGCATGACATCAGTAGGATAGGCAAATACACATATAAGACACTGAGAGAATGCATGAGGGTGATGAATTGATTTCTTGATGTCATATTGGATGGATAGATGTATAAAGTTGGATAGGAAAGTTTGCTTTGTGGTGTATTTTATTTCAGCATTGTGACCTAGAGGACACTGTGATGGTCAGTAATAGAGGGAAGGTAAGGTGTTGGACTAATGTTGAAAGGGGAATTGGAGTTGTGATCACTGGCACTGCAGACAGATGATTCCATCCCGGATATCCCGGCCAGAGAGGGGCTGTCTGGGTTGCATTCTTCCTTCTGCTTCTTCTGCTTCCTCTTCTTCTGCTTCCTCTCCTTCCTCTTCTTCTGCTTCCTCTCCTCTTCTTCTGCTTCCCCCTCTTTGGCTGGCTCCTCTTCTGCTTCCTCCTCCTCGATCTCTTCCTCTTCTGTGTCTTCCTCTTCCCTTTGCGCACAGATGCTGTAAATCTGAAATTATAACGTAAAATGATGAAAATACTCAGCTGGTCAGGCAGCATCTCGACCTGAGACGTGAATTCTCCATGGATGTTGCCTGACCTGCTGAGTATATGCAGCATTTTCTGTCTTCTCAGAGGCCTTTGTTTACTATCCGAGGCCTTGCAAGCATGTAGCAGCACTCCCTACACACTTAGAAAACTTTTAACATCTATTGCAGCAAGCCACTACTTCAATAAAATCAAAAAAACCCAGTCCAAAAGTTTAAATGCAAACTTACCTGAAAGATGTGTGTGTCCCTTAAGAGGTGCTGACAGCACCTCTGTTAGTCTGCTTGCATGCTAGGTTTACCTGGCGTGCTTAGGACCCAGCGGGTTGAAGTTCATGGTGGTGACGTTAAGTTGGCGTTGCATGCTGACTGATGTCACCATTCCACCATTTTTTTTGCAGGGCGCTACTTAAGAATGCCAGCGCTGCCGGGACTTCCAAAAATGGATGATGCCGCGGGACCCACCACCAACTGGCAAAAGAGATGTGGCCGCCGCTTTCTTGACTTAATGCCACGCTAACAGGTGGCACTAAGTTAGGGAATTTCACCCGCCCCCCCCCTGCCAGTCTTTTCGCCTAGATTGGTGTCCATGACATATTAATTAGGTGAAAGTTTCCTCTTTGCTTACACTAAGGCTCCTAAGTAAATTAATTTAGGCAGTTTCAACCCAGTGCCGAGTGGGCATGTGACCACACCACAAAATCGACAACAATTCTGCATTGTTTTACATCTAGCCAATTGGATCTTCCACCATTTGCATATCAATTACTGATGGTTTTCGTTCATCTTTCTGCTGTCTACTTTTTGGTGAGTGGGAATGAGGTGGGGTTCCTTTTCATCACTTGGAGCTAAACACTAATGAGACACCATGGATGAATAAAGCCATATGGGAATAATTGAGGGTTAGGAAAGAGGCATACATTAAGTACATGGACAGCAGGGGAGAGCATGATAAGGGAGAATATGAAGGGATTAGGAGAGAAGTCAAAAAAATAATTAGGAAGGCAAAGAGCAACTACGAAATTAAATTATCAAAGAACATAAAACAAAATAGTAAAGTATTTTACAGGCACATCAATAAAAAAGGAAGGTCAGGATGGGAATAGGGCCACTAAGGGATGGAGATGATAATACTACAGGCAGCAATAGAGAGATGGCAGAGATATTAAATAATTACTTTGTTTCAGTATTTACCAGGGAGATAGAACAGGTGGAGATGACGTGGGATGATGAGATTAGTAATGAGTTACAAAAAGAAAATACTGCAGAAGCTGGAAATCTGAAATAAAGCAGAAAATGCTGGAGATACTCAGCAGGTCAGGCAGCATCTGTGAAGAGTTAACGTTTCAGGTCGATGACCTTTCGTCAGAACTGGAAAAAAGCAGGAAATGGAGCAGATTTTTAAGCAAGTGTAGGAGCTGGGAAAGGGGGGAGGGGATGAAAGAACAAAAGGGAAGATCTGTGATAGGATGGAAGGCAGGAGAGGTTAAGAGACATTAAGAGATATTCAAGGCAAAAGGAGATGGTAATGGAACAGGTTAAGAAACATATAGAAACATAGAAGATAGTGTTGTGTATGTACCTTTAAGGGGATAACTGGTCTCAGACTGCAGTACCGGCAGTGACCACCCCTGTATAAAAGGCGCTAGCAAGCTTCTGTAGTTTCAGTTTCCCGATTGTCTCCATTCAGTAAAGACTTGTTATAATCAACTCCTGCTGTCCGTGTCTCAATTATACGCGGACATAATATTGGCGACGAGCAGATACGAACTTACCTACAGTCTGCACCACCTCATGGGATCCATTCCTGAAGCGAAGTGAGCAGAGGTCGAGGCCAGAAGGAAGAAAGAAGCAGTAGAAATGGGCGTCGACCGTGGGCATCCGCCCCTGAGTCAGCAGAGTTGAAGATTACAGGAGAAGCTGTCGAGAGCGGGGCCTGGTTCCTGTCGACGGTGCTTCAGCTAATCGGGCTGGTGGCAGGTAGTACACTGATCCTTCCTGGGCTGCGGCGGTCGAGACCTCGAGCGGGTGGCTTGCAATGGGGCCGAGCAGCGTTGTTGGGAAGAGGAGAGAGAGAGAGGGTGGAGCACACAGGGCGCGGCCGGTGCTACGAAGCCGGGCAGCGTACGGACCCGAGAAGAGGGAGGCAAGAGTCCCACAGGGTTGTTCCACGACGGGAAAATAATAAAATAAAAATAAAGAAATATTAAACGCGCAGAAAACCGTGAGGAGCTGCAGGTTGCAACGGAAAGCAGCGCTAGCAACAGCGGGGAAGAAGGCAAAGCGCGGGAGGCGCCATCTTAATCCAGCGGGGAAGAAGGCAAAGCGCGGGAGGCGCCATTTTGTTAAATCGGGGAAGAAGGCAAAGCGCGGGAGGCGCCATTTTAGATTTTCAAGATGCCGAAGACTGGCTGTATCACTGCCTTTGATAATGCAATAGAGGACTGGACCACGTATGTGGAAAGAGTCGAGGTATATTGCGAGGCAAACGAAATAGCCGATGAGAAAAAGGCATCGGTATTGCTAAACTTAATGGGCGCTAGAATGTACGGCCTATTGCGGGACCTGATTACTCCAGCCAAACCAAAGGCGAAGAGTTTTAACGAAATTGTTGCTATCCTACAGGAACACCAAAACCCTGCACCGCTGCTGAAAGCAGAAAGATTTAAATTCCACAGGAGAACTCAGCATATAGATGAGAGCAATGCTGATTACCTTACGGAACTACGCAAGCTATCAAAGCACTGCCAGTTCGGAGCAGGACTGGCAGATACCCTACGGGACAAATTTGTCTGTGGACTCCTGAGTGAAGGAACACAGAAGAAGTTACTCTCAGAGAAAGAGCTGACGCTAGATAAGGCTTTCAGCGTGGCAGTATCGTATGAAGCAGCAGCCAGGGGAGCTGCGGAAATACAACAAAAGCCACAGGAATACGGCACCCACGAAATGACACGGGGATTTGCAAAATGTTATCGTTGCGGCAGAACTAACCATGACCAGAAGGACTGCTGGTCCAAGGACAAAATATGCAGGCAATGCGGAAAGATGGGACACATTGCACGAGTTTGCAGGTCTGGGAAGAAGACCAACGACAACAAAAAGGCTACTAAGGAACCGTACAAGAAAGTACAAAAGATGACGGACAGTAGTTCCGAAGACCAGATGAGCAATAGTGAATCCAGGAACAAGAGACTAAGCTGTCTCAAACTTCACAATGTAATCGCAAAAGAGGATCACCGAACCATTTGGGTCACCCTCACGATAGCAGGGTCCCAAGTTAAAATGGAATTGGATACAGGATCAGCGCTAACCGTCATGAATCGACGAGACTACGAGCGGCTATTCTCACACATATCCTTGAGCGAGACATCCATCGTCTTGACGACGTATACGGGGCAAAAAGTATACCCCAGAGGAAAAATAAGGGTGCCTGTCGAATACAACGGCAAGAAAATACGGAAATTGTATCTCTACATACTGCCAAATGGTGCACCACCGTTATTGGGATGTGAATGGATCAGAAAGATAAGCTTAGATTGGCACTCCATTCATGCAAAGACGATGGATGGTAAAAAAGATGAAGACGTCACTCCTGGACGATTGTCAACAATCTTAGCTAACGCCAAAGAGGTATTTCAACAAGAACTGGGCACTCTTAAAGGCGTAACTGCCTCGATAAAAATAGAAGCGAATGCAATTCCCAAGTTTTTCAAAGCAAGACCGGTACCATATGCAATTCGCCCAGCCGTCGAGGCAGAGCTGGAGAATCAGGAGAATGCAGGCGTGTTGTCTAAGGTAGACTGGAGCGAGTGGGCGACACCCATCATTCCTGTCATGAAGAAAACGTTAAGCAATAAGTCTGAGGAGCCAAGGAAGGTTCGCATCTGTGGGGCCTTCAAGGTGACGGTGAACCCAGTCCTTCACACAGTACAATATCCTCTTCCAAGGATAGAAGATATCTTCGCCTCACTATCTGGAGGGAAGCGTTTTACAAAAATTGACCTAGCACAAGCGTATTTGCAGATGGAGGTTGAAGAATCCTCTAGGAAGTATCTCACGATAAACACTCACAAGGGTCTTTACCAGTATCATCGATTGGTATTCGGAGTAGCATCAGCTCCGGCGATATGGCAAAGAGCGATGGAACAAGTCCTGCAAGGGATTCCGGGGACTCAGTGTAACTTGGACGACATCCTAGTGACAGGTGAAGATGACAGTGAACACCTTAACAACCTAGAACAGGTGCTCACTAGACTACGGGAACATGGGTTACGAGCCAACCGCCCCAAGTGCGAGGTTTTTAAGAAACAGATATCGTATTGTGGCCACGTGATTGATGAAGAGGGGTTACATAAGTCCCCTGACAAAATTGAAGTGGTTGTTAAGGCCCCAGCGCCTGAAAATGTGTCTCAACTGAGGTCATTCCTCGGATTGGTGAATTACTACCATAAGTTTTTACCGAATTTGTCCACAATTCTGCACCCACTGAACGCCCTACTACGAACGGGAGTAGCATGGAAATGGAGCAATGACTGTAAGCGGGCCTTTCAGAAGAGTAAGGACTTAATCACTTCAAGAGAAGTATTGGCTCACTACAACCTATCACTACCGATAAGACTGGCGTGTGATGCGTCTCCCTACGGCATTGGGGCGGTACTGTCACATAAATTCCTTGATGGTTTAGAGAGGCCGATAGCTTTTGCGTCACACTCATTAACTTCAGCCGAGCGTAACTACGCCCAGATTGACAGAGAGGCCCTCAGCCTAGTGTGGGGGGTGAAGAAGTTCAATCACTACCTGCACGGTCAAAAATTTACTCTACCAACTGATCATCAACCTCTTGTCTCCATTTTCAACCCTCAGAAGGGCGTACCAATAATGACGGCACAACGGCTACAGAGGTGGTCCCTTTTCCTAGGGGCACACCAATATGACATCGAGTACAAAGGAACTAAACAGCATGGGAATGCTGATGGATTGTCGCGCCTACCGTTGCCGACGGTGGAAGAAGAACTTGCAGTGGATCCAATGGAGATATTCCACTCGACCATAGTCGAATGTCTCCCTGTGACGAATGCAAACATGGAAAAGGAAACACGAAATGACCCAACACTATCCCGGGTCTATGATTTAACGGTGAAGGGATGGCCAGCACATGGCGAACCACTGCTGCCAGCATTCTCGCTGAGAAGAGAACAGCTGTCAGTGTGCAGAGGAACCTTGATGTGTGGATCCAGAGTAGTAATTCCACCCAAATTGAAGGATAGAGTGCTCAATGAGCTTCATGAGGGTCATCTGGGAGGGGTTAAAATGAAGAACTTAGCCAGAGCGTTTGTGTGGTGGCCGGGAATCGATAGAGAAATCGAAGAGATGACCAAGAGCTGTACAGGATGCCAGAAGGTCCAAAACGCCCCACCACAAGCCCCTCTACATCCATGGGAGTGGCCCTCATCTCCATGGCAAAGGGTGCACATTGATTTTGCTGGTCCCTTCATGGACTCGATGTTTTTAATTGCGGTGGATGCACATTCAAAGTGGCCAGAGGTAATAAAAATGTCCTCAACCACCACAGAAAAAACTATCACAGTCTTACGAACCATATTCGCCAGGAATGGGCTGCCTGAACAGATTTGCTCTGGCAATGGACCACAGTTTGTGTCTGACGAGTTCCGGAGGTTCTTAAAGAACAATGGTGTTAAGCATTACACATCTGCCCCATATCATCCAGCCACTAATGGATTGGCCGAGAGGTTTGTTCAAACATTCAAGAAGGCTATCAAGGCAATGTGTAATGAAGAGATACCCCTACAACACAAGGTGGACAACTTCTTGTTTGCCTACCAGAATGCGACACATGCGGTTACCAACCAAACTCCAGCCATGATGTTCTTCAATCGAAGACTACGATGCCGCTTGGATTTGGTTAAGCCAAACGTCCGAAGAGATGTGGAGAACAGGCAGTTTCAGAATATGAATGAAAGGCCGACCAGGAGTTTTAAGATAGGTCAACCAGTTTTAGCCCGGGACTACCGCACGGAGAAATGGCAGCCAGGAATGATTTGTACACGGCAAGGACCTCTCATATATACCGTAGACGTTGGAGAGAGCATTGTAAGACGCCATGCTGACCAGATTCTAGAGTCACTGGAAAACGTCAACTCCACACCACGATCTGATACACCTAGCGATGAAACCGACGTACCAATTGCATCTACCGCAGAATCGGTGATATTGGAAGCAGATGAACCAAACAACGACATTGATCCAGACTCAACCTTGCCAGAAGAACCTGATACCCGAAAGAGGAATTATCCAGACAGAATCAGGAAGCCTCCTCAAAGACTGAACTTATAATTGCTTAACCTCAACCAATGTATCTAGCAACCGTAATTGTAATTGTGATTGTAATTAGTTATGATTTAGTTGTTAAATGAATGTTATGTACTGTTTATCTAAAAGGGGAGGAATTGTTGTGTATGTACCTTTAAGGGAATAACTGGTCTCAGATGCAGTACCGGCAGTGACCACCCCTGTATAAAAGGCGCTAGAAAGCTTCTGTAGTTTCAGTTTCCCGATTGTCTCCATTCAGTAAAGACTTGTTATAATCAACTCCTGCTGTTCGTGTCTCAATTATACGCAGACATAATAGGAGCAGGAGTAGGCCATTCGGCCCCTCGAGCCTGCTCCGCCATTCAATGAGATCATGGCTGATCATCCAAATTCAGTACCCTGTCCCTGCCTTCTCCCCATATCCCTTGATCCCTTTAGCCTTAAGAAATACAGCTAACTCCTTCTTGAATATATTTAATGAATTGGCCTCCACTGCCTTCTGTGGTAGAGAATTCCACAGGTTCACCACTCTCTGGGTGAAGAAATTCCTCCTCATCTCTGTCCTAAATGACTTACCCCTTATCCTTAGACTGTGACCCCTGGTTCTGGACTCCCCGGCCATCGGGAACATCCTTCCTGCATCTAGTCTGTCTAGTCCTGTTAGAATTTTATAATTTTATTAAACAAAAGATGGCTCTAGATGAAGTGTAAATTGCGCTGTCAGAATGAAAGACAGCTGCCAGGTGGGAGAGAAGAAAAGAAAACACAAACAAAAAAAAAGTGTGGCTATGATAGAAACATAGAAACATAGAAGATAGGAGCAGGAGTAGGCCATTCGCCCCCTCGAGCCTGCTCTGCCATTCAATGAGATCATGGCTGATCATCCAAATTCAGTACCCTGTCCCTGCCTTCTCCCCATATCCCTTGATCCCTTTAGCCTTAAGGTAGGGGCCGAGGTTATGATCTGAAATTGTTGAGCTCCATGTTGAGTCCAAAAGGCTGTAAAGTGCCTAATTGAAAGGTGAGGTGTTCTTCCTTGAGCTTCAGTGGAACAATGTAAGAGGCCTAGGACGGTGAGGTCTGAGTGGGAGTGGAGCGGAGAATTAAAGTGACAGACGACTGGAAGCTCGGGGTCCCCCTTACGGACTAAACGGAGGTGTTCCGCAAAGCGGTCACCCAATCTGTGTTTGGTCTCCCCAATGTAGAGGAGACCGCATCGTGAGCAGTGAATACAGTATACTAAATTGCAAGAAGTACAAGTAAATTGCAGTTTCACCTGGAAGGGGTGTTTAGGGCCCTGGACAGTGGGAAGGGGGGAGGTATAAGGGCATGTGTTGCATCTCCTGCACTTGCACGGAATGGTGCCGGGCGAAGGGGAAGGGGTGCTGGGGTTGATGTCTTCCTTTTTCCTCAACCGAGGATTCCCCTCTACTCTGGTTGACACGGCCCTTGACCGTGTCCGTTCTATCTCCCGCACTTCTGCCCTCACCCCTGCCCCTCCCTCCTGGAACCACGATAGGGTTCCCCTTGTCCTCACCTTTCACCCCACCAGCCTCCACATTCAACTGATCATCCTCCGCCATTTCTGCCACCTCCAGCGTGATCCCACCACCAAACACATCTTCCCCTCACCTCCCCTTTCAGCATTCTGAAGGGACCGTTCCCTCCGCGACACCCTGGTCCACTCCTCTATCACCTCCAACACCCCTTCCCCTTCGCCCGGCACCTTCCCGTGCAAGCGCAGGAGATGCAACACATGCCCTTATACCTCCCCGCTTCCCACTGTCCAAGGCCCCAAACACCACTTCCAGGTGAAACAGCGATTTACTTGTACTTCTTGCAATTTAGTGTACTGTATTCACTGCTCACGATGCGGTCTCCTCTACATTGGGGAGACCAAATGCAAATTGGGTGACCGCTTTGCGGGACACCACCGCTCAGTCGGTAAGGGGGACCCCGAGCTTCCGGTCGCCTGTCACTTTAATTCTCCGCTCCACTCCCACTCAGACCTCACCATCCTAGGCCTCTTGCATTGTTCCACTGGAGCTCAGTGTAAGCTCGAGGAACAGCACCTCATCTTTCGATTAGGCCCTTTACAGCCTTCTGGACTCAACATGGAGTTCAACAATTTCAGATCATAACCTCGGCCCCTATCATATATATATTTTTTCCACACTTTTTTTTGTTTGTTTGTGTTTTCTTTACTTCTCTTCCACATGGCAGCTGTCTTTCATTATGTCAGCGCAATTTACACTTCATCTAGAGCCATCTTCTGTTTCTTAACCTGTCCCATTACCATCTCCTTTTGCCTTGACTATTTCTTAATGTCTCTTAACCTCTCCTGCCTTCTATCCTATCACAGACCTTCCCTTTTGTTCTTTCATCCCCCCCCACCTTTCCCAGCTCCTACACTTGCTTAAAAATCTGTTCCATTTCCTGCTTTTTTCCGGTTCTGACGAGAGGTCATCGACCTGAAACGTTAACTCTGTTTCTCTCGTCACAGATGCTGCCTGACCTGCTGAGTATCTCCGGTATTTTCTGTTTTTATTTTAGTAATGAGTTAACTGCATTTAAACTAAAAGGAGGAGATATACTAAATAAACTAACTAATGAAACTCAAAGAGGATAAGACCCCTGGCCCGGACGGATTACATCCCCACATTTCAAAAGAATCTATGGAAGAAATAGCAGAGGCATTACTACACATATTTAGTAATTCGTTAGAAAAAGTTATAGTGCCAGAGGACTGACGGATAGCTAATGTAATACCTATATTTAAGAAGGGAGATAGAACATGTCCAGGGAACTATAGGCCAGTCAGCTTAACATCAGTGGTAGGAAAAATAATGGAATCCCTACTAAAGGAGAAAATAGAAGAACATCTAGAAAAGAAAAATATAATAATAAAAAATAGTCAGCATGGATTTCAACTAGTTTAACCAACCTAACTGAATTTTTTGAAGAGATAACAGAGAGAGTAGACAAGGGTAGTGTAGTAGATGTAATTTATCTAGATTTTCAAAAGGATTTTGATAAGGTACCACATAATAGACTAATGAATAAGGTCAGGGAATGTGGTGTCAGGGGACAAGTAGCAGAATGGATAGCTAGCTGGCTTCACAACAGAAAGCAGAGAGTAGGGGTAAAGGGTAGCTATTCAGAGTGGCAGAAGGTGGGAAGTGGTAATCCACAAGGATCAGTGCTGGAACCACTGTTGTTCACAATTTATATTAATGATTTAGACCGTGGAATCAAAAACACAATTTCTAAATTTGCAGATGACACCAAATTGGAGAGGATAGTCAATACTGAGGAGGACTGCAACAAATTACAAGAAGACATTAATAAACTTGCAGAGTGGGCATATAATTGGCAAATAAAATTCAACACAGATAAATGTGAGGTATTACATTCTGGTAAGAAAAATAGGGAGGACACATATTACTTGGAAAATAAGAATCTAAATGGGGTCGAGGAACAAAGGGATCCAGGAGTACAAAAACACAAATCACTAAAAGTATTCACACAGGTTAACAAGGCCATAAAAAAGCAAACCAAGCACTAGGGTTTATTTCTAGAGGGATAGAATTGAAAAGTAATGAAGTTATGCTAAACTTGTATCGAACACTGGTTAGGTCACACTAGGAGTACTGTGTGCAATTCTGGTCGCCATATTATAAAAAGGATGTGGAGGCACTGGAGAGGGTGCAGAGAAGATTTACAAGGATGATACCAGAAATGCGAGGGTATATCTATCAGGAAAGAATGAACAGGCTGGGTCTCTTTTCTCTTGAAAAGAGAAGGCTGATGGGTGACCTAATAGAGATCTTTAAAATCATGAAAGGTTTTGCTAGAGTATGCACACAGAGTGTTTCCACTTGTGGGGAAGAGCAAAACTAGAGGCCATCAATATAAGATAGTCACCAAAAAATCAAATAGGGAATTCAGAAGAAACTTCTTTACCCAGAGAGTGGTGAGAATGTGGATCTCGCTACCACGGAGTGGTTGAAGCGAATAGTATAGATGCATTTAAGGGGTGATTAGATAAGCCATATGAGGGAGAAGGGAATAGAGGGTTATGCTGATAGGATTAGATGAGGAAAGACTGGAGGAGGCTCGAGTGGAGCATAAACACCGGCATAGACTGGTTGGGCCGAATGGCCTGCTTCTGTGCTGTATATCCTATGTAATTGTGTCCAGTTTGTTTATCCTAATATAAACATTGTTAAAACATTCAAAGAGATTCAGAAAAGGATAATAACGCCAGCCCTGTTTCTTATATAAATGAGCTCTGATGACAGGCTAACGTAGCTATTTTATTTGGAAGAAAATTGCTAGGGTCAAGAAATAATCTACTTTTAAAATTGTGAATATAGTCTAAATTATGAATATCATATTGGTGTAGGTTGATGTTCTTGGTGCAGAATCAAGAGATGAGAACTAGTGGACATGATTATAGTGTGAATTCAGTGTTCCCACATGCCCAAAGGGGAGCTACACTCAAAGAGAAAGGCCTGTTGGCTTTAGTTTTGTAGTCCTATCTTCGAACTGTGCTCCCTTCAAGTGCAGCTCCTCGTTGGTAGTGTTGGAACACCGAATTTACCTTTAAAGGTAACTGCAAACTAAATTTATGCAAAAAAGTGACTGTTTTACATTTAGAGATGTGACTGCCACCTAGTGTTGTGTATGTGGATTTGGTTGAAACATGCAAAAAAGAAATAAACAAATTTCAATTTAACAGAGTAGAGGGATACAGGTTTATTAATTAAGAAGAAGGGAGATGGAAATGATCTGAGTAGATTTTGTACCATGTCTTAAATGACAGTATTATTAGAAAATTGAATAGCTTTTTCTACTTCCTAGTTCCTAGCATCTAATTCTTTTTTAAAGCGAGTCTCCTTAAAGGAGGGAAAACATTTCATTCTCAGACTGCATTCTCAGTGGAACCATTGATTTTATCTGCTTTCATTTATTCTTAGCTTTTCTGACAGCAATATTGGCTAAATGGGAAAACTGGGCAATGGGTCAGTAGTATCACCTATTCAACCCCAGACCTTGACAAGACCACCTCACCACAGGTAGTTGAAGTTGGAGGGAAATTAGAAATCTGACATTTTTGCTGCTATTATTCCTGCCAGTGCAAAATCAAGCTTTATGGCCTAGAAATTAGAAAACACTGCGCCTGTTTTATCAGGCGCTAAACAACCTCCTCAGCGTCCAGTATGGTGGACAGGAAATGCACACTCATTTCCAGCTGGCAGTGCCATGTTAGATCAGGCTTCTCCATGATCGGTGTCAGGAGCACAAGACAGAAGTATTTAAAGTAATGAGTATCTTGTTTAAATTAGCTTCTCCGATTTTGGTATTTATGCAGAACCTACAGGTTAGATGCTGGTTTGTAATTTCAGACTGCTGGTTAACTTCTGGCCATTTTATGGTGTGTTTTATCACACTGGAAGTGCACTTTGTTTGCGAAGAACAAGATATTGCTGGTGTTGCACTGATGTTGGCTGCTTCATAAATAGTTTGAATGCAGTCATGGATGGTCTCATAGGGCTGCCTTCAGGGCTAGAGGAGGATGGGCAGCAGCAAGGAAGACAACAGAGAGCAGATGCAGCTGTCACTAGAGGGGAGAGGAGGAGGGCACTGTGCAGGAGGCCATATTCACAGCAGGTATTCAAGGAGCACATCTCCTAGGTGAACGTTACTGAGGAGCAATATCTCAGGCACCTTCACTTCACAAAGGAACTGTCACCGAGCTATGTCACCTGCTGAAGCCAAAGCTCGAGCCCCACACCAGGGCATGGAAAGCAGTGCCTGTGACCCTAAAATTTATGCTACGTGCTCCTTTCAGGCTGCAGGTGACATCAGCGATATCTCACAGTTCGCAGTCCACTGCTTTATCCGGGAGATCCCCAATGCTATCTACACCAGGATAAACACCTACATCTCATTCCCCATGGACAGAGCGAAACAGGACGAAAGAGCTCTAGGCTTCCTCTGCATGGCAAGGTTCCCCAGGGTGCAAGGTGACACAGACTGCACCCACATTGCCTTGCATGTTCCCTATCACCAGCCTAGCATCTTTATTAATCGTAAGGGATTCCACTCCCTCAACGACCAGCTGGTTTGCAAGCACAGGCAAAACATCACTGCTCAGTATCCTGGGAGTAGTCATGAATCTTTCATCCTGCACCAGTCCTCTGTGCCTCCTTTATTCCGACCAAACATACAGGTTGGATACTGGACGACAAAGGATATCCTGTCAGAACATAGGTCGTGACTCCTGTTAGGATCTTGGGCACTGCTGAAGAGCTGGCCGACAATGAGAGCCATGCCGCCACAACAAATGTCATTAAGCAAGGAATCAGTGTGCTCAAGCAATGCTACTGATACCTGGACTGTTCCAGAGAAACTTTGCAATACACCCTTGAGACGTATCCAGATTTGTGGTCAACTGCTGCATGCTCCACAACTTTGCCATCATGAGGGACCAGCTGCTACCACCACCTGTACAACAAGAAGTGCAGCAGGAGCAGGAGGAGGAGGCGCATGAAAAGGAGGAAGAGTGGAGAAACATCAATTACCAGTGCCCCTAATTGATAGAACTCTCAAAGAATAGCTCATCAAAGAGCACTTTACCTAAATCATCCCTCCCATCCCCAATACAGCAATACTCCCATAACCCTTAACAGCATCCGCTTGCCTTCCTTCACTCCAACCTTATGGGTGCTACCCTCACTTCACTACAAAGATAAGCACCAAAACCAAATGCAGAACAAAAACATAAATATCAGAAAACTCAATTACATCTGTATCTAACAGTTAACAGAAATAATTATGAATCACCCTTGAAGCCCTTGTGTGCTCATTTACTCAACTATTCACAGTATTTATTAACGACTTTGATGATGGCATAGAAAGTCATAGATCCAAATTTGCCGATGACACAAAGATAGGTGGCATTGTAGGCAGTGTAGATGAAAGCATAAAATTATAAAGGGATATCGACAGATTAAGTGAATGGACAAAACTGTGGCAAATGGATTTCAATGTAGGCAAATGTGAGGTCATCCACTTTGGACCTAAAAAGGATAGAACAGGGTACTTTCTAAATGGTGAAAAGCTAAAAACAGTGGAGGTCCAGAGAGACTTGGGGGTCTAGGTACATAGATCATTAAAATCATAGAATCTTAGCAAGTTACAACCCTGTTCCTGGGACTAGGGACAGGGTCACTGGCAAGGCTTGGAAGCTAAGCAGAGCTAGGCCTGGTTAGTACCTGGAGGGGTGACCATCAGGGAAGACCAGGTGCAGAAGGTCACGGAAGGAGCCCCGAGGAGGGGCGGTTGGTGAGAAGGTCACGGAAGGAGCCCCGGGAGGGGCGGCTGGTGAGCAGGCCCGGGCATTGGGCTGAAGATTGTCGGACAGGAGGAATGGTGGAAATGGAATGGCGGCACGCACAGATGCAGCGGCTTTGCTTCTCCCAGGATGGTGCTATTTACGTTTAATGTTAATGTTATTTGTACTGGACTCATGGGAGCTTGCAAGATCACATTTCGTTGTTCATGTACTTGTGCATTGTACAATGACAATAAAGTTGAATTATTATTATTATTATTTCGGCCCATTGTGTCCGCGCCGCCAACTTAGAGCTATCCAGCCTAATCCCACTTCCCAGCTCTAGGTCAGTAGCCCTGCAAGTTAGAGCATCCCAAGTGCACATCCAAGTACTTTTTAAATGTGGTTAGGGTTCCTGCCTCTACCACCCTTTCAGGCAGTGAGTTTCAGACCCTCACAACTCTCTGGGTGAAGAAATTTCCCCTCAAATCCCCTCTAAACCTTCCGCCAATTACTTTAAATCTCTTCCCCCTGGTTTTTGACCCCTCTGCTAAGGGAAATAGGTCCTTTCTATCCACTTTATCTATGCCCCTCATAATTTTATACACCTCAATAAGGTCTCCCCTCAGCCTCCTCTGTTCCAAGGAAAACAGACCCAGCCTATCCAGTCTTTCCTCATAGCTAAGATGCTCTACTCCTGGCAACATCCTTGTAAATCTCCTCTGTACCCTCTCTAGTGCAATCACATCTTTCCTGTAATGTGGTGACCAGAACTGCACGCAATACTCTAGCTGAGGCCTAACTAGTGTTTTATACAGTTGAAGCATAATGCCCCTGCTCTTGTATTCTATGCCACAGCTAATAAAGGCAAGCATTTCATATGCCTTCTTAACCACCTTATCTACCTGGCCAGCTACCTTCGGGGATCTGTGGACATGCACTCCAAGGTCCCTTTGTTCCTCCACATTACTCAGTGTCCTACCATTTAATGTGTATTCCCTTTCCTTGTTAGCCCTCCCCAAATGCATTACCTCACACTTTTCCGGATTGAATTCCATTTGCCACTGTTCTGCCCACCTGACCAATTTATTGATATATTCTTGCAGTCTACAGCTTCCTTCTTCACTATCAACCACACAGCCGATTTTAGTATCATCTGCAAACTTCTTAATCATACCCCCTATATTCAAGTCTAGATCATTGATATATACCACAAAAAGCAAGGGACCTAGTACTGAGCCCTGCGGAGCCCCACTGAAAACAGCCTTCCAGTCACAAAAAAACCATCAACCATTACCCTCTGCTTCCTTTCTCCGAGCCAGTTTTGAATCCAACTTGACACTTTGCCCTGGATCCCATGGGCTTTTAACTTTGTGACCAGTCTGCCATGTGGAACCTTATCAAAAGCCTTGCTAAAGTCCATATATACTACATCAAATGCACTACCCTCATCTACTCTCCTTGTTACCTCCTCAAAAAATTCAATTGAGTTTGTCAGACACGACCTTCCCTTAACAAATCCGTGCTGACTGACGTAAGAAAACTACTAAGCACTTGGTCTAAGCGTTAAACAAAGCTTTAATCAACTGTTTTACAACATGGAGGTCTAGTTGTGTCCTTCACTAGTTCCTGTTAAGAATGTCCTGCGCAAGCTGGGCCCGTGCCCGAGTATTTATACTCTCCCTGGACATCGCCACCCGCAGGCCGCTCAGTATTATTTCATAAGTTTTTCTTTCATGAATGACTGATTCATGTCACTGACTATCCCTGATTAATCTGTGTCTTTCTAAATGAAGATTTATCCTGTCCTTCAGAATTCTTTCCAATAATTTTCCCACCACGTGTAATTACTCGGTCTATCCTTTTCTCCCTTTTTAAACAAGGGTACCACATTAGCAGTCCTCCGGCACCACAGCTGAAGCCAGAGAGGATTGAACAATGATGGTCAGAGCCTCTGCTATTTCCTCTTTTGCTTCACTTAACAGCCTGGGATACAGTTCGTCTGTGCCTGGGGATTTATCCACTTTTAAAGCTGCTAAACCCCTTAATACTTCCTCTCTCAGTATGGTTAATGCATCTAATATTTCACACTCCTCCCCCTGATAGCAATGTCTGCTTTGCCCCTCTCCTTTGTGAAAACAGACGCAAAGTCTTCATTAAGAACCCTACTGACGTCTTCCGCCTCCACACACAGATTACCCTCATGATCGCTAATAAGCCCTACCCTTTCTTTAGTTATCCTCTTACTCTTAATATATTTATAAAACATCTTCGGCTTTTCCTTGATTTTACTTGCCAAGAATTTTTCATGCTCTCTCTATGCTTTCCTAATGTCCTTTTTAATTGCACCCCTGCACTTTCTGTACTCCTCTAACGATTCTGGAGTATTTAGTCCTCGGTATCTGTCATGCGCCTCCCTTTTTTTCTTTATCCTACCCTGTATGTCCCTAGACATCCAGTGGGCTCTAGATTTGTTAGTCTCACCTTTTTTCTTTAAGGGCACATATTTGGTCTGAACCCTCCGGATCTCCTCCTTGAAAAACTGAAGTCAATGGGAATTGGGGGCAAAACTCTCCACTGGCTGGAGTCACACCTAGCACAAAGGAAGATGGTTGTGGTGGTTGAAGTTCAAGCATCACAGCCCCAGGACATTGCTGCAGGAGTTCCTCAGGGTAGTGTCCTAGTGCCAACCATCTTCAGCTGCTTCATCAATGACCTTCCCTCCAACATAAGGTCAGAAATGGGGATGTTCGTTGATGACTGCACAGTGTTCAGTGCCATTCACAGCTCCTCAGATATTGAAGCAGTCCATGCCCGCATGCAACAAGACCTGGCTGACATTCAGGCTTGGGCTGATAAGTGGCAGGTGACATTCGTGCCACACAAGTGCCAGGCAATGACTATCTCCAAAATGTCATGAACAGGTACAGAAAATAATCTAAAAGGCTAATGGAATGCTGGCCTTTATATCTAGAGGACTAGAATACAAGGGGGTAGAAGTTATGCTGCAGCTATACAAAACCCTGGTTAGACCACACTTGGAGTACTGTGAGCAGTTCCAGGCACCACACCTTAGGAAGGATATATTAACCTTAGAGGGAGTGCAGCGTAGGTTGACCAGTATAATATGTGGACTTCAAGGGTTAAGTTACGAGGAGAGATTACACAAATTAGGTGCGATGAGAGTGACTGCCCTTGACTTCAAGGCAGCATTTGACCGAGTGTGGCATCAAGGAGTGCTAGTAAAACTGAAGTCAATGGGAATTGGGGGGAAAACTCTCCACTGGCTGGAGTCCTACCTAGCACAAAGGAAGATGGTTGTGGTGGTTGAAGGTCAATCATCACAGCCCCAGGACATCGCTGCAGGAGTTCCTCAGGGCAGTGTCCTAGGCCCAACTATCTTCACCTGCTTCATCAATGACCTTTCCTCCAACATAAGGTCAGAAATGGGGATGTTCGCTGATGACTGCACAGTGTTCAGCGCCATTCACAACTCCTCAGATAATGAAGCAGTCCATGCCCACATGCAACAAGACCTGGACGACATTCAGGCTTAGGCTGATAAGTGGCAGGTGACATTCACACCACACAAGTGCCAGGCAATGACTATCTCCAACAAGCGAGAGTCTAACCACCGCCCCTTGACATTCAACGACATTACCATTGGCGAATCCCCCACCATCAACATCCTGAGGGTCACCATTGACCAAAAACGGAATTGGACCAGCCACATAAATACTGTGGCAACAAGAGCAGGTCAGAGGCTGGGTATTCTGCGGCGAGTGTCTCACCTCCTGTCTCCCCAAAGCCTTTCCACCATCTCCAAGGCACAAGTAAGGAGTGTGATGGAATACTCTCCACTTGCCTGGATGAGTGCAGCTCCAACAACACTCAAGAAGCTCGACACTATCCAGGACAAAGCAGCCCGCTTGATTGGCACACCATCCACCACCTTAAACATTCACTCCCTCCACCACCGGCGTACCGTGGCTGCAGTGTGTACCATCTACAAGATGCACTGCAGCAACTCGCCAAGGCTTTTTCGGCAGCACCTCCAAACCCACGACCTCTTCCATCTAGAAGGGCAAGGGCAGCTGGCGCATGGGAACACTACCACTTCCAAGTTCCCCTCTAAGTCACACACCATCCTGACTTAGAAGTATATCGCCGTTCCCTCATCGTCGCTGGGTCAAAATCCTGGAACTCCCTCCCCAACAGCACTGAGGGAGAGTACCTTCACCACACGGACTGCAGCGGTTCAAGAAGGCAGCTCACCACCACCTTCTCAAGTGCAATTAGGGATGGGCAATAAATACTGGCCTTGCCAGTGACACCCACATCCCATAAACAAAAATATTAGGATTGTATTCCCTGGAATTTAGAAGGTTAAGGGGTGATCTGATCGAAGTTTTCAAGATATTAAGGGGAACAGATAGAATATATAGAGCGAAACAGAGAGGATATATAGAGAGAAACTATTTCCGCTGGTTGGGGATTCTAGAACTGTGCGCATACTCTAAAAATTAGTGCCAGACCTTTCAGGAGTGAAATCAGGAAACACTTCGACACATAAAGGGTGGTAGAAATTTGGAATTTCCTTCTGCAAACAGCAATTGATGCTAGATGAATTGTTAATTTTAAATCTGAGATTGATGACGTTTCTTGTTAACTACAGATAGTATGGGCCAAAGGAGTTCGGTCGCAGATCAGCCATGATCTCATTGAATGGTGGAACAAGCTCGAGGGGCTCAATAGCCTACTCCTGTTCCTATGTTCCTACCTATCGTATTCATCTTATGAAATGCTTCCCCAGTGACTAGAGCTTGGAGGTAGAAGGTTGCTGAGCTTCCATTGAGGACACTTCAGATGGCCGTGGTGGGTGACCTCGAGCAGTTCTGGGCCTTGAGAGCCTGGCTGCAGACTGCAGCACCTTGGCATGGGTTGGAGCAGTCTGGCCCAGCTGGGTATGTGGCACTAACCGTGGCACCGGCATAGTGGGTGGCGGGGATGCCATGAAGCAAAGGCTACACTTCTGGGACCAGGAGCAATCCTATGGCCCTGTCAACTGTGGCCCCCAAAGCCAAAATGGCATTCATCTAAGCATCTATGGCAGTTGTGAGAGCTGTCAGGAGATGCTCCATGACTGTGGGTGCCATTGTTATGCTAACAGAGCTGACCGGAGATGGCCAGAATGGACTCCATGCTCTGTGTGAAGCCTTGACACAAGTTGGAGCTGGATTTTCTATGCTCTGTGACATTGTGTGCAAGCTCGCTGGCAGGCTGCTCAGTGCACCTAGCATTTCCTGGTATATGTCCATCAGCCTTGTTTGATAGACTGGGCCCTCAAAATCAGTATCTGAGTCGTCTGCAGCAGAGCTAGTATGCGATCTCACCCGCCGGCAAGCTGGCACCTATGATGTCCTATCCCCCTGCCCGAGCTCCTGCACACTTATCTCTGGTGCTTCACCACGTGAAGACCCCTCCTCTAGTCTAGCCTCTAAAGTATTTGAGCTGGTACTTGTGAGGGTGAGATCGAGTATGGCATCAGAAAGCCTGACCTCCTCTTCCTGAAGTGGCAGAGGTATCTTGATATTTTCAGCACATGAAATGAAATGAAAGACTAAAAAGGGTTAACTTTTAGTGTGAAGGGAGAGCACACAGAGAAGTGGCAGGTGAAAGCATCTGCAGTTTGTCATGCAGAATGTCATAGAGTCATAGTCATAACGGCACAGAAGGCCATTCGGCCTATCAAGTCTGTGCCGGCTCTCTGCAGAGCAATTGAGTCAGTCCCATTTCCCCGCTCTATCCCCGTAGCCCTGCAAGTTTATTTCCCTCAAGTGCCTATCCAGTCTCCCCTTGAAAAACATTGAGTGTGTCCGCTTCCACCACTTCTGTCGACAGTGAGTTTCAGGTCCTCACCACTCGCTGCGTAAAAAAAGTTTTCCCTCATGTCCCCCTGTATCTCTTGCCCAAAATTTTAAATCTGTATCTCTTAGTCCTTGTACTATCAACTAGTGGGAACAGCCTTTCCCCATCTAACCTATCCAACCCGTCATAACCTTGTACACCGCTATCAAATCACCCCTCAACCTCCTTTGCTCTAAACAAAACAAATCCAGCTTCTCCAACCTGTCCTTGTAGCTAAGATTCCCCATCCCTGGAACCATTCTGGTAAATCTCCTCTGCACCCTCTCAAGGGCCTTCACATCCTTCCTAAAGTGTGGTGACCAGAATTGAATGCAATACTCCAGATGTGGCCTACCAGCGCTTTATAAAAGTTCAGCATAACTTCTCTCCTTTTGTACTCAATACCTCTATTTATGAAACCCAAGATCCCATATGCTTTGCTAACTGCTCTCTCAATATGTCCTGCCACCTTCAGGGACCTATGCACATTAACTCCCAGGTCCCTCTGTCCCTGCACACTCTTTAAAACTGTGTCATTATGTGTATATTGCCTCTCCCTGTTCCTTCTGCTAAAATGCATCACCTCACACTTCCCTTTATTAAATTCCATCTGCCACTTGTCTGCCTATTCTGCTAGCCTTTCTATGTCCTGTTGCAGTCGATTGGTATCATCCTCACTGTTTACCACACCCCCAAGTTTGGTGATATCGGCAAATTTAGAAATTGTACTTTGTATTCCAATATCCAGGTCAGTTATATATATATATATATATCAAAAAAAGCAGTGGCCCCAGCACTGACCCTTGGGGAACACCACTGTCTACCATCCTCCAATCTGAAAAACAGCCATTTACCACAACTTGCTGTTTTCTGTCCTCAAGCCAATTCCTTATCCAAGCTGCCACTGACCCACCTATTCCATGAGCCTCAATTTTGTTAACCAACCTTCTATGTGGTACTTTGTCAAATGCCTTCCTAAAATCCATGTAGCCAACATCCATTATATTCCCTTCATCGATCCTCCCTGTTACTTCATCAAAAAATTCAATTAGATTAGTCAAACATGATCTGCCTTTTACAAATCTGTGTTGGCTCTCCTTAATTAGCTTAAACCTCTCCAAGTGCCTGTTAATTTTTTTCTTGATTATTGTGGGAGAAATTCAGTGTCGCCCCATTTGGGGCGCAATTATCGGCCGGGCGCAAAGATTAGTGCCTGGTGCTAATTATCGCCTCCGACTGCAAACTTGGCTTTTATCGCCCCTGAAGGTGATTGGAGCACTAAATCAGGCGCTACACACCTGTCTTAAGGCGCAAAGGCCGAGGAGCGAGGCGCTACCTCAGAGCGCTGGCGAAGCTCATGTGATGTCGGTCAGCAATGGAACAGAGACACACTGGCGCCGGCCAGTTCTTAAAGGGGAGAGTCGTTCTTGCTCTCCATCCACACCCTGCTCATTGCAGCCTTGAAGCTCGGCCTGGAGAGACCTGTACATCAAATCTGTTGGAAAGAACAAAGGAGAGGCCCAGGGAAAGAGCTCAGAGTACAGCCCCCATATTCTCTTTTAAATCGATGCAAGGAAGATCGAATCAGAAAGAACCTGCAAAGTGCTGCTCAGTACCCAAAACTCCTCAACACAGCTTTGAATATCTCCTGCAGTCTCTCTCTCTCACTCAGAATGCATGGTGCAAACATTTCGCCAACAAAAAAAGGCAGGAAGTGGTCGCCTTTAAATAGCGCTCCCCTAGTCCTTTCTCGACTGCAAAACGCTCCCCTCAACCTGTTGTTGCTAGCGGCAGGCGGTAAGACGGGACGCCACTCAATATGCGGTCCGGGGCGCTACCAGGGTGTTGCACACTTGACCGATGTCACGATCTGCCGGCGCAGGAGATCGTGGCAGTAGTGTTTAGTGCCGCCGCAAAATGTCTAGTTAATTTCGTGAGTGGCGCAAACATCGCCGTGCACGGGCGCTAGTTGCCTTGCGCCCCATTAGCGCCCTCTTAAGGCGCTAACGGGAGGCGCAAACCAACTGAATGTTTCCCCCATTGTTTCTAAAACTTTACCCACTACTGATGTTAAACTGACCGGCCTGTAGTTACTAGGATTGTCCTTACACACTTTCTTGTACAATGGTGCCACATTTGCCACCTTCCAATCCTCAGGCACCTCCTCCGCATCTAGGGAAGATTGGAAAATTTTGGCAAGCTCTTCCGCTATCTCCTCCCCCAATTCCCTTAGCAATCTGGGATGCAAGCCATCTGGACCAGGCGACTTGTCCACTCTAAGCATACCCAGCCTTTCTAGTACATCCTGTCCAACAATTTTCACCCCTTCCATTGCTTCTACCTTTTCCACTGCTATCGATATTTTGTCAGCATCCACCTCCTTAGTAAACACCGATACAAAGTACTCATTGAGTTTTCTAACCTTGCCCTGCGCCTCTTTGTCGCTAATAGGCCCCAACCCGCCTCTTATTACCCGCTTACTGTTTACATGCCGGTAGAAGATTTTTGGGTTCCCTTTTATGTTAACCGCCATTCTACTCTCATATTCCCTCTTTGCCAATCTTATTTTCATCTTCACTTCCCCTCTCAACTTATTGTATTTGGTCTGGTTCTCCCTTGAAGAATTCACCTGACATGCATCATACACCCTCTTTTTTTCCATTTTACCCTGGCTAGATCCTTTCGCATCCCATTGAAGTTAGCCCTATTCCAGTTTAGAAGTTCCACTCTAGATTGTTCCTTGCTCCTCTCCATTGCTAATCTAAATCTTATCATATGATGATCACTCGTACCCAAGTGTTCTCCCACAGACACTTGGTCGACCTGGCCCACCTCATTCCCCAGCACCAGATCCAGCAATGCCTCCTTCCTAGTTGGGCCAAGAACATACTGGTCAAGGAAAGATGTGTAGGGTGAGATGGAATTAAGAAGGGAAAAAGAATATAAGGTATTAGGAAATCCTGGGCGATGTCTCCTCCAACATTGCCAGTCTCCACAGGCATGACTCATCCCCTGCCCAGAATTGCCAGCACATTTCTTTCAAGGGGGAGAGGGAGTGAATGCGGACTTGGCCTCCTCTGGTAGCAGCTTTCTATCTGGAGTTGTATGGACCTTCTCCTGCAAGAAAGAAGGGAGCGTGTTAGTGGCAGTCTTGTTAGGTGTTCAGAGAATCTACCTGTCATGGTAGAAAAGCTGGTATGCAGTGTGTCAGATGTGAGTTGTAAGGAAGTGAAGGTTGGAATAGTGATGAGTGTCTGAGTGAGGAGAAGATGGCAAAGTGAAGTGTGATGCAGTGATTGTAGGAGAGTGAAGGGAAGCGGGGAGAGGAGTATCGTGAGTATTGTGAGTATTGAGGATGGAAGTGGTGGAGGTGTGAACAGAGAGTAAGATAACTATTGTTACCTTGAGGTGAGGTCATTGAACTTTTTCCAGAATTGCAGTCATGTCCTATGTGCTAAATCCTGGCATTCACTTGCTCTGCCACCGCTTCTCACTGGTGATGAAGTTGATGCCTGGAGGGCTTCCTGCTATCTGGGAGGAAGAGATCTCCTTCTTTCTGTCCACGGCCTGCACCAGGGCTTCCAAGGCAGCATCGGGAAACCTGAGGGTATGATATGCAGGTCGAGCAGCCATTTCTCAATTGTTTACCTGGGCCATGAAATTTGGCACCTTAGCACTGGTAGTTAAGGCTGATTTGGAGAAAATAATGGTGGCCATCTCACTTCCACCCAGATCCAGCGCAGCCTGCGCTGGTCGCCATCTTGGTGAGGGTGATAGCGCAGGCGGGACGTGCGTGCAGTATGCAGAGTAGGCAGATCGTGACGTCAGTCAGCGAGGAACGCTGATTTGATGCACGACCTGCTCTTTTCGGCATTGCCGCTCCAATCACCGCCCTCTCCTAAACATGCACAGTAGAATATGCGTTCAGCTGCATGAGGGACCCCGCCAGCGCTATTTACATGGATACATCCAACTTGCAGGTAAGTTGATTAGTTCTCTTGTACTGGCTCTTGCAAAGATTATATAGAATCATAGGATGGTTACAGCACAGAAGGAGGCCATTCGGCCCGTTGAGCCCGTGCCGGCTTTCTGCAAGAGCACTTCAGCTAGTCCCACTTCCCTGCCTTTTCCCTGTAGCCCTGCAAATCTTTTTCATAGAAACATAGAAACATAGAAGATAGGAGCAGGAGTAGGCCTTTCGGCCCCTCGAGCCCGCTCCGCCATTTAATGAGATCATGGCTGATCATCCAAATTCAGTACCCTGTCCCTGCTTTCTCCCCATATCCCTTGATCCCTTTAGCCTTAAGAAATATATCTAACTCCTTCTTGAATATATTTAATAAGTTGGCCTCAACTGCCTTCTGTGGTAGAGAATTCCTCCTCATCTCAGTCCTAAATGGCTTACCCCTTATCCTTAGACTGTGACCCCTGGTTCTGGACTCACCTGCCATCGGGAACATCCTTCCTGCATCTAGTCTGTCTAGTCCTGTTAAAATTTGATAAGTTTCAATGAGATTCCCTCTCATCCTTCTAAACTCTAGCGAATATAAGCCTAATCGACCCAACCTCTCTTCATACGTCATTCCTGCCATCCCAGGTATCAGTCTGGTGAATCTTCGCTGCACTCCCTCCATGGCAAGAACATCCTGTGTGGCAGAGAATTCCACAGGTTTTGTGTGCAGTTTTGGTCGCCTTATCTGAGGAAGGATGTTCTTGCCATGGAGAGAGTGCAGCGAAGATTCACTGATACCTGGGATGGCAGCAACAGTGTACTGAATTTGGATGACCAGCCATGATCTCATTAAATGGCAGAGCGGGCTCGAGGGGCCGAATGGCCTACTCCTGCTCCTATCTTCTATGTTTCTATGTTTCAACTATTTGTGTAAATACCCCCAGGTCTCTCTGTTCATGCACCCACTTTAAGATTGTACCCTTTAATTTATATTGCCTCTCCTCATTCTTCCTACCAAAATGTTTCACTTCGCACTTTCCTGCACTAAATTTCATCTGCCACGTGTCCGCCCATTTCACCAGCCTTTCTATGTCATAGAGTCATAGAGTCATAGAGTTATACAGCACAGAAAGAGGCCCTTCGGCCCATCGCGTCCACGCCGGCCATCAAGCCCTGTCTAATCGAATCCCATTTTCCAGCATTTGGTCCGTAGCCTTGTATGCTATGGCATTTCAAGTGCTCATCCAAATGCTTCTTGAATGTTGTGAGGGTTCCTGCCTCTACCACCCTTTCAGGCAGTGAGTTCCAGATTCTAACCACCCTCTGGGTGAAAAAGTTTTTCCTCAAATCCCCTCTAAACCTCCTGCCCCTTACCTTGAATCTATGCCCCCTTATTATTAACCCCTCTACTAAGGGGAAAAGTTCCTTTCTATCCACCCTATCTATGCCCCTCATAATTTTGTACACCTCAATCAGGTCCCCCCTCAGCCTTCTCTGCTCCAAGGAAAACAACCCCAGCCTGTCCAGTCTTTCTTCATAGCTGAAACACTCCAGACCAGGTAACATCCTGGTAAATCTCCTCTGCACCCTCTCCAAAGCAATCACATCCTTCCTATAGTGTGGCGACCAGAATTGCACACAGTACTCCAGCTGTGGCCTTACCAGCGTTTTGTACAGCTCCATCATAACCTCTCTGCTCTTATATTCTATGCCTCGGCTAATGAAGACAAGTATCCCATATGCCTTTTTAACCACCTTATCCACCTGTTCTGCTGCCTTCAGGGATCTATGTACATGCACACCAAGGTCCCTCTGATCCTCTGTCTTTCCTAGGGTCTTACCATTCATTGTGTATTCCCTTGCCTTGTTAGTCCGTCCAAAATGCATCACCTCACACTTTTCAGGGTTAAATTCCATTTGCCACTGTTCTGCCCATCTGACCAACCCATCTATATCGTCCTGTAGCCTGAGGCTTCCCACCTCGCTATTTCCCACCCCACCAATTTTCGTGTCATCTGCAAACTTACTGATCATACCTTTTACGTTCAAATTCAAATCATTAATGTAGACCACAAACAGCAAGGGACCCAGCACCGATCCCTGCGGTACCCCACTGGACACAGGCTTCCAGTCACAAAAACAACCTTCCACCATCACCCTCTGCCTTCTGCCACTAAGCCAGTTTTGGATCCAATGTGCCAAGGCACCCTGGATCCCATGGGCTCTTACTTTCCTGACCAGTCTCCTATGCGGGACTTTATCAAAAGCTTTACTGAAATCCATGTAAACTGTAGTGTATGTGCCTTTAAGAGCCCCATGTGTACTGTAATGCCGGTAATGGCCAGTCGGGCTATATAAGCCTGTATATTGTGTTGTATCAGTTAGTTCCCCTCCAGACTTTGTTTAGTAAACACCTATGAAACCAACTCCTGTCTTCAGTGTCTCTATCAACACACAGACACAACAGTGGCGACGAATTGGAAACGGACTTACCTGCAATTCGGCAGCACCTCAAGGACATTGATTCCTCTGGCGTCCAAAGTTGAAGAAAAATCAAGAAAAAGAAAAAGCTCTAGTTTCACCAGCTAGCCAAGCTGGTGGCAGGTACTGCAATAATCCTTCCTGGGCATCGGGCTGGGGCTCCAGCGGCTGGCTCTACAGCTGGGCCAAGCAGCGAAAGCGGAGGCAAGCAGTAACAGACGGGGAGGGAGCACTCGGGAGACGGCCGGCGCTGCGAGCAGGTCGGCGTTCAGACCTAGAGAGAGAGTCCGGCGGGAACGAGTCTCCAACTGTAAATAAATAAATAAAAAGAACGGAAACCGCGGGAAACAGCGTTGTCATTGGCAGCAGCGGCGGGGAAGCGCGGGAAGCGCCATATCTTTACTGCAGAAAAGAAAGAAAAGCGCGGGAAGCGCCTTTTTTTTTTCTAGGATGCCTAAGTCTGGCAATATTGATGCTTTTGATAACGAGATAGAGGATTGGACCACATATGTGGAAAGAGTGGAGGTATATTGCACCGCAAATGGAATAGAAGATGAAAAAAAAGCTTCAGTACTACTAAATCTAATAGGCGCAAAGACATACGGGCTTTTACGAAATTTAATCACTCCAGCCAAACCAAAGGACAAGAATTTTAAAGAAACTGTTGATACCCTACAGGAGCACTTAAACCCAACACCGCTGCTGATAGCGGAACGATTCAAATTCTTCAAGAGAAATCAACACAAGAATGAAAGTAACGCTGATTACCTCACCGAATTAAGAAAGCTATCAAAACACTGCCAATTCGGGGCAGGACAAGCAGATTATCTTTGAGACAAATTCGTCTGTGGTCTCTTAAGTGAAGGAACACAGAAAAGGCTGCTTTCTGAAAAAGATTTCACACTGGACAAGGCTTTCAGTATGGCTGTATCATACGAAGCAGCCGCAAGAGGAGCTGCAGAGATACAACAAAAGACACAGGACATCGGCATCCATGAAATGACACAGGGTTTCGAGAGATGTTATCGCTGCGGCAGATCCACCCATGACCAGAGGGACTGCTGGTTCAAGGACAAAGCATGCAGGCAATGCGGAAAGATTGGACACATTGCACGGGTATGCCGATCTGGACAAAAAAAATCCACAGACAGGAAAAAAAAAATCAATAAAGAAAAGTACAGAAAGGTACAAATGATGACGGACAGTAGTTCCGAAGGCCAGAAGAGCGATAGCGACTCCGAAAACAAGAGACTAAGCTGTCTCAAATTACATAATGTAATTGCCAAAGATGATTACCAGACCATTTGGGTTACCCTCACGATAGCAGGGTCCCCAGTTAAAATGGAGCTAGATACAGGATCAGCTCTGACCATCATAAATCGACAGGATTACGAGCGGCTATTTCCGCATATACCTTTAAAAGACACATCCATTATCTTGAAAACATATACGGGGCAGAAAGTATACCCCAAAGGAAAAATAAGGGTGCCTGTTGTATACAACGGCAAGGAAATACAAAAGTTGTATTTATACATTCTACAAGATGGTGGTCCACCGCTGTTGGGACGTGAATGGATCAGGAAAATACGTTTAGACTGGCACTCCATTCAGGCACTGACGGTGACCAGTAAGAAAAAAAACAATGATGACGCCATACCTGAACGATTAAAAGACATCTTGGCCAACACCAAAGAAGTGTTTCAAGAGAAACTAGGAACCTTGAAAGGCATCACCGCCTCAATAAAAGTGGAAGATGCAGCAATTCCCAAGTTTTTTAAGGCAAGACCGGTGCCATACGCAATTCGTCCAGCAGTCGAGGCAGAGCTGGAGAATTTGGAAAAGGCAGGCGTATTATCCAAAATAGATAGGAGCGAGTGGGCAACACCCATCGTTCCAGTCATGAAGAAAGCATTGAATAATGATAAATCTGAAGAACAGAGAAAAATTCGCATCTGTGGAGACTTCAAGGTGACTGTAAACCCGGTCCTTCACATGGTACAGTATCCTCTTCCGAGGATAGAAGATATTTTCGCCTCACTATCCGGAGGGAAACGTTTCACCAAAATTGACTTGGCACAGGCATATCTACAGATGGAGGTTGATGAGGCCTCTAAAAAAATCTCACGATAAATGCACACAAAGGTCTGTACCAGTACAATCGACTGGTTTTCGGAGTAGCATCCGCTCCAGCTACCTGGCAAAGAGCTATGGAGCAAGTCCTCCAAGGGATTCCGGGGACTCAATGCTACCTAGACGACATCCTTGTAACAGGAGAAAACGACAACGAGCACCATGCCAATTTGGAGCAGGTGCTCACTAGATGAGAGAACGGGGCCTACGAGCAAATCGCCCCAAGTGCGAATTTTTCCAAAATCAAATATCATATTGTGGCCACATAATTAATAAGGAAGGGTTGCATAAGTCACCTGAAAAAATTGAAGCGGTCATAAAAGCCCCAGCACCTGAAAATGTTTCACAATTAAGGTCGTTCCTGGGATTAATAAATTACTATCATAAATTTTTACCGAACTTATCAACTCTTCTACACCCTCTTAATGAACTGCCACAAACAGGAGTAATTTGGAAATGGAGTGAAGACTGTAAACGTGCCTTCCATAAATGCAAAGACTTAATCACATCCAAAGAAGTTTTGGCTCATTACAACCCATCACTGCCAATCAGACTGGCGTGCGATGCATCCCCTTACGGCGTAGGAGCAGTATTATCGCATAAATTCCCTGATGGCTTGGAACGGCCGATAGCTTTTGCGTCACGCTCATTGAACTCAGCTGAGCGTAACTATGCCCAAATCGACAGGGAAGCACTCAGCCTGGTATGGGGAGTGAAGAAATTCAACCATTACCTACACGGACAAAAATTTACCTTGTTGACTGACCATCAACCCCTCATCTCCATATTCAACCCTAAAAAGGGTGTTCCCATTATGACAGCGCAAAGGCTACAGAGGTGGTCCCTTTTTCTAGGGGCACACCAATACAACATAGAATACAAAGGATCAAAACAGCATGGGAATGCTGACGGGTTATCGCGCCTACCGTTGCCAACGGTAGAAGAAGCACCTACCGTAGACCCAGTGGAGATTTTCCACTCTACCATAGTCGAATGTCTACCAGTAACAAATTCTGCCATTGAAAGGGAAACTAGAAATGACCCGACTCTCTCACGAGTCTACGATTTAACAGTGAAGGGATGGCCAGCACATGGCGAACCACTGTTGCCAGCATTCTCGCAAAGAAGAGAACAGCTGTCAGTGTGCCGAGGAACCTTGATGTGTGGATCCAGAGTGGTGATTCCGCCCAAACTCCAGGATAAAGTTCTAAAGGAGCTTCACGAGGGGCATCTGGGTGGAGTGAAAATGAAGAACCTAGCCAGGGCGTTTGTATGGTGGCCAGGTATCGATGGAGACATCGAAGAAATGACCAAGAGCTGCCTAGGATGCCAGAAGGTCCAAAACGCTCCACCCCAAGCCCCTCTACATCCATGGGAGTGGCCCTCATCTCCCTGGCAAAGGGTACACATCGACTTTGCTGGTCCATTTATGGACTCAATGTTCTTAATCGCGGTTGATGCACACTCCAAGTGGCCGGAGGTAATAAAGATGTCCTCCACCACCACGGAAAAAACCATCACAGTATTAAGGACCATATTTGCCAGGAATGGGCTGCCGGAACAGATCTGTTCTGATAATGGACCGCAATTTGTGTCCGAAGAATTCAGGAAGTTCTTAAAAAACAATGGGGTTAAGCACTACACGTCCACCCCATAACATCCCGCCACCAATGGATTGGCTGAAAGGTTTGTCCAGACCTTCAAGAAGGCCATAAAGGCCATGGGTAATGAAGACATAAAACTTCAGCACAAGGTGGATAACTTCTTGTTCGCATACAGGAATGCAACACATATGGTTACAAACCAAACTCCTGCCATGATGTTCTTCAATAGAAGCCTAAGATGCCGGCTGGATTTGATCAAGGCCAACATCAGAAGGGACGTGGAGAACTGGCAATTTCAAGACATGAATGAAAGGCCAACTAGAACCTTCCAGATAGGTCAACAGGTTTTTGCCCGGGACTACCGTACCGAGAAATGGCAGCCTGGAACTATCTGCACATGACCAAGACCGCTGATGTATACCGTAGACTTCGGAGAAAGCATAATAAGGCGCCATGCTGACCAAATCATAGAGTCATCCGAAAAGGGACAACCTACACCACAACTCTATACGCCTAACGATGAAGTAGAGATACCCATATCTACCTCCGATCCGGTGATACTGGAACCCGATGAACCCGACACTGGCATTCAAGCCGAATCAGCCTTGCCAAAAGAACCTACTACACCACCAGAAACTACTACACCACCGAGGCGTTATCCGGACCGAGTCAGGAAGCCTCCAGAGAGACTGACTTATAATTAATTAACTGCAGCAATGTGTAGATTATTTTTCTTGTAACATGTAATTAATAATTACTTAAAATATTATGTACTGGTTGGCTAAAAGGGGAGGAATTGTAGTGTATGTGCCTTTAAGAGCCCCATGTGTACTGTAATGCCGGTAATGGCCACTCGGGCTATATAAGCCTGTATATTGTGTTGTTCAGTTAGTTCCCCTCCAGACTTTGTTTAGTAAACACCTATGAAACCAACTCCTGTCTTCAGTGTCTCTATCAACACACAGACACAACATAAACCACATCCACTCCACTTCCCTCACCCACACACCTAGTCACCCCCTCGAAGAATTCAGTCAAATTGGTCAGACATGATCTTCCCTTGACAAAGCCATGCTGGCTATCCCTAATTAATCCCTGCCTCTCCAAGTGGAGACCAATTCTGTCCCTCAGAATTTTTTCCAATAATTTGTCTATCACTATCCTCCTCACTGTTCACTATACTTCCAAGTTTTGTGTCAGCTGCAGATTTTGAAATTGTGCCCTGTACACCCAAGTCCAAGTCATTAATATATATCAAGGAAAGCAGTGGTCCTCGTACGACCCCTGGGGAACACCACTATATACCTTCCTTCAGTCTGAAAAACAACCATTCACCACTACTCTCTGTTTCCTGTCAGTTAGCCAATTTCGTATCCATGCTGCCAGTGTCCCTTTTATTCCATGGGCTTCAACTTTACTGGCAAGCCTATTATGTGGCACTTTATCAAACACCTTTTATAAGTCCATGTACACTACATCAACCGCATTGCCCTCATCAACCCTCTCTGTTACCTCATCAAAAATCTCAATCAAGTTAGTTAAACACGATTTGCCTTTAACAAATCCGTGTTGGCATTCCTTAAGTAATCCACACTTGTCCAAGTGACTGTTAACTTTGTCCCTGATTATCATTTCTAAATGTTTCCCCACTACTGAGGTTAAACTGACTGGCCTGTAGTTGCTGGGTTTATCTTTACACCCTTTTTTGAACAAGGGTGTAACATTTGCAATTTTCCAGTCCCTGTATCTAAGGAGGATTGGAAGATTATGGCCAGCACCTCCGCGATTTCCACCTTAACTTCCCTCAGCATCCTACGATGCATCCAATCCGGTCCAGGTGACTTTAAGGCCAGCCAGCCTTTCTAGTACTTCCTCTTTATCAATTTTTATCCCATCCAGTATCTCCACTGTTTCACTATGACTTTGGCAGCATCTTCTGCCTTGATGAAGACAGATGCAAAGCACTCATTTAGTACCTCAGCCATGCCTTGTGCCTCCATGCGTAGGTCTCCTTTTTGGTCCCTAGTCAGCCCACCCCTCCTCTTACTACCCGTTTGCTATTTCTATGCCTATAGAAGACTTTTGAATTACCTTTTATGTTAGCTGCCAATCTATTCTCATACTCTCTCTTTGCCCCTCTTATTTTCTTTTTCACTTCCCCTTTGAACTTTCTATATTCAGCCTGATTCTCACTTGAAGTCTGAACGTGACATCTGTCATACGCGCTCTTTTTCTGCTTCGTCTTACTCTCTTTCTCTTTCGTCATTCAGGGAGCTCTGACTTTGGTTGCCCTACCTTTCCCCCTCGTGGGAATGTACCTCGACAGTACCCGAACCATCTCCTCTTTAAAGGCAGCCCATTGTTTGATTACAGTTTTGCTTGCCAATCTTTGATTCCAATTTACCCAGGCTAGATCCGTTCTCAACCCACTGAAATTGGCCTTCCTCCAAATAAGTATTTTTATTCTAAATTGCTCCCTGTCCTTTTCCATAGCTAATCTAAACCTTATGATACTATGATCACTATGATCACTGTTCCCTAAATGTTCCTCTACTGACACTTGCTCCACTTGACCCACCTCATTCCCTAGAACCAGATCCAGCAATGCCACCTTTCTCGTTGGGCCAGAAACATACTGATCAAGAACGTTCTTCTGAACACACTTCAGAAATTCTTCCCCCTCTCTGCCCTTTACACTATTGTTATCCCATATGAATACTGGCTTGCTGGAAGACATTTATAATGTTAAAGTGTGCAGGGAATGCTGCTGGACATTGGGAAGGCTGCTGGCTGCTACTGGAAGGCCTCTGACTACAGCACTTGCGCCCAGTCATGGGGGCTGTACTTGCAGTCGCCTTCCTGCTGCAGCATGACAGCGAAATGGAGCAGAGGCAGCAAAGAAGATAAGCTGCCCACAGATGGAGGATGAGATGGGGGAGGAGGGCTCTCAGCAGGAGGCCTTACCCACCTAGGGTCTTCACAGAGCACTTCTCCTACCTGCACCTAAGCCAGGAGCAGTAAGTTTGGTGGCTCTGCTTCACCAAGGAGGCCAGTGGCCCTCAAGGTGACCGTGGCCTTGAATTATTTTGCCAGCGGATCCTTCCAGGCTGAAACAGGCGACATAGCAACATCTCACAGTTTGCCATCCATCGCTGCATCCGGGAGATCACAGAGTCACTGTGCCCTTTGGCTCGAAGGGCCAAATGGCCTACTCCTGCTCCTATCTTCTATGTTACTCTAGGAGAAGAGACTTTATTGTCTTCTCTCTAAGCAGAGAGAAGCAGGAGGAGCGCGCATGTGGCTTTGCCAGGCTCTCGGGCTTCTCCATGGTGCAGGTTGCCTTCAACTGCGCACACGTGGCTTTGCGGATGCTGCATATCAATGTTGAGATGCACTGTGACCGCAAAGGGTACCACTCACTTAATGTGCAGTAGGTGTGTGACCATGCCCAGCGCGTCATGATGTTGAATGTCCGGTATCCTGGCAGCAGTCATGACGCCTTCATCCTGCGACAGTCCGCTGTGCCAGCAATCTTCCAGCCACCATGTCGAACCCGAGGGTGGCTGCCAGCCGACGAGGGCTATCTGCTTTACACCTGGTTGATGACTCCCCTCCGCAACCCCACCACTCGTGGCCAGCAATCATATACAATGACAGCCATGCTGCCACGAGGAACATCATAAAGCAGACCATCTGGGTGCTGAAGCAACGGTTCCGCTGCCTTGACTGCACGAGAAGAGCTCTCCAGTACTCACTGAAGTGGGTGTCCCAATTCATGGTGTTCTGCTGCATCCTCCACAACTTGACCATCATGAGGGCGCAGCCCTTGCCACCACACGTTCTGCGACCGCCTCAAGAGGAGGAGGAAGAGAAGGAGGAGGAAGGTAGGAGGCAGCCTGCAACTCCCCGTTCCGGATGGGCGCATCATCAGACTCCGGTTCCCCTGATTGAATCCCCGGATCCCGGTTGCTAAACACTTCCCCATCTTACCATTCCTCTGTCATGGAACATCACAGCATCTTCTTGGCCACAATGTTGAAATGAAAGCCACCACAAAACAAACATTCCAAATATAATTTATAATTGATTAATTCCAAAACTACATGACAAAGTCAACTAATAACCTTTGGGCATTCCCTTACTGCCTGTCTTCTGTGTGCCTTTGCCTATCCTGGCACTCCTACGAAGTGCTACTCCGGTGGTTGCAGCATGGCTGGTGGAAGACTGCCTTTCTGTGGGGGACAGATGGCCATGCAGGACAACCTCGAGCAGCTCTGCTCCTAGAAGGCCTGGCAGTAGACGGCACCGCCTTGGCATGGGCGGCAGCAGTCTGGGCTGCCTGGCTGACTGGCAACTGCAATGGCACTGGGGGAGTGGCAGTGGTGGAAGTATGAAATCTGTCATCTTGAGAGAGGACAGCAGGTTCGAGCTCCATGGAGCCACAGCCAATCACCCAGGGTGGCGCCTCAGCATTCCTAGCCATCTATTGGAGGACAGATTGCTGGACTGCTGTAAGACCCTGCAAGCCCCTTTCCATACTGGTAAAAGCAGCCACGAGAGCATTCTGAGCTTGTGTGGCAGCAAGCTAAGCCTGCATGACAGAAGTCTGAGCTTCCACTGCAGCACTCAGACGTTAGGTCACTTCCGCTTGTGCTGCAAGGGAAGCTGAGACATCGCCCATCACAGCCAGCATCGTGGCTGGGTCCACAAGTGCTCTAACCTAGTTTCCCATCACTTCCATCCTGGAAATCATGGGCTCCAATCTCTGGGCAAAGCCCTGTGCATGGTTGGAGCCAGACTCCTCCATGCTCCTTGACAGTGATAAGAGGGTCTCTGGCAGGCCTGCCATTGCACCTTGCATTTCTGTGTGCATGCCCATCACCCTTCTTTTGAAGGCAACCCCATCGAATTCCTCATCTGAGATCTCTGCACCAGAACTCTTGTGCCACCTCGCCCTGCGGGGAGCTGGAGCCTGCGATACTCTTTCATCCTGCCCTGGCTGCTGCTCACTCATGCCTGGTGACTCACCACGTTTAGATCCCACCTCTAAACTACCCTCTAAAGTTCGCACAGTGCCATTTTCTGAGCTGGTGCCTGGGAGTGTCAGATTGAGTGATGGTATCTCTTGTTTATCACTCTCCTCCTCTAGTTCTTCATGCACAGGCTTGGCTGGTTGGAGTTCATGGGTATCTGAAAGGAGAAAGGCACAAGGGTTGGACTGTGGTGAGGGGAGAGGGGGGAAAGCAAGATGTGTATGCTTACACCATCAGCAGCTTGTAAGTGAGAAGAGATCATGGAATGAGGGGGAAGTGGGATGTGAGAAGGATTAGGTATGAGCATACTGTCATCATCAGTGCTTTCAGCCTTGCCGCTTGCCACGGCCTCCAATTATATCTAGAACTGTCTCCTCCAGCTGGATCAGGTTCTCCATCCATGTTTGCTCCCCACTTCTGCTGGTGCTGGTTATGCGCCACCTTGGCCTGCAAGAGAAAGGGAAGTGTGTCAGTGAGTGTGGTGCAATGTGTTTGGGTGACGTGCCTGTTATGGTTGAATAGCTGACATTGTGTGCAAGGTGTGAGATGTGGGTGTGAGGCTTGCAGCAGTGATAAGTGTTTGAGGGTGAGGTGCAGCTATGATTGTGAGGTATGAGTGCTCCTTTCAAAAAGCACCCCCCCTTTAAGAAATGCAGGCAGCGTTTCACTCTGCAGGCAACTTTTAAATAGAGATCAGACTTCCCATGATATTGGGTCCCCTGCTAAGCACTGAGCCAACCAGAAGCACGTTCAGCGCTGGGCTCAGCACTTCAATCATGTTAATTAGCAGGCAGCACGAAATCCATGTTCTGCCTGCATTACTTTCAACGGGCGTGGGCAGATCGTGCATTGTGATCCCTGCGCCTGATTTCGGGCCTTATCGAATTTAGTGCCCCTAGGGGGAAAAATTCAGTTGGTTACGCCTCCTGTTAGCGCCTTAAGAGGGTGCCAAGTGGGGCGCAAAGCAACTAGCGCCCGGGCACGGCAATAGCTGCGCCTCTCGCGAAATTGACCGGACATTTTGCGGCAGCGCTAAACAATACCGCCCGATCTCCTGCGCACGCAGATCTTGACGTCATTCGAGAGTGCAACGCCCTTGTGATGCCCCGGAGCGGAAATTGAGTGGCGCCCCCCTCCTTTCCGCCTGGCGCACCCAACGACAGGTTGACTGGAACGCTTCCCAGTCGCTGTGGGGCTGGGGGGACGCTATTTAAATGGGGGCATCTTCCTGGCTTCTGTGTGGTAGCCATTTTTGCACCACTCATTCTGAGAGAGAGAGATTTTGAGAGAGACAAAGAGAGAAAGAGAGACTTCTGCATTGAGTCAACGCTGACTGAGGTAGTTTTGGCTTCTGATCATAACTTTGAAGGTACTTTGGTTTTTCACCTTCATAACTTTGATTGCCTAGATACTATAGGGGCTGCAATGGATGGGAACGTCGTCCTTCTCCATCACATTCGGAGGGCACAGAGACGCAGAGAGAGAGTGGCAATCATGGCCAGATGGAGGAGGGCCAACAGGCCTCTATACAGGAGACCTTACCCTCCCAGGGTTTTTCCCAACAGTTCTTCTACATTAATATGTCTGAAGAGCACTGTTTGCGAAGGCTGCGCTTCAGCAAGGAGGTGGTCACTGAGCTCTGCCACCTGCTTCAGCCAGATCTGCAGTCTCAACTGAGGAGCAGGACATCTCTGTCGTGGCAGTGAAGATAACAATGGCTCTCAACTTTTATGCCACCGGCTCATTTCAATCAGCTACTGGGGACATCGTCAATATCTCCCAGTTCGCGGTGCATTGTTGCATCCGTCAGGTCACAAATGCCCTCTTTAAAAGGAGACGAAAGTACATCTCTTTCCCCATGACCCCGGACAAGCAGCAAGAATGCGCAACGGGCTTTGCGATGATAGCGGGCTTCCCCATGGTGTAGGGCGCCATTGACTGCACGCATGTGGCTTTGCGTGCGCCGCAAGAGAATGCTGATTTTTCCGCAACCGAAAGGGCTTCCATTCCTTAAATGTTCAGTTGGTCTGTGACCACAGACAGCTGATACTCGCTGTCAATGCCCACTTTCCTGGCAGCAGCCACGATGCCTTCATCCTTCGCCAGACTTCTGTGGCAGACCTTTTCCAGGCACCGCATCACCCAGGAGGTTGGCTTCTCAGGGACAAGGGCTATCCTCTGTGCACCTGGCTGATGACACCGCTCCGTACGCCCAACACCGCTGCTGAGCTGCGATACAACGAGAGCTATCAAGCTACCAGGAACATCGTTGAGCACACAATCGGCGTGCTCAAGCAACGGTTCCACTGTCTGGACCATTCTGGAGGAGCCCTTCAGTACTCGCCTGAGCGAGTCTCCCACTTCGTTGTTGTGTGCTGCATGCTGCATAACCTTGCAATCCTCAGGACCCAGCCAATGCCACCAGGCATTGGAGCACCAGCAGAGGAGGAGGAGGAAGAGGAGGAGGAAGATGAGGAGGATGATCATCAGCAGCACCAAGGCGGGAGGGAGGCACACAATGTACAAAGTGGAAGGGCCATCCGTCAAAGGCTCATAGCAAGTCGCTTCTAGGCCCCCTCTGAGGAAATGGCTTCTGCCATTCAAACAACCTGAATGAAACCATCCCGCAACCCCTAAGCCGGTCAAGGCAACAATGATTGCAAAGACCAAACATGTACATTTTGAATACAGACACTTCTTTATTTGACAAACTCTGTGTGTCTCATTTCCGCATGACAAACTAATGGAAAGAAACACAAAAAAAAACAGTCATTAACATAACTGGCTTTCACAACCTGGAGACAATGTCCAAAACAGTTACAAAAATTTGACCACGAACCTCGGCCTTTAATAAAACAATGAAAAACATTTTGTCACACCTCCTACTTTTTGCCCTTCGAGGGTGATCTCCTTCCCTTGCAAAATTCCCCCCTTCCCACCCTGCAGCCCCTCCGTAATGGGACCCCAGTGACTGGAGCAAGGCTGGTGGAAGGCTGCTGATTGTCACAACCTGAGACTGCAGATGCCCTTGAAGGACGGCCTGGACCAGCTCTGGGCCTGGAGGGCCCGGCTGAAGACTGCACCAACTCTGCATAGGTGGCAGCTGTCTGTCCTACAGGCGGTGGCAACTGCAGTGGGGAAGTGCCAGTGGTGGCAGCAGGAATGCTGTCATCTTGAGAGAGGACAGCAACTCCCTGCTTGACCGACACACTGGCTCTCCCACGGGGCAGCACTTCAGCATCTGGAGCAATCTGATGGAACACAGATTGCTGGCCTGCTGCGGCGCGATGAGAATCCTGGGGAAATGTGCCCGATCCAGCGAGGGTGGCAGCAGTCAGTGCTCGCGTGGCCTCAATCTGCGTCTGCATGAGACCAGCCAGTGACTGCATTGCAGCACTAAGCATTTGCGTGGCAGCCGCCTGTGCTACACCGAAGTGCTCCATGCTCATTGCCAGTGATTCAATGGATTCGGGCACCCTTGCCACTGCAGCCATGAGCTCAGTGTGCCTGCGCTCCGCCTGGGCACTCATTTCAGCGAGGAGCTGATCCTCCTCTGCGTCCAATGCAGTAGGACTCGATGCCATACTCTCCCTCCGGGGAGAAGGCCTCCGAGCTTCCCTACCCCCATCGCGTTGCTGCAGCCCGCTGGGTCCTGGAGCTTCGCCCTCATCAGACCATTCCCTCCTACTCCCCTCCAGGGAAGGCGTGTTCCCAGTGTGGGCATGAGCGTCCCCAGGAGAGGGTGGCGCTGATGCTCCGGCTTCCTCTTCCTCCTCCCCCTCAGCTTCACTCCCACTGGCAGCTTGAGGGCCCATCTCCTCACCTGGTGAATCACCATCTGAAAGCAGAGAGGTACAAGAGTGGCTTTAGTGTGAGGACAGGGTGGCAGCAAGGGAGCCATGAGTGCAGCGATTTAGTAATTTGGATTGAAAGTGGCAAAGGCTGGTGTTGTGAGGAACAAGTGGAAGGAGAGAGGACAGAAACGTGATGACCTTACCATTGCTGTCCAGAACGGGGTCGGCGTCTCCAGTAGCGACAGGACCAATCACCCGGCTTGCCACAATCCTCTGGACGCGCACCTCAAGATCGCTGAGGGCTTGCAGCTGAGGCCGCCCTCCACCAGTCCGTTGCTGCTGTCTCCTATTATGAGACAGCTTGGCCTGCAAGAAAAAGGATGGCCTCTGAGTAAATATACAGCCATGGTCTTGCCTGAAATGCCTGCCATAGTTGAATAGCCCTTACTGTATGCAGCCATGGTCTTGCCTGAAATGCCTGCCATTGTTGAATAGCCCTTACTGTATGCAAAGTGTGGAATGTGCGTGTGTGTTTGATGAAAGGGCCATAGGTGTTGGATGAGTGTTGGGCATAAGACCCTCTGGCCATAAAGTGAGGTTGAGATGGAGGGATGGAGAGGTTTTGAAAAAAAGGCACTTACCCTGACGACCCGAGTGAGGTCGTTGAACTTTTTCCTGCATTGGCGATGGGTCCTAGGCACCATGCTGCTTGAGGAGACTCTCTGAGCTACCTCCCTCCACACTCTTCTGTACTCACGTGGCAAAGGCCTCCTGCCACTGTCTGGGTACAGAATAGATCTTCTGCGCTCCACCGCGACAACCAGAGCTTCCAAGGCCCGCTCGCAGAAGCGCTGTGCTCGCTCCCTGGCCCTCTCCATAGTCCTTGGCTGCAGAATTTAGCCACAGGTCTGCCCAGGCCGAGATTCAAGGCTCCAATGAGCAGGGTGTGGCTGCAGAGCAAGATCGACCCTCCCCTTTAAGAACTGACTGGCGCCAGTGTGTCTGTGTTCAATCGCTAACTGACAGCATCTGCGCTGCGCCCGCCCTCTGAGGTAGCGCCTCGCTCCTCGGCCTTAGCGCCTTAAGAGAGGTGTGTAGCGCCTGATTTAGTGCTCCAATCACCTGCAGGGGCAATAAAAGCCAAGTTTGCTGTTGGAGGCGATAATTAGCGCCAGGCGTACAGGGTACTTTCTAAATGGTGAACAGCTAAAAACAGGTGAGGCCCAAAGAGACTTGGGGGTCCAGGTACATAGATCATTAAAATGCCAGGAACAGGTACAGAAAATAATCAAAAAGGCTAATGGAATGCTGGCCTTTATATCTAGAGGACTAGAATACAAAGGGGTAGAAGTTATGCTACAGCTATACAAAATCCTGGTTAGACCACACCTGGAGTACTGTGAGCAGTTCTTGGCACCATACCTTAGGCAGGATATGTAGCGAGTGTAGTGTAGGTTTACCAGAATGATACCCGGACTTCAAGGGTTAAGTTATGAGGAGAGATTACACAAATTTCGCTTGTATTCCCTAGAATTTAGAAGGTTAAGGGGTGATCTGATCGAAGTTTTCAAGATATTAAGGGGCACAGATAGGGTAGATAGAGAGAAACTATTTCCGCTGGTTGGGGATTCTAGGACTAGGGGGCATAGTCTAAAAATTAGAGCCAGACCTTTCAGGAGTGATATCAGGAAACGCTTCTACACACAAAGGGTGGTAGAAGTTTGGAACTCTCTTCTGCAAACAGCAATTGATGCTAGATCAATTGTTAATTTTAAATCTGAGATTGATAGCTTTCTGTTAACCAAAGGTATTACGGGATATGGGCCAACGGCGGGTATATGGAGTTAGGTCGCAGATCAGTCATGATCTCATTGATTGGTGGAACAGGCTCGAGGGGCTCAATGGCCTTGTCCTGTTCCTATGTTTCTATGATATCTAGTCCTCCAAACAGATATGCTGCTATTGAATATTGCAGTGCTGGCTGCACGCCAGAGTGATGATAATTAGCAGGCAACACGAATATTATGAGCTGCCTAAGATAATGCTAACAGGTGCACGCAGTGTGCGCCTTGCCCTCTGCACTCCCATTTTCGAGCGCGATCGATTTTGTAGGCTCTTGACTATTGAGTTCCAAAACCATAGTATTTCCACAATTTATATATATTTGTTTTTAGTTATTTACTTTACTTAATCTCCCTGGCTGATATGCAGGTAGCTGGGCCTGCTCCCAGGCATCTGCCATTGCAGCTCTGCACCGCCTGCTGAGAGGTGTAAAAAGCAGCCAGGGGTGGCTCTTCCAGTAAATTTCCTTTCCCTTACTAGTGCAATGAAGCTGAATTCAGAAATTCAGTGATGTGGGGAATCTCAGTTTCTAACCACTATTAGATGCCACTAAACTGTTGCAAACTCAAAATTAATATTAAAAACATAAGTGCATTAATATAATTTCAAAAATGCATACACAACTAGTAGGGCTATAATACAAAAGGTTTTGAGTTTGAATTCTTGTCTTGACTAGCATTTACATGGGGTTTGACTGAGGCTGAACGTTTTACAGCTTTAGCTTGGATATTTGAGGGAAGGGAGAGGTTAATTTAGTTCATCCACAACATTACAGCCTTTCTTATTCCATTACCTAGATAGTGAAGCTGACGATATTGCTACACCTGTTGAAATCATTATAACCGAAAGTGGGGAGAAAATAGATACAGAAGAGGAAGAGCTCCCAGATGCAAAGGTACAAGCGTATAATTTGAACAACCGATTTGCACACACCCACACATTGAATATGATTATGATTATTCACATTCAGTGGCATTAGACCACATCCTCAGGCTTCAGAGAGCTAGAGAGCTGGGCGCTGGCCAGCTACAGATGTCTAAGAAAAATAAAATGATACATAGAAATTCCTGGAAGTTTCTTGATTTTTATTCTTTGTATGGACACTGAGAAATAACCTCCTCTCCAACTCTTTACAGAATGTATTAATCAGCATTCTCAAGAGATTCTGGCAGTTTGCACCTCTCAACTGTTAATTTTTTAGATGCTTGACTCAGTTGTAGCACTCTTGCCTCTAAGTTAGAGGGTCATGGTTTCAAGCCCCACTCCAGAGACTTAAGCACATAATCCAGGCTGACCCTTCAGTGCCATACTGAGGGAGTGCTGCACTGGTGGAGGTGCTGTCATTCGGATGAGACGTTAAACAGAGTTCTAACGAAGGGACATCGACCTGAAACATTAACTCTGTTTCTCTCTCCGCAATGCTGCCTGACCTGCTGAGTGTTTCCAGCATTTTCTGTTGCTACTTCAAAAGTACTTCATTGGCTCTAAAGCACTTTGGGATGTCCCAAGGTCGTGAAAGAGGCTATATAAATGCAAGTCCTTTCCTTTCCTTTTACGGTTATCATTGTAATTGCTTGGGTGTCCAGTTTCTCGTGGAACAATTGAAGGAGATTGGTTCATTGCCATTTATAATGAATATCCTTGTTTCACAATTATGTACTTATAATTGATCTCAGATTACATCTGATTTCAAGTTACAAATACTCACATTTTGAGGTACTCATATTTTCACAGTATGCTAGTTCAGGTGGATGTAAAAGGACACTATTTGAAGAAGAGCAGGAGAGTTCTCCTGGTGTCCTGGCCAACAATTATTCCTCAACCAAAATTTCCCCCCAAAATTATCTGGTCATTTATCTCATTGCTGTTTGTTGGATCTTTCTGTGTGTAAATTGGCTGCTGTGCTACTCTACATTACAACAGTGACTACACTTCCAAAATTACTCCATTGACTGTGAAGCACTCTGGGACATCCTGAGGACGTGAAAGACACTATTTAAAGTCAAATCTTTCTTCTTTCATGCTGATTGTTACTTATTAAGCTATTATTTTACAGCTACTCCTCCAGCCTACTCCTTAGTATGGTTTCCATTGTTACACCCAGTATTGACACGAGGCTGATTAGCCTGTAGAATGTATGATTGGCAATTTGTTTCCCTTTTTAAATTTAGGTGATAACAACAGCAGCTTGCAATCATGTAGCGCCTTTGGTGTTCAAAAACATCTCAAGGTGCTTTACAGAGTGAAGAAATTAAAAAATGTCAAGTCATAGTGGGTGACCAAAAATTTGGTTGCAAATATAGATTTTAGGAAGGTTTTTAAAGATGAAGAGTGAAGTAGAAAGTTGGAAGGAATTAAAAGTTGAATTTTGCCAATGATGGTAGGGCAAAGGGAGCAGGGGCACCAAAGGCGTGTTGGAGAACAAAGGATAAGGGAGAGAATATAAGGGATGCAGAAGTAGTGTGGGAAGTGCCTGTGCATAAATTTGAAAATGAGATGAGAATTCTAAATTGACTGGTCCAGCAGTTCTTGGGGTGAGAGGGAGCGCACCAAATTAACATGGGGCTATCGGATATCCACACCTCTCTGGCACCCGCCTTGTTGCCATGGACTCCAGCACCTGGCCGCCATTATAAGAGATGGTATCCAGGCCTCCACACTCATGGAGACTTCATGGAGTCCCCCTCTAAGCCCCCTGTAGAAGGGGACTCACCCAGAACACCTCTCATTCTTCTAAACTCTAGAGAATATAGGCCTAGTCTACTCAATCTCTCCTCATAGGACAATCCCCTCATCCCAGGAACCAGTCTGGTGAGCTTTTGTTGCACTCCCTCTATGGCAAGTATATTCTTCTTTAGGTAAGGAGACCAAAATAGTGATCTCACCAGGGCCCTATATAATTGCAGTAAGACGTCTTTACTCTTATACTCAAATCGTCTTGTAATAAAGGCCAACATACCATTTGCTGTCCTAATTACTTGCTGTCCTTGCATGTTAACTTTCAGTGAATCGTGTACGAGGACACCCAGGTCCCTCTGAACACCAACATTTCCCAATCTCTCACCATTTAAAAAATACTTTGCTTTTCTAGTTTTCCTACCATAGTGGATAACTTCACATTTCTCCACATTATAATCCATTTGCATGTTCTTGCTCACTCACTTAGCCTGTCTATATCCTTTGAAGCCTCCTTGCATCCTCCTCCTAACTTACATTCCCACCCAGCTTTGTATCATCAGCAAACTTGGATATATTGCATTTGGTCCTCTCATCCAAATCATTGATGTAAATTGTGAATAGCTGAGGCCCAAGCACTGATCCTTGCGGTACCCCACGAGTTACAGCCTGCCAACCCAAAAATGATCTGTTTATTCCTACTCTCTGTTTTCTGTCCGTGACCAATCCTCAATCCATGCTAGTATATTACCCTCAATCCCATGAGCCCTAATTTTGTTTAATAACCTCTTGTGTGGCACCTTTTCAAATGCCTTCTGAAAATCCAAATACACCACATCCACTGGTTCCCCCTTATCTATTCTGCTAGTTACAACATCAAAAAACTCTAACAGATTCGTCAAACACGATTTCCCTTTCATAAATCTGCGTTGACTCTGCCCAATCCTATTATTATTTTCTAGGTGCCCTGTTACCACGTCCTTAATAATAGATTCTAGCATTTTCCCCGTTACTGATATCAGGCTAACTGGTCTGTAGTTCCCTGTTTTCTCTCTCCCTCCTTTCTTAAATAGTGGGGTTACATTTGCTACCTTCCAATCCACGGGAACCATTCTAGAATCTGTGGAATTTTGGAAAATGACAACCAATGCATCAACTATCTCTGTAGCCACCTCTTTCAAAACCCTAGGATGTGGGTCATCAGGTGCAGGGGATTTATTGGCTTTCAGTTCCATTAATTTCTCCAGTACTATTTTTTTACTAATACTAATTTCTTTCAGTTCCTCATTCTCGCTAGAACCTTGGTTCTAGAAACATAGAAACATAGAAGATAGGAGCAGGAGTAGGCCATTCGGCCCCTCGAGCCTGTTCCGCCATTTAATGAGATCATGGCTGATCATCCAAATTCAGTACCCAGTCTCCACTATTTTCGGGAGGTTTTTTTGCATCTTCTTCCATGAAGTCAGACACAAAGGGCTGGATTTTGATACTGGAGGTGCGTAGGAGGCGGGACTACAACTTTTGGGGTTGTAGTCCCGCCTCCATCAAGTTGTGGCCAACCCACATGATTTTCACTTGATTGCCCTTGTTAAGCCCGCCCAGCGGGCTCAGTAGGCCAATTAAGGGCCACCCGGCAACAGGTGACATCACAGATTGACATTTCATCTGTCAAGAGCTTTTGACAGATGAAATATCAGCATTTGACAGCTCTTTGAAGCTGTCAAACACTGACAATCTGTACACGAAGTTAATTCCTTCCTCTCAGGCTGATTTAGAGATCTCTCCAGAACAGAAAGCTGAATGCTGCAACTTTTGACAGCTCGCGGCCATTCTGCTTTCTGTGCCGGTGAGATGAGGGACTCCCAAGATCTGAAGGAAGGAAGTCTGTAAAGGTAAGTAAAGGTAATTAAACTTCTTTAAACACTTTACACACACCAAACACACTTACCTCTGCACTCATACACACAACACTCACCTGAACACCGGACATCTCGAATCCTCCAAGCCCTTCAGCCCGACGGTCCACCTTGGCATGGTTTGGAGCCGTCAGGAATCTGACACCTCAGGAATAAAAATAGGGATTAGGCCAAAAACTGCCTGTTAACTACCTGTTAACAGGCATTTAATTGGCACTAATCCCCTTCCTGCCTCGGGGAGGCGGCTCACAGCACAGGTCGGGTATCCGCCTCTTTTGAAACTGGCATGGAGGCAGGTTGGGGGCGGGATGGTTTCGTGCCCCCCCCAATTTCGAGATTTTAACCCCCCACACGCCTCCAATCCCGCCTCCACGGCCCAATGAAAATCCTGCCCAAAGTATTTGTTTAATTTCTCTGCCATTCCCTTATTCCCCTGTATAATTCCTCCCATCTCAGCCTGTATGGGACCCACATTTAATTTCACTAATCTTTTCTTTTTTACATACGTATAGAAGCTTTTATAGTCTGTTTTTATGTATCTCACTAGTTTACTCTCATATTCTATTTTCCTTTTCTTTATCAATTTATTGGTCCTCCTTTGCTGAATTCTAATATCCTTCCAATTCCCAGGCTTACTACTCCTTTTGGCAACATTATGTAGGGGGTTTCTCTTGCTCGTTCTGGTCTCCTGCCAGGCTTTGTGCAATAATTACCCTTGAGTGGTTCGACCCACTCTCCCCTACGGTTCTAGACCTTGGACTTAGATGCAGAGAACTGTAGTGCAGAGAAAGGACTCAATAGACCAGGTTGAATAGCACGAAATGGATGCTTTTATTTTTAAACAGTTTGAAGCATTACAAAATACATGTCATAGGCACAGATTAAAGTAACTACAATCATGCACAAATTTATGAACTTGACTCTATGGAAATGGGGAACACACGGCACATCGTAAAAGGGAAAACACATTACGATTACCCTTAACTCCCTCCCTTATACCTAAACTAAGTTTCGACCTGAGGAACTCGGGATCATGCTCACCACTCTCAAAATCGCGAAAAAGGGGTTCGCAGCCTTTTGGCACAGCTTTCCGTCGTCACGTGGATTTGGAAACTTCTGGCGCAGCTTGTTTTTCTCTCAGGCGATGGGGCAGTAGATACAGCCTCGATGAGCGCTCGTCAAGGTTGAGATCCACTCGGTCTGTTGTCGATTTGGGTTCATGGAACAGAACAACAACCCGATGGGATGTTGAGGCACGGAAGTGTCAGGCCCGGAATGTCCTTTCTCTCCGGCCTGGATCGTCGGTTTTCCTGAGGGTGTCTTCTCCTTCGGCCTGGGTCATCGATGATCTCCCGACAACAGCACCCGGGCCACCCTCGTCGTCTTCCCGTCGTGGCCGAGCCTTGTCTGGCTGAACACCGACCACGTTGTCTTTTCACCGAAATTGTCCGTCCGAAGCGTCTTTAAAAAGAAGAAGCGTCTTGATCGATTCCGAAGCTACCGAGGTAGAAGAGGCGCTGATGGACTTTTCAAAATCCATAGTTATACCCTTTTGGGACAGTCTTATCTCCCGCCAAATCATAGTCCTGTCTTTGTATTAATTTTGGCGGGCAGAAATCTCTGCAGGGGCGCTTTGTCTTGTAACGGGAGCCGGTGATAACTTAACTGGCCTTCCTGGCCGATAATGTCTTTTAATGTCTTTTACATTGTCACCGTGACTCGGTTCGCATATTGATCGGTCTGGAGATTTCCCTTGATGGCTGTTAAACGGTTTCTCCTTTGTACATTAAATGGGTATAAGTGTTCATGCATTGTCCGCCCATATCTTGATGGGCCCCATCCTGTACTTAGAATCCATTGAATATGTATGCTGTTTCCCTGAGTTTCAGTTCCCCGATACTGGCTTTCGCGGGCTTACTGTCTTCAATCCACAAGCCTGTCTGGCTTGCAGTAACAGAAATCAAATGGTCCAGAAAACTGATCACGAGGCCCGGTGGCCATTTTGTATGCCCTTTTATCAAAGGTTTTTCTGTGCAAGCTTACTTTGGTCAATAAACTGTCTTATTTTATCCTGTTTTCTTGCGTGATTATTGCTGAAAATTTTGAATCTTACAGGCCCCCCTGTGATACTGATAGCTTGCTAGAGGTATCAATGATCCTTGGTGAGCAAATTTTCCCTGATTCCCCACATCCAAACCTTCCTGGCACTTAACTATCTATGACCCTCACGACACATGCAGTTCCCATTTCTGAAAAAAACGAAAATTACTTTGTGCACATTTGGACAATCATAGGCAGCACTTCTTAAACTATAACACATTCATCTGTCAGATGTGCAGGGGTTGATACCCTCTTGCACCACCTGCATACACTTTTTATTAATCCAAAAACTTAAGAACGACTAATAACATAACAATATTCATATGCTTAAAACAAAAACGCGCAAATGGCCAAAATCTAAAAAAAATGGAGGGACGCTTAACCTTCAATACTAGCAACTTAAAGTGGGGTGTCTTCTTCCCCCATTCGCACATAGCGTTCTCTCCATTCTCCTGTGTTCTCGTGCCTCTGGAGGCGTTTGCCTCTTTTGCAATGCACGAATAGCAAAAATATCACAATTAAAACCTGACACACTACTAGGATGTGGGATGCTATTCTAATCCAGGCCGGGACCTCTATGTTAGTGAACAAGCCCCACCATGGTGGGATGACTATGGCCAATATGTCTTTTCCTATCTCTAGAGTCTTCTGCTCCAGTGTGTAAAAATGTTTCTGTGAAACTATAACGGCTTTTAAAATCTTGGTGAGGTGTTCGGGGAGAGGTGGAATGACATAACCAAAATGCGCGACGAATCGTTGCAAGTCTGTGAAATTCTCTTTGACAGTGAGGTGGACGGTGGAGGGTGCCGGAATGGGGACAATTCGTTGTTGTGCCACTTGAACCTCGGCCCTGGGTTTGAAACAGAAACTGCTATCACTGATCGAACACCACTCGTGTTGTCCGTAGTGGTAGTGAGGCGCTGCAGTGGTGACGCAGTATGTCCCACCCCTGATATATGCTACCTGCGGGGGCACATGGTCCTCTGCCATTGCCTCCATGGTGCAATTTATCAGCTTCGCGCTAGCGGTTCTGAACCCGCACTGTGGTTTCAAAAAGGCATTCAAGTGCTGGGGACACAGGATGATGTGTGCTCCCCGGCTCCGACACCCCGAGAGGTCGGTGCCTGTCATCGTACGCTCCCATCTGATGACGTAAGGCGGGACCACTGCGTAACGAATGTGTGCGCCCCCCTGAATGACTCCAATGTTCTCCACCCTGTATACCGGGGCGGGCTTTGCTGCGGGACCCAACACCGGCATTCTTACCACTATTCCCATGATAGTATGATTCGAACGTCCGCAGTCCACTGGGACTGGGTACGCTTCTGCAGCTAGTCTGAGCTGGCACGGGCTTAATGCATTCTCAAAAGGGTGGAGCGCTTGCAAGTGCTTGTTGCTGATCCAGGACGGGACCAAACCCTGTTTTAAATCCTCAAGATTACTGCAGCCCTCGCCCAGTAACCACGCCCCGTATAGCACACAGGCCTCGTTTTGCGCAGCTTGATCGAACGCATTCCGATCCTCCTTAATGAGCGCATTTACCGTTCTCGCGTGTTTCTCCAGCTCAGCTATTATTTCCTTAAAGTGTAGTGTCATGGCCTGGTCCTCATGTAACTCAGAACCCACTACCTTATTTTCGTCTGTCAGTATGTTCCTTAACTGGGCTTTTAAACCGTTGATCTGTGTCTGCAGCTCCACGTTATCTAGAGCGTTGACGACAGATGTCCCGGTATTAAAAGCAGTGAATATGTCATTTACTGTACCCCTTCTTTGCCTCCCGACTCGATCCAAAACTTCTGGTGGTGTGGTGTATAATTTGTCTTTGTCGATGTCGGCAAAGTCAAACTCGTAAAACTGTCTAAACATTCGGGTTAACAGGACCTGGTATAATTGTTCCGTTTCTTTGGGACACCACTCCGGCAATCGTACCTCAGTGAGGTTTAAAATCACTGAGGCCACCGCGTAGTGTACCCCTTGGTACAGCACCTGACCGGTGGGTACCAATACTAAACCGTTCCCGGGTCCCTTGGTGGTGGTTGGGCACCCTTCTTTCTGGGCTAGTGCTACCGGAAGCGTGGGCAAGGGCTTGCGTGGGTGGGTGATGAGTTCAGTGGCGTTTACCGGAATAGGGGAGTATGGGGCTCCGCACGCTCGAGTGCTGACATCCCATCTCATCCCCTTTCCTTCATCCTGCCACTGCCTCTGGAAGAAGATGGATACGCCCTTGGGGCAAATGCGTTTTGAACCCCACATACAGACATATATTCCTTCATCTGGTTCCCACCATTTGTCCCAACACACACGTAATTGTCCGTGAGTCCCCGTAATAGTCTGATGGGTATTATTACCCAGTCGCTCCCACTCGACCGTAGAGTTCCTCATGTCCTTTCCCAGCTTTCGCAGCCACCACCATCGCCTTAGTGGTACGTTCCCATTACACACCAGACAGATCCTCTTTCCCACGGTAACGCCGAATCTGGGTGCAAGGATCCTCACCCGAGGGCACGTTAACGAAGTCTCTTGGTAGGCAATACCGAAATTGCTGGAGTATTCCGTAGAATTCGTCCCCAGCCAAACTGGCCATCTCCCCTGGTGGAAGTAGGTGGCGGTTTCCTCAACCTCTCGCTCCCCTGTCCCATCCGTTGCGATGGGGGCCGTGTCCCCGGAACACCCGAAGATGATGACGTCCTTGGTGCGGCCTCGGTAGGCCCACCCGCACCCGATCGCCACGAACACGATGAGAATCTTTTTCATCATATCCCAGGTTTCTGTAACCAATAAAATGATGTAGCCAGGCTCCCAATAGGTGCTGGCCTAATTAAATGGACGCGCGGGTTCCTGGACCCCGCTCCCAAACAAGCACACATATCGGGCAGACTTCAAAATTGTACTCTTAACATTTCTTAACACCGTAAACTTTATATTCCTTAAACTATCATCATAATTACCTAACTTAACTTATGTACAGCGCCGCCCTCCGCCGGGCGGCCTACTGAATTCCTGTGAGGGCTGCAGCGTGCCACACCCTGCGGTGGGGCTGCACTGGCCTTCGGCTTTGATCCCCCGCAGCCTGTCACTGTTGAACGGGAACCATGCCTTTCTGGGGCTGCTCTAAACCGAGGTTGGGAAAAATGGGGAGAATCTGGCCAAACTTTCTGGGCTGGGGCGCTCGAGTCGACCTACGAGGGGCTGCTTTGGGTGGGGCTCCCGGGGCTGATGGACCGGGGGTTGGGACTGTCACCGTCACAGCCTGTGGTTCCACCACAGCTGCCGGCTCCAGCTCCCCTCCCTCAGGCTCCGCCCCCCCGGGGCCGGGATTTGTGGCTTCCGACTCCACCTCACCTGTCCCTACAGGTAGTGAGTCTCCGCCCCCATTCCCTACCTCCCCCAAGCTTGAGTCGAGGGCGGGATCGTCGTCCTCTGACTCTTCCTCCTCCGTGATTGGGTCTAAGGCGAGGTCGAGCTGTTCGGGCTCTTCCTCGTCCGAATCCCAAATTAGAGGGGAGACCTCCCACTCCGATGGGGTGGCCCCTCCCTTCACGCAGGCTACTGTTCCAGCCTGTGTGGTCTGTGACTCTGTTACAGGCTGAGGATCTTTGTTCTCAGACCTGGTCCCTTTTGCAGGCCCTTGTTCACCCGATTTAGACAGTTTACACTGGTTAATGTGAAACCATTTGGTACGTCGGGGCACCTTCACGGCATAAACCATGGGGCTGGCCTTGTCCACAATGCTGTAAGGCCCCATGTACAATGGTTCAAAACTCCCTACCCTGGCGTAGTTTCGGACCATGACCTGGTCTCCGACTACCCACTCTTGTTGCTTACGAGGTTCCAGTAACAGTCTATTTCCCTGGTGCTGTCTTCCCATGTTCCCAGCCGCCTGCCCATAAATCTGTTTCAGGCGCTCCAAAAGGGTTTGGACGAATTTGTCTCGCTTCACCTCTCGGAGCTGGCCCTCAGTGAGCACCGGGGCTAGTACATGGGTGGGTGTTCGCATGATCCTTCCAGTCATTAATTCGTGCGGGGAATACCCCGTACTTTTGGACTGGCTGGCTCGGATCCCCATGAGGACTAAAGGCAGGACCTCCGCCCATTTCTGGGGCGAGCCCATTGTCTCTTTCCTCAGCTTTTCCTTGAGGGTCCGATTTATGCGTTCAACAATCCCGGATGACTGGGGATTGTATGCTACGTGCCACTTCCCCTCAATGCCCAAGAGCATGAGGGCATTCTGCATTACTTGACCGGTGAACTGACTCCCTTGGTCGGACGCTACAAAACGGGGGAGTCCCCACCGTGAGAACACTTCCCGAATCAAGATCTTAGCAGTGCCCAGTGCCGTAGCTGTTCTGCACGGGAAAGCTTCTACCCATTTGGTGAACACATCTACCAGGACAAGGCAGTACTTATATCCTCCCTGGGCGGCGGGCAGGGGCCCTATGTAGTCGACCTGAATCGACTGCCATGGTCCCTCTACCCTCCTGATGTGCCCCATGGGCACCTTCCTTTTGTGGGGGTCTGGGTTGTTTGCAGCGCACACAAGACAGCTTGTGCAGAATTCGCGGACATCGTCCCGAAGTCCCGGCCACCATCCCGCCTGCTCTACCCGCTGCCAGGTAACCTCAGGCCCGGGGTGTCCCGCCCCGGACCCTCGTGGGCCAGTTGCAGGAATTCCCTCCGGTGCTGCTGCGGCACAACCCACTGCTCCTCTCGGAACAGCATGCCTTCTTTGACTGAGAGGGCTGCCGTACTGTACGGACCCTCTACCTGCTTGCCTTCTGTGATGGCTTTTAGGACTGTTTTTAGGGCGGGATCCAGGGTTTGGACGGTCTTTAGGTCTGGGGGCGGTGTCACCCCTGTGTTCCCTGGAGTTCCCTCCCTGCCTTGGATCGCCGCCACGGGTCCGGGTTCATAGGGGTCCCAGAGAATGCCGTTGCGGGCACCCTCCCTGGCTAGCGCATCCGCCTGCTGGTTGCCCTGACTGCGGAGTTCTGTGGTGGAATGAGCCTTCACCTTATGGATGAACACCTCCCCTTCCTCTCCCACAGCTGCCAGGATCTTTTCCAGCAAGGGCTTAACTGTTAAAGGCCGCCCGTCCGCAGAGGTATATCCGCGGCGGGACCAGATGGCGAGGTACTCCGTACACGAATTGCATGTGAACATGCTGTCTGAGCAAATCGTGTATGGGGTTGGGAAAATCTCGGGGTGGGTAACCACGTACGCCACCGCGGACAGTTCAGCCTGCTGTGCGCTCATAGTGCTGGGGAGCTTAATTGCCAGGGCAATGTTTGCCGCAGGGTCATAAACTCCACACCCTGTGAGTCGTTCGCCAGCAGATACAGTGCTAGAACCGTCTACGTAGATTTCGCGGCCTGTGGGGTGTATCCCGGCCCGTAAACCTATGTTGACCTCCCATACCCCTTCTACGGAACACCGATGGGCTGTTCCGGGATATACCATGTTGGCTGCGAGCTTTGGCGCGCAGAGGCCTTTAACTTTGAGATCCATCTGGGAAAGGAGGAGGGTCCAGCGCGCAATCCGAGCGCTGCTTACGGTCCCATCCTTAATCCTTCCATCCAGAAGCATCTTTGTGGGGGTGTGATGGGTGAGGAGCGTGATGGGAGAGGTTCCTGTGAAGATCACTGATCTGTTCACAGCCCAATGCGTGGCCAGGAGATGCCGTTCACAATTGGAGAAACTCCTCTCTACATCCGTGAGCACCCTGGAGGAATAAACTACCGGTCTCAGCTTGCCGTGCCGCTCCTGGAGCAACACGGCGCTCAGGCTGTCCCCACTAGCGGCTACCTCCAGGAAGAACTCCTCTCCCCCATCTATGGCCCCTAGGGCTGGCGCGGTCTGCAGATCTCTTTTCAACTGCTCGAATGCTGCCTGGCACCCCTCATCCCAAGACCACTCGACTCCCTTGTGTAAGAGTCGGAGTAGCGGGGCTGCTGTGGCAGCATAGTCCTCGATGAAATCTCTGCAGTACCCGGTCAATCCCAAAAAGGACCTTACACCCGTTACTGTGTTGGGGATCGGCAGATCTTGTACTGATTCCCTTCTGGCCTTATCTATGGCTCTTTCTCCAGCGCGGATGGCCAGACCCAGGAATTTGACTTCCTGCTGGCCGATCTGTGCTTTCTTTGGGTTTACTTTGAAACCCTTCCTTTCTAACAGTTCCAATAATTCGGCTAATAGTGGGCCGTGCTCCTCCCTTGTGTCCGTGAACAGGAGTAGGTCGTCCACATACTGTACTATCTGGTTGGGCTGACTAAACTCTTTTAAACTCCCCGCCATGCATTGATGGAAAATGCTGGGGCTGTTGTGAAAACCCTGTGGCAAGCAGTTCCAAGTGTACTGTTGCCCTTTGAAAGTAAAGGCAAACTTGTACTGATCCTCCCGCCGCAGCGGAATGGACCAGAAACCGTTCGAGATGTCCAGCACCGTGAACGTGGTCGCCGATGCTGGAATACTCCCTATTAGGTCTGCAACTGCTGCTACCGTGGGCGCGCAGGCTGGGATGTTACTATTGAGGACTCTGTAGTCCACCGTGGCTCTCCACGAATTGTCCGGCTTCTTTACCGGCCATAAGGGGGAGTTCACGTGAGTGGCTATTGGTCTCAATACGCCCTGCTGCACCAATGAAGATATTGCGGTCTCCATGTCGGGTTCTGCCTCCTTGGGGAAATTATACTGCTTTTGGGGTCGGATCATGGGGTCCCCGTCTACGCTGACTTCAAACCCAGTGACTCTCCCACAGTCGTGCTTGTGGGTGGCAAACGCGGTCAGATTTTCCGACACACACGCCTGCAAGTCCGTTGGGACGTTCGCTATCATGAGCTCGAGATCGTAACCTCCTGACGGCTTCATGGTGCACAGGGCCCCCTTTTCTTCCCTCCCTGGGATTACGACTACCTTACCTAAACCGCTCTCGGCTCCCCAGAGACAGTGATTTCTCAGGTCCACGAGGATCCCGTGTTCCACCAAGAAATCAGCCCCGAGGATGCCTTTTCCACCCCCCTCACTCCACTTCAATAGGATACACGTCCATGTGGTGTGGAGTGCTCCCAAATGAATGGAGAGCGGGATGGAGTACGCGCCAGCCTGTTCTCTGCCTGTGAAACCCGCTACTAAGAATGGAGCCTGGGCGGACAGAGGTGAGGCAAAAGGTCTATCTGTGTGGATCACGGTACACGAAGCTCCCGTATCCAACAGGTAACTACCCTTTTCCCTTTCCACCTCCATTTCCACCACAGGTCTTCTCCAGGCGTCATAGCGGAGCGGACACAAGTAGACGGGCTGCGCAGGCGTCAGTCATTTAGGTGTTTCGGTTGGGGTCTCGGGAGCGATAGGGCTGTTGGCGACCGCTACCTTCCCCTGCCAGGTCATCAGAGACCGCATAGTCTCCAAGATTGACTCGATCGTAGCGGGATCCACAACCGCACCACCTCCTGTTGTTGGGGCAGGGGCTACAGTTGGGTTCTGGGCTGGTGCTGGGGCAGCGGTCTGGGCTTGGGCTTGGACTGGTGCTGGGGCAACGGTCTGGGCTTGGGCTCGGGCTTGGGCTGCGGCGAACATTCTCTCTCTCTTATCCTTCCATGGATTTCTACAGTCCTTGCGCCAATGACCCTCCTTCCCACACCCGTAACAACTGCTGTTGGCTTGGGGAGGGCGATTCCCCTCCTGATGCCATTCCTTTTTAGCAGAAGCTGCGGGCCTTGCCTCATGTACCTTTCCTTTTAAAACAGGCGTTTTCCTACCCTTGTTGTTCCTGTAACTGATCGTGAGCTGATCAAGTACTAGTTCCTCCGTGGAGCGGGCGTTAGTGGGGTCAAACCATGCTTTGGCCTGCTCCCTCATTATTGGCAAGCAACCTGCTACCAGGCACCGGAGCCAATGAGCCCTTTGTTCATCATTTAGCGTGTTCCGTTCCGGTCCTCCCGGGCAGCTGCGCCGATACACGGGCCACAACCTTCCGGCGAAAACCCGTGGGGGTTCTCCCTCTAGCTGCACTGTCTTTTCTAAACGGAGGAACAGAGTTCCGTCACCCTCTCCTATAATCTCCAGGATCTCATCCCGTAACAACTCATATTCCCTGTGCCCTCTCTTGCTCTCGTCAGGGAGACACTGGAGGAGCGAGCTGTCCAGGGAGAACAGCAGCATTTTGGACTGTTCAACCCCGTCGCAGTCATTAACTGCTGCAGTCTGCTCCACGTCCCTAAAATGGACGGAGGGATCTTCTGACCCGGAGAGTTTTGGGATGTGACTTATCATTGCCCTCAGCTGTTGTGCGCTGTGGGGCATTATGATCTGATTCACAAGGGGTCCGTCCTCGCCATTGTCTTCATTCGGACCGAGCCTCCGGTGTCGAGTTGGACACATCGGCGCCGGCCCCGACTCTACTATCTGGTGTTGCTCTACCTCAAGAATCTCTTCATCTACCGTCTCCGTTTCCTTCCCCGGCGTCCAAGACTCATCATAAGCAGGAGGCGCAGAGGGTTCGGGGGTTGGTTCCTGAACTATCTCTTGTGGAATCGGTCTTTTGGATTCCCTGGCTAGCAATAGCTGGCTCGCTGGTGGGTTTATGAGACACACCAACCCGTTTGCCTTGGCTAGGGCCGTTCTCAGGTCCTCTTGCTCCCAGCGGCAAGCGCTGTGGTCGGTGCTCTCAGATCTATCCTCCATGGCCATCTTATATGCTGCCCTGGCTCCCAGAAGTTTTTCCTCTTGTGCCTCTACCTGCTTAGCTAGGCGGAAACACCTGTCTCTCATTCTACCTTCACAGGCCTTGGCTTCAATGACCTGACATTTTAAATACTCTACCCGGGTTTCGTGGCAGCGAGTTGTGGAGTGGCGTTCCTGATTCAGCGCGTTAAGCGATTCAATCAGTTTTTGACCTCCCGCAACCTTTTCCTCTACGTCTGTAAGCAACCCTTTGATCTGGGCTGTTTGTGCTGCAACGACTTGGTCCAAAAGCTGGACTTGCTTCTTGTAGCACATCAGCCAGACCGCCTTTTCTACAGATTTCTTATGCTCTTTTCCCTCTGTCCACTTGATGGCTGCGTCTAGCGGGCGCCTGTCCCTTAATAGGTCAGATATCCATTGTTTTGTGAGGTTGACTTTTCCAAAAACATAATCCGCTATTCTTTCATCCATCACATTTCGTTTATTCAGACCTTGATCTAACACACTACTTTCCTGCTGCCAAGGTCCTGCCGCGGTCGCCATTTCTGTAGGGGGTTTCTCTTGCTCATTCTGGCCTCCTGCCAGGCTTTGTGCAATAATTACCCTTGAGTGGTTCAACCCACTCTCCCCTACGGTTCTAGACCTTGGACTTAGATGCAGAGAACTGTAGTGCAGAGAAAGGACTCAATAGACCAGGTTGAATAGCACGAAATGGATGCTTTTATTTTTAAACAGTTTGAAGCATTACAAAATACATGTCATAGGCACAGATTAAAGTAACTACAATCATGCACAAATTTATGAACTTGACTCTATGGAAATGGGGAACACACGGCACATCGTAAAAGGGAAAACACATTTCGATTACCCTTAACTCCCTCCCCTATACCTAAACTAAGTTTCGACCTGAGGAACTCGGGATCATGCTCACCACTCTCAAAATCGCGAAAAAGGGGTTCGCAGCCTTTTGGCACAGCTTTCCGTCGTCACGTGGATTTGGAAACTTCTGGCGCAGCTTGTTTTTCTCTCAGGCGATGGGGCAGTAGATACAGCCTCGATGAGCGCTCGTCAAGGTTGAGATCCACTCGGTCTGTTGTCGATTTGGGTTCATGGAACAGAACAACAACCCGATGGGATGTTGAGGCACGGAAGTGTCAGGCCCGGAATGTCCTTTCTCTCCGGCCTGGATCGTCGGTTTTCCTGAGGGTGTCTTCTCCTTCGGCCTGGGTCGTCGATGATCTCCCGACAACAGCACCCGGGCCACCCTTGTCGTCTTCCCGTCGTGGCCGAGCCTTGTCTGGCTGAACACCGACCACGTTGTCTTTTCACCGAAATTGTCCGTCCGAAGCGTCTTTAAAAAGAAGAAGCGTCTTGATCGATTCCGAAGCTACCGAGGTAGAAGAGGCGCTGATGGACTTTTCAAAATCCATAGTTATACCCTTTTGGGACAGTCTTATCTCCCGCCAAATCATAGTCCTGTCTTTGTATTAATTTTGGCGGGCAGAAATCTCTGCAGGGGCGCTTTGTCTTGTAACGGGAGCCGGTGATAACTTAACTGGCCTTCCTGGCCGATAATGTCTTTTAATGTCTTTTACATTGTCACCGTGACTCGGTTCGCATATTGATCGGTCTGGAGATTTCCCTTGATGGCTGTTAAACGGTTTCTCCTTTGTACATTAAATGGGTATAAGTGTTCATGCATTGTCCGCCCATATCTTGATGGGCCCCATCCTGTACTTAGAATCCATTGAATATGTATGCTGTTTCCCTGAGTTTCGGTTCCCCGATACTGGCTTTCGCGGGCTTACTGTCTTCAATCCACAAGCCTGTCTGGCTTGCAGTAACAGAAATCAAATGGTCCAGAAAACTGATCACGAGGCCCGGCGGCCATTTTGTATGCCCTTTTATCAAAGGTTTTTCTGTGCAAGCTTACTTTGGTCAATAAACTGTCTTATTTTATCCTGTTTTCTTGCGTGATTATTGCTGAAAATTTCGAATCTTACAATTATAAGCCTCTTCCTTTGATCCAATACTATTTTTAACTTCTCTTGTTGGCCACGGTTGGACCACTTTTCCTGTGGAGTTTTTGTGCCTTAAAGGAATGTATGTTTGTTATAAATTATGTCTTATTTCTTTAAATGCTAGCCATTGCTTATCTACTGTCATACCTTTTAATGTAGTTTCCCAATCTACCTTGGCCAACTCGCCTCTCATACCTACGTAGTTTGCTTTGTTTAGATTTAAGCCCTAGTTTCGGATTTAACTAAATCACTTTCAAACTCAATATAAAATTCTATTATATTATGGTCACTCTTCCCTAAAGGCCCCTTTACTACAAGGTTATTCATTAACCCTTTCTCATTGCATAATACTAGATCTAAAAGAGCCTGTTCCCTTGTTGGTTCCTCAACATACTGATCTAGAAAACTATCTTGCATACATTCCATGTATTCGTCTTCCACACTATTACTGCAAATTTGGTTTGCCCAGTCTATATGTAGATTGAAGTCCCCCATGATTACTGTATTACCCTTGTTACATGCACCTCTAATTTCCTGATTTATACTCTGCCCTACATTACAACTACTGTTTGGGGGCCTATAAACAACTTCCAACAATGTTTTCTGCCCCTTGCTGTTTCTTAGCACCACCCAAACTGATTCCACTTCTTGATTTTCCGAGCTATGATCTTTTCTCTCTACTGTCTTTATCCCATCCTTTATTATCAGGGCTACCCCTTCTCCTTTTCTATTTTGCCTATCGCTTCTAAAAGTTAGATATCCTGGAATATTTAGTTCTCAACCATGGCCTCTTTAGAACCATGTTTCCTTTATGGCTATTGGATGAAACCTGTTAATTTCTATCTGCACTATTAATTCATATATTTTGTTGTGAATGCTTCATGCATTCAGATATAGTGCCTTTAGCTTTGACTTATTTCTATTTTTCCCTGATGTCACCTTAGTAGCTGATACCTTATTACCTTTGTTACTCTCTCTGTCCCTTCCTGACTCACTCTGCTTATTTTTACCCAGAACTCTACTCTACGCTAGAGCCTTGACATTTCTGTCGCTGCTTTTAAATTTACTCTTTCCTGAATCCTCCCACCACCCCCCCCTTCATTAGTTTAAAGCCCTGTCTACTGCCCTAGTTATTTGGTTCGCCAGGACACTGGTCCCAGCCTGGTTTAAGTGGAGCCCATCCCAACGGAACAGATCCCTCTTTCCCCAGTACTGGTGGCAGTGCCCCATGAAATGAAACCCCTTCCTCCCACACCACTCTTTGAGCCATGTATTTAAACCTCTAATCTGTTTGTCCCTATGCCAATTTGCACGTGGCTCAGGTAACAATCCAGAGATTATTACCTTTGAGGTTCTGCTTTTTAATTTGGATCCTAGCTCCTCAAACTCCCTCAACAGAACTTAATTCCTAGTTCTACCTATGTCGTTGGTTCTTATGTGGACCACGACAACTGGATCCTCCCCCTCCCACTCCAAGTTCTTCTCCAGCCGCGAGGAGATGTCTTTAACCCTGGCACCGGGGCAGGCAACACAACCTTCGGAACTCTCGGTTGCGGCTGCAGAGAACAGTATCTATCCCCCTGACTATACTGACCCTACCACAACTACATTCCCTTTCACTCCCCCTACTTGAATGGCCTCCTGCACTATGGTGCCATGGCCAGCCTGCTCATCCATCCTGCAGGCTTTTCCTTCATCCACACAGGCAGCAAGCACCTCATACCTGTTGGACAAGGAAAAAGGCTGAGGCTCCTCCAGCACTGCAACCGGGGTCCCCTTACCTGCCTGAGTTGCAATCACACCCTCCTGTCCCTGACCACTAACCAGACCTGTACCACTACCTAACCCAAGGGGTGTGCCTGTCTCCTGGATCAAAGTGTCCAGGTAACTTTCCCCATCCCTAATGCCGCGCAATGTCTGCACCTCAGACTCCTCCAACTCAAAAACTCTGAGCTGAAGTTCCTCAAGATGCAGGCACTTACTGTAAACATGGTTGTCCGGATCACAGTGCTCTCCACAAACTCCCACATGCTGTAGTTGCGGCACACCACTTGCACTGCCCTCCCTATATAACCTTGTTTTATTTAATTAAATTTAATTAAATTTGTATTTCGGTAACTTAGTTTACAGTGTAGTTTCTTGACTACTTACTTTATCTAGATTAAGTTAAGGGCACTGAAATTAAAAATCTACCTGTAACATAAAGCACTACAAGTAGTGTAGGCAAAAAGCAACAACTCCCTCCCCCTCTTCTCTGAATTCTCACTCTTTCCAAATTCCCAAATAAAACACCCTGTTCAAGTCCACTCCATTTAATCCCGCTCTGCTCAGACCGCTCTGTGCTCTGCAGAAATGTTTACTCTTATACACTACGAGCCTCACCCAATTTACAAGTGTTAACTCAGCTCCCCTGCTCCTGGTGATTAGCACCTATTCAAAACAAACACTGAATTTATCCCATTTAGCACAGTGGTAGTGCCACACAACACTTTGGATGGTGTCCTCAGTGTGAAGATGGGACTTTGTCTCCACAAGGACTGTGCAGTGGTCACTGCTACCAATACTGTCATGGACAAATGCATCTGCGACAGGTAGATTGGTGAGGACAAGGTCAAGTAGATTTATTCCTCGTGTTGGTTCTTTTACCACCTGCCACATGCCCAGTCTGGCAGCTATATCCTTCAGGACTCGGCCAGCTCAGTCTTTATTGGTGCCACTGAGCCACTTTTAGTGATGGACATTAAAGCCCCCCACCCAGAGTACATTCTGTGTCCTTGCTACCCTCAGTGCTTTCTCCAAGTGGTGTTCAACATGGAGGAGTATTGATTCATCAGCTGAGAGAGTGGGGTAGGTGGTAATCAGCAGGAGGTTTCCTTGCCTGTGTTTGACGTGATGTCATGAGTGTTCATGGGGTCTGGAGTGAACATTGAAGGCTCCCAGGGCCACTCCCTCCTGACCGTATACCACTGCCGCCACCTCTGTTGGGTCTGTCCGGCCGTGGTACAGTACGTACCCAGGGATAGTGATGGAGCAGCCTGGGACTTTGGCTGAAAGGTATAATTCAGTGAGTCTGACTGTGTTAGGCTGTTGTTTTGACATAGTCATGAATCTATCAAAGGCTTTTTAGAAACCTAAATATATTACGTCCACTACATTACCCTTGTCTACTGTTTCTGTTACTTCTTCAAAGAACATAAGAACATAAGAATTAGGAGCAGGAGAAGGCCATACGGCCTTTTGAGCCTGCTCTGCCATTGAATAAGATCATGGCTGATCTTCGACCTCAACTCCACTTTCCTGCCCAATCTCCATATCCCTTGATTCCCCTAGAGTCCAAAAATGTATCTATCTCAGAGTTGAATATACTCAATGACTCAGCATCCACAGCCCTTTAAGGTAGAGAATTCCAAAGATCCACAACCCACTGAGTGAAGAAATTCCTCCTCATCTCTGTCTTAATTGGCCGACCCCTTATCCTGAGAGCTACCTCTGAGCATTAACCCTGTCAGTCCTCCTCAGAATCTTATATGTTTCAATGAGATCAACTTTCAATCTTCTAAACGTAAGAGAGTATAGGCCCAATCTACTCAATCTCTCCTCATAGGACAACTCTCTCATCCCAGCGATCAATTTAGTGAACCTCATCCCAGGGATCAATCTAGCGAACCTAGAATTCAATAAAGTTGGTCAAGTATGATCTTCGCTTTTGAAATCCGTGCTGACTACTGTTTATTATGGGCTAGATTTTGCATTAATAACGGTGAGGCTAACAGCGCTCATCATTATTACGCAGTAAATCTGACAGCAAGTTCTCATGCCTGCACATGCGCATTTAAACGCGGAAATCCATAAGTAGATATCAAGGATACCCCGCTCCTCTGCAGGGTGCGCTTTAGCAGTCCTCACTGAAAGGCGTGCAATGGTGTGAACTTGGGGTACTTGCCCACTAGTTGCCCACTAAAGACGCCATTAAAAGTTAGGGCTGGTGCATTCAGGAGTAAGTGAATTTTTAACAGCGTGATAATTGTTAATTACTGCCAAACAACCTCTCTGGCCCTAAATATTTAATTTTATAAGTGTGGAGTCTCATTCCTTCAGAAGTTAATTAGTGTTGGAGATTTAAAAAAAAATTAAAATTAAAAAAATGTTTTTACTTTTTCTGTCTGTCTCTTTTATCTCTTTCTCTTAATCTCATCTGTCTTTCCCAATCTTTATTCTGCTTTCTTTACATGATTTCAATCTAATTTATACCTACTGCTTTATACTTCCTGGTTTAGACTGCTTGTCTCAGTGAGGATTCTCAATGTGACTGGTTGAAGAGCCTTGCTGTTGCTTGCTCTGTTCACAGATCCCATAGAGAGGGTGCCACACTGGATCAGCCGCCAGATTAGTGCAGTATTGTGCTTAAGTGTCAGCCTAGATTATGCACTCTGGCAGAAATTAATTTTCGCTTTTTTAGAAATTGCATCTAATAAAAGAAATCCATAGGATTTTAATTTGTAACCTAATTAAATGATTCTATTGCAAAAACTTGTGGCTGAAATGCAGTCATTTTATGCATAAATTTATCTGTGTTATTTTGCAGGAAAAAGCAGAGGAAGAAGAGAAGGAAGTAATAAGACCTAAACAGGAACGAAAAGTCCCCAACCAGTTCAACTTCAGTGAGAGAGCTTCTCAGACTTTCAATAACCCTATGAGGGTAAGCCAGTACGACTTGTTCATAGAGTACCCGCTTCTAACGCCCCTTTCCTCCTGCAACCCCTGCCTGGCGGAAACAGGCTTGACCTGTCAGGAGCAGGATCGTTGGCCAGAAGAGGCCCAGCAGGTAAATTAAAAACATAAACTATAGACCGGTTAGCCTAACATCTGTGGTAGGTAAAATTTTGGAGTCCATTATTAAGGAGACAGTAACAGGACATTTGGATAATCATAGTTTAATAAGACAAAGTCAGCATGGTTTTATGAAGGGGAAGTCATGTTTGACAAATTTGCTGGAGTTCTTTGAGGAAGTAACATACAGGGTGGATAAAGGGGAACCAGTGGACGTAGTGTATTTAGACTTCCAAAAGGCATTTGACAAGGTGCCACACAAAAGATTATTGCTTAAGATAAAAAATCACGGGATTGGGGGTAATATTCTGGCATGGATAGAGGATTGGCTATCTAACAGAAGGCAGAGAGTTGGGATAAATGGTTCATTCTCAGACTGGCAATCAGTAACCAGTGGTGTTCCGCAGGGGTCAGTGCTGGGTCCCCAACTCTTTACAATCTATATTAACGATTTGGAGGAGGGGACCGAGTGCAACATATCAAAGTTTGCAGATGATACTAAGATGGGAGGGAAAGTAGTGAGAGAGGAGGACATAAAAAACCTGCAAGGGGACGTAGACAGGCTAAGTAAGTGGGCAGAGATTTGGCAGATGGAATACAATACTGGAAAGTGTGAGGTTATGCACTTTGGCAGGAAAAATCGTAGAGCAAGTTATTATCTTAATGGCAAGAAACTGGAAAGTACTGAAGTACAAAGGGATCTGGGGGTCCTGGTGCACGAAACTCAAAAGGTTAGTATGCAGGTGCAGCAAGTGATTAAGAAGGCCAATGGAATGTTGGCTTTCATTGCTAGGGGGATAGAATATAAAAATAGGGAGGTATTGCTTCAGTTGTACAAGGTATTGGTGAGACCACACCTGGAATACTGCATACAGTTTTGGTGTCCATACTTAAGAAAAGACATAATTGCTCTCGAGTCAGTACAAAGAAGGTTCACTCGGTTAATCCCGGGGATGAGGGATGGACATATGAGGAGAGGTTGAGTAGATTGGGACTCTACTCATTGGAGTTCAGAAGAATGAGAGGCGATCTTATTGAAACATATAAGATTGTGAAGGGGTTGGATCGGGTGGATGCGGGGAGGATGTTCCAGATGATGGGTGAAACTAGAACTAGGGGGCATAGTCTTAGAATAAGGGGCTGCTCTTTCAAAACTGAGATGAGGAGGAACTACTTCACTCAGAGGGTGGTAGGTCCATGGAATATGCTGCCCCAAAAAGCTGTCGAAGCTACATCATTACATAAATTTAAAACAGAAATAGACAGTTTCCTAGAAGAAAAGGGAATTAAGGGTTACGGGGAGCGGGCAGGAATTTGGACATGAGTTTAGGTGCGGATCGGTCATGGCCCTGTGGGTAGCGGAGCGGGCCCAGGGGCCGTGTAGCCTGATCCTGCTCCTGTTTCGTGTGTCTAATTCTGTTAGATTCAGGAGATAGTCCTGTCATAGTGGATTGGCGGTTAGGATCAGATCAGCCATGATCTTATTGAATGGCGGAGCAGGCTCGAGGGGCCGATTGGCCTACTCCTGCTCCTATTTCTTATGTTCTTATTTAATTTTATTTTTTCTAGTGGGCCAGGAGGAACAGTGCACCTCCGGGCCGCACAAGGAAGCCTTGGGCCTCACCTGCCCCAGGTCCCCCCCACCACACCCACCCCAACCCCCTGATCGTGGCTAGAACCACCCCCTCCCCCGATACAGGTTAAAAGAGCACATGCACAGTGACAGACATGCTGAAGTTTTAGCTCCTTGTGAGTATCGTAAAGGAAACATGCAATGTGCAGCTAGGTTGTATTACAGTTTGAAGCCCTTGATGATGAAAGTGTGCCAAAGGGTAGATCTCCTGTCATGTTACTCACAGTGAGACAGACATTTATAAGAACAGGGTTTTCATTCCAAGTAGTATTACCAGGGATACTGACTTATCAGCATTTCACGTGGCTCTGGGTCCTGGAAGCACTGGCAAAGGGCCTAAGATCTGGCAATACGGGAATGGGGTTTCAGGATCACAGTATTTTAAAGGGAGGGGTGCAATGTTCCCTATAAGCTGTGCTTTGTTCTGTGCGACCTGTTTCTTTTAATGCGTGGCCCCTTTAAATTTCTGTGCCTGCGCAGTATTTAAAATGGAAAAGATGGTGAGCGGCCTGCTTTCCCATTACAGCCGCGTAACTTAGAACTTATTTCGGATTTCCAGCATCCGCAGTATTTTGCTATCGTAACTTAGAGTGAACATTGAGGGGTGCAGTGTTCCAAGTGCACAAGAGAGGTAAATTCCAGTAACAATGGGCAGATCCTGGGATGAGAGATCTTGAGATTTAGGGGCACAAGTGAGAGAGTCCTCAGAGTCTGGGAGCATTGGGATGTTCCTGGGTTCAGGTAGCACTGGGAATGCAGACAGTGGGTTTGTGAGCAGTTCGAGGGAGTGCCAGCATCTTTGAGTGGGGAGAAATTCTTGGAAGGGGGTTCCTGAGGTCCAGCAGGACAGAGCTGGGGATTTTGGAGCATTGGGGCCTGGTATTACTAGGGGTGCTGGGATCTGGCAATATTGGGAGGGTGAGGGTGACTCAGAAAAATAGGACCCAAACTGCCCTTTGAACCACAAGGTCTCAAGCTTTCGAGTGTTTGTGCTTCCCAGCCTCCTCCTCTGACCCTTCCGCAGCTCATTTTGTGCCCTTAGGTTACCCCACCACCGCACTTTCCCCATAATTAACTAATGCCTGCCTTAATGTTCTTACATTAAAGCATTTAGTTGTAAATTTTCTGCTCTTAAAATTAATGGACTGGGGATGTGCAATTTCCTGATATGTACTCCTGGCATACATCAGTAGTGTAAAAGCAGAAAGCATACTGCACTGCTAGTGAGGTTGCTGACTTATTACAATAGATTTTCTCCGCTATCTGGCCTGAAATTGAGTGAGCTAGCAGTGGAACAATTGGGTGATGAGGACTATTGGCACCTCCACCCCATCATGAATTCCTTTCCAAAAGCAAAATACTGCGGATGCTGGAAATCTGAAATAAAAACAGAAAATGCTGGAAATACTCAGCAGGTCAGGCACCATCTCTGGAGAGAGAAACAGAGTTAACGGGCCATAATTTGCGGCCCCAGCGGGTGCGTACGAGGTGCGCACGTGCCCATAAAGGCAGTGCAAGTTCCGGGTTTAGGCATGCGCTGCGTGACGTAATAAAACTCACTATGCACTTGGTTTGAGCATAAAGCAAGGCTTTAATCAACTTGTTTCAGAACATGGAGGTCTAGTTGTACTTCACTAGTTCCTTGTCTTACAAAATGTCCCTGAAAAGCTGGGCCCATGCCCGAGTATTTATACTCCTTGGACGGCGCCACCAGCTGGCCGTCCAGCGTTATTTCACAAGTAGTTTCTTGATGAATGATGAGATTTATAACATTCTTCCTGCCTAAAAGATTTGGAAGTCCGACGACTTCCTCTTAGTGGATCAGGCGGACCACGAATAGCCGCAGCCTTTTAGATTTTTGTTTATGGCTAGAAGGCACGTCTCCCCGGACCGTGTCTTGGTCCCTGGGCCACTTGATCCGTACCGGTGGATCGACAGGACCCGAGGGAGGCTGGGGAGATCGTGACTCCGGGTGCGGGTCCCCACAGGCGCAGAACTGGCTTCATCCTGTTGGATAGCCGGGGCTTGACTCGGGTGGCCATCCCACGGGGAGTGCTCGGCTCCCCGAGTGGTTCCAGTGGGGCAGCTGGCAGATCTCTCGATGCCCCAGGTAGGGCGTCATCTTCGGCAGAGCGCAGAGTGTCGGCATCATCCCCGTGGGTCCCTCTATTGGTTGGGTCCATGGAACCGGCCGGACAGGGAGCCAGGTCCCGGAGCGAAACGGTGGACTCCCGGCCATCAGTGTACCGCACGTGCACGTACGTGGGGTTGACATCCGTGAGTTCTACCTCGTCGACGAGAGGATCGGTTTTAGATGATCGGAAGAATCTTCGGAGCAGCATGGGGCCGGGAACTGCCAACCATGACAGTAGAGACGTCCCATGGGTGGAGCGATGCTGGAAGCTGAAGAATCGCTCATGAGGTGTGACATTGGTAGACATAGAAAGGAGAGACCTGATGGAATGCAACACATCAGGGAGCATAGTTTCCCACTGCTGGTCTGGTAGGTTGCGTGACCTCAGTGCAAGATGAACAGCATTCCAAATAATAGTGTTGTATCTCTCAACCTGTCCGTTACCGATGGGATGGTACGGTGTTGTTTTATTTGTGGCGATTCCCCATTGGGAGAGATAACTTTTGAGTTCGCTTGACATGAAGGAGGGACCCCGATCAGAGTGGATGAAATTGGCCGTACCGGAAAGGGAAAAGACTTGATCAAGGCATTTGATCACTGTGGAAATAAGCATATTGGGACAGGGGAAAGCAAAGGGAAAGTGTGAATATTCGTCCACCATAGTCAGTAAGTAGGTGTTTCGCGTTGAGGAAGGCAATGGCCCTTTAAAGTCAATGCTGAGTCGCTGCATAGGCTGCATAGCGTGTATGAGCGAGCCATCCGATGGATGGAAGAATTGCGGTTTTAATTCTGCACAAATTCTACAGGAGGAGCACGTTCTTTTCACATCTTCCGTAGAAAATGGGAGATTTTTAGATTGCACAAAGTGCAACATACGAGCAACGCCAGGATGGCATAAGTCAGTATGAAGACCGGCCAGATTCGAAGTTGACATAGAAGAGCAGAATGCCCGCGTGAGGGCATCCGGGGCCACATTCTCTTTGCCGGGTCAATAATGTATCCAAAGGTGGCCAATTCCATCCTCCAGAGTTGTATTTTGTTATTCTTGATCTTAATGCATTTCCGGTTATCCAGCATAAAGGCCACGGAGCGCTGATCGGTTATAAGTGTGAAATGGCGATGAGCAACAAAATGACTCCATTTACGTACCGCTTCGATGATGGCCGTAGCCTCCTTCCTGACAGGAGGATAATGAAGCTCGCTACCCTGCAAAGTTCTGGACAGAAATGCACCTTGATTCAAGGTAGCAGAGATCGCCACATCTAATGCATTGCACTCAATCACAAAAGGAAGATTTTCATCAATGGAACAAAGCGTGGCTTTTTCCAGTTGTCGCTTGAGGAGGTTGAAAGCTGAAATAGCCGTTGCCTCCAATGGAAATGACTTTGCGTGAAGCAGGGGCTGGATCTTGTAGGAGAAGTGGGGTATCCATTTCGCATAATAGGCGAACATGCCGAGTGATGTAAGCCCCCAAAGTGCGGACCAAGTGATATACAAGGTCGCCGTCACCAGCTTGTTGTAAGAAAGACAGAACACTAATTGAAGTCACAATGGTTTATTCAGGCCTGGGGAGAACCTTTCAGATCGCTGTCTGAATCCGACTCCAATGAAAGTTTAGTGAGTTACATTTTTATACATAATCTTATCAGTCATATCCTGCCCTAGGGGCGGGGGTAAAGCTTATCAGCATATAGAGTTATAGCTAAATTGCAATTAAAAACTGTGACATTTCCTCTTCCTGCCGCCCCTGAGTCCCACATTCCAGTTATCAATTGGTCCCATCACGTCCTATGACTATGGGCCTCATCTTAATTGCTTTACAACCAACTAATTGCCCGTAGCCAGGTGGTGTTGCTCGTTACATGTTTCCTTAAGATAACAGTCGTTGTTATGGCGCGCAAAGCAAAACTTAGCTGGGTAAATGCAATATGCAGACCTCTATATCGTTTAACTCAGAGTATGAATTAACCCATTACTTCCACCTTGTACATTGGTGTTGCAATTGAATCCTGGTTGTCTTGCCCTGTTATGTCCAATTTTAATATCTTACTTCACGAGTGCCCGACGAAGAGAGCCAAGATTCTTGGTCTGTGGCTCTATCTCCAGACATACCTGAAGATGCAAACTATGGCATATAACATTATCATCATACACAGCCCTATCATTGATATATGTAGTAACTCCCCTTCCCATTCTTTATATCTCCTAGTATACTCCTCAATCTGCTCAAAAGGGCACCATCTCTGGCTTACTCATTGTCTTTGTTATATATTTTCAACTGAGTCCAGTGCTTCCACCTTCCTTTACCTGTTCCGGACTCATCTATACAAGCGCATGTGTCACTGTTCATTAATACTTCATAAGGTACTGACCATCAGGGTGCTAGCCCTGGTTTGGCTGGTATTATTTCTGCCATCACCTTGCTACCTGTTGCTGGGACCTCCTTCTGGTCGTCCCTGTTCTAGATCCCGTATAATCTGTTGGTCTTTGGCCTCATGTCTCTAACTATCTGTCTAGATTTATCTTTGGGTAACAGGACAGCCTCCCAAGCAGTCTTCCAGCCATTTGAGACGGTGCTGCAATTAGTTTATAAGATAACTTCCATTTATCAAATCATAATTTTCCTTCCATCACTGTGGGGAAATATTAACTTAACATTAAGAAACTTAAATTTAATAATGTCCAATATCTTTAAATTCTATGAACTCAAACAGCTGTCAGTGGAAAGGGTTAACTCTTTTGCAGGCTTTTGAAGGTGGAGCAAAACATTATTGCGTCACTTCACGTAACCTAAAAAAGCATCCCTGACCGAAAGACAGTTGTGGCTTCACACTTTAACTAAACATGAACACTTGGGCTTCATTGGTCAGATTCCCTTTCTCAACTGCTCGCTTAGCTGCCTCGTCTGCCCATGCATTACCCTGTTGGTGTCGGTCAGTAATCCTCTTGTGTGCTTTAATTTATTATTGCGCACTCTTTAGGTAGGAGAGCGGTTCCTACTAATTCCTTGATTATATTCTCGTGTCTTATGGGTCCTCCTCCTGGTGTCATATATCCTCGCCTACTCCAGGCTACCATGTAATCAGACACCGCCCCAAAGGCATACCGACTATCTATATATGTTTACACTTTTTCCTTTGGCTTATTCATTATCCCGATATTCCTTTTATCTGTATGGTGCATCTCAAAGCGCAGGGTCATTTTCCTCACAACTTTAGCCTTTGTATTTACCCCATCTTCTGGATCAAAATCTGACCATAGCTGCTTGTAAGTAATGGAATGATAAAGCAAAACACGCAGCCAGTGATTGCGTGCAGCTCCGCTAGCTGTCCTCTTGGTCCTAGTGCCCCTCCCATGTGGGCCACAGTCTGTCGGCATATGCTGCCGGAATCTCATTTGCTCTACGTCCGCTATAGCTTTTAAAAGGATCCCCTCCTAGCCCCAACTTATTCATATTACTGGACAATTTCCTTAACTCCTCCGTATTACACAGAATCACAAACTCCCGATCGAGCAGCCCTAAGTCTTTCATCTGCTTCCTTCAATGGCCACACGTCACACTGATTCTGATTAGTTATCACCTGGCTCTCAAGGTACTGTTCTTTATTAACCCACCTTTCTGTCTTCGGGCATTTGTCTCGTCCCTTGTGTTATTATGTATCCTAGGTAGATTACTTCATCCTTCCCTACCTGTACCTTTCTAAGGTTTAACTCTAGTCCCACATTCTATAGGGTTCCCAGTACCATAGTCAATTAAATATTGTAGAGGGACCTGCCACTATCGGATATTCTTGCAGAGTGGAGTTATCTTATTCAATTCGGACTACACCAATTTACACCAACCAGAATTTCACTGTGGCCACAATGAAAGTCTGGTTTTAACACGTTAACTTACCTCATAACTTCAAGGTTAAATCTTAGACTGAAACTTAATCTTTTGTTAAACAAACTTTTTGTTGCTCTTCTCGGTTTTTACACTCCAGCTTAACCTAAATTGTAATAGGTTTTTTTTCATTCTGAGGGCACAATCTTATTCGCACATTCTTAAAACTTCCAAAATCCAAGACAAGACAAAAGGGTTAAATGCTTTTTCTTTAACACAGAGAAGTGGGTGGAACTAAAACACACACACAGCAGACATTTCTTTTTTTTTTAAAGGACAGACTTTCAGACAAAGAAATATTGTAACCTCTTAAACATTCCTAGTCAGGAAAACATTCACACTTTAACATACAATTTTATACAGCCTGAAATTCTAGCATACTTTTAAGGTTCCTTTCACTTAGCAAATCTTGTGTTTTACTTGTCTCGGTACAGATGCTAATAACTTCCATGTTGGTAACGCTTTAAGTTTATCTTTTTCTTCCTTTTTAAATCGGACTCAGCAGCTTTCCCTAGCTTTCCAAATCCCTGTTTGTTTCTTTTTTTTTCCCTTTGCTGAGTTTTCAAATTGGTTCGCCTGCAAATTAGATCTTTTTTCCTTCTTTATCTCTCCCTTCTGGTTCGATTCCTTACATTGTTTCTGGTAACAAGCTCAGATTACCATTCCCTCTTTATCTTTGGTTTCTCCCCCCAACTAAGCCTTTTGGCTCTCTGCACTGTCTTTTTATTTATTTTTTATCTACCAGGAATCGGGTTATAGAATCCAGGTCCCCCCACAGTGGGGAATCCTCCTTTCCATCTCCTTTTTTCCATGATTCTAAATTCACTCGTCTCACTTTATATATCTCTTCTCAAATTTCCTTCTTTACTTCCTGTCAATCACTCTGTTTTGTTCCACACACACACACCAACCCGTTAGTCCCGAGGTTTTGATACTGTGGGGTCTGTGGCTCCCTGTGTCCTACTTGATCCTGGCCATCACATGGGACTACTGCCCTCTTAATTCCGGCTCAGGCTAGGTGTTGGGACAGACCTCACCCTTGTCCGTTTTAGCCTCTTTGTAACTGTAGGGTTTTATTTCATTCACTCGCTATTGTGCACCCAATCATTCGTTTGTTGAGGTTTCGCCGCCTCTCGGCTTAAAGGATTTCCCACCTCCCGGGCTAGGGGACTTTCCGCCCCTGTCGGTTTGCCGCCTCTCGGCTAAAAGGATTTCCCGCCTCCCGGGTTAGGGGACTTTCCGCCCCTGTCGGTTTGCTGCCTCTTGGCTTAAAGGATTTCCCACCTCCCGGGTTAGGGGACTTTCCGCCCCTGTCGGTTTGCCGCCTCTCAGCTAAAAGGATTTCCCGCCTCCCGGGTTAGGGGACTTTCCGCCCCTGTCGGTTTGATGCCTCTCGGCTAAAAGGATTTCCCGCCTCCTGGGTTAGGGAACTTTCCGCCCCTGTCGGTTTGCCGCCTCTCGGTTAAAAGGATTTCCTGCCTCCCGGGTTAGGGGACTTTCCGCCCCTGTCGGTTTGCCGCCTCTCGGTTAAAAGGATTTCCTGCCTCCCGGGTTAGGGGACTTCCCGCCCCTGTCGGTTTATGAGGTTTCGCCGCCTCCCGGCTTAAAGGATTTCCTGCCTCCCGGGTTAGGGGACTTCCCATCCCTGCTGGTTTACTTTTTAACTGCCTTCAATTAAAGGTGTCTTTCTTTTTGTAGTTCTTTTGTACGTCGATTCTTACTCACCCGTCTTAGGTTATCATTGTCCGAGAGTCTTGTTCAGATCACGCATCCCATCCTCGTCGCCAATTGATGTAAGCCCCCAAAGTGCGGACCAAGTGATATATAAGGTCGACGTCACTGCCTTGTTGTAAGAAAGACAGACCACTAATTGAAGTCACAACAGTTTATTCAGGCCTGGGGAGAACGTTTCAGATCGCTGTCTGAATCTGACTCCACCGAAAGTTTAGTGAGTTACATTTTTATACATAATCTTATCAGTCATATCCTGCCCTAGGGGCGGGGTAAACATATAGGCCTAGAAATTCAGTGCCCTTAGCGCCGATTTTGCGGCGCTAGAGGGCCCAGCGCTGCAATTGGCGCCGGCGCCGAAATTGCCTGGGGCCCTTCCGCCGCGGTAGACCGGTAGCGCTGCGCCGGCACCGATGACGTCATCGGTGTGCGCAGCGTCCCGGTTGCCATGCCGACGGGCCCCAGCGCCGAAATTCAGTTGCGGCCGCCTCGCCCGTGGCAGCCGCAACTAAGACTCTGGCAACAGAGTCTTACATGACTTTGCGCCGGCGCATTAAAGGCACCGCGGCGGCCGGCCGCTTTCCCGCCGGCCGCCTGGCCGCAGCTCCCTCCCCGGACTTCCCCCCCCCCCCCCGGAACAGAAGCAAGCCCGGCACTTGTCCGAGGTGCTGGGCTCATTTTTAAAAAGATTTTCGCGGGCCGCGGCCGGGTGCAGGCAGCTCCTCCTTAAGGGAAGGAGGAGGCCTGCACTTCCCGAACCTGCCGCACCGCAGCGGGCGCCGCAGCGCCGGAATAGCGCCGATATTCAGCGCGTATCGCCAGTTTTCAGGCGCAAACAGCTCTCAGCAGCGCCGGCAGCCGTTTGGGCGCAGAATTGGTGAATTTTGGGCCCAACCAGCGCGACTTAGCTCCGGCACTAACTTCCGGCGCTAAAGCCCTGGCTGCGCCAAAACTCAATTTCTAGGCCATAGAGTTATAGCTAAATTGCAATTATAAAACCGTGACATTTCCTTTTCCTGCCGCCCCCGAGTCCCACATTCCAGTTATCAATTGGTCCCATCACGTCCTGTGACTATGGGCCTCATCTTAATTGCTTTACAACCATCTAATTGCCCGTAGCCAGGTGGTGTTGCTCGTTACATGTTTCCTTAAGATAACAGTCCTTGTTATGGCGTGCAAAGCACAGACTTTTGGCCTTGTTCTCGGGTTACTTCTGCAAAGCAAACACATTCTAATTAGTCCACCATACTTTGAAGAATGGAACCCTGTTGTAGTTTATAATAAACAAATTCTTCGATATGTTATCTTGTATGTGTGTTGCCTGCCTGGCCGACCAGACATCCTCCCTAATCTTCCTACGAGTTGCTCTGCAGTTTAATCTCTCAGCAGTCACCTAATCATGTTTTAAAATTTAGCTGGGTAAATGCAATATACAGACCTCTATATCGTTTAACTCAGAGTATGAATTAACCCATTACCTCCACCTTGTACATTGGTGTTGCAATTGAATCCTGGTTCACAGAATCACAGAATCACAACAGTGCAGATAGAGGCCATTTCAGCCCATCGAGCCTGCACCGACACATATCCCACCCGATCCCCGTAACCCCTCCACCAACACATATCCCACCCTATCCCCGTAACCCCATGTATTTAATCCCCCTAACACTAAGGGTCAATTTATCATAGCCAATCAACCTAACCTGCACATCTTTGGACTGTGGGAGGAAACCGGAGCACCCGGAGAAAACCCACGCAAACACGGGGAGAATGTGCAAACTCCACACAGACAGTCACCCGAAGCCGGATTCGAACCCGGGTCCCTGGTGCTGTGAGGCAACAGTGCTAACCACTATGCCACCGTGCGTGTCTTGCCCTGTTATGTCCAATTTTAATATCTTACTTCACGAGTGCCCGACGAAGCGAGCCGAGATTCGTAGGGGGAGGGAGCTCCTGAAGCGGACGAAGTCACTCCGGATCTGGTTTGATGATACCGTTGCCCACCCAGTAGCCAAGGATGTTGACTGATGGTACTGATTTCACAGATTTGGACTCATTTAAGGTTAAGTTGCGACGACGGAGAACGTCAAAAAATTTCTGGAGGATGGCATCATGCTCCTTCTGGTCATGACCAGCAATGGTGATATTATCCAGATATGGAAAAGTGTTCGTTAAGTTCTCCTGTTTGACTAGGCTATCCATTGCCCGTTGAAAGACGACCACCCCATTGGTAACCCCAAATGGAAGGCGACAAAACTGGTAAAGCTGACCATTGGCCTCAAAGGCCGTATACTTCTTGTCAGAGTCCTTTAACAGCACTTGATGATATGCACTCTTTAAATCAAAAGTTGAAAATACCTTGTAGTTGGCAAGGTTATTGACCATGTCATCGATGCGTGGTAGTGGGTAGGCATCCAGGTCGGTATACTGGTTAATAGTTTGCGAGTAATTGATGCAAAGATGTTTCTTGTGTTGCTTCAGAGGATTTTTAACAACGATGACTTGAGCCCGCCAGGAAGATGAACCTGGCTCAATGATACCATCAGCTAGAACGCAAGAGATTTCTGTCTCGATAAAGGATCGATCATCTTGGCTGAAATGTCGTGATTTAGTGACTATAGGAGAAAAATTCAGTTGTTAGCGCCACCAGTTAGCGCCTTAAGAGGGCGCTAAGTGGGGCGCAAACCAACTAGTGCCCGGGCGCGGCAATATCTGCGCCTCTTGCGAAATTGACCGGACATTTTGCGGCGGCGCTAAACACTACCACCACGATCTCCTGCGCTGGCAGATCGTGATGTCAGTCGAGTGCGTAGCGCCCCAGACTCGAAATTGAGTGGTGCCCCCTGCCTTAACGCCTGCCGCTAGCAACGACAGGTTGAGGGGAGCGTTTTGCAGTCGGGAAGGGACTGGGGGAGCGCTATTTAAAGGCGACCGCTTCCTGCCTTTTTTTGTTGGTGACATTTATGCACCATGCATTCTGAGAGAGGGAGAGAGAGACCTCTGCAGAGATTCTACACTGTGTGAAGGAGTTTTGCATACTGAGCAGCACTTTGCAGGTTCATTTTGATTTGCCCTTCCTTTTATCTATTTAGAAGAGACTGTGGGGGCTGCACTCTGAGCTCTTTCCTTGAGTCTCTCCATTGTTCTTTCCAGCAGATTTGATGTACAGGTCTCTCCAGGCCGAGACTCAAGGCTACAATGAACAGGATGTAGATGGAGACCAAGATAATCCCTCCCCTTTAAGATAAAAACAGAAAATGCTGGAGAAACTCAGCAGGTCAAGCAGCATCTGTGAAGAGAGAAACAGAGTTAACATTTCAGGTCGATGACCATTCATCAGAACTCCCCTTTAAGAATTGGCCGGTGCCAGTATGTCTGTGTTCCATTGCTGACTGACATCACATGAGCTTCGCCCGCGCTGTGAGTTAGCGCCTCGCTCCTTGGCCTTTGCGCCGTAAGACAGATGTGAAGCACCTGATTTAGTGCTCCAATCACCTCCAGGGGCGATAAAAGGCAAGTTTGCAGTCGGAGGTGATAATTAGCGCCAGGCGCTAATCTTTGCGCTTGGCCGATAATTGCGCCCCAAATGGGGCGATATCGAATTTCTCCCCCAATGGGCTTACATCGGGGGGAAAGATTTGCAAACACGGAGGGCTCGTCGAGCGAAGCCGCCGAAAGCGCACAAAACGGTACTTTGGAAATAGTAAGCTCCGGCTTTGACCCTCCAAACTCGAAAGCGAGCCTTTTGTGTTGTTTCTGGAAATCCTGTCCCAGGAGCATATCACTGCATAGGCTCTTGAGCACCCCGAGCCGGATGGAGAAATAAGTGCGGCCATTGAGAATAAGGTTGACAAGACAAAAGCCGGAAGAATTGGTGGTCAGTGTCGTCAGAGCCATTGCAATTTCCCTGTCCGAGGGGTAAATACGCAGTTTTAACTTACTGACAGCCGGCTCACTAATGAAGCTGTCAGAGCTGCATGAGTCGATTAGTGCACTCAAAATGTGTCCATTTACCGAAACCTTCGTGGCTGCATGGGACAGACTTTGGGGAAAAACAGCTGTGATTGGAGGAGGGGCAGTTTTACCCTTGACAGCTGTAACCTTAGTAGTGGTTCTTGGGGGAGGAGCAGTTTTATAGATTGCAGCTGTAACCTTAGTAGTGGCTCTTGGGGGAGGAGCAGTTTTATAGATAGTAGCTGCAAAACTAACGGGAGCTCTCGACCGGTATACCTTAGAAAAGTGGCCTTTCTTACTAACAGCGGCTCTTGACTGGCATACCTTAGAAAAGTGACCTTTCTTGCTGCAATGATTGCAGGTCACGTTACGAGCAGGACAAAATTTCCTATAATGGAACGCACCTCCACAGAAGAAACACTTCCTTCCAGATTGCCAAGATGCCACTAGGGCGGGGTCGTCATCATTGTAGGTTTCTAGGGTAGGGTTGTCATCAGCCGGGTTGGAGTTGTCATCCATGAGGGCTTCCCCCCGAGGCCTATCGAAAGTGATAGCAGCAGCCCGTGCACGTGGTGAAAGATAGGTGTCTACATTCCTCTTTGCTAAGTCCAGAGAACATGCCTGGTCACAGGCAGCCTGTAACTTGAGGGTTTTATTCTCCAACAGACGCTGACGTATGAAGGGAGGCGCAATCCCATTAATAAAGGAATCACGAATTAACTCCTCCTGGTACTGCTCAGCTGTAACAGCTTTAAGATTACAATCCTTGCTGAGCCTGCGAAGTTTCTGAAGGAATTTGTCAAGTGATTCCCCAGGTTGCTGTTGAGTTGTGGCCAGTAGATGCCGAGCAAAAATTTCATTTGGGGACTTGATATATAGCTGCTGTAGTATTTGGATAGCGGCGTCATAGTCTACACAGTCTTCAATATAATCAAACACATGAGGGGATACATAATTAGCAAGCATTCGTAACTTGTTAGGAACATTCTCACCACACTCCTCAAGGAAGTTGCTAAAGGTACGATACCAGTGTTTCCATACCTTATTTAACGATCAGGAAGGACAGGCAGGAAGGAAGGGGAGGTGGGGTGGCTATGTTAATAAAGGAAGGAATCACTGTAATACAGAGAAATGATATTGGGTCAAAAGATCAGGATAATGAAACAGTTTGGGTGGAGGTAAGGAATAATAAGGGGAAAAAAACACTAGTGGGCGTAGTCTATAGGCCTCCGAACAGTGGCAACTCTGTTGGATGGAGTATCAATCAGGAAATAGTTGAGGCTTGTAATAAGGGAACATCTATAATTATGGGGGATTTTAACTATCATATTAATTGGACAAATCAAATTGGGCAGGGCTGCCTTGAGGATGAGTTCATTGAGTGTATTAGGGATGGGTTTCTTGAGCAGTATGTAACTGAACCGACCAGGGGGCAAGCAACCTTAGATCTGGTCCTGTGTAACGAGACGGGATTAATTAAAAATGTCCTAGTAAAGGATCCCCTTGGAATGAGTGACCATAACATGGTTGAATTCCATATCCAATTAGAGGGTGAGAAGGTTGGATCTCAAACAAGCGTGCTAAGCTTGAATAAAGGAGACTATGAAGGTATGAGAGCGGAATTGAGTAGAGTGGATTGGGAAAATAGATTAAAGGGTAAGACGATACATGATCAGTGGTGTACATTTAAGGAGTTATTTTACAACTTCCAAAAAAAATATATTCCACTGAGAAGAAAAGGGTGTAAAAGAAAAGACAGCCATCCGTGGCTAAGTAAAGAAATTAAGGATGGTATTCGACTAAAAACAAGAGCATATAAGGTAGCCAAATCTAGTGGGAGGATAGAGGATTGGGAAAACTTTAAAAGACAGGAAAAAATAACAAAAAGATTGATTAAGAAAGGGAAGATAGATTATGAAAGTAAATTAGCAAAAAATATAAAAACAGATAGTAAGAGTTTTTATAGTTATATAAAAAGAAAAAGGGTGGCTAAAGTAAATGTTGGTCCCTTAGAGGATGGGACCGGGAAATTAATGGTGGGAAATATGGAGATGGCAAAAACACTGAATGAATATTTTACATCAGTCTTTACAGTAGAAGACACTAAGAATATCCCAACACTGGACAAACAGGGGGCTAAAGGGGGGGAGGAGCTAAACACGATCAAAATCACTAAGGAAGTGGTACTCGGTAAAATAATGGGACTCAAGGCGGATAAATCACCTGGACCTGATGGCTTACATCCTAGGGTCTTGAGGGAAGTGGCGGTAGGGATTGTGGATGCATTGGTGATAATTTTCCAAAACTCCCTGGACTCGGCAAAGGTCCCAGCAGACTGGAAAACTGCAAATGTAACACCCTTATTTAAAAAGGGTAGTAGACAGAAGGCTGGAAACTATAGACCGGTTAGCCTAACATCTGTGGTAGGTAAAATTTTGAAGTCCATTATTAAGGAGACAGTAACAGGACATTTGGATAATCATAATTTAATAGGACAAAGTCAGCATGGTTTTATGAAGGGGAAGTCATGTTTGACAAATTTGCTGGAGTTCTTTGAGGAAGTAACGTATAGGGTGGATAAAGGGGAACCAGTGGACGTAGTGTATTTAGACTTCCAAAAGGCATTTGACAAGGTGCCACACAAAAGATTATTGCTTAAGATAAAAAATCACGGGATTGGGGGTAATATTCTGGCATGGATAGAGGATTGGCTATCTAACAGAAGGCAGAGAGTTGGGATAAATGGTTAATTCTCAGACTGGCAATCAGTAACTAGTGGTGTTCTACAGGGGTCAGTGCTGGGTCCCCAACTCTTTACAATCTATATTAACGATTTGGAGGAGGGGACCGAGTGTAACATATCAAAGTTTGCAGATGATACTAAGATGGGAGGGAAAGTAGTGAGTGAGGAGGACATAAAAAACCTTCAAGGGGACATAGACAAGCTAAGTAAGTGGGCAGAGATTTGGCAGATGGAATACAATACTGGAAAGTGTGAGGTTATGCACTTTGGCAGGAAAAATCGTAGAGCAAGTTATTATCTTAATGGCAAGAAACTGGAAAGTACTGTAGTACAAAGGGATCTGGGGGTCCTGGTGCACGAAACTCAAAAGGTTAGTATGCAGGTGCAGCAAGTGATTAAGAAGGCCAATGGAACGTTGGCTTTCATTGCTAGGGGGATAGAATATAAAAATAGGGAGGTATTGCTTCAGTTGTACAAGGTATTGGTGAGACCGCACCTGGAATACTGCGTACAGTTTTGGTGTCCATACTTAAGAAAGGACATACTTGCTCTCGAGTCAGTACAAAGAAGGTTCACTCAGTTAATCCCGGGGATGAGGGGATGGACATATGAGGAGAGGTTGAGTAGATTGGGACTCTACTCATTGGAGTTCAGAAGAATGAGAGGTGATCTTATTGAAACATATAAGATTGTGAAGGGGTTGGATCGGGTGGAAGCGGGGAAGATGTTCCCGATGATGGGTGAAACTAGAACTAGGGGGCATAGTCTTAGAATAAGGGGCTGCTCTTTCAAAACTGAGATGAGGAGGAACTACTTCACTCAGAGGGTGGTAGGTCCATGGAATATGCTGCCCCAAAAAGCTGTAGAAGCTACATCATTACATAAATTTAAAACAGAAATAGACAGTTTCCTAGAAGTAAAGGGAATTAAAGGTTACGGGGAGCGGGCAGGAAATTGGACATTAGTCTAGGTTCGGATCAGTCATGGCCCTGTGGGTAGCGGAGCGGGCCCAGGGGCCGTGTAGCCTGATCCTGCTCCTATTTCGTGTGTCTAATTCTGTTAGATTCAGGAGATGGTTCTGTGATTGTGGATTGGCGGTTAGGATCAGATCAGCCATGATCTTATTGAATGGCGGAGCAGGCTCGAGGGGCCGATTGGCCTACTCCTGCTCCTATTTCTTATGTTCTTATGTTCTTATGTTCTTAGCGGCTGTAAGTGAATTCGGGTCCAGGTCGAGACGGGCGGGTCTGAGCAGTTTCTCCATGATGGATCGATAACTTGTCTGAGTTCCCTTCTACGGTTTGAGTTGTAGCTGGCTGTTCCCGAATCACCCAAAGCGTGGAGTCGATATCAAGTTGATTAAATTGACATAATAAAACTCACTACGCACTTGGTTTGAGCATAAAGCAAGGCTTTAATCAACTTGTTTCAGAACATGGAGGTCTAGTTGTACTTCACTAGTTCCTTGTCTTACAAAATGTCCCTGGCAAGCTGGGCCCACGCCCGAGTATTTATACTCCTTGGACGGCGCCACCAGCTGGCCCTCCAGTGTTATTTCACGAGTAGTTTCTTGATGAATGATGAGATTTATAACACTGCGTATGCGCTAAAACCCGGAACTTGCGATCTGTCAAGAATCTTCTTGACTGATCCTCCGCATCCCCGAGAAAAGGGCATCCGTGGGCGGTGAGTTGCTTAGCGAATGCCCACAAAATCCTTACACCTGGTAAAAGCAGGCATAAGGCCCGCTGTTACCAGCATAAGAGTTTTAAAAAACAGAAAAATAAAATTTTATCAATAATTTATACATTTAAAAACTTGTTGAATAAGCTAAGTTTATTGTTAGCAACTTTAAAACATGTAAATTTATTTTTCAAAATATTAAATTTTTGTTTTAAATATTTAATTAAATACAATTTTAAATATGTGATTTAAATAAATGTATTTGATGTCTACATGTATTTTTGGGGGTACTCCCATTCATGCTTATGGGGTTTTCGTACATACGGAATCCCCATAAGTATGATTGGGGTTTCCCTTCTCTCATTCGTTGGTTCGGCCCACTTTATTCCAGGGGTGCTTGTGAACCACATGTGCCCCTGAGATACATGGGCCTCTACCTGCGCGTACCCGGAGAGCCCCAGGCCCGTGAATCTCCGTGGATCCTGAGGCCCCAGGTACATGGGCATTTTATTTGCGGATCGGAGGCATTTCCTCATGGGAAGCCTCCAACCACAAAGTCAGGGCCAACGTTTCAGGTCGATGACCTTTCGTCAGATGAAAGGTCATCGACCTGAAACATTAACTCTGTTTCTCTCTCCACAGATGCTGCCTGATCTGTTGAGTATTTCCAGCATTTTCTGATTTTATTTCATAAATTCCTTTCCCCTGGGACTCCACTGGCTTCTCCTTTCCCACTCACCGCACGAAAATGCTTTCAGCGCCTGGATTCTCAGCCTACTTCTCTGGTGTTTGCCCAAGTTCCTGTCGCTCCTTGAGACTGCCAGGTGAACCTTGGTGGTAAGCCCAAGGTAATGACAAGAATGGTCCCAAATACTGCAAATGAAGAGAGAGATCCTAGTAAATCCTCCTTTTCCACTAATTTTCTCTGATAGCTTACCTGTTGACGGCCTCAATTTCAACCAAAAGTTTTAATGCATAACTTCTTCCAGTCTTTGGGGCCCTATGGCCCCTTTAAACTTTCCACCAGCTTCTTCTGCTGATGCAGCATGGTTCTGCCGTAGCACCATCTGGGTTTTTCGGGCAATTTTGCCAGGAACCCGCAATGATTAGATAATGACCTCCAACCCAGGAAACTAGGCTGTGGTCATGGTTGGATCAGGGCATTGGGCAGAAGTCTCACCCCAAAGTCTAGGGCCAGAATTTTCTGGGGTCCGTGCGGGCGCATACGGAGATGGGTTAGGTGGGAAACTTGAAATATCTTGGAGCGGGTCGGGATCCAGCCGTCATCCCGCCCACAAGTGCCTTTCTCTCGGGTGCGTTTGCCGGAGCAGCAGCAACCCAAACAGCAGAGGCAGGCAACCCAATTTAAAGGATTATGAGCTAGTTGTCAGACCCTTAAGAGTCTTTTTAACCTTACTTTTCCAATTCCACTGGATGCCCACAGGGCTCACGCTGCTCAGGAACCACGTCTATCAACCTGAGGCAGGAGTTGAGTGGCCATTGATCACTTTCCTCAGGCAGAAGCTGTTGCTGACTGCATTCCCAACACAGGTTGAGCTTTCTGCAGGCTGCAAGTCTTTCCAGCAAAGTCTCCATCCAGTGTCACCTCAGTGGAAGAATCTCTCTCACCATTGACAGATTGCTTCTGTCATTCTATTTCACCTGCCATGTATTCCATCAACATGGGTGCCATTTATACTGTCTCACCTTGGTCCTCAGAATCTGACCACGATGAGCCCCAACACCAACAGCACCAGGCAAACCAGCAGCACCAACAACATAACACCAACCTTCTCTGCAATCACCTGATGCTGCACAGGACAGTGTGCATCAGCACCCAAGCACATTGCTGTCCTCGATGCCAGGGAGGCCAGGGATGGCCTCGTCATGGCCAGATTTACTTAACTTTACGCTGTACACCCATATGCTTGCCACATGATGCGCCAGGTTGGCACCACCCCACACCAACACCATAAAGCATCCCTACAATGACCAAGCCATTCCTTTCACACTCACCACCATTGCTGGAGATACTGCTATGTCTCACCATTCACTGCAACTCACTGAGCCACTTCCAAAGGTGCACACAAATTTGTCCAAGACCGGAAAGAGGTGAAAATAAAGATTTTTATGTTTGATAACACATTAACGGAAACTTTACATAAACGCCCAAGTGGCTACCCTTGTGAATCTACATGCGTGTCATCTTTCTCTTCTGCGTGCTTCTACGAGGTGTTACCCCTGTGGCTTCAGCAGAGGTAGAGGCAGCCTGCTCACTTCCCTGCTACCAAGGAGCTGGAGAGCACCTTGCTGCACATCAGTGGGGCCATGAAGACCCACGTCTACACTGACATCCCTCCTCAAGAGGAGGTCTATGAGACTCTGTCATCTATTCTCCATAGATAGCCATCTATTCTCCATAGAGACCATGTGTTCCTGTGAGTGGTGCATTAGCTGCTCCATGTAGCTGGCCATCCTATCCATGGAGGAACCTACAATCGCCATCACCTGCGACACGGTGGTGCTCATGTTGGAGATGGACTCCTCCATTCTCTGAACATTTGCAGACATTGCGCTCACAAAACCTGTCAGAGCCTCCTGCACTTCTTCCTTCACCTCCAGGATCACCCTCTTTCTGGAAGGCCCCCGAAGCTCAGCGTCTGCATGCAGCTGAGCAGAGCTAGGAGCGTCCTGCGCCTTCCAGCGAGGACTCTCCACTGCTGTCCCTGTCTCCACCATCTACTCTTGCTCACTTGTGAGTTGTGAGACACCAGGTGACAACACTACTCTATGTTGCGTGGGACCCACCCAGGTGTGTATATCTGCACTGGTGCTGGTTGCACTTATATCTGGTGACGGTGCGCCCTCAGAGGCTGGAGTATTCTCTGAGGAGTCGTCTTCCTCTTCCTCCTGGACAGTGGGGGGGGGGAGGGGGGCTCTTGATGGACCTGTGGGAGAGTAAAGAGATGAGTTAGATATGTCATATGAAGAATGGGTACAGATACCATTATGCACATGATGACCATTCAATGGCTGCTGACATCAGTCCCCATATGAGTGACTGATGTATGCCATGTAACTGTATGAGATGCAATTCTGCCACCAGGTTGTTGAGATGTCCCCCTCTCTCCGTCACCCACCTCTAACTGCTCGGCGACGCCAGATATTTCTAAAGCAGCCTTATCTGCTGTTGTAAGGTTTGCAAATGATGGAGGACCACCGCCAGCTCTTCCCCTCTCCCTCTTATTTTGGGCTCTCTTTTCCTGCAAGGAGGTAAAGAAGAGAAGGTTGAGAGCGATGGAATGAGTGTAAGGAATGGATGGGTTCGATTTTTAGAGGTAGACTATGATGGAGTGGGGTGCCAAAGCCAAGTGGCCTCCTTGTATGTTGTTAATTGGTATGATTGCATTAGGATGAGGGTGAGTGTGAGGGGTGGTTTGTCAGATGGGGATGTGATAATGTAGATAGAGGGAGGGGGATGGGTGGATGTGCAAGGTATGTTGGTGTGAGCAAGGATGTGCAGGAGTAGGGTTGGGAAGGCAGAGTAATGGTGATGTGACGAGAGGCACAGCAGGATGAAGTTGAGTGTGGCTTTGCACTCACATTTCCTGATCTAATGAGATAATTGAAACGTTTACGGCACTGCACCCAGGCCCACCTGACCACTTCCCTGCTGTTGACCTCCGCTGCAACCTCCAACCAGGCTGTTTCGGTCTCCTGGCTAGGTCTCTTACACCCATTGGAAGGGAAGAGGACCTCCCTGTGTGCTCTGACTCCCACCACAAGCATATGGAGGGAGTCTTCAGAGAACCTGGGTGCAGCCCTCTACCTCTGTGCAGTCATTTCCAAAGTGTTTGCAGCACCTCAATGCTGTAGTGCACTGACTGCACTATTTTAGATTAACCTTCAAATGTAATGTGGCCATGGCCCCTTTAAATATCCCGACTGACAACGCGTCATGAATGACGTCAGCAGACCTGCACCATTTCATTGGGCTGGGTAATGTGCAGGGCAGGTTTAAAGAACCTATTGACGTAAAGTCAGTTTGTGGAGTGGGATGGAACCAGCAACGGGCTCGCGACCTGCCATGGTGACCACCCGCACCCGACCTGCCCAGGTAGGGAAAATTCAGGCCTAGGGGTGGGAAAAGATAAATCGGTTTAACGTCTCATCCGAAAGACGGCACCTCCAACAGTGCAGCACTCCCTCGGTACAGCACTGAAGTGTCAGCTTAGATTATGAGCTCACATCTCTGGAGTGGGATTTAAACCCACGGGCTTCGGACTCAGAGGCGAGTGTGCTACCACTAAGCCACAGCTGAGGAAGGCTTAAATACCAAGAGTATTATAGCAGCTCAGAAGGTGCTGCTCAGGAGATCAGGGGGACACAGCGCAGTGCCAGCCTTAATGATCCAGCACAGAGAGCTCCACAATACCCACCCACCCTGCACCTACCTTTCTGCCGGCTAGGTCGACCTCTCGGCCAACCAATGTTGTGTTGGCCTGAAGCTGACGAGCTGCAGCGTGGCATCCATTTGATTCCTGCAGCTCTCCAGTAGCATCATAATGAGGCCCAGACTTCAAATGGACCAGGCCTCCCGCCTACAAGATCGGGTAGCCGGCCAGCGCACGTCACAGGTCGCCTGCCTGATAGTTAAAATCTACCCCCTTTCCTCTGTATTTGGAATGATGCGACACTGAGCTTAGCCCTTGCACTGCACTTGTATCCCCTTATTAAGTATCCCCTTATTTGGCTCGGTGTCAATTTTTGCTGATTACTTTTCTGTGAAGTGCTTTGGGATGTTTTCCTACATTAAAGGCACTATATAAATGCAAGCTGTTGTTGCCCTGCTTGGTAAACAAGTCAGGCCACAGATGCGCAAATCAATGTAGCTGAAGTCTGCCCAGTCTTTCCATATGTGCTGACAATGCCAATCCTAGTGGAGCAGCAGGAGTGCTACTCTGTCAGCAAATAATAAAAAAAAAATTATTTGAGACAAAATAGGCTAGTAATGCTTCTACGACCAATAATGCCAGCTTATTTGACATAACGGCACTAAAAGTTTCCTTTTTCACCTGTAGGAAAATGGATGCCAGACAGAACCACCTCCAAGAGCAAGTTTTTCATCTACAGCTAATCAGGTGAAAATATGCACGTATGTTTTTTCCATAGGTGCTCAATGACTAGCAAATGTTGTGCAAATAGTTATAGAGATCATAGAACAGCGTTACTATGTGGAAAAAAACACCCCTGAATGATGTCCATTTATCTGATTTTGTGCCCCATTGGTGTCAATTGTGTAGACGATTTCATACTGCAAATATATTGGCCCAAAATTTGTGATCGGAGGCTTCCCGCCCCACGGAAAGCCTCCGACCTGTAAAAAATCTACGAATTTACCTGGTGGCCCAGGTGGTATGGAGACTTGCGATTCTGGGCCTGTCCAGGTATGCGCGGGTAGAGGCCCACGTATCCCAGGGGCGCATGTGGTTCGTAAGCGCCCCTGGGATCACGTGGGCCGGCCCAACCAATAAAAGAAGAGAATCCCCATTCATACTTATGGGAGTTCCGTACGTACAGAAACCCCATAAGTATGAATTGGGATCACATAAAAAGTACAGCAACACATGAAATAATTTTTTTTTTAATTACATATTTAAAATGAATTAAAATGACATTTAATTAAATATTTTAAACAAAAATGTATATGTTTTAACAGGGCTAAAAATAAACTTACCTTATTAGACAGGGTTTTTAATGTATAAATGAGTGATAAAATTTTATTTTTCTATTTTTAAAAAATTCTTATGCTGGTAAAAGCAGGCCTTACACCTGCTTTTACAGGCATAAGAATTTCACGGACATTCAGCGGGTGGAAGTTGAGCAAATAACTCTCCTCCTGCAGAGGCCCTTCTCCCCGGGATGCGGAGGATCTGTCAAGAAGATGTGCTTTGCATGCCTAAACCTTGTACGCACCCTCAGGGATCACAAAATACAGCCCATTATGACAAAATTCATTTTTATTCTATTTTACTGGGTTTTTTTTGTCACAGTACCTACAGGGGTAAAATACCAGGTTCATGTAATTGTAAGACTTTTGGGATCATTCTTGCTGCACTTTGAGATTTGTCTCCAGTTCTATCTTACTTATTCTAATTAGCTATCTTCAATTATCATTTGTCAGAATTCCAATCTTTCCTACTTATTGTTTCCTTATATCTTTTCAAGAATATTTGCTTAACCTTTCTTCTAACCACTTCATCAAACCACTGAGGTCTTGCTGTGCTTTTTGAAGCAGAATGAATTTTCTTCATATTGTATAATAGCTTTAATATATTTCATTCTTCTTCTGTTGTGCATGCTTTCCAACTAATATTAAGATATTTCTCGTGGTTCCAAAGTCAGATTTTCCAAATTCATGTACCAACACATTGTTGTCCTTGGCCTTAGCTTTGATAACTATATCAAATCTAACAATATGATCTCGAGATCCAAGGTGCTCCCCAATTTTCAAGTTACTAACCAGCTCGGGTGGATTGCTAAATATCAAATCCAACTCAGCCTCTGCTGTAGTAGCCTCCCTCATATGTTGTGTGAAGCAATCATCCACGACTGCATCAGTGAGTTTCTTTATATTCTTACGCCTCCTTTCATGTTGTTCCTGATTCGTCTACTCAATTGAGAGATGTTGAAATGTTCTGCAGCCCTGCTTATCTGCTCAAACATCTCCTTGTCATCCCTCTCACCTTATATTGATGGATAAGGCCTTACCAATTAATAATTTGCCATCTTTGTCATTATTCAGTTCTATCCATATTATTTCAACATTATCCTGTTCTGCTATGATTTCCTACCTTTCTATAGCTGATAGATAAATAAAGCAACTCCTCCGCTTCTTCTTCCAAACCTGACTTTGTGAAATATTTTATACCCTTTACGCTCCACTCTTGGGCATTCTCTGCTGTCAGCTATGTTTCTGAGATGCCAGTAATATTAATATTCTCAATAATTGCCTTATATTTTATTATTTTTAGTGGGAAATCTTTGACGCCTATGAGGAAGTATTAGCAAAGCAAACGATCAAAAAAGAGAAGCCAAAGGCACTGACTTCGAAAAAAGATGAAAAATCACAGAAAAAATTAACGGCTGTTGAAAGCATGGTAAGTGTTCTGTCATACTTAACCCTAATCAATGCCTTAAACAAGCTCTCTGGTGCATGCTTACTATAAATATATCTATCTATCCAAATGCACATACACACACACTAGCTTAAAACAGGCAACAGCGACTCAGCAGCCTTTTTTACATAATAAAAACAGAAAATGCTGGAAATACTTAGCAGGTCAGGCAGCATCTGTGGAGAGAGTAACAGAGTTAACGTTTTAGGTCAATGACCTTTTGTCAGAATTGGAAAAAGTTAGAGGTATAATAGGATGTTAGCAAGTGCAGAGGCAAGGAAAGGGGTTGGGAAGGAAAGAAACAAAAGGGAGGGTCTGTGATAGGGTGTAAGGGAGGAGAGATTACATTTTTAAAAATTTGTTCATGGGATGTGCGCATCACTGACAAAGCCAGCATTTATTGCCAATCCCTAATTGCCTTTGAGAAGGTGGTGGTGAGCCGCCTTCTTGCAGTCCGTGTGTTGAAGGTACTCCCACAGTGTGGTTAGGGAGGGAGTTCCAGGATTTTGACCCAGCGACGATAAAGGAACGGCGAGATATTTCCAAGTCAGGATAGTGTGTGACTTGGAGAGGATGACAAAAGGTATGATTGTACAAGGCAAAAGGAGATGGTAATGGGACAAGTAAAGAAACAAAAGATGGGTCTAGAAGAGGTGTAAATGGGAAGATGAGAATCATCGGCAACTGCTGCCGTCTGGAAAAAAGAAGCAGAGGTTATGATCTGAAAGTGTTGCACTCAATGTTGAGTCCAGAAGTCTGTAAAGTACCTAATGGAAAGATGAGGTGCTGTTCCTCGAGCTTACGTTGAGCATCATTGGAACAGTGTAGGAGGCTGAGGACCGAGAAATCAGAGTGGGAGTGGAGCGGAGAATTAAAGTGACAGGCGACCAGAAGCTCGGGTCATGCTTGCGGACTGAACGACGGTGTTCCGCAAAGCGGTCACCCAATCTGTGTTTGGTCTCCCCAATGTAGAGAAGACCGCATCATGTGCAGCGAATACAGTATACTAAATTGAAAGAAGTACAGATATCAGGTTGCAAATACATCTGAGAATCAGGCTATATATAGAAAGGTCAGAGGAGAAGTGAAAAACAAAATAAGAGGGGCAAAGAGAGGGTATGAGAATGGAATGGCAGCCAACATAAAAGGTAATCGAAACGTCTCCTATAGGCATATTAAATAGTAAAAGAGTAGTAAGAGGAGGGGTGGGGCCAATTAGGGACCAAAAAGGAGACCTATGCATGGAGGCAGAGGGTACAGCTGAGGTACTAAACGAGTATTTTGCATCTGTCTTCACCAAGGAAGAGGATGCTGCCATAGACATAGTAAAGGAGGAGGTAGTGGAGATACTTGATAAAGAAGAGGTATTAGAAAGGCTGGCTGTACTTAAAGTAGATAAATCATCAGGAGCGGATGGGATGCATCCTAGGATGCTGAGGGAATTGAGGGAGGAAATCGCGGAGGTACTGGCCATAATATTCCAATCCTCCATAGATACGGGGGGTGGTGCCAGAGGACTGGAGAATTGCAAATGTTATACCATTGTTCAAAAATAGGATGTAAAGGTAAACCCAGCAACTACAGGCCAGTCAGTTTGACCTCAGCAGTGGGAAAGCTTTTAGAAACAGTAATCAGGGACAAAATTAGCAGTCACTTGGATAAGTGAGGATTAATTAAGGAAAACAAAGAAACATAAAAACATAGAAACAAAGAAGATAGGAGCAGGAGTAGGCCATTCGGCCCCTCGAGCCTGTTCCGCCATTTAATGAGATCATGGCTGATCATCCAAATTCAGTACCCTGTCCCTGCTTTCTCCCCATATCCCTTAATCCCTTTAGCCTTAAGAAATATATCTAACTCCTTCTTGAATATATTTAATAAGTTGGCCTCAACTGCCTTCTGTGGTAGAGAATTCCACAGGTTCACCACTCTCTGGGTGAAGAAATTCCTCCTCATCTCAGTCCTAAATGGCTTACCGCTTATCCTTAGACTGTGACCCCTGGTTCTGGACTCCCCCGCCATTGGGAACATCCTTCCTGCATCTAGTCTGTCTAGTCCTGTTAGAATTTTATAAGTTTCAATGAGATCCCCTCTCATACTTCTAAACTCCAGCGAATATAAGCCTAATTGACCCAATCTCTCTTCATACGTCATTCCTGCCATCCCAGGTATCAGTCTGGTGAATCTTCGCTGCACTCCCTCCATGGCAAGAACATCCTTCCTCAGATAAGGCGACCAAAACTGCACACAATACTCAAGGTGTGGTCTCACCAAGGCCCTGTACAACTGCAGCAAGACATCCTTGCTCCTGTACTTGAATCCTCTCGCTATGAAGGCCAACATACCATTTGCCTTCTTAACCGCCTACTGCACCTGTATACTTACGTTCAGCGACTGGTGCACAAGGACACCCAGGTCTCGTTGCACTTCCCCTTTTCCCAATCTATTGCCGTTCAGATAATAATCTGTCCTCCTGTTTTTGCCACCAAAGTGGATAACCTCTCTTTTATCCACATTATACTGCATCTGCCATGCATCTGCCCAATCACCCAACCTGTCCAAATCATAGTGGAGTTTCTCTGCATCCTCCTCACAGCATACACGCCCATCCAGCTTTGTGTCATCTGCAAACTTGGAGATATTACATCTAGTTCCCTCGTCTAGATCATTACAGGAAACTTTCTGGTATCCGGCACGGACGGGACCGACGTGTTGCCGGTTCATCAACAATTCCGGATAACCGAACGCTATAGTAAAAGATACGGAGCTCAGAGCTCCGTATAAAGCAACAAACCCACAGCTTCAAAACAATCAGCACAAGCTGCAAGCGTCTACTGTAGCTTAGCAACAGCTTCAGCTACACCCTTGCACAGCAACAAATCAATTAAAAAAAGTAACGAAAAGTAAAAAAAGTTACCTGAACCGACTCCTGAATTTTGCCGGTGGATAGAGCGTTCCGGTTATTTAGGGGCCGGTTAATCGAAAGTTTCCTGTAATATATATTGTGAATAGCTGGGGTCCTAGCACTGATCTCTGCAGTACCCCACTAGTCACTGCCTGCCACTTGGAAAAAGAGCTGTTTATTCCAACTCTTTGCTTCCTGTCTGCCAACCAGTTCTCTATCCAAGTCAGTACCTTACCCCCAATCCCATGTGCTTTAACTTTGCACGCCAATCTCTTATGTGGGACCTTATCAAAAGCCTTCTGAAAGTCCAAATACACCACATCCACTGGTTCTCCCTTATCTGTTCTACCAGTTACATCCTCAAAAAATTCCAGATTAGTCAAACGTGATTTACATTTTGTAAATCCATGTTGACTTTGTCCGATCCTGTCTCTTTATACCAGCACAGATTTGTTAAAGGCAAATCGTGTTTAACTAACTTGATTGAGTTCTTTGATGAGGTAACAGAGAGAGTTGATGAGGGTAATGCAGTTGACATAGTGTACATGGTACAAAGTTGAAGCCCATGGAATAAAAGGGAAAGTGGCAGCATGGATACGGAATTTGCTAAGTGATAGAAAACAGAGAGTAGTGGTGAACAGTTGTTTTTCGGACTGGAGGAAGGTATACAGTGGTGTTCCCCAGGGGTCGGTTCTAGGACCACTGCTTTTCTTGATATATATTAATGACTTGAACGTGGATGTACAGGGCACAATTTCAAAATTTGCAGATGACACAAAACTTGGACGTATAGTGAACAGTGAGGAGGAGAGTGATAGACTTCAGGAAGACATAGACAGGCTGGTGAAATGGACGGACACGTGACAGATGAAATTTAACGCAGAAAAGTGCGAAGGGATACATTTTGGTGGAAAGAATGAGGAGAGGACATATAAACTAAATGGTACAATCCTGAAGGGGGTGCACCAACAGAGACCTGGGTGTACGTGTGCACAAGTCGCTGAAAGTGGCAGGGCGGGTTGAGAAAGCAGTTAAACAGGCTTATGGAATCCTGGGCTTCATAAATAGAGTACAAAAGTGTGGAAATTATGATGAATCTGTATAAAACACTGGTTCAGCCACAACTGGAGCACTGTGTCCAATTCTGGGCACCACACTTTAGGAAGGATGTGAAGGCCTTAGAGAGGGTGCAGAAAAGATTTATGAGAATGATTCCAGGAATGAGGGACTTCAGTTACGTTGATAGACTGGAGAAGCTGGGATTGTTCTCCTTAGAGCAGAGAAGGTTGAGAGGAAATTTGATAGAGATGTTAAAAATCATGAGGGGTCTGGACAGAGTAGATAGAGGGAAACTGTTCCCATTGGCAGAATACTCGATAACCAGAGGACACAGATTTAAGGTGATTGGCAAAAGAACCAAAGGTGATGTAAGAAAAAACTTTTTTACGCAGTGAGTGGTTAAGATCTGGCATGCATTGCCTGAAAGGGTGGTGGAGGCAGATTCAATCATGGCTTTCAAAAAGGAGTTGGATAAGTATGTGAAGGAAAGAAATTTGCAGGGCTACGGGGAAAGGGCGGGGTAGTGGGACGAGCTGAAGTGCTCTTGCAGACAGCTGGCACGGACTCGACGGGCCGAATGGCCTTCTTCTCTGCTGTAACCATTCTATGATTCTACGAAGTAAATTGCTGTTTCACCTGGAAGGAGTGTTTGGGGCCTTGGATGGTGGGAAGGGAGGAGGCAAAAAGGCAGGTGTTACATCTCCTGTGCTTGCACGGGAAGGTGCCGTGGGAAGGTGGGAAGGAAAACTCCCTGAAAATGTTACCCCGAGATCTTTGGCTATGTCTGTATACCATATGAATTCTGGCAAAAATGATTATAGCTATTAATTATTCAGACAGATTTTCGTTATATACAATTTATAAATTTAGCAACGACTTCTCAAAAAATTCTGATATCTGTAGAACTCCGAAAATGCAAAAAAGCAATGAAATGATTAAAAGCAACAAAGTGGAATAGATTAAGATCCATGAGGCATTCTGGGCTACCAGCAGCAGCAAAATTCTATTCCACCACAATCAGTAACCTCATCATGGAATCATAGAATGAGACAGCACAGAAGGAGGCCATTCAGACCATCGTGCCTGTGCCAGCTCTTTGAAAGAGCTATCCAATTAGTCCCACTCCCCTGCTCTTTCTGCATAGCCCATCATTTTTTTTCCTTTTCAAGTAGTTATACAATTTCCTTTTGAAAGTTATTATTGAATCTGCTTTCACCGCTCTTTCAGGCAGTGCATTCCAGATCATAACTCGATGCATAAAAGAAATCTCACCTTCCTTCTGGTTCTTTTGCCAATTACCTTAAATCTGTGTCCTCTGGATACCGACCCTCCTGCCAGTAGAAACAGTTTCTCCCTATTTACACTATCAAAAACTCTCATAGGGCAGGATTTTCATTGGGCCTTGGAGGCGTGTGGGGGGGTTAAAATCCCAAAATCGGGATCCCGCCCCCAACCTGCCTCCATGCCGGTTTCAAAGGAGGTGGGTACCCGCCCCGCACTCGGACCCGCCTCCCCGAGGCAGGAAGGGGATTAGTGCCAATTAACTGCCTGTTAACAGGTGGTTAACAGACAGTTTTTAGCCTAATCCCTATTTTTAATGTTGAAGTGTGGGATTCCCGACGGCTCCAAACCACGCCAAGTCAGAGGAGGCGGACCGTCGGGCTGAAGGGCTTGGAGGGTTCGAGATGTCCGGTGTTCAGGTGAGTGATGGGTGCATGAGTGCAAAGGTAAGTGTGTTTGGTGTGTGTAAAGTTTTTAAAGAAGTTTTACATACCTTTACTTACCTTTACAGCCTTCCTTCCTTCAGGTCTCAGGAGTCCCTCATCTCACTGGCACAGAAAGCAGAATGGCTGCGAGCTGTCAAAAATTGCAGCATTCAGCTTTCTGTTCCGGGGAGATCTCTAAATTATCCTGAGAGGAAGGAATTAACTTAGAATACAGATTGTCAGTGTTTGACAGCTTCAAACAGCTGTGAGACGCTGATATTTCATCTGTCAAAAGGTCTTGACAGATGAAATATCAATCTGTGACGTCACCTGTTGCCGGGTGGCCCTTAATTGGCCTGCTGAGCCCATTGGGTGGGCTCAACAAGGTCAATCAAGTCAAAATTGCATGGGTTGGCTAGAATTCGATGGAGGCGGGACTACAACCCCGAAAGTTTTAGTTCCGCCTTCTACCCGACTCCTCAATGAAAATCCAGCCCATAGTCTTTGTTGGGCTTCGCCTGAAATCAAAGTAGCAGAATTGCCATGTCAATGTATTCTATAGCAGTCCCAATTTATTATATTATTAAACTCATATTCATATTGACAGTTGTAGAATGTTAGATACTGACAGCTTAGCCCTGCAAGGAAATTCTCCAGCTGTAATATTCAAGCACAAGGGTGGTGTTGGGCGGGTGTTAAATTGGATAACCCCTGAAAACGGTTGGTGGAAACGCGGTACACGATTAACTAGTGCCTGTTCATTGCGATGCAGGCAACACGTTAAATTTGTGCTGCCTGCTCTTTTGAATGATTGCTGCATGCAGCCAGCGCTACCAAAGCTACAGAAGACGACTGTTGGATGTACACAACCAAATGTTTGCCGCACTAGAAAGCTGGCGCACAATGTCAAGGAGCATGAAAGAGATGAGCACCAATTTAGCACAGGGCTTTGCGCAGAGCTTGGAGCCCATCCTTTCCAACATAAGAACATAAGCAATAGGAGCAGGAGTAGGCCATTCGGCCCTTCGAGCCTCCTCCGTAATTCAGTAAGAACATGGCTGATCTTCTACCTCAACTCCACTTTCCTGCATTATCCCCATATCCCTTGATTCCCTTAATATCCAAAAATCTAGCGATCTCTGTCTTGAATATACACAACGACTGAGCCTCCACAGCCCTCTGGGGTAGAGAATTCAAACGATTCACCACCCTCTGAGTGAAGAAATTTCTCCTCATCTCAGTCCTAAATGGCCGACCCCTTATTCTGAGACTGTGACCCTTGATTCTAGATTCCCCAGTCAGGGGAAACATCCTCCCAGCATCTACCCTGTCAAACCCTGTAAGAATTTTGTATGTTTCAATGAGATCATCTCTCATTCTTCTAAAAACCAGAGAATATAGGCCTAGTCTACTCAATCTCTCCTCATAGGAGTATCCCCCCCATCCCAGGAATCCATCTGGTGAAACTTCTTTGCACTCCCTCTATTGCAAGTATATCCTTCCTTAGGTAAGGAGTGCTATCAAGCGGCACTTACTCACCAATAACCTGCTCACTGATGCCCAGTTTGTGTTCCGCCATGACCACTCGACTCCCGACCGCATTACATCCTTGGTCCAAACAGGTACGGGGATCCAGGAGGTAGTGTTGGAGGAGCCGCAGCCCTTGCTCTTGTCCAACAGGTTTGAGGCTCTTACTCCCTGTGAGGATGGGAACGGGGCATGCGGGGAGGATGAGCAACCCGGCCACAGCACTGTGGAGCGGGGGGCCATTCAAGTCGGGGGAGATAAAAGAAATGCTGTAGTGGTAGGGGATAGTATCGTTAGGGGGATAGATAGTGTTCTTTGCAGCCGAGAGCGAGAGTCCCGAAGGCTATGTTGCCTGCCCGGTGCCAGGGTTAAGGACATCTCCTCTGGGCTAGAGAGAAACTTGGAGTGGGAGGGGGAGGATCCAGTTGTCGTGGCCCATGTTGGTACCAACGACATAGATAGGACAAGGAAGGAGGTTCTGCTGAGGGAGTTTGAGCAGCTAGGGGCCAAATTAAAAAGCAGAACCAAAAGGGTAATAATCTCTGGATTACTACCTGAGCCACGTGCAAATTTGGCTAGGGTAAATAAAATTAGAGAGTTAAATGCGTGGCTCAAAGACTGGTGTGGGAGAAATGGGTTTTGCTTCCTGGGACACTGGCATCAGTACTGGGACAGGAGAGAGCTGTTCCGTTGGGACGGACTTCACTTGGCCAGTGCTGGGACTAGAGTCCTGGCGAATCGAATAACTAGGGCTGTAGAGAGGGCTTTAAACTAATTAGTGGGGGGGAGGTTTTAAGAGAGCGAAAAATAAAAATGACAGCGGAGAAGGCAATAGAGCAAGGTAGCAGTGGGGGAATTAAAAACCAGAGCGTGTCAGGAAGGGACAGAATGTATAATGATAAAGGTAAAGTAGTAAAAGGGGTAAAAGCAGGAATAAATTGTCAGAAAACATATTTGAAAGTTCTTTATCTGAATGCACGCAGCATTCGTAACAAAATTGACGAGTTGATGGTACAAATAACTACACATGGGTATGATCTGGTGGCCATTACGGAAACATGGCTGCAAGATAATCATGACTGGGAACTAAACATACAAGGGTATTTGACAATTAGGAAGGACAGACAGGAAGGAAAGGGAGGTGGGGTTGCTATGTTAATCAAGGATGGAATCACTGCAATAGTCAGAAATGATATTGGGTCAAAGGATCAGGATAGTGAAAAAGTTTGGGTGGAGATAAGGAATAATAAGGGGAAAAAGTCACTAGTGGGCGTAGTCTATAGGCCTCCTAACAGTTGCAACTCTGTTGGTCGGAGTATAAATCAGGAAATAGTTGGGGCTTGTAATAAGGGAACAGCTATAATCATGGGGGATTTTAACTTTCATATTGACTGGACTAATCAAATTGGGCATGGCAGCCTTGAGGAAGAGTTCATAGAGTGTATTAGGGATGGGTTCCTTGAGCAGTATGTAACTGAACCAACCAGGGAGCAGGCAATCTTAGATCTGGTCCTGTGTAATGAGACAGGATTAATAAAAAATGTCCTAGTAAAGGATCCCCTTGGAATGAGTGACCATAATATGGTTGAATTCCAAATTCAGTTTGAGAATAAGAGAGTTGGATCGCAAACCAGCGTACTGAGCTTAAATAAAGGAGACTATGAAGGTATGAGAGTAGAATTGACTAAAGTGGACTGGGAAAACAGATTAAAGTGTAAGACGGTACAAGAGCAGTGGTCTACATTCAAGGAGATATTTCACATCTTTCAAGATAAATATATTCCACTGAGGAAAAAGGGGAATAAAAGAAAAGACAGCCATCCGTGGCTTAGTAAAGTAATAAAGGATAGTATCCAACTGAAAACAAGGGCATATAAAGTAGCAAAATCTAGTGGGAGGATAGAAGATTGGGAAGCATTTAAAAGCCAGCAAACAATAACTAAATGATTTATTAAGAAAGGGAAGATAGATTATGAAAGTAAACTAGCAAAAAATATAAAAACAGATAGCAAGAGTTTCTACAGCTATATAAAAAGAAAAAGGGTGGCTAAAGTGAACGTTGGTCCCTTAGAGGATGGGACCGGGAAACTAGTGGTGGGGAACATGGAGATGGCAAAGACGCTGAACAAATATTTTGTATCAGTCTTTACAGTAGAGGACACTAAAAATATCCCAACACTGGACAAACAGGGGGCAATGGGGGGGGGAGGAGCTAAAGACGATTAAAATCACTAAGGAGATGGTACTCAGTAAAATAATGGGACTTAAGGCGGATAAATCCCCCGGGCCTGATGGCCTACATCCTAGGGTCTTGAGAGAAGTGGCGGTAGGGATTGTGGATGCATTGGTGATTATTTTCCAGAACTCCCTGGAATCAGGAAAGGTCCCGGCAGATTGGAAAACTGCGAATGTAACACCCTTATTTAAGAAGGGAAGTAGACAAAAAGCTGGAAACTATAGACCAGTTAGCCTAACACCTGTGGTTGGCAAAATGTTGGAGTCCATTATTAAGGAAACAGTAACAGAGCATTTGGATAAACATAATTTAATAGGACAGAGTCAGCATGGTTTTATGAAGGGGAAGTCATGTTTGACAAATTTGCTCGAATTCTTTGAGGATGTAACATACAGGGTGGATAAAGGGGAACCAGTGGATGTAGTGTATTTGGACTTCCAAAAGGCATTTGACAAGGTTCCACACAAAAGATTACTGATCAAGATAAGAAATCACGGGATTGGGGGTAATATACTGGCATGGGTGGAAGATTGGCTATCTAACAGAAAACAAAGAGTTGGGATAAATGGTTCGTTCTCGGGCTGGCAATCAGTAACTAGTGGTGTTCCGCAGGGGTCAGTGCTGGGACCCCAACTCTTTACAATCTATATTAACGATTTGGAGGAAGGGACCGAGTGCGACATATCCAAGCTTGCCGACGATACAAAGATGGGAGGGAAAGCAGTGAGTGAGGAGGACATAAAAAACCTGCAAAAGGACATAGACAGGCTAAATGAGTGGGCAGAGATTTGGCAGATGCAATATAATGTTGGAAAGTGTGAGGTTATGCACTTTGACAGAAAAAATCAAAGAGCAAGTTATTATCTAAATGGAGAGAAACTGCAAAGTGCTGCAGTACAAAGGGATCTGGGGGTCCTGGTGCATGAAACACAAAAAGTTAGTATGCAGGTGCAGCAGGTGATCAGGAAGGCCAATGGAATCTTGGCTTTTATTGCAAGGGGAATGGAGTATAAAAACAGGGAAGTCTTGCTGCAGTTATACAGGGTATTGGTGAGGCCACACCTGGAATACTGCGTGCAGTTTTGGTTTCCATATTTAAGAAAAGATATACTTGCTCTCGAGGCGGTTCAGAGAAGGTTCACTCGGTTGATTCCGGAGATGAGGGGGTTGAAGTATGAGGAAAGGTTGAGTAGGTTGGGCCTCTACTCATTGGAGTTCAGAAGAATGAGAGGCGATCTTATCGAAACATATAAGATTGTGAGGGGGCTTGATCGGGTGGATGCGGTGAGGTTGTTTCCACTGATGGGTGAGACTAGAACTAGGGGGCATAATCTTAGAATAAGGGGCTGCCCTTTCAAAACTGAGATGAGGAGAAACTTCTTCACTCAGAGGGTAGTAAATCTATGGAATTTGCTACCCCAGAGAGCTGTGGAAGCTGCAACATTAAATAAATTTAAAACGGAGATAGACAGTTTCCTAGCAGATAAGGGAATTAGGGGTTACGGGGAGAGGGCAGGGAAGTGGACGTGAGTCTAGATTCAGATCAGCCATGATCCTATTGAATGGCGGAGCAGGCCCGAGGGGCCATATGGCCTACTCCTGCTCCTACTTCTTATGTTCTTATGTTCCTCACAACTCACAATCCCACCTCGTTTCGTGTCATCAGCAAACTTGGAAATATTACATTTGGTTCCCTCATTCAAATCATTGATATCTATTGTGAATAGCTGGGGCCCAAGCACTGATCCCTGCGGTACCCCACTAGTCACTGCCTGTCACCCCGAAAAAGACCCATTTATTCCTACTCTCTGTTTCCTGTCTGTTAACCAATTTTCAATCCATGCCAGTATATTACCCCCAATCCCATGTGCTTTAATTTTGCACACTAACCTCTGATGTGGGACTTTATCAAAGGCCTTCTGAAAATCCAAATACAGCACATCCACTGATTCTCCCTCATCTATTCTACCAGTTACATCCTCAAAAAACTCCAGTAAGTTTGTCAAATACGATTTCCCTTTCATAAATCCATGTTGACTTTGTCTAATCCCGTTGATATTTTCTAAGTGTCCCGTTATCACATCCTTTAAATAAACTCTAGCATTTTCCCTACTACTGATGTTCGGCTAACTGGTCTGTAGTTCCCCGTTTTCTCTCTCCCTCCTTTTTTAAATAGTGGGGTTACATTTGGCAACCTCCAATCTGTAGGAACTGTTCCATAATCTATAGAATTTTGGAAGATGACAACCAATGCATCCACTATTTCTATGGCTACCTCTTTTAGTACTCTGGGATGCAGATTATCAAGCCCTGGGGATTTATCAGCTTTCAGTCCCATTAATTTCTCTAGCACTATTTTTTTACTAATACTAATTTCCTTTAATTCCTCCTTCTCACTAGACCCTTGGTTCCTTAGCATTTCTGGGAAGTTATTTGTGTCCTCTACCGTGAAGACAGAACCAAAGTATTTGTTTAATTGCTCGGCTATTTCCTTTTTCCCCATTATAAATTCTCCAGTTTCTGACTGTAAGGGACCTACATTTGTCTTCACTAATCTTTTTCTTTTTACATACTTGTAGAAGCTTTTACAGTCTGTTTTTATGTTCCTTGCAAGTTTACTCTCATACTTTATTTTTCCCCTCTTAATCAATCTCTTGGTCCTTTTTTGTTGAATTCTAAACTCTCCCAATCCTCAGGCTTGATACTTTTTCTGGCAACTTAATATGACTCCTCTTTGGATCTAATACTATCCTTCATTTATTTTGTTAGCCATGGTTGGGCCGCTTTTCCTTTTGTGTTTATGCGCCAGAAAGGAATGTATAATTGTTGCAATTCATGCATTCGTTCCTTATCCACCGTCATGCCTTTTAATGAAGCTCCCCAATCTATCATAGCTAACTCCCTCCTCATACCTTCGTAGTTTCCTTTGTTTAGATTGAGGACCCTAGTTTCGGATTGGACTACTTCACTTTCTGCAGGAAACTCTTTCTTATCCGGCACCGACGGGACCGGGATGGTGCTGGTTGATTAAAAATTACGGGTAACGGAGAGGTATATCTACCGAGGCAATTTTTAACAAACAAAAATTAAAAAATCAAGAAATGTACAGTATAATTGGGTACTCGCTTACAGAATGTTGTGTTAAATGGACTCGGATTCGGCAACATTTCCGGTTATTGAGGTGTTCGGATCGGAAGAGACTTCTGACAGCGCCAAGAAGCTGCGTAGTGGCAGTTTGGAGAACTACCCCCACTGACTAACTCGTCCACCGCGGGAGACTCGGACTCAGACTCAGACTCTGCAACATTTCTGGTTACTGAGGTGTTGTTTTCGTAATATGAATTTTGCCGGTTATTAGAGAATTCTGGATATTTAGGTGCCGTTTAAATGAGAGTTTCCTGTATCTTAATGAAGAATTCTAACATGTTATGGTCACTCTTCCCTAAAGAACCCCGCACAACAAGATTATTAATTAACCCCTGTTCTTGTTCCTCCACTTCCTGTTTCACTTCCTTCTCCTGCTCCTCCTTTTCCTCCACCTTCTCCACTTCTTCATGCTCCTGCTCCTCAGCTTCTCGCCTGATAGGTGATGGCAGGATCTGTTCCCTCATAATGGCCAGGTTGTGAAGTATGCAGCATACTACCACAAATCTTGATACCTGCTTAGTTGAATATGGCAGGGATCCTCCAGAGTGGTGCAAGCAGAGGAAGCATTGTTTGAGGATGCCAATGGTGTGCTCTATAATGTTCCTTGTGGCAGCATGGCTATCATTGTAGGCTCACTGTGCACACATGCGTGAGTTCCAGACCGGAATGACGAGCCATGTCATGAGGCAATAACCCTTGTTGCCCAGTATCCAGACTTTGATTTTCCATGGTGGTTCAAATACAGGTGGAGCATAGGACTGCCGTATAATGAAGGAATCGTGACTGCTGCCGGGATAACGGGCAATCGCCTGCATGATGTGCTGCCTGTGGTTGCATACCAGCTGCCCATTGAGGGAGTGAAATTCCTTTTCGGTTCATGAAAATGGCTGAGTTCACATGAGGCACACGCAAGTCAATGTGCGTGCAGTCAATGGCACCCTGCACCATGGTGAAGTCTGCAATCCATGCAAAACCTCATGCTCGCTCCCCTTGCTTGTCACTGGCAAGAGGGAATGAGATGACAGTGTTTCTCTGTATACAGAGAGCCTCAGCGACCTCCCTTATATAGCAGTGCACTGCAAACTGTGAGATGTTACTCATATCTCCAGCAGCAGCCTGGAAGGTACCGGATGCAAAACAGTTAAGCACCACAGTCACCTTGACAGCCACAGGCAATGCTGTCCTTGTCCTGCTTTGATGCTGCAGTTGTGGCTGCAGCAGTTGGCAGATTTCAGTCACAACCTCTTTTGTGAAGTGCAAATGCCTCAATCATTGGTCCTTGCTGAAATTGAGGTAAGAGAATTGCTCCCTGAAAACCCTCAGCGGATATGGCCTCCTGCTGAGTGCCCTTCTCCCCCTACTCCTCCTCCCTCTTCTAGCAGCTTGTCCTGCTCTGCGTGGCCCCTCTTCATTCTCTTAATCATGTTCAATTCCCAGAGGAAGCCCTACCAGGTCACCCATGTCAGGAAGCAACTTGTTTCAGCACAAGATTTTAAATTACCAAAAAACTACTACCAGCCAGACCATTCCCTGTAGGGTATTCAAACTTTAGCCAAGTATAGGAAAGCTCCAAAATCACATTCAATTGCACCAGCAGCCAGAAGAAATAATCCAGCAGCTAACCTGTAAGTACTTCTTGATCTCTTTAAATAGCGCTGATGGGGGAATCCTTTATTCCGTTTAACATTGTGTTCAGCTGTGCAAAGTTAAGACTGGGCATTAGCTGGAGTGTGGTGTTCTAAAACGGCAGCGTTGCACACTGATTTGCATCATCATCTCGCTGCTCTACATGTTGCCAGCGGCTGTTAGGCGCGCGCATGCAAACCCCTTTAGCAAGATGGCGTCCTACACACTTTCCATCGGAAATGTGTGCGCGCATCTTGGACCCCATTTTTGATCCTTATGTGGCTGCATAGCACTTAAAAAACGGGTGCTGCATGCCCCAATATAGCCCCCACTGAACCATAAAGTTATCCTACTGTTACCCTTAAGGTCTCTGATCCTTTCAGTAACCTCAAGTACAGAGAGGCAAAAGGGTCTAGAAGATTGTTGAACACATTGCTCCTAACCACCCCCCCCTGTCTCTGCACCTGCTTAATATCTGTTACATCTCCAGCTTTTTCCAGTTCTGATGAAGGGTCCCAGACCTGAAACGTTAACTCTGTTACTCTCTCCACGGATGCTGCCTGGCCTGCTGAGTATTTCCAGCATTTTCTGTTGTTATTTCAGATTTCCAGCATCCGCAGTATTTTGCAATTATATACATGTACAAAGGTTGTTACTTTGCTGGTGTATGATGTGGTCTGAGCACAGTGTGTTCATTTGACTCCCCTCGATTGTAAATTGTGTATCTGAAAAGCTGATTGACTATGCAAAATGATTGGCATGTGACATTTTAAACATTTATATTTAACATCTTCTATTAAAATATTAAAACCAAAGAGACTTTCATTATATTTTTAGCCAAGTACATGGGGAATACAAAATTATTAGAAACTTAGAATATATGTATGCAGTTTAGTTCACATATGGATAATGCAAACCATATTCATTCCTTTCTTTAGTGCTTTGCTTGTGTTTCTTTACCGTTTTTGTATATAATTTAAAATGGTGTTTTTTGTGAGAGGAGAATTCAAATTGGCTAATCATTTATAATTGTGTTAAATAAATCAATTTATTCCTAAATAATTGCTTAACGACATTCATTTTGATGACTATTTGCTTCTGTATTTGCTTATTTATATGTATTTGTTCCAGGGTGATGATATTACAAGGGTTGGTAAAGTTGCCAAAATAGTGGAACGAATGGTGAACCAGAACTCTTTTGATGACATTGCACAAGGTAACCTAGAAATTAAGTTTAAAAAAAAATCAAAACTAAGGATAAAATATGCAACTTCTTTTAATGCTAAAATAAAGTTTTGTTCCAGGAAAATATTTATAAAAATACCAAAATTGTTGTTGGTTGGAATATAACTTTTTAGACTAAATTCCTGTTTTACATCCTGGGATTTAACTGTTTTCAACTCCTGCAGCAATCACCATCTATGCCAGTGCAGATATTGGAAGTACCAGTACCAACAAATTGCAATGTTCAGTGCAAAAAACAATATTGCGTTGCTCTGCATAGTAATGAAGTGAAGTTGAAGTGGAGGAAACCTTGAACTGTGTACTGCAGATGTCTTAGACAACAACAATATTATTTATTTTCTGCCTTTGAAACACCATGGGCTTGATTTTGCCGGCACTCAGAGGTCAGGTTTGGAGGTGGGTCCGCTGTATAAATAACGAAGATTGACAGCGGGTAGCAAACCAAGAAACGGGGGAGACAATTGAATGGCTTGTTAAGAGCCAATTTAATGGCATTTTGAGTCTTCCTTCCAATTTTACGTGCTCCCCCATGGGTTACCCACTGCTTGGGGAACACGCCAGCTCACCCTGGTGTGAGTTGAGTCTGCTCTGATGTATCTGATAAGCTGACAGTTGCAGAAGTGGGGTGAAGGATGCCATGTTGCAGATGGTCAGTTTCAGAGCGCAGAAACTGTTGGTTACTGCATTTGTAAGACATATAAAGATTTATTTAGCTTGCAAGTGTTTAGAGCCAACTGTATGTCCAGTGCCACCTCATTGGAACAACCTCTCTCACCATTGACAGCTCACTTCTGTCATCTCACCTGCAGCTGCCATCTATTGCAGCAACATCGGTGCCCTAGAAACTATCTCACCTTGCTCCTCTGATTCCTCCCTCGATCAGCCCCAACACCAACATCACCAGCAGCACCAACAACAACACCAACCTTCGCTGCCATCACCTGATGCTGCACAGGACACAGGGCATCAGCCCCTGACAACATTGCTGCCCAGGAGGCCAGCGATGGCATCACCATTGCCAGATTTACTTCACTTGACGCTAAACCCTGGCTGCCACATGATGCGCCAGGTTGACACCATCCCACACCAGCACCGTAAAGCATCCCTTTAATGACCAAGCCATTCCATGCACACTCATCACTATAGCGGGGGTGGGGGGGAAGTTATGTCTCAACATTCAGTGGAACTCAGTAAGACACTTCTCAAGTTGCGCACAGATCTGTCCAATAAGGGGCAGTGTTGAAAATATAGATTTCACTGTATGACAACATATTACCAGAAACTTCACATGGATATTGGCTAAACCTCTCAAGTGTCTACGCTTGTGTGTTGTTAATTGGTATGCTTGCAGTAGGATGAGGGTGAGTGTGAGGGGTGGCTAGTGAGATGAGGAACTGATAATGTAGATAGAGAGGGATGGGTGGAGGTTCAAGGTAAACTGGTGTGAGTAAGGATGTGCAGAAGTGTATGGAAGGCAGAGTGATGGGCATGTGTTGAGTAGCACAGCAGGGTGAGTTTGAGAGCGGCTTTGCAGTAACATTTCACGATCCACTGAGATCATTGAAAGGTTGGCGCCACTGCAGCCAGGGACCCCGAAGACATCCCTGCGTTTGCCCTCCTGTGCAATTTGCAACCAGGCTGCGTTGGTGTCCTGGGGAGGTCTCTTCCACCACTAGAAGGGAAGAGAACCTCCCTGCATGCTGTGACTCCCTCCATAAGCATATGGAGGGAGTCTTTGGAGAGCCTGAGTGCAACCGTCCACCTTTGTGCAGTGCTTGTCAGTGTTTGCAGCACCTCAGTGTTGTAGAAACTGACAGAACAACTGTCAAACTCAATGTGGCCGTGGTCCCTTTAAGGAAACCGGCTGATGACGCGTCATCGGATGACATCATCAGACCCGCTTCCTGTTAATTGGCCGGGAAGCCTGCAGGGCCGGCTTAACATGGCCAATCAAGGGAAAATCCCATTGACAGAGTGGCTGCAACCGAGAGCAGGACCTGAACCCGGCAAACAGCTATCCTGCCACCATCCCGACACTGCTAAGAAAATCCAGCCCTTTGTCTGCTTTAGCTGTTTGTTTTTACTACAGCCATGCACTGCACTTCCTGCTTTATTGGGCCAGAATTTGCTGTCAAAATAATAGTGATGGGGAGCGGGCAGGGAAGAACCCAAGATCAGCCATGATCTTATTGAATGGCGGAGCAGGCTCAAGGGGCCAAGTGGCCTATTCCTGCTCCTATTTCTTATGTTCTTATGAGGCTAATGGCGCGCGCCGTTATTTATGCATAAATAATACAGCAAATTCAGGCAAGGGGCAGATGCGTGGTTAAATGCGAATATCCAAATGTTGCTATCTGAGTTGCACCACTCCGCTGTTAGCTTTGCGAAAATGGCATCTCGCTATCTGCCACACCATTGAAATGCATTGAATGGCGTGAAGTTGCTGTATTTGTGCGGTAGATATGAATTAAATTTGCCACAGAAATTTAAGTCTTGTCATTTCAGGTGTAAGTACCCTTTTAACAACGTGATTAGTGTTAATTACATAAGAACAGAGAACATAAGAAATAGGAGCTGGAGTAGGCCATTTGGCCCTTCGAGCCTGCTCCGTCATTCAACAAAATCATGGCTGATCTTCTACCTCAACTCCACCTTCCCGCACTATCCTCATATCCCTTAATTCCTTTAGTTTCCAAAAATTTATCGGCCTCTGTCTTGAATATACACAACAACTGAGCATCCATGGCTCTCTGGGTAGAGAATTCCAAAGATTCACAACCCTTTGAGTGAAGAAATTTCTCCTCATCTCAGTCCTAAATGGCCGACCCCTTATTCTGAGACTGTGACCCCATGTTCTAGATTCCCCAGCCAGGGGAAACATTTTCTCAGCATTAACCCTGCCCTTAAGAATTTTATATGTTTCAATTAGATCACCTCTCATTCTTCTAAACTGTAGGGTATATAGGCCTAGTTTACTCAATCTCTCCTCATAGGGCAATCCTCTCATCCCAGGAACCAGTCTAGTGAACCTTCGCTGCACTCCCTCTAAGGCAAGTATGTCTTTCCTTAGGAAAGGAGACCAGAACTGTACACCATACTCCAGGTGTGGCCTCACCAATGCCCTGTATAATTGTAGTAAGACTTCTTTACTCTTATACTCTAATCCCTTTGCAACAAAAGCTAACATACCATTTGCATTCCTAATTGCTTGCTGTATCTGCCTGTTAACTTTCTGTGATTCATGTACAAGGACACCCAGGTTGCTCTGAATGCAAACATTTCCCAGTCTCTCAGCATTCAAAAAATATTCTGCTTTTTTGTTTTTCCTACTAAAGTGGATAACTTCACACTTCCCCACGTTGTATTCAATTTGCCATGTTCTTGCCCACTCATTCAACCTGTCTTTATCTCTCTGCAGCCTCTTTCTGTCCTCCTCACAGCTTACTTTCCCACCTAACTTCGTATCATCAGGAAACTTGGATACATTACACTCAGTCCCTTTATCTAAGTCATTAATATAGATTGTAAATAGCTGAGGCCCAAGCACTGATTCTTGCGGAGCCCTGCTAGTTACAGCCTGCCAACCCGAAAAACTCCTGTTTATTCCTACTCTCTGTTTTCTGTACATTATCCAATCTTCAATCCCATGAGTCCTAATTTTGTGTAATAACCTCTTGTGTGGCACCCTATCGAATGCTTTTTGAAAATCCGAATAAACTACATCCACTGATTCCCCCTTATCCATCCTACTAGTTACATCTCAATAAACTCTAACAGATTTGTCAAACACGATTTCCCTGTCATAAAACCATGTTGACACTGCCTAATCATATTATGATTTTCTAAGCGCCTTGTTACCACGTCCCTAATAATAGATTCTAGCATTTTGCCTACTACTGATGTCGGGCTAACTTTTCTCTTATTTGTTCATGAGATGTGGGCGTCGCTGGCAAGGCCAGCATTTATTGCCCATCCTTAATTGCCCTTGAGAAGGTGATGGTGAGCCGCCTTCTTGAACCACTGCAGTCCGTGTGGTGAAGGTACTTCCAAAGTGGTGTTAGGTAGGGAGTTCCAGGACTTTGACCCAGCGATATACTTCCAAGTCAGGATGGTGTGTGATTTGGAGGGGAACTTGGAGGTGGTGGTGCTCCCATGCGCCTGCTGCCCTTGTCCTTCTAGGTGGTAGAGGTCGCGGGTTTGGGAGGTGCTGCCGAAGAAGCCTTGGCGAGTTGCTGCAGTGCATCTTGTAGATGGTACATACTGCAGCCACAGTGGAGGGAGTGAATGTTTAAGGTGGTAGATGGGGTGCCAATCAAGCGGGCTGCTTTGTCCTGGATGGTGTCAAGCTTCATGAGTATTGGAGCTGCACTCATCCAGGCAAGTGGAGAGTATTCCATCACACTCCTATAGTTCCCTGTTTTTTCTCTTCCTCCTTTCTTAAATAACGGGGTTATGTTTGCTACCTTCCAATCCTTGGGGACTGTTCTAGAATCTAGGGAATTCTGGAAGATTAGTACTAGTGCATCCACTATCTCTGCAGCTGCCTCTTTTAAAACTCTGGGATGCAGGTCGTCAGGTCCAGGAGATTTGTCGCCACTTAGTCCCATTACTTTCTCCAGTACTATGGGGGAAAAATTCGGTTGATTAGCGCCTCCCGCTTGCGCCCTAAGAGGGCGCTAACAGGGCACAAAACAACTAGCGCACGGGCGCGGCGATGTTTGTGCCGCTCGCGAAATTGACCAGACATTTTGCGGTGGTGCTAAACACTGCCGCCATGATCTCCTGCGCCCCCGCTGAACGTGACGTCAGTCGAGCGTGCAACACCCCGGTAGCGCCCCGGACCGGATATTGAGTGACGCCCCCGTCTTTTCCGCCTGCCGCTAGCAACGACAGGTAGAGAGAAACGTTTTGCAGTCGGGAAGGGGCTGGGGAGCGCTATTTAAAGGCGGCCTCTTCCTGTCTTTTTTTGTCGGAGACATTTTTGCACCACGCATTCTGAGAGAAAGATTCTGAGAGAGACTTCTGGAGAGATTCAACGCTGTGTGAAGGAGTTTTGGGTACTGAGCAGCACTTTGTAGGTTCTTTTTGATTTGATCTTCCTTGCATCGATTTAGAAGAGACTATGGAGGCTGCAATGATTCGGGGCATCGTCCTGCCCCTGCAGAATCGGAGGCATCAGAGATGCAGAGAGTGGCAAACATGGCCAGAGGGAGGAGGGCCAACAGGCCTCTGCACAGGAGACCTTCCCCTCCCAGGGTATTCCGGGAGCAATTCTCCTACATTCATTTGTCTGAGGAGCAGTGTTTGCGCAGGCTGCGCTTCAGCAAGGAGGTGATCACTGAGCTCTGCCACCTGCTGCAACCAGATCTGCAGCCTCAACTGAGGACCAGGATGTCTCTGTCGGTGGCAGTGAAGGTGACAGTGGCTCTAAATTTTTATGCCACCGGCTCCTTTCAAGCAGCTACTGAGGACATCGCCAATATCTCCCAGTTCGCTGTCCATTGCTGTATCCGGGAGGTGACAAATACCCTCTATAAAAGGAGATGCCAGTACATCTCTTTCCCCATGACCCGGGCCAAACAGCATGAATGCGCATGTGGCTTTGCTAGGATAGCGGACTTCCCCATGGTGCAGGGCACCATTGACTGCACGCATGTGACATTGCGGGCACCGCATGAGAATGCAGAGGTTTTCCGAAACCGCAAGGGCTACCACTCCTTAAATATCTAGTTGGTCTGTGACCACAGACAGCTGATACTCGCCGTCAATGCCCGCTATCCTGGCAGCAGCCACAATGCGTTCATCCTGTGCCAGACTGGTGTGCCAGACCTTTTCCAGGCACGGCATCAGCCAAGTGGTTGGTTCCTCGGGGATAAAGGTTATCCACTCTGCACCTAGCTGATGACACCGGTCCGTAACCCCAACACCTCTGCCGAGCTGCGGTATAATGGGAGTCATATCGCCACCAGGAACATAATTGAGCAGGCGATCGGTGTGCTCAAGCAACGGTTCCGCTGTCTGGATCACTCAGGAGGAGCCCTGCAGTACTCTCCTGAGCAAGTCTCCCTCTTCATAGTTGTATGCTGCATGCTTCACAACCTGGCAATCCTGAGGACCCAGCCAATGCCACCTGGGATTGGTGCACCACCTGAGGAGGAGGAGGAGGAGGAGGATGAGGAGGATGATCAGCAGCAGCACCAAGGTGGGAGAGAGGCCCACAATGTTGCCACTGCAAGGGTCGTCCGCCAACGGCTGATAACAAGCCGCTTCTAGGCCCCTACTCAGAAGATGGCTTCTGGCATGGAGAACAACATCATGGAAAGCAACCCTCAACCCCTATAGCCTGCCAAAGCTGCAATGATTCCAAAGGCCAAACATGTAAATTTTTAATTCAACAACTTTTTTATTTAACAAACTCTGTGTGTGTCATATATTCAGGACAAACAAATAGAAACAAACACAACGGGCCAGAAATTCCAGGCCAGAAGCGTGAGTGCGGTCGGCTTACTCACGCTTCTGGCCGTTGGAAATGCCGGCGTTCAGCATGAACAGCGCATGCGGGGAACGCCGGCATTTCCAGACCTCGAGCGCGTGCGACTGCACAGGCAGCGCTTGCGCAGTGAACTTCGTGGATTTCATTCATGAAATCCGTGAGGTTAAGTCCTTAGAAGTTACACTGAAAAAAAGCAAGTGTAAAGTGGTTCATTGGCTGCGGAGGAAGATATATTTTATCGTGGAGCTTTTGAAATGCAATATTTTTGTTTGGGAAAGGGAGGGAAGTTATTTTAAGAAATTTTAAGTAAGTTTTAAAGTTAAAATTTTTTTTTTTTTAAAGGGTTTTCAGAACGGTAGGTAGAAGGAGCAATTGTGGCTGTGTGAATGGAATGTGAGAATGAGTTATGTATGTATGTCCACATATATTCCTTTACGTATATGTATGTATGTTTTATATTCCTTTACTATGAATGTATGTTTTTAATTATGATTTTCCAATAAGTTACTTTCTCTGAAAGTCATAATTAAATAATACATTCATACACATAAGTAAAGGAATATATACATAACACGCAAAGGAATATATACAGACATACATACTTTCAGAAGCTCCACGATAAGAAATATCTTCCTCCGCAGCCTCTGTAGCAACTGTACCCATGCTTTTTTCATGTGTAAGTTGTAATGACTGGACCCCACTGAAAGCATTAATGAAAGCGGCGAATTATACTGCGCACGCGCTGCCTGTGCAGTCGCACGCGTTCTGCCTCTGAACCCCTTCGTTCAGAGGACAGGAAATGCCGGTTTTCCCCACATGCACTGTGCATGCTGAAAACCGGCATTTCATCCGGCCAGATGCGTAAGTACCCCGACCGTACTAGCGCATTTGGAAGGGAATTATTGGGCCAACATTTTACATGTCAATAAAATAAAAAATTTAACACTTGCACGACTTGCCCCCTCGCATCTGCGACTGAGGGTCCAAGGAGGTGCATTGCGCAAGAGGTCATCATCGGACGTATCCTCACACTGTTCCCTTTGGGGAACTGTATGAAGTGGTGGAAGGATTTATGGCCGTGATTAACGCTCATTCCGTGACCGTAACCATCTTTGAACCAGCCATTAGGGTGGTTAGTCCTATGGCGGGAGGGTTTTACGGGCTCCCACAACCCATCTGAGGGGGGGGGGCCACCAACACCCACGGACGCAAGTATCCCGCTGGATGCCCACCCAGAATTTAAAGTTGGAGCTCCGACTCCACTTGCCGGGTCTGTCTGGAGTGGGGTTCAAAACCCTACTCCTTCTGGCCCAGCGGCGGGGATGCTTACTGCTACGCAAAAGGCCCACTCCGCACAAAAGGTGACACCCATACGTTTCCTGCGCCTTTTCCCTCCCCGTGACTGGAGCCCTATGCTGCCATTTCACGTTGCTAATCGGATTGGGCGTTTGTCATAGCGGTAGGATCCCCGCCGCTGGGCCAGATCAGGGTAGGGTTTCGAACCCCGCTCCAGACAGTCCCGGCAAGTGGAGTCGGAGCTCCAGCTCTAAATTCTGGGTTGACATCCAGTGGGATATTTGCGTCCGTGGGTGTGGGTGGCCCCCCCTCCTTGTATAGCTTGTGGGAGCCCGTAAAACCCTCCCGCCATAGGACTAACCGCCCTAATGGCTGGTTCAAAGATGGTTACGGTCACGGAATGAGCGTTAATCACGGCCATAAATCCTTCCACCACTTCATACAGTTCCCCAAAGGGAACAGTGTGAAGACACGTATGACGACGACATTGCTAAATAAATAAATGGAATTAAAAAAATTCTTTTAGGGCTTTTAAAAGTCTTTAAATTGCTTTAATTCTCTTTAAAACTACTTCAGATTACTCAAAATAGTGTAAACATTTTAAAAAGTTTATAAAAGTTACCAAAATCTTCAAAAAACTTCCAAAAACCTATTTAAACTGCTGCTTTGCATGTAAAAAAGCAAAGCAGCTTGACAGAAACATTGGGGGCGTGTCCAGTGAAACTGAGACCTCAAGGGGCGTGTCTCACTTACACTGCACGCTCCTGGGTCCGCGCTGGCTGCACTCCTGGGCGGCGTGACGTCATACGCTGCCCGGGAATGTGCTTTCTATTTCTCAAAGTTCAGGCGTCCCTGGAGCTGATCGGCAGGAGCGCGGGGTAAGTGCAAATACGGGGCTTGCACGCGCTGCAAGCCCCGTTCTGGAATTTCTGGCCCAACAAATCATGAATTTGCAGAACTTGTTCTCACAAGCTGGAGAAAAACGTCAAAACACTAAACAAATGTTATCAGACGAACCTCGACCTTTATTACAAACATTCCCACCATTTATTTAGACCTCCTATTGTTTGCCCTTCGAGGGTGATCTCCAAATTGTTATGTCTGACATTGGTGATAAGTACTCGATTGCCTTGGCCTGAGAACATGGAGTTTGATAGTGCTGTTATCGTTGTATTGTGTCTGAACATGTGGAACAGGATATCGTCCAGATGCTGCACATGCCTCTCCAAACCACAGTCTCTCTCCAGGAGCTCAAAGAGGCCTCTGAACAGGATCTGGCCCTCTCCCAGCTGTGCACCTTCATCAGAGATGGCTGGCCTCGCAAGGTGCCTGAGGAACTGTCTGCCTACTCCAGAGTTAAAGAGGAGCTCTCCTGCTGGAATGACTCCTATGTTGCATGTGGGCTCTGCACTGTGGTCCCAAGTGCCCTTCGTGCGCGTGTTTTATTCATGGCGCACGAGGGCCACTTGGGCATAGTGAAGTTCAAACAATGATGCCGAGACCTAGTGTGGTGGCCGGGTATCGACAGGGAAATCGAGGCCCTGGTCAAGGACTGTGCAGCCTGCCTTGTAAGTGGCAAGGCTGGCCACCAAGCTCCTCCACCCCTGCAACCCCTTGCCTGGCCCTCTCAGCCCTGGGAGCACCTGCAGCTGGACGTCTGCGGGGAGATCCATGGTGTCCCCCACCATCAACGGTTCCTAGTGGTGGCCTATGACATGCACTCAAAATGGCCAGAGGTCACTGCCGTGGGCTCCGTCACCTCTCAGGTCATCATCGATATCACACTCCTTGAGTCCCTCTTCTCCCGCTGGGGGCATCCAAAGGCCATCACCACAGACAATGGCCCCCAAATGGTCTCTTCGGAACTCTCCTCTTACCTTGAGAGCAAGGGCATCCGTCACATACTACCACCCCGAGTCAAATGGGGGGGTGGAGCGTTTTAACCAGACACTGAAAAATGGCCTCAGAGCACACCTATCCCAGGGGTGTGCGTTTGACAAGGCCCTCCTCCACACACTGCTGCACTACAGAGCCTCCCAGCATTCCACTACAGGGGTCTCAACCGCATCCCTCATGCTAGGCCGTGAGCTCATGCTGCCCCTTGGCAGGCTTCGCCCCTCGCTAGCTCAGAGCCCTGCTCCACGGGCTCAAGCCACAGTCGCTAGACAGCAGGAGAAGATGAAACTCCGCTTCGACCAGTCGAAGAGGGCCAAGGCGCCCAGCATCTCAGTCTCCGATTGGGTCAGAGTCCGCAGGCCTCACCGCAACAATAAGATGGCCTCGTTCTGGTCCTCCCCTCTCCAAATCAGCCGCCAACTTGGACCAGCCACTTTCTGCCTCACTGACGGCTCTCGGTGGCATGCCAGCCGCCTTCGGAAGGTGCCAGCACCCCCTGATGCGTGATTATATGGCCCTAATCCCCAAGTCTTACCCCCAGAGTGGCGGGATGCACATGTGGCTCAGCCAGCCAACCCTCAAGCAGATATTGTGCCTCAGCCTGCTCCTCACCAGTCCCCACTTCGGCCTGCTCTTCACCAGTCCGCACCTCGGCCTGTTCGTACATGTTCTCGCCCTGGCCACCTACAGGACTTTGTCATTACACTTCATGTTTGAAATTCTGTGAGGGGGGAGGAAATGTTATGTCTGACATTGGTGATAGGTACTCGATTGCCTTGGCCTGAGCACATGGAGTTTGATAGTGCTGTTATCATTGTATTGTGTCTGACATTGGATATAGGTATTCGATTGCTTTTGCCTGGGAGAGTGTGTTTGGATCAGCCATTAAAAGCAACATGAACTGAGCTCTGCATACGGCCTCTGGATTATCTTTGCAAACGCAACACATCCCCTGTGCACTTCCCCCCCTTCCCACCCTACTGCTCCTCCATAATGGGGCTCCAGTGGCTGCAGCAAGGCTGGTGGAAGGCTGCTGAATGTCAGATGCTGAGACTACAGATGCCCTTGAAGGACGCCCTCGACCAGCTCTGGGCCTGGAGGCCCCGGCTGCAGACTCCACCAACTCTGCATAGGCAGCAGCAGTCTGGGCTGGCTGTGTTGCAAGCGGTGGCAAGTGCAATGGGGAAGTGACAATGGCGGGAGCAGGAATGCTGTCATCCTGAGAGCACTTTCCTGCTCGACCGACACACTGGCACTCCCACGGGGCAGCAACTCAGCATCTGGAGCAATCTGCTCGAGTACAGATTGCTGGCCTGCTGCGGCACCGTGAGAGCCCCGGGGCAATGTGGCCGAACCAGCGATGATGGCAGCAGTCCGTGCTGGCGTTACATCAATCTGCGACTGCATGAGAGCAGTCTGAGATTGGATTGCAGCGGCCAGTGACTGAATTGCAGCACTAAGCTGTTGCGTTGCGTCGGCCTGTGCTGCAGCGGAGTGCTCCACACTCCTTGCCAGTCCATCAATGCTTTCGGGCACCCTTCCCATTGCATCCATGAGCTAAGTGTGCATGTTCAAGGCCTGGGTATTCATTTCAGCAAAGAGGCGCTCCTCCTCTGCGTCCAGTGCAGCAGAACGCGCTTGCCTACTCTCCCTCCAGGGAGATGGCCCCTGAGCTTCCCTACCCTCATGGCGTTGCTGCAGCCCGCTGGGTCCCGGAGCTTCGTCCTCATCAGACCCTTCCCCCCTGCTCCCCTCCAGGGAAGGCTGTCATCCTGAGATGTCCCAATGTGGCCATGGGCTCCCTCGGGAGACGCAGGCGCTGAGGCTCCGGCTTTCTCTTCCTCCTCGCCTGGGCCATCGTTCTCACTGCTTGGTTGAGGGACAGGCTGCTCAGCTGGTGGTTCACTATCTGAAAGCAAGGAGGTACAAGAGTGGCTTTAGCATCAGGACAGTGGGGCAGTAAGGGAGCAAGGACTGGAGATATTTAGTAAGTTGGATTGAAAGTGTAAAAGGCCAGTGTTGTGAGGGGCAAGTGGAATGAGAGAGGAGAGAAAGCTGATGAACTTACCATTGCTGTCCCCAAGGGGGTCGACCTCTCCAGCGGCCACGGCACCTACCACCTGGCTGGCAACGATGCTGTGGACGCACGCCTCCAAATCGCTGAGGGTCTGCAGCTCAGCCGGCCCTCCACCCATCCGTTGCTGCTGGTGCCTGTTGTGAGATAGCTTGGCCTGCAAGAAAAAGGACAGCGTCTGAGTAAATGTGCAGCCATGTGCTTGCCTGATGTACCTCCCATAGTTGAATAGCCTTTAATGTATGCAGCCATGTGCTTGCCTGATGTGCCTCCCATAGTTGAATAGCCCTTAATGTATGCAAGGTGTGTAATGTGCGTGTGTGTTTTATGAGATGGCCATAGGTCTTGGATGAGTGTTGGGCATTTGGGGTTTTTAAACCCTCTGGGCACAGAGTGAGGTTGAGATGGAGGGATGTAGGGCTATTGAAAAGCAGCCACTCACCCTGACCACCCGAGTAAGGTCGTTGAACTTCTTCCGACATTCGGTGTGGGTCCTGGGCACCATGCTCCTGGAGGAGACGTGCTGAGCCACCTCCCTCCACACTCTTCTATAATCGCGTGGCAATGGCCTCCTGCCACTCTGTGGGTAGCGTACTGATCTTCGGCGTTCCACTGCGCCAACCAGTCACCAAGGCCCGGTCACTGAAGCGCTGAACTCGTTCCCTGGGCCTCTCCATTCTTCTTTGCAGCAGAATTCAAGTTCAGGTCTGTCCAGGCCGAGATTGAAGGCTGCCATGAGCAGGGTGTGGCTGGAGAGCAAGATCGGCCCTCCCCTTTAAGAACTGGCCAGCGCCAGTGTGTCTGTGTTCCATTGTTAACTGCCATCACCTGAGCTTCGCCTGCGCTCTGAGTTAGTGCCTCGCTCCTCGGCGTTAGCGCCTTAAGAGAGGTGTGTAGCGCCTGATTTAGCGCTCCAATCACGTCCAGGGGCGAGTCTGCAGGCGATAATTAGCACCAGGCGTTAAACTTTGCGCACGGCCGATAATTGCACCCCAAACGGGGCGATACCAAATTTCTCCCCCTATATCTTTACTTATACAGATTTCTTTAAGTTCCTCATTCTCTGTAGACCCTTGGTTCCCCATTACCTCCGGAATGTTTTTTGTGTCTTCTACCGTGAAGACAAATACAAAGGGGTCGATTTTAGCTCAGGTGCGGGGAATTGTCGGGTTCCCCGAATTTGGTGTTTCCCACATGAATCTAAATGGGTCTGTGAGATTGATGCAATTTTCACTCAATTGGCCAATTGATTTCCAACGTGTGGGAAGCCTTGGCAATTGAGTATTTCTAGTCAGAAAGTCGCAGAATATGACGTCATCATTGCTGCTGCTTTTAGGGCCCACAGCAAGCCTTGCTTCTTCTGCAGGCTTCCAAGCTTCACCATTGAGATGGCACAGGAGCCTGCAGGAGCAACGGCCAGCGGGAGGGCAAGAGCTGCCCCCAGATTTGATGAGGCTTCACTCCAGGCATTGCTGGATGGTGCCAGGGCCCACAGGGAGGTCCTGTTCCCTTCTTCAGGGAGGAAGAGGCCTCCCAGTCAGACCAAGGCTGTGTGGCTACAGGTGGCTGGGGAAGTCAACTCCTTGGGGCTCACATGGCGCACCTGGATGCAGTGCAGGAAAAGATTCCATGACCTTCATTGCACTGGAAAAGTAAGTACTGTATCAAGTTTCCATCACCCTCAATCTGATCCCCATTGCCTTTCCTCACCAGAACTCAGCTTTAGCAATCTCTTCCTCCACATCCCACTTGACACTCACATCCATGCACCCTTATCCATTCCTTCTCTCTCTATGCTCACATTCACATAACTATTCCACCATGCAGCCCTCACACTCCCTCTCACTCTGATGCTTTGAACACAACTGACAACACACAGGGAGGGCCCTTGGTCTTGCAACCTCACTCCATCTTTGTCTCCTTCTAAGTATCTATGCTATGCAATCTCTGCACTCACTCCTTCATTCTCACTCAACCTCCACTTGTCTCCCTCATTGCAGGAAAAGAGATCCCACAACAAGAGAGAGCGAGCCAGGACAGGAGGAGGGCCACCCTCATTAGCCCAACTCACCCCCTGGGAGGAAGGCGTCCTGGAGATTGTCGGGGCTGACATAGATGCAGAAGTTGGGGAAGGAGAGACAGGTGCATCCCCGCAAGCTGGTGACAGAATAGTTTTCCATCTCTCTCATTGGCATTGCATGAGTCGCTGATAATGATTCTGAAGCTACATCATATGGACTTATGATCATCTGCAAAATGCAATGTGCATGTAACCTTGGCATCACATCTCTAACTTTTTCCTTGACTCCCCCACAGGACTATCGAGAGCCCCCGTCCCCAGTGTGCAGTAGGAAAAGCCTGAGACGCCAGAATCTGCAACTTCTGAGGGCGCAGCGACAGCAGAAATAAGCGCACCCAGCACCAGCGCAGACACTCACACCTCGGTGGGACCTTCGGGACATAGAGTAGAGTTGTCACCTGGTGTATTACAGCTCACAAGTGAGCATCAGCAGATTGTGGAGACAGGGACAGCAGTGGAGAGTCCTCGTCAGAGGGCGCAGGACTCTGCCAGCTCGGCTTAGCTGCATGTCGACCCTCTGCCTCTGGGTCCATCTGTAAGATCAGAGGTGATGGAACTCCAGGCACAGATGCAGGAGTCTCTGGAAGGTTTTGTCTCTAGGGTCGCTGCGAGTGTGGAGCGAATGAAGGAGTCCATAGCGAACATGAGCAGAGCCTTTGTGGAGTCATTGGCGCATGAACGCATCAACACGGAAAGGATGGCTACCTACGTGGAAATGATTGCTGCCTCCGTGGTAAGGCTGGCTACGGTAGAGGAGGAGGGCTACGGCCTTGGAGGACGTTAGTCGCCAGGGTATGGAAAACATGGTGAGTGTTCAGAATAGAATGACATCTCTTGAGGAGCGATGGGCATCTATTGAACAGAGAAACCAGACCTTCATGGAAGTCCTTCTGAATAGGACTGCCATTGCAGATACGGGTCCCCATGGCCCCCCTGATGTGCAGCAAGCCACTTGCAGGCACTGAGGGGGACCTGACCCATGAGAGGGAGGTTGGTGTCAGACCTCAAGGAAGTGGGGGTTCCTCTCCAAGCGCTCACACTTCCATGCCACTGCAGAGCCCTCGGTCAGAGCCCCGCCGGAGTCCACACCCAAGTGAGATAGACGTCTCAACCCCTGCACAGCCGCAGGAGCAGCAGACTGCTGACGAGCCCTCACAGGCTCACCACCCCAGAGGACGCCCGCCAAAGGTGTTGAGACAGGAAAGTGAGCAAGGGGCCTCCACATCTGCTGAAGCCACAGGGGAACCACTACGTCGGAGCACGCGTAAGAGGAAAATAAAGCACCAATAGTCAGAAGGGTAGTCACTTCGATGAAATGTTGTGTATTCTGTAAAAATGCCATCAGTTGTTTGTTTTGCATAAAAATTCTGATGGCAACTTCTGCAGTTATGGCGTGTGTCATTTCGCGAATGGGGCTGTAGGTCCTCTAATGCCAAGAAGGGAAGGAAAAAAAGGCCTCCCATGCTTCTGATAGATGCCTCAGTTGAGGAAGCGCTGAGTGAGGCTGGGAGAGGGGTTTTGCAGGAGGTCACACTGGAGAAGTGTGTGAGGCTCCAACCTTCCACAGGCGTGGTTAAGCCTGGTAAAAGTTGCCCCAGGCCTGAAATAACAAAGTCCTGCCACCTGCAAATGATGACTGCTCAAATCTCCTCTTTAATGGTTGACCTGCAGCTGATAGTCAGCAAGCCAATAGTGCTCACGCCAGGTTTCACAGGCATGATCCCCCACCAGGCGTGTTTTACGTGGGAAAAGGGTTAAACAGGCAAGGGCCTGTTAAAATGGGATTATAAAGGCCAATGAGTGCTGTTTAAGGGCCCTAAAGACGGCGGGACTGATTCAGGACCATCAGACACACCTGGGTTAAAATGGCTAGGTGTCGGGAACCAGGCGGGGGGGTTCCCGACCCCCAGGTTTTGCAATTTTAACACCCCATACGCCTCAAAGCCCGCCTAATGGCTGAGTTAAAATTGAGCCCAAAGTATTTGTTTAATTTCTCTGCCATTTCCTTATTGTCCATTATAATTTCTCCTGTCTCTGCCTCTAATGGGCCAATGTTTACTTTCACTAATCTCTTCCTATTTACATACCTATGGAAACATTTACAATCTGTTTTTATATCTCTTGCTAATTTACTCTCATATTCTTTTTTCTCTTTCCTTATCAATTTATTGGTCCTCCATTGCTAAATTCTAAAATGCTCCCAATCCTCAGGCTTACTACTCTTTTTGGCAACATAATGGCCCAGAAATTCGGGTCTCCACGGGTGAGTACGCACAGGATACTCACCCATAGGCCCGATGGAAGTGCCGGTTTCCTGTATGCACTGCGCATGCGCGGGAAACCGGCACTTCCGTTCCTCTGAACGAAGAGGTTCAGAGGTCGAACGCGTGCGCAGGGGAGGCTGCGCGTGCGCATCGAACTTCGTTTTTTTTTACAGGTTTTCCCAGGAGGGTAAGCCTGCAGAATTTAGAAATATAAAAAGCAGGTGTAAGGCCTGCTTTTTACAAGGTAAGTGGTGAATTAATTAAAATTAAAACTTTTTTCCACAGGTTTATTATTTTTAAATACTTTAAAGTAAGGTAAGTTGATTTTTAGCCCCGTTAGAAAATAAAATTATTTTTTTCAAAAATTTAAATTATTGTTTAAAATAGTTATTTCATGTAATTTATAGTTTATTTAAAAAATGTGATGTTTTTTAAAAATTTATTTGAAGATTTAGTGCTATTTTGGGGCCGTAGTATTTATAAGTCTTGACAGCACTTCCTGTCAGACTTATGAATGGAGCATTCCCTGCTCCGATTGGCTGCCCATGGCCCACGTGATCCCAGGGGACGCATCGAACTAACTGCGCCCCTAGGATACGCAAGCACTGCGCGCCGGCAGCTGGGCCAGGCCCCGGATCGGAATTCCACGGGGGCCCACAGCTCAACGGCCGGCGCGCAAGGTAAGTGCAGGTCGGGGGCTTGCACCCGCGGGAAGCCCCCAACCCGAATTTCTGGGCCTATAAGCCTCTTCTTTGATCTAATACTTTAACTTCTCTTGTTAGCCACGGTAGGACCACTTTTCCTGTGGGATTTTTGTGCTTTAAAGGAATGTATATTTGTTGTAAATTATGTATTAATTGCTTGTCCACTGTCATACCTTTTAATGTAGTTTCCTGATCTACCTTCGCTAACTCGCCCCTCATACCTACGTAGTTTACTTTGTTTAGATTTAAGTCCCTAGTTTCAACCTTAACTAAATCACTTTCATTCTCAATATAAAATTCTATCATGTTATGGTCACTCTTCCCTAAAGGCCCCTTTTATACAAGGCTAATTAACCCTTTCTCATTGCACAATACGAAGTCTAAAATAGCCTGTTCCGTAGTTGGTTTCTCAACATACTGATCTAGAAAACTATCTTGTATACATTCCATGAACTCGTCCTCCACACTATTACTGCAAATTTGTTTTACCCAGCCTATATGTAGATTAAAGTCCCCCATGATTCATGTATACCCTTGTTACATGCACCTCTAATTTCCTGATTTATACTGTTCTCTACATTACAACTACTGTTTGGGGGCCTATAAATAACTCCCACCGATGTTTAATGTTTTTTAATCTCTGCTGCCTTCCATCCTATCACAGACATTCCCCTTTGTTCTTTCCTCCCCCTCCCCCTCCCCCACCCCTTTCCCTGCCCCTACATTTGCTTAAAAATCTGTTACATCTCCAACTTTTTCCAGTTCTGACGAAGGGTCATCGACCTGAAACGTTAACTCTGTTTCTCTCTCTACAGATGCTGCCTGACCTGCTGAGTATTTCCAGCATTTTCTGTTTCATTTCAGATTTCCAGCATCCACAGTATTTTGCTTTTGTCCCATCAATGCTTTCTGCCCCTTGCTGTTTCTTAGCTCCACCCAAACTGATTCTACTTCTTGATTTTTCGAGCTAAGATCCTTTCTCTCTACTGTCTCTATCCCATCCTTTATTATCGGGGCTACCCCCCTCCTCTTTTTCCATTTTGCTTATCTCTTCTAAAAGTTAAGTATCCTGGAATATTTAGTTCCCAACTCTGGTCACTTTGCAACCACATCTCTGTAATGGCTAGTAGATCAAACCTATTCATTTCTATCTGTGCTATTAATTCATCTATTTTGTTGTGAATGCTTCACACATTCAGATATAGTGCCTTTAGCTTTGACTTCTTTATATTTTTCCCTGATGTCCCCTTAGTCACTGATGCCCTATTACCTTTATTACTCTCTCTGTCCCTTCCTGATCCACTCTGCTAATTTTTACCCAAATCTCTGCTCTGCTCTAGAGCCTTGACATTTCCCTTGCTGCTTTTAAATTTACTCTTTCCTGAATCCTCCCACCCCCCTTCCCCCCTTCATCATTAGTTTAAAACGCTGGTTATTCAATTCGCCAAGTCACTGGTTCCAGCCGGGTTTAAGTGGAGCCCGTCCCAATGGAACAGCTCTATCTTTCCCCAGTACTGGTGCCAGTGGCCCATGAAGCGAAACCCCTGCCTCCCACATCACTCTTTCAGCCACGCATTTTACCAATTATTGCCAATCCACCTCGCTGGTGCTGAAAATGAACTATTATAAGTGTGTAGTCTAATTCTTTCAGATATTAATTGTTGTTGGAGATTTTTTTTACTTTTCCTTTCTGTCTCTTTTTCTCGCTCTGTTAATCCAGTCTTTCTTTCCTTCTCTTTATTTCTCTTTCTGTACCTGATTTGACATTGAATATACCCATTCTAATTTACACTTCTTTTTCAGTCCTTGTACTGTTTATTTCTCAATCCCTCAATCTGATTGGTTAAGGAGATACACAGTTGCTTTCCCTGTTCACTCAGGTCCCAGGTGTCCTGTTTCATTCGCTGCAATGTTATCAGCTCGCATTTTCAGCAACTTGCCACGCAAAACATTTAAAAACCTAAGCATGCAAGGGCAAGTCTAACTAATGACAGATGCCGTTAGATTCCCTGCTACAGCTACATTGTTTTTCAGCCACAATAAATTGCAAGTCTCTATCACGGTCAGTACATTATATCTTCTATTTCTCACACTCTTTTGTTCCTTTCTCCTATACTAATTATTTGCATGTTCGTGTATTTGCCATCAAGAGATCAAATTCACCTACATTTTGCATAGACCATTTCAATATTCATGAGCTCCTCAGATCTGATCTATTTTTTGAAGTCCTACTACTTTAAAACCTACCTTCAATGACTTTCTTACTGAAATACAATAGTTTATGATGTTGCGTAAAACATGAAGTGTAAAATATTTTGTGCAACTATTGTATTTTCAACTGAAGAAAAGTTATTGTCCAGGACACCAGAAGCCATGCTTGTTTTAAAACCATATGGCTTAAATCTAATGAGTTTTTCCATGTCTTACCTGAATCTAATGTGCACAATGGTAGTTGATTATTTACAATAATTGAGCTGGAATTATTTTAGGTGGATTGAAAAACTGAAATTGTAACTAAAAAACTTTAGGGGTGGGGCTGGGTAGCATAGCGGGGCCAGGGCTTGAATCCAGCTCAAGCTGATGGAATGAATGTCCCCTTTGGTCTGCTATGACAGATCTCATTCAGAGAGATCATGAGGATGGATGTACCATACCTGATCTAGGAATGCTTATTTTATATTGGCACCAAGTGTCAAAACTAGAAAAGGTATCCCACTGTCCAGTACTGACATCTTTTATCTGGTTAGCACAACATTTACCCACCAAAAGCTTCTGAGAACTAAAATTAGAATGTTCTGTGTTGATTTTCCTGAACTCCATTAACACCCACCTTGGAACAGAATTGTTTGAATAGTGGAAGACCTCAACAACAGGCACTGCTAAAAGTGAGAGCTCCCCAGTGAATGATGGATACAAGGTCAGACCACTGTAGAGCATTCCAGGTCCTGGCCACTCTGTGCAGAAATATTTTTTCTAACCTCTCCCTTCATTCTTTTGGTGATGATCTTAAATTTTTGCCCTCTATTTACCAACTCACCAACCAATTGGAATAGGTTTTCCTGATTTACTTTTATCAAAACCTGTTATAATTTTGAACACTTTGAGCAGATCGCCTCTTAACCTTTTTTCTAACGAAAAGTGCCTCAGTTTCTGTATTGTATCCTCATAACTAAAGCCTCTCATTCCTTGTTATCATCTTAATGAACCCAGTCGGCACCTTCTCCATGGCCTTGATAGCCTTCCTAAAGTAAGGCACCCAAAACTGGACACAATAATCTAACTGCAGAAAAACATCCCAAGGTGCTTCATAAAGGTGTAATTAAAAATACAAGCCAAATAAGGAGATATTATATAAAAATCAGAATAGAGATAGGGCCACTAATGATAAACTCACAGGTAATGACAGCGAAATGGCAGAAATATTAAATAATTACTTTGTCTTGGTATTTACCAGGGAGACTAACATGGTAGACATGATGTTAGAAGAATAGAACAAAAAAGATTTAAGGACATTTAAGAGAGAAAGGGGGGAGGTAATTGATAAACTAATCAAACTTAGAGAGGCTAAAACCCCTTGTCCGGATAGATTACATCTGCGCATATTAAAAGAAGTTAGGGAAGAGATAGCAGAGGCACTATTACATATATAAAAATTCATTAGAAAAGGGAATAGTGCAAGAGGACCGGTGGACAGTTAATGTAATTCCTTTATATAAAAAGTTCATCCCTTCTAATATCTCCTTCTTTAGGTCAGTGTCTATTTGTTTCCCTTACACTTCTATTAAATATTTTGGAATGATTTTCTACATTGTTGTTGGCAGTTCTAGAAGCTTAGCCACGATCGATGTTAGGTCAACTGTTAACCTGGTTGATCCCTTTCTTCCTTTTTGAACAGAGGTGTTACCTTGGTAACTCCAGTCCTCTGGCACAACTTCCATGCCTTAATATATTTGAATGATGATTGTGGTCAGAGCCTTTGCTATTTTCTCTCTGAATTCCTTCAGCATTCTAGCATGCATGCTATCAGTGCCCAATGATTTTTCCACTTTGAGTTCGACCAATTTTTTAGTACTACTTCTGTATCTATAGTTAACTTTTCTAATTGCTCCAATTCATCCTCTTGTACATTTCATTCCCACCATAAGCTATCCAAAAACTGATCAAGATATGCATATCTTTACTAATGAAATCAAAATCAAGGGAATATTTTCAGGCCTCAGTTCTTATCTGTTCTATTTCAGTTGCCCAAACTTGAATTTTCCATCTACTAATAAATAATAATTCTGAACTTTTTTTAAGACAAGTTATTATCTTTGCTATGATATTTAAATATAGTATTAATGAATTCAGTGTTCAATTTTGTTTTTATCTCTGTAGACTTTAAGTATTTTGAAGATCCTTCTGATGAATTCAGGGATCAGGAAGGCACTGTTCTACCTCTGTGGAAGTACTTTTATGAGAAAGCTAAGAAATTGTCAGTTACTGGCATGTGCTGGTGAGTATTACGAAATGTAAAACAGGATATAAATTCAATAAGCAGCAGTGAAAGAAAAAAAAAATTGCATTAAACTTCTGTTAGAAACATTTTTTTGTCACACCAAGATCCTACAAACCTTAATGAGGTAAATGACTAGTCAATTCCTCATGGCCAGTCCACCAGGTAAACTCTATGCTCTTCTTTAAATAGTGCCACTGGATCTCTAACATCCACCTGAACCAGTAGAACAGGCAGAATTCATTTTGTTTTCACATCTTGTCCTAAAGATGACACCTCCAACAATACCTTAGTGATTCAGTATGGCCTGTACCATCAGCCTAGATTAGTACATGGAAAATTCAAATTCAAGAATGGGACTTGAACCCACAGTCTTCTAATTCAGAAGGAAGAATGCTATCAGCTGATCCAAACTGACAGTATGCCAACTGAGTCAAGTTGACACTATTACACAATTAGGTGACACAATATTCTTCTTCCATTGGCAATGTTCCAGCCAGTTTTAAAAAGTTCCACCGATGCCTACAATGAGAACTGCAAAATGTACAATTCACAAACCTTGAGCAATTGTGATTACATCCAGAGTTCCCACTCCCATCCCGATCCACTTACCTGATTGTCGTGGACCAGCCCCACAGGTTCCCAGCAGCAGCCGTCTGCCGCCCAAATTGCTGTTCCCACCCACCGGCCAGGCAGTGATTTCTGCCAGGTTCGGTGAGAGTCAGTGCCTGAATATTAAAATGAGGCCCAGGAGTTAAAGTGTCTCCCGACCTCCACATGCAAGCTTGTTACTCGCCTAGGTCCCTCGCATGAACCAATTCCGCTGTCGGTGGTGGAGGTGAAGGAATAGCACTGCTAAGTGGATGCTGTTCAATCTGTGTTATAAATGTGCCCAAAAATACTATACTGCAAAAATGAAGGATCTGACCATTAGACATCAGATAAAACCGGGGTCATGGTGCCAACTGTTCAACTATATGTCTACATAGAGTGTTACATAGAAGATAGGAGCAGGAGTAGGCCATTCGGCCCTTCGAGCCTGCTCCGCCATTCAATGAGATCATGGCTGATCATCCAAGTTCAGTACCCTGTCCCTGCCTTCTCCCCATATCCCTTGATCCCTTTAGCCTTAAGAAATATATCCAACTCTTTCTTGAATATATTTAATGAACTGGCCTCCACGGCCCTCTGTGGCAGAGAATTCCACAGGTTCACCACTCTCTGGGTGAAGAAATTCCTCCTCATTTCAGTCCTAAATGGCTTACCCCTTATCCTTAGACTATGACCCCTGGTTCTGGAGTCCCCGGCCATCAGAAACATCCTTCCTGCATCTAGTCTGTCCAGGCCTGACAGAATTTTATAGGTTTCGATGAGATCCCCTCTCAATCTTCTAAACTCCAGTGCGTATAAGCTCAATCGACACAATCTCTCCTCATACGTCATTCCTGCCATCCCAGGTATCAGCCTGGTGAATCTTCGCTGCACTCCTTCCATGGCAAGAACGTCCTTCCTCAGGTAAGGCGACCAAAACTGCACACAGTACTCAAGGTGCGGTCTCACCAAGGCCCTGTACAACTGTAGCAAGACATCCTTGTTCCTGTATTCGAACCCTCTTGCTACGAAGGCCAACATACCATTTGCCTTCTTAACTGCCTGCTGCACCTGCATGCTTACCTTCAGCGACTGGTGCACAAGAGCACCCAGGTCTCTTTGCACTTCCCCTTCTCCCAATCTATTGCCATTCAAATAATAATCTGCCTTCCTGTGTTTGCCACCAAAGTGGATAACCTCACATTTATCCACATTATAGTGCATTTACCATTTTTCTGCCCAATCACCCAACCTGTCCAAATCGTACTGGAGCTTCACGACATCCTCCTCACAGCTTACCCTCCCACCCAGCTTTGTGTCGTCTGCAAATTTGGAGATATTACATCCAATTCACTCGTCCAGATCATTAATATATATTGTGAACAGCTGGGGTCCTAGGACCGATCCTTGCGGTACCCCACTAGTCACTGCCTGCCACTCGGAAAACGACCCGTTTATTCCAACTCTTTGCTTTCTGTCCGCCAACCAGTTCTCTATCCAAGTCAATACCTTGCCCCCAATCCCATGTGCTTTAATTTTGCACGCTAATCTCTTATGTGGGACCTTATCGAAAGCTTTCTGAAAGTCCAAATACACCACATCCACTGGTTCTCCCTTATCTATTTTACCAGTTACATCCTCAAAAAATTCCAGTAGATTAGTCAAGCATGATTTACCTTTTGTAAATCCATGTTGACTTTGTCCGATCCTGTCACTGCTTTCCAAGTGCTCTGCTATTACATCTTTTATAATAGACTCTAGCATTTTCCCCACTACCGATGTCAGGCTTACCGGTCTATAATTCCCCGCTTTTTCTCTACCACCTTTTTTGAATAGTGGGGTAACATTAGCTACCCTCCAATCCATGGGTACTGTTCCAGAGTCTATCGAGTTCTGGAAGATGACCAGCAATGCATCTACTATTTCTAGGGCCACTTCCTTAAGTACCCTGGGATGTAGATTATCAGGCCCTGGGGATTTATCGGCCTTCAGTCCCATCAATTTTCCTAACACCATTTCCCTACAAATACTGATTTCTTTCAGTTCCACCCTTTCATCAGGCCCTATGTTCCCCGGCATCTCTGGGAGGTTATTTGTGTCCTCCTTTGTGAAGACAGAACCAAAGTATGAATTTAGTTGGTCTGCCATTTCTTTGTTTCCCATTATAAATTCCCCTGATTCTGACTGCAAGGGACCTACACTTGACTTCACCAATCTTTTTCTCTTCACATATCTACAAAAGCTTTTACAGTCAGTTTTTATGTTCCCTGAAAGCTTACTCTCATATTCTATTTTCCCTTTCTTAATTAATCCCTTTGTCCTCCTTTGTTGAATCCTAAACTGCTCCCAATCCTCAGGATTATTGCTTTTTCTGGCCAATTTATATGTCGTCTCCTTGGATCTTATGCTATCCCTAATTTCCCTTTTTAGCCACGGTTGAGTCACCTTTTTTGTTTTATTTTTATGCCAAACTGGGATGAACAAATTCTGTAGCTCATCCATTCGGACTTTGAATGTTTGCCATTGCCTATCCACCGTCAACCCTTTGAGTGCCATTCCCCAATCAATCCTACCCAACTCACTCCTCAGACCATCGTAGTTTCCTTTATTTAAATTGAGGACCCTAGTCTCTGAGTCTACTACTTCATTCTCCATCTTAATGAAGAATTTGTCCATATTATGATCGCTCCGACCCAAGGGGCCTCGTACAACTATATGAAATATCGTTTGGCAAGTTAACACAATTATAGATTTAAAAAATATATATATATAATCCAACCAAAGTAAGCATATCATTTCTAATCAAGAAAAAAATGTTCTTCTAAATCCGTAACACAATTAACTGAGTTCTGTCCTGAAAGTCACCAATTAGATTCTCTAGGAGGCTCTGTTGCATGAAAGTGTTTACATCATTCAGGTGAGGTTCTTCAGTTCTCAGCAGAGACTTAAAATGGGACATTACAAATAAAATGTGCATTTATATAGCACCTTATCACTTCTTTGAGAAACAGACCAACATACTTCGCATACAGTGTAGTCACTGATTCTAGGTATTTGAATGCACCTGCCATTTTAGCCGCAGTTTTCACCTCGTGGTGGTAGTGGGCGGTTTTGGGTCGGATGAGTGTTTTACACCGTGCCCGATTTTACGCTCCATTGACTTTAATGGAGTTTTTGAGTGCAACCAGTTCCGACAAACAGCAATGAGATGAAAGACCTGTCAGCCTGTTTTTCATAATGTTGGTTGAAGGATGAATTTGGCCAGGACATCAGGAGAATGCGTTGGTCTAATTGAAATAGTGCCATGAGATTTCAAACATCCACCTAAACCACAGAAACAGGCAAATGGGATCTCAGTTTAACAACTCATCTGATGGATATCGCTTCCAACAATACATCACTCCTTCAGTTTGACACTGGAGTGCCAGCTTAGATTATGCATCCAAGTCATGGAGTTGGGTTTGAACCCACAACCTGCTGACTCAGGCCAGAGTGCTGTCATAGAGCCAAGCTGACACTGCTGAAAATAAACATTGCTTCACATCCACTGACTAAATGTTGGTTGATTTTTTTTATTATTCATTCATCGGATGTTCGCGTCGTTGGCAAGGCAAGCATTTATTGCCCATCCCTTGCGAAGGTGATGAGCCGCCTTCTTGAATGATCTAGACGAGGGAACTAGATGTAATATCTCCAAGTTTGCAGACGACACAAAGCTGGGTGGGCGTGTGTGCTGTGAGGAGGATGCCGAGAAACTTCAGTATGATTTGGACAGGTTGGGTGATTGGGCAGATGCATGGCAGATGCAGTATAATGTGGATAAATGCAAGGTTATCCACTTTGGTGGCAAAAACAGGAAGGCAGATTATTATAGATTGGGAGAAGGGGAAGTGCAACGAGACCTGGGTGTCCTTGTGCACCAGTCGCTGAAGGTAAGCATGCAGGTGCAGCAGGTGGTTAAGAAGGCAAATGGTATGTTGGCCATCGTAGCGAGAGGGCTTGAGTACAGGAACAAGGATGTCTTGCTGCAGTTGTACCGGGCCTTGGTGAGACCACACCTTGAGTATTGTGTGCAGTTTTGGTCACCTTATCTGAGGAAGGATGTTCTTGCCATGGAGGGAGTGCAGCGAAGATTCACCAGACTGATACCTGGGATGGCAGGAATGACGTATGAGGAGAGATTGGGTCGATTGGGCTTATACTCGCTGGAGTTCAGAAAAATGAGAGGGGATCTCATTGAAACTTATAAAATTCTAACAGGACTAGACAGACTAGATGCAGGAAGGATGTTCCCGATGGCGAGGGAGTCCAGAACCAGGGGTCACAGTCAAAAGATATGGGGTAAGCCATTTAGGACAGAGATGAGGAGGAATTTCTTCACCTAGAGAGTGGTGAACCTGTGGAATTCTCTACCACAGAAGGCAGTTGAGGCCAATTCATTCAATATATTCAAGAAGGAGTTAGATATATTTCTTAAGGCTAAAGGGATCAAGGGATATGGGGAGAAGGCAGGGACAGGGTACTGAGTTTGGATGATCAGCCATGATCCCATTGAATGGCGGAGCAGGCTTGAGGGGCCGAATGGCCTACTCCTGCTCCTATCTTTTATGTTTCTTGAACTGCTGCAGTCCGTGAGGTGAAGGTACTCCCACAGTGCTGTTAAGGAGGAAGTTCCAGGATTTTGACCCAGCGACGATGAAGGAACAGCGATATATTTCCAAGTCAGGATGGTGTGTGACTTGGAAGGGAAGTTGCAGGTGGTCATGTTCCCATGCACCTACTGCCCTTCTCCTCCTAGGTGGCAGTGGTCATGAGTTTGGGAGGTGCTGTCAAAGAAGCCTTGGCAAGCTGCTGCAGTGCATCTTTTAGATGATACACAGTACAGCCACAGTGCATCGGTGGTGGAGGGAGTGAATGTTTAAGGTAGTAGATGGGGTGCCAATTAAGCGGGCTGCTTCGTCGAGCTTCTTGAGTGTTGTTGGAACTGCACTCATCCAGGCAAGTCGAGAGTAATCCATCACACTCCTGCTTTGTAGATGGTGGAAAGGCTTTGGGGAGTCAGAAGTTGAGTCACTCGCCAAGTTACTCACCGCAGAATACCCAGCCTCTGACCTGTTCTTGTAGCCACAGTATTTATGAGTCTGGCCCAGTTACATTTCTGGTGAATGGTGACACCCAGAATGTTGATGGTGGGGGATTCAGTGATGATAATCCCATTGAATGTCATGGGGAGGTGGCTAGACTCTCTCTTGTTGGAGATGGTCATTGCCTGGCCTTGTATGGCGCAAATGTTACTTGCCACTTATTAGCCCAAGCCTGAATGTTGTCCAGGTCTTGCTGCATGCGGGCACAGACTGCTTCATTATCTGAGGAGCTGCGAATGGAACTGAACACTGCATTCATCAACAAACATATGACCTTATGATGGAGGGAAGGTCATTGATGAAGTAGCTGAAGACGGTTGGGCCTAGGACACTGCCCTGAGGAACTCCTGCAGCAATGTCCTGGGCCTCCAACAAGCACAACCATCTTCCTTTGTGCTAGGTATGACTCCAGTCAGTGGAGAGTTTTCCCCCCGATTCCCATTGACTTGAGTTTTACTAGGACTCCTTGAAGCCACACTCGGTCAAATGCTGCCTTGATGTCAGGGGCAGTCACTCTCGCCTCACCTCTAGAATTCAGCTCTTTGTTTGGACCAAGGCTATATTGGGGTCTGGAGCCAAGTGGTGCTGGCAGAAACTAAACTGTGCATTGATGAGCAGGTTATTGGTGAGTAAGATGATAGAACAGTGCCAATCGTGGAAGTGAAGAAACAGCATTGCTGTGTTGTAAATGTGCCCAAAAATACTTTCCTGCAAAAATGAAGAATCTGAGCATTAGATATCAGGCTGTTATATTAATGTTCTTGCAGCTTTAAAAAAAAAAAAATTAGTGCTTATCCTGTATGAGCCTTTGAATAATGTCATTTCAATGTGTGCCCTTTAATCATTTTAGCTACTTTGCTAAACCGATCGATTAGTGATTAGTGATCAATGCCCATTGGCACTATTAAAATTCCAGACTGCATAATGTTAATAGTATGTACTGCTGGGGACAGATGATGCAATGCTTGTCTTGAGTTCTAATGTGCTATACTGTACTACACAGTGTTGTGATGCAAGTTCACATTCATACAATTAAATTTCCAATTAAAAACCACCATGCCATTGGGAAGCATAGAACAGATAATCTCCCACAGGAAGAAAGGGAAAACAGTTGGGGCAGTCATCTGGGTGCTCTGTGAACTGCCAAGAATTTGGCTAGGAACAGCATTTGCAGAGGCCAGATTGTCTCTTGCTCATCTCTTCGACTGGAATAGCTATTTAGCATCAGGGCATAACAAGAGGAGAAAGAAAGTAAGATAATAATAAGTAATTTGTATATTCTGTTTGTAATTTTCAGGAATCCCAGATACCATGACCTTTTTGCAGTTGGACATGGCTCCTGTAAGTTGGAATTTAAAATGACTTTTACTGCATGGCAGTTAGCTTAATTTGTGTTTATGCACATGTTATACACATATTACATATAAGTTTTAAAACCACTTACAAGGAGTTTTAATGAAGATATTTGCTACTATTCTAAACATTCACTCTGCTTTAACTCTATGATTTGGAGTCCAATGCAGACAAGAGAAAGGAGACTAATTATTTCAACCTAGCCAGGATTGGAAGTGACAATGAGCTCAGTTTAGTCAATAATGGAGATGTGTCCACAGTACAAGGTTAATTTAATAATGCCAGTTTTCCTAAATTTTAACTGAAATGTATTGACAAGTAAATCATAGAATCATAGAATGATATAACACAGAAGGAGGCCATTCGGCCCATCATACCTATACTGAGCTATCCAATTATTACCACACCCCTACTCTTTGCCTATAGCCCTGCAAATTTTTCCCCTTCAATTATTTATCAAATTTCCCTTTGAAGGTTGTTATTGAATTTGCTTCCACCACCCTCATAACAACTTACTACATATTTTTTTTTCCTCATTTCGCCCCTGGTTCTTTTACCTATTACCTTAAATCTGTCCTCTGGTTACCAACTCTTCTTTCACTGGTAACAGTTTCTCCTTAAACAATCAAAACCCTTCATGATTTTGAACAACTCTATCAAATCTTTTCTTAACCTTCTCTGCTCTAAGGAGAACAACCCCAGCTTTTCCAGTCTCTCCACGTAACAGAAGCCCCTCATCCCTGGTACCATTCTAGTAAATCTCTTCTGTACCCTCTCTAATGCCTTGATATCCTTCCTAGAGTGTGGTATCCAGAAATGGAGACAATACTTCAGCTGGGGCCTAACCAGTGTTTTATAAAGGTTTAACATAACTTCCTTGCTTTTGTACTCTATGGGCTCAATTTTGCCAGGCCCGAGGAGGCGGGTTTGGAGGCGTGTGAGGTGTTAAAATTGCAAAAATGGCGGGCGGATCCGATCCCGCCTCCAGCCCGCCTCCGAGCAATTTTCCCAAAATCGGGGTTTCAGACCCCGTTTCCATCCCGCCTCCAGTTAAGTGCCTCTATAATCCCATTTTGAGAAGCCTTTGTGAACTTAACACATTTCCCCCGTGCTGCATATCTCCTTTGGAACATGCCAGTTAATCCTGGCGGCCTCACAAGTGGATGGCTTACTAACAGCTGCAGCTCCACCATTATAAAGGAGTTTTCAGCAATGATCATTTGCAGGTGGCAGAACTTTGTTGTCTCAGGTCTGGGGGAACTTTTAGCGGCCTACTCATTGTTGTGGAAGTTTGGAGTCTGAGACCCATCTCCAGTGTGACCTCCTGGGAATCCCCTCTCCCCACCTTGACTGAGCGCTTCCTCAACTGAGGTATAAACCAGAAGCATGGGAACCATTTATTTCCCTTCCTCCTGGACATCAGATTCAGACGAAGACCGGCCGCGGCAGCAGCAGCACTCGGAGCAACAGCAGCACTCGGAGCAACAGCAGCACCAACAGCAGGAGCAAGAACAGGAGCTCCAAGCTGCTGCTCACCCACCTGAGGCTGCACAGGCCAGAAGGTGCCAGCGCATGGAAGCACGTTGCCGCAGGAGATACCCCAAAACAGGGTCTACAGACAGAGGATGACATGACTGAGCAGCATTGCCAAAGGAGGCTCAGTCTTTCGCGAGAGGTAGTGGGTGACATCTGCGCAATGTTGCAGCAAGACCTGGAGCCCAGAGGAGCGGGTGGACACCCCTTACCGGTGGCCGTCAAAGTCACCACTGCACTCAACTTTTTTGCTTCAGGCTCATTCCAGGGATCAACAGCAGACATCAGCGGCATCTCCCTGGCGGCCGCACACACTTGCATCATGCAGGTAGCAGATGCTCTCTTTGCCATTGCGCACAATTACATCAACTTCTCCAAGGATCAAGCAAGTGTAACTGCGCGTGCAGTTGGATTTGCTAACCTGGCAGGCTTTCCAAGGGTGCAGGGCGTCATTGACTGCATACATGTGGCCCTTAAGGCACCCCATCACAATCTAAGTATTTTTGTCAACCGCAAGGGCTTCCACTCCCTCAACGTGCAGCTGATGTGTGACCACAAGAAGGAAATTTTGCAAGTTTGCGCCAAGTACCCTTGCAGTTGCCATGACTCCTTCATCCTGCGGCAATCTAGTATGCCTCCGCTCTTCAGTCCACCAGACCAACTTTTCAGATGGCTACTTGGAGACAAGGACTATCCCCTGAAGACGTCGCTAATGACGTCATTGAGGAGCCCATCCAACAAAGCTGAGGAGCGCTACAGCTCCAGCCACATTTCCACCAGATCCATAATAGAGCAAACTATCGGCTTGCTGAAGATACGATTCAGATGCCTTGATGGATCAGGGGGAGCCCTGCACCCAGAATCGTTGTGGTCTGCTGTGCACTTCACAACATGGCACAGCATCGTGGCTTGCAGCTGCCTGAGGTACAAGTGGCTCATTGCATAGCCTCCTCAGATGAGGAGGAGGAGGAGAGTGACAACGAACAGCTTGCGGAGGCGCATCAACCAGCGCCAGCAGCACGCGAGCACATTGCTGCCCGGGATGGAAGGGACACACTCATCTTAGCCAGATTTGCTTAGCCTGCCCAATCAAACACTGTTGCCTCGCACCTTCTTACCAAAGCATTGACAATGGCCAAGAACCTGTGGATTCCCATCACTCTGACCACCATACTGACAATTGCAAGTCACCCTAAGCACTCAATGTGGAAGTCCCATTTGCAAAATGACACAGGCCACAACTTCAACAGTTTGCCATCAAGTTTTTTTTATCACAAAGTCACAGATGGCTTTCCAAAAATAAGCACAACAGAACACCCAAGTGACTACCCTTGTGACTACTTGTGCTTTATCTTCTTCTTACGCGTGCACCTACGTGGTGCTTCCACTGTGGCTTCAGCAGACGTGGAGGCCCCTTATTCACTTTCTTGCTGCACCTGCCTCGACACCTTTGGGGTTGCGAGCCCGTGAGGGCTCGGTAACAGTCTGCTGCTCCTGCGGCTGTGCAGGGGGTGAGACGCCGATCTCAGTTGGGTGAGGACTCTGGTGGGGCTCTGACCGAGGGCTCTGCAGTGGCATGGTCTGGTGGGTGCTTGGAGAGGAGCCCCCACTTCCTTGTTCTCTGCCACCAACATCCCTCTCATGGGTCAGGCCCACTTCAGAGCTAGCAAGTGGCTAGCAAGCACCTTGCTGCAGTTCAGTGGGCCCATGAGGACCCGTTTCTGCACTGGAAGTCCCACTCCAGAGGACTTCCATGAAGGTCTGGTTTCTCTGCTCAATAGCTGACCATCGTTCCTCAAGAGATGTCAGTCTATTCTGAACAATGACCATGTTTTCAAGACACTGGCGACTAAGCTCCTCCATGGCCGTAGCCATCCTCTCCTCTACCGTAGCCATCCTCTCCTCTACGGTAGCCAGCCTTACCACGGAGGTAGCCATCCTTTCCATGGAGGTTGCAATCCTTTCCGTGGTGATGCATACATGCACCAACACCTCCACAAAGGCCCTGCTCATGTTAGCGATGGACTCCTCCATTTGCTCCACACTCGCAGCGACCCTGGAGACAAAACCTGCCAGAGACTCCTGCACCTGTTCCTGGTGTTCCAACACCGCTCTCCTTCTGGATGGACCCGGAGGCACAGGGTCGACATGCAGCTGAGCCGAGCTGGGAGAGTTCTGCGCCCTCCGCCGAGGACTCTCCACTGCTGTCCCTGTCTCCACCATCTGCTGATGCTCACTTGTGAGCTGTGATACACCAGGTGACAACTCTACTCTATGTCCCGAAGCTCCCACCGAGGTGTGTGTCTGCGCTGGTACTGGGTGCGCTTAATTCTGCTGACGCTGCGCCCTCAGGTTGCAGCTTCCTCTGAGGAGTCTGGGGGCTCAGGCTGTTCCTCCTGGACAGTGGGGAGGGGGGCTGTCGATGGTCCTGTGGGGGACTAAAGGAAAGAGTTACATGTGAGATAAACATTACATGCACATTGAATTGTGCAGATGATCATAAGTCAATCTGTTAGAGCATCAGAATCTATATCAGTCACTCATACAATGTCAATAAGAGAGATGAAAATCTATTCTGTCACCAGCTTGTTCTGATGCGCCCGTCTGTCTGTCCCCCACTTGTGCATCCTCCTCCACTCCCACGATCTCCAGGGCCACCTCCTCTGCAGTGGTGAGCTGGGCTATTGAGGGTGGCCCTCTCCCTCTTTTTGTGGGCTCTCTTTTCCTGCAATGAGGGACACAAGTGGAGGTTGAGTGAGAATGAAGGAGTGAGTGTAGAGAATCTATAGCATAGATGCTTAGAAGGACACAAAGATGGAGTGAGGTGCCAAGACCAAAGGCCCTCCCTGTGTGTTGTAAGTTGTTCTCATTGCATCACAGTGATAGGGAGTGTGAGGGCTGCATAGTCGAATAGTTAAATGAATGTAAACATACAGAGAGAGGGAATGGTTAAGGGTGCAGGGTTGTAAGGGTCAAGTGGGATGTGGAGGAGGAGGTTGACACAGCAGAGTGCTGGTGATGAGAGGCGATGGGGATCAGATTGAGTGTCATGGGGATGGAATGCTCATTTTTCCTGTGCGGAGAAAGTCATGAAACCTCATTCTGTACTGCAGCCAGGTTCTATGAAATGGCATTCACCTCCTGTGCCACTTGCAGCCACACAGCTTTGGTCTATTGTGGAGGCTTTTTCCTCCCTGAAGAAGGAAACAGCACTTCCTTATTTGCTCTTACTCCCTCCACCAGAGCTTGGAGGGAGTTCTCATCGAATCGGGGTGCACACTTTAGTCTGGTGCCGGACATGGTTTTTGCACGAATCCCTCAGAAGTATTATGCTAAAGTTGAAAAGCTGAAAAAGAACCAAGGCTGCTTGCAGGCCTTAAATGCAGCTGCATAGATGATGTCATCGGATGCGAGTTCCAGCATCAAAATACTCATTGGGCCAGGGGCTCCCACACGCTGGAAATCAAGTGCCCAATTAGGGCAAAATCGCTCATGTGTCCCGCCTCACATCGGAGGTGGGGTCCGGACACGATGACCACCTGACACACCCCCAGCCCGACCCCGATGACAAAATCCAGCCCTTTGCCTCTACTTATGAAGTCAGGGATCCTGTATGCTTTCTAACAACCTTCTCAACTTGTCCTGCCACCTTCAAAGATTTGTGTGCATACACCCTCAGGTCTCTCTGTTCCTGCACCCCCTTTAAAATTGTACCATTTAGTTTATATTGCCCCTCATCATTCTTCCTACCAAAATGTATTATTTCACACTTCTCTGTGTTAGATTTTATCTGCAATGTGTCTGCCCATTTCACCAGTATGTCTATTGTTGTGTATGTACCTTTAAGGGAATAACTGGTCTCAGACTGCAGTACCGGCAGTGACCACCCCTGTATAAAAGGCCCTAGCAGGCTTCTGTAGTTTCAGTTTCCAGGTTGTCTCCATTCAGTAAAGACTTGTTATAATCAACTCCTGCAGTCCGTGTCTCAATTATACACGGACATAATACTGGCGACGAATAAGAAACAAACTTACCTGCAACTCGGCAGCACCTCAGACGACGTTATTGAAGGTCGGAGCCAGAAGAAAGAAAAAAAAAATAATCCAAAGAAACTTGAGAAACGGGCGTCGACCGTGGGCAACCGCCCTCCAAATCATCGAATTGAAAAATTGTAGGAGAGACTGTCGAGAGCCAGGCTTGCTTCTCCAGTCTGTGGTTTCCCAGCTAATCGGGCTGGTGGCAGGTAGTGCACTGATCCTTCCTGGGCTGCGGCGGGCTAGAGCTCGATCGAGTGGCTCTGCAACGGGGCCGGGCAGCGAGTCGGGAAGCAAAGAGAGAGAGAGAGGGTGGAGCACTCAGGGCGCGGCCGGTGCTTCGAAGCCGGGCAGCGTTCGGACCTAAGAAGAGGGAGGGAAGTGTCCCAGAGGGTCCGCTCCACGACGGGAACGGTTCTTCAATTAACGGAGCAAACATTGAAGCACGATAGCAAAATAAAAATACCGCGGAGAGCGGCGTTGGCAGCAGCGATCGGGGAGGCGCGAAGACCATAGGGCGTCGCCATTACAGGATAGTAAAATAGATATAATCGCCAGCAACAGCGTTGGCAGCAGCGGCGGGAAAGCGCGGGAGGCGCCATCTTAACTCGGCGGGGAAGAAGGAAAAGTGCAGGAGGCGCCATCTTAGATTTTCAAGATGCCAAAGACTGGCGATATCACTGCCTTCGATAATGCAATAGAAGACTGGACCACGGATGTGGAAAGAGTCGAGGTATATTGCGAGGCAAACGAAATAGCCGATGAGAAAAAGGCATCGGTATTGCTAAATTTAATGGGCGCAAGAACGTACGGCCTATTGCGGGACCTGATTACTCCAGCCAAACCGAAGGCGAAGAGTTTTAACGAAATTGTTGCTATCCTACAGGAACACCTAAATCCTACACCGCTGCTGATAGCAGAAAGATTTAAATTCCACAGGAGAAATCAGCATAAAAATGAGAGCAATGCTGATTACCTTATGGAACTACGCAAGCTATCAAAGCACTGCCAGTTCGGAGCAGGACTGGCAGATACCTTACGGGACAAATTTGTCTGTGGACTCCTGAGTGAAGGAACCCAGGAGAGGTTACTCTCAGAGAATGAGCTGACGCTAGATAAGGCTTTCAGCGTGGCAGTATCGTACGAAGCAGCAGCAAGGGGAGCTGCGGAAATACAACAAAAGCCACAGGAATACGGCACCCACGAAATGACACGGGGATTTGCAAAATGTTATCGCTGCAGCAGAACAAACCATGACCAGAAGGACTGCTGGTCCAAGGACAAAATATGCAGGCAATGCGGAAAGATGGGACACATTGCACGAGTTTGCAGGTCTGGGAAGAAGACCAACAACAACAAAAAGGCTACTAAGGAACCGTACAGGAAAGTACAAAAGATGACGGACAGTAGTTCCGAAGACCAGATGAGTGATAGTGAATCCGGGAACAAGAGACTAAGCTGTCTCAAACTTCACAACATAATCACAAAAGAGGATCACCGAACCATTTGGGTCACCCTCACGATAGCAGGGTCCCAAGTCAAAGTGGAATTGGATACAGGATCAGCTCTAACCGTCATGAATCGACGAGACTACGAGCGGCTATTCTCACACATACCCTTGAGAGAGACATCCATTGTCTTGAGGACATATACGGGGCAAAAAGTATACCCCAGAGCAAAAATAAGGGTGCCTGTTGAATACAACGGCAAGAAAATAAGGAAATTGTATCTCTACATTCTGCAAGATGGTGGACCACCGTTATTGGGACGTGAATGGATCAGAAAGATAAGTTTAGACTGGCACTCCATTCAGGCACTGACGGTGGCTGGTAAAAAGGATGACGACGTCACTCCTGGACGATTGTCAACAATCTTAGCTGACACCAAAGAGGTATTTCAACAAGAACTGGGCACTCTTAAAAGCGTAACCGCCTCGATAAAAATAGAGGAGAATGCAATTCCCAAGTTTTTCAAAGCAAGACCGGTACCATATGCAATTCGCCCAGCCATCGAGGCAGAGCTGGAGAATCTGGAGAATGCAGGCGTGTTATCTAAGGTAGACTGGAGCGAGTGGGCGACACCCCTCGTTCCTGTCATGAAAAAAACGTTAAGCAATAAGTCTGAGGAGCCAAGGAAGGTTCGCATCTGTGGGGACTTCAAGGTGACAGTGAACCCAGTCCTTCACACAGTACAATATCCTCTTCCAAGGATAGAAGATATCTTCGCCTCACTATCTGGAGGGAAGCGTTTTACAAAAATTGACCTAGCACAAGCATATTTGCAGATGGAGGTTGAAGAATCCTCTAGGAAGTATCTCACGATAAACACTCACAAAGGTCTTTACCAGTATAATTGACTGGTATTCGGAGTAGCATCAGCTCTGGCGATATGGCAAAGAGCGATGGAACAAGTCCTGCAAGGGATTCCGGGGACTCAGTGTTACTTGGACGACATCCTAGTGACAGGTGAAGATGACAGTGAACACCTTGCCAACCTAGAGCAGGTGCTCACTAGACTACGTGAACATGGGCTACGAGCCAATCACCCCAAGTGCGAGTTTTTTAAGAAACAGATATCGTATTGTGGCCACGTGATTGATGAAGAGGTGTTGCATAAGTCCCCTGACAAAATTGAAGCGGTAGTTAAGGCTCCAGCGCCTGAAAATGTGTCGCAACTGAGGTCATTCCTCGGATTGGTGAATTACTACCATCAGTTTTTGCCAAATTTGTCCACAATTCTGCATCCACTGAACGCCCTACTACGAACGGGAGTAGCATGGAAATGGAGCGATGAATGCAAGCGGGCCTTTCAGAAGAGTAAGGACCTAATCACTTCAAGAGAAGTATTGGCTCACTACAACCCATCACTACTGATAAGACTGGCGTGTGATGCGTCTCCCTATGGCATTGGGGCGGAACTGTCACATAAATTCCTTGATGGTTCAGAGAGGCCGATAGCTTTTGCGTCACACTCGTTAACTTCAGCCGAGCGTAACTACGCCCAGATTGACAGAGAGGCCCTCAGCCTGGTGTGGGGGGTGCAGAAGTTCAATCACTACCTGCACGGTCAGAAATTTACTCTCCTAACTGATCATCAACCTCTCGTCTCCATTTTCAACCCTCAGAAGGGCGTACCGATAATGACGGCACAACGGCTACAGAGGCGGTCCCTTTTCCTAGGGGCTCACCAATATGACATCGAGTACAAAGGAACTAAACAGCATGGGAATGCTGAAGGATTGTCGCGCCTACCGTTGCCGACGGTGGAAGAAGAACTGGCAGTGGATCCAGTGGAGTTATTCCACTCGACTATAGTCGAATGTCTCCCTGTGACGAATGCAAACATAGAAAAGGAAACACGAAATGACCCGACACTCTCCTGGGTCTATGATTTAACGGTGAAGGGATGGCCAGCACATGGCGAACCACTGCTGCCAGCATTCTCGCCGAGAAGAGAACAGCTGTCAGTGTGCAGAGGAACCTTGATGTATGGATCCAGAGTAGTAATTCCACACAAATTGAAGGATAGAGTGCTCAATGAGCTTCATGAGGGTCATCTGGGAGGGGTAAAAATGAAGAACTTAGCCAGAGCGTTTGTGTGGTGGCCAGGAATCGATAGAGAAATCGAAGAGATGACCAAGAGCTGTACAGGATGCCAGAAGGTCCAAAACGCCCCACCACAAGCCCCTCTACATCCATGGGAGTGGCCCTCATCTCCATGGCAAAGGGTGCACATTGATTTTGCTGGTCCCTTTATGAACTCGATGTTTTTAATTGCGGTGGATGCACATTCAAAGTGGCCAGAGGTAATAAAAATGTCCTCAACCACCACAGAAAAAACTATCACAGTCTTACGAACCATATTCGCCAGGAATGGGCTGCCTGAACAGATTTGCTCTGACAATGGACCACAGTTTGTGTCTGAAGAGTTCCGGAGGTTCTTAAAGAACAATGGTGTTAAGCATTACACATCCGCTCCATATCATCCAGCCACTAATGGATTGACCAAGAGGTTTGTTCAAACATTCAAGAAGACTATCAAGGCAATGTGTAATGAAGATATACTCCTACAACACAAGGTGGATAACTTCTTGTTTGCATACTGGAATGCGACACATGCGGTTACCAACCAAACTCCAGCCATGATGTTCTTCAATTGAAGACTAAGATGCCGCTTGGATTTGGTTAAGCCAAACGTCAGAAGAGATGTGGAGAACAGGCAGTTTCAGAATATGAATGAAAGGCCGACCAGGAGTTTTAAGATAGGTCAACCAGTTTTGGCCCGGGACTACCGCACAGAGAAATGGCAGCCAGGAACGATCTGTACACGGCAAGGACCTCTAATGTATACCGTGGACGTTGGGGAGAGCATTGTAAGACGCCATGCTGACCAGATTCTAGAGTCACTGGAAAACGTCAACTCCACACCACGATCTGATACACCTGACGATGAAACCGAAGTACCAATTGCATCTACCGCAGAATCGGTGATATTGGAAGCAGACGAACCAAACAACGACATTGATCCCGACTCAACCTTGCCAGAAGAACCTGATATCCCAAAGAGGCGTTATCCAGACAGAATCAGGAAGCCTCCTCAAAGACTGAACTTATACTTGCTTAACTTCCACCAATGTATCTAGCAACCGTAATTGTAATTGTAATTAGTTATTATTTAGTTGTTAAATGAATGTTATGTACTGTTTATCTAAAAGGGGAGGAATTGTTGTGTATGTACCTTTAAGGGAATAACTGGTCTCAGACTGCAGTACTGGCAGTGACCACCCCTGTATAAAAGGCCCTAGCAGGCTTCTGTAGTTTCAGTTTCCAGGTTGTCTCCATTCAGTAAAGACTTGTTATAATCAACTCCTGCAGTCCGTGTCTCAATTAGACACGGACATAATATCTATGTCCTCCTAAAGTCTATTACTATCCTCTTCATTGTTTACTATGGCCCAGAAATTGGTGTCGGGGGCTCCCCGCGGGTGCAAGCCCCTGACCTACACTTACGTGGCGCGCCGACAGCTGAAGCCTGGCCCTGCGTGGACTTCCTGTCAGTGGCCCGGTTCAGCTCCCGGCGCGCTGTGCTTGCGTGATCCAGTGGCGTAGTTAGTTCAATGAGCCGGCTGGGATCACGTGAGCACTGGGCAACCAGTCGGAGGTTGCGAAAGTTCATTCATGAGTTTGATAGTAAGAACTGTCAAACTCATGAAAACTCCGGGCGCCCAAAACAGTACTTAAACTTCAAATAAAAGTTTTTAAAAATCCCACTAATTAAATGAACTATTAATAACTAAAAAACTAATTTAAACAATTATTCAAATTTTTGAAAAAAATAATTTTTTAACAAATCGGGTCTAAAAATACACTTACCTTACTGTAAAGTCTTTATTAAAAATAATAAACCTGTGGAAAAAAAATTCTAACTTTAATTAATAGACCACTTACCTTTTAAAACTAAGTACTTACGTCTGCTTTTTTCTCGCGTAAAAACTGGAGGCCTTATCGCACGGGCAACCCTGTAAAAAAAAAAGGAATTTCAGCGCGCACGCGCAGACTCCTGCGCGCACGCGTTCCACCTCTGAACCCCTTGGTTCAGAGGAAAGGAAATGCCAGTTTTCCGCGCATGCGCTGTGCATGCTGAAAACCGGCACTTCCATCGGGCCCACGCGTGAGTACACGGTGCTTACTCACGCGTTGGGACCCGAATTACTGGGCCTATATTTTCGAGTTTCATGTCATGTGCAAACTATGACATTTTGCCCTGTGTACCCAAGTGTAGGTCATTAATATATATCAAAAGGAGCAGTGATCCTAATACTGAACCCTGGGAAACACCAATGTATACCTCCCTCCAGTCTGAAAAACAACTGTTCACCACTGCTCTCTGCTTTCTGCCCCTTAGCCAATTTCGTATCCACGCTGCTAATTCCACCTTTAATCCCATGGGCTTCAATTTTGCTAACTGTTAGGAATTATTGATGTGCTTCACCTGGAGTATTGTAGAAAGAATTAATTTGTGTGGCTGAGTGGTTGGTTAATAAATGCTTATCCCCACTCCCACCTCTAGGAACTGCAGTTCAGTATCTAACCAGATTCAAGTTTTTGTCCTAAAGTTTTTTACTTTTGTCCTGGACGTTGGGACGTCAGCTTAATACTGGCAAGTCTAAAGCCATCCTTTCCCATTCCCATCAGAAACATTGCACCTCAGTCAGCAATGTATTCTTCTCCCCAGCTGCTCAGTTGATTGAACTTGAAGTTGTGTACCCTGAGCTGAACTTCAAATGCCATATCTAGTACATTGAAAAGACCACTGACTTCCACCTCAGTGACATCATTGGAGCAGCAGTAGTCCATTCAGCCCCTTAAGCCTGTTCCACCATTCAATTGGATCATGTTTGATCTGTCCTTCAACTTCACTTACCCGCCTTTGCTCCAACCTTACCTTAACTCTGTCCTGAAGAGAAGAATCCAATTACTCAGATTACTTATCGACCTTACACCTTCACTAACTGAGTTTTGTTGTGCAACCAAAGCCTAGGATCAGGATTATGCCATTCAACCCCTGTTCCACCATTCAATTAGATCATGACATTTACCCACTTTTGATTTATATCCCTTTATACCCTTACCTAAGAAAAATCCATTGATCTCAGTCTTGAAAATTTCTATTAATCCAGCACCCATAGCCTTTTGGGGAACAGAGTTCCAGATTTACACTACCCTTTAAATGAAAATGTGCTTCTTGATTTCACTCCTGAATAGCCTAGTTCTAATTTTAAGATTGTGTCGTCTTGTTCTGGATTCCCCCACCAGAGGAAGTAGTTTCTCTGTATCTAGCGTATTGAATCCCTTTATCATTTTAGAAACTTCGATTAGATCACCCCTCAACCTTATAAACGCAAAGGAATACTAACTAAGTTTATTCAACCTGCCCTTATAATTTAACCCATTAGCCCTGTTATCATTCTGGTCAATCTTCAGAGCCCAAAACTGAATATAGTACTCCGGATGAAGTCTGACTAAGGTTCTGTAAAACTGAAGCATCACTTTCTCACTTTTGTATTCTAACCCAATTGAGATAAAGGCCACTATTCCATTAGCCTTCTGTGACTGCATGGTATTTTTGTTTAGATTTCCCTTAATTCCATTATTTTGATTAAATTTATTAGTTTTGTTTTGTTTAGTCCCTGGAACTCTAGTGGTGTCTCCTTGTAAGAGGAGGCACATTTCGTATCTTAGTGGGGTTAGGTTAGCCTAATTCCACAGTCCCAACAGCCGTCTTAAAATAGGACGCTTTCATGTCTGATCCAGCGCGGTGCCTTCTACATGGATCTGTGGCACGTGTGAGCAGAAAAGTAACAGTGCGACTCTTCAACCAATTAAATTGAAGAATCCTCACTGAGCCATGCAGGCCCCAATTGTCATTTTACTTCCGTGTTTCCCGTCCAATCAGTGGCAGCAGGCGTGATGTGGCTCCGCATGACGTGTTCTCAATTCTAGTATTTAAAGGGACAATCCAAAGATGCAAGTTGAAGGAGTTGGAAAGAAGAGAAAAGTAAGTGTCAGAATGGAGTCCAGACAGGCAAAGGCAGTGCTAGCCATCATATAGTCGGCTCTCTCCTACCACAGCCTTCTAGATGTATGGGGCGAGGGCTTCGTGCCAGTCTGCGGGAAGAGGACAGCCCACCTCCTCTCCACGGCCACCACCAGTGCCTCCAAAGCCGCATTTGAGAATCTGCCGGCTATCTCCCTGTGCTCAGGCTCAGCCATCTGTTTTCAGTACCATCTGCCACCAGGTGGAGTTCGAACTGGATTGACAATGAGGTGCTATAGCATCAATGCACCTCCCCTTTAAGTACTGAATAAAGCCTGTGCCAGACATGACTAGGAATTAGACTGGACCCAATTTTGGCCCACCTGTTGAACGGTAAAAGCCAAGCAGCAGTGGTTTTAGCGCTGAGATCAGCACCATAAACATGTTAGTGAGGACTGAGCATGAATTTTGCGTGATACCGAGACCATTTTGACCCAGCACAGCTTAATATTGTTGGGCCACGATATTGCCCGTTTTCTGGCCATATCCAATTTTTAGCTCATGGAATCCGTAACTTGAAATGAAATTAGTGAGCAATGAGGGATAATAAAGGACAGCGAATATGGATTTGTTAGTGTTTGACAAGTTTAATAGTTTTTTGAAGAAATGACTGATTGTATAGATAATGGGCTAAAAATTCGGGGGCTCTACGCCACCCGTTACCGGCAAAAAATAGCGAAAAGAGGGCGGCCGCCGCTCTTTCACCAGCTGCTGGCAGGTCCCGCGGCATCCTCCATTTTCGCAGGCCTGGCAGCGCTGCCGGTAAGATCCATTGGCCTGCAAATTAAAATGAGGGAGAGGTGACATCAGTCACTGTGCAACGCCGATTTAACATCACCACAGCGAACCTGGACCATTGCGTTGAATTCAGCGCTGGGACCTAAGCTCGTCATGCCAATCCAGCGTGCAAGCAGACTCACAGAGGCACTGTCAGCACCTTTTAAAAGGACACACACATCTTTCAGGTAAGTTTGCATTTAAGCTTTTCGACTTTTAATTTTTTTTTTACTGAAGTAGTGGCTTGCTGCAATAGATGGTAAAAGTTTTTTTTAGGTGTGTAGGGAGTGCTGCTGGACGCTTGCAAGACCTCAGATGGTAAAGGAAGACCTCTGAGAAGACAGAAAATGCTGCACATAGTCAGCAGGTCAGGCAACATCCGTAGAGAGAGAAACAGAATTCTCGTCTCAGGTCAAGATGCTGCCTGACCTGCTGAGTATTTTCAGCATTTTATGCTGTCATTTCAGATTTACAGAGAGATGCAGAAGACACAGAAGAGGAAGAAACAGAAGAGGAAGAAGCATAAGAGGAGGAAGCAGAAGGAAGGATGCAACCCAGACAGCCCCTTTCTGGCCGGGATATCTGGATGGAATCATCCACCTCCGGTCCCAGTGACCATAACTCCAATGCCCCTTTCAACATTAGTCCCACACCTTACCTTCCCTCTGTTACTAACCATCACAGCGTCCTCTTGGCCACGATGCTGAAATAAAAGCCACAACAAAGCAAATTTTCCAATCCAACATTATACATCTATCCATCCAATATGACATCAAGAAATCAACTCATCACCCTTATGCATTCTTTTAGTGACAGTCTTGTGTGTGCTTTTGCCTATCCTACTGTTGTCACACAGTGCTATCCCAGTGGCTGCAGCATGGCTGGTGGAAGGCTGCTGACACTGCAAATGGCCTTGCTGGTTGACCTTGAGGAGTTGGTGCCTGGAAGTATCAAATCGAGTGATGGTGTTTCTTCGTCTTCTTTTTCACTCCCCTCTCCCTCTTCTTGGCCAACCACTGGCTGGGTAGGCTGCATTTCTTGGGTGTGTGAAATGAGAAAGGCACAATGGCAGAGTTGTGGGGAGGGTAGGGAGGGAAAGCAGGAGGTGCATGCCAGAAGAAGGATAACGTATGAGGATACCAGCATCTAGTATCCTTTCTGCCCCACCGCTGACCAAGGACTCAGCCATGCCCCTGCCAAGAATGGCCTGCACCATCTCCTCTAAGGGGTGAGCTGAGGCTAGGAATAGGAGATGTGCCTCGTAATTGGTACATATTGTTGGTAGGTGAGTGATGGGGGTGGTAGTCCTGCATTGAACAGTGTGTGAGGCTAGTGATGCAGTTGGTAGGAGACGGCTTTTGAAGATACATTCACTGACCTTGACCAGTGGTCTGAGGTCATGAAGCTTCTTTGGCTACTGGAGCCAGGTTGTGAGGGCGACACTGCTGACAGTGATGGTCCCAGTGTGTGGTCCCACATTGTTCTTTCTGGAAGTCCTTAGGCCCCTGTGGGTAGAGGACCTCTCTTGCAGTGTTGACCCCTGCACAAAGCTGGAGTGCTGCGTGCGAGACCCTGGGTGCCCCTTCCCTGGCTTGCTGAGCCACTTTGAGGTTTGAAAGGGAATTCAGTTTTAAGTGCTGAAGACTCCCATTTGGGACTTCTTTGTAATCGTAATTCTTTTTAAAAAGGCAGTAATGGCTGAAAACTGCATTTTTTCACTTCATTTTAATTTTTATTAGTTCAGAAGGCATTTCCCTTTTAATTTCCCACAAACGCTATAGCCTTGGAAGCTGGAACGCCACTGCTGGATGTGAACTTTGACTCTCATGCCTGCACTAATGTCATCAGGAAGGCATTACATGGTAAGTTAGCGCTGGACTATAAATCTTTAGCCCCCAGCGTGAATTTTTCTCTGGTAGCGCTTCGTCCATTTTCAGTGGTCATTAACCCGAGTTGCCGGTGATACTGGCAACTCTCGTGGTGGCCACAAATTTTTCCCCCAATGTGTTATATAGGGCTGATATTCTGATTGACCTGCTCTGCTAGTGGAAGTCTGGTGGAGTGGGTCATAAATGTGCCCAACTGAGGAGGCTCAGATCCCATCCCAAGTAACAGGAATGCAGTAACTTGCATACTCGCATTGCGACAGTAAGGATGCATCAGTCGTGCCCTCCCTGACCCACCAACAATAAAGTCAGATCAGCGCCGTACCACTCCAGTGGAGAAGAAGAGGCCTGAGATTTTTCAATGCACTACACCCCCATCACTCACCCACCAACAATCTCTGCCAAACATGACTCATACCTCATGTAAAAGTTGGATAGCCAGGTGGTGAAGGATAGAATACTCGAGTCTAGCCTTCAGTTGCTTGCAAACCTTTATTTTACCCCCTATATCTGCTGCATAAAAGCTGTCAACTGTTAAAGAAATACCAGGGGGTGATCTGAAATATTGCCTTAATTCACTAAACCTTATTGCTTGTAGATAATCTAGTGAAATGAGTGGAACAAAATAAATCTCAAGTCAGACACACTATTTGTTTTCTGGCACTGTGGGAATTCTGGCTGATGCCGGAAGGGAATAAGGCAGCCAGAAAGCTGGATTATATATAATAAAAATGTCAACGAGGCATCTCTACTGAAAAGACTAATGAGCAATGTTGGACATGCTGACAGCTTGATGCCAGGGTTTTGACCCATTGAAATTTAAGTAGCATGTAAAGCTTCCTCTGTGCTGGTAGTGAAGTCTCCTTAACCACTTTCCATCAGACTCAGAGTTGTCATGGAAAAGTTTTTTGTTCAAAACAGTTCTGTTGGAAGTGCTTTAGTTGCTTACCTATATAATCTGCTACAGGAAACTTTTTTTTATCCGGCACCGACGGGACCGACGTGGTGCCGGTTCATCAAAAATTCCGGATAACCGAGAGCTATAATAAAAGATACGGAGAGCTGAGAGCTCCGTATAAAGCAACAAACCCTGTTGCTTAGCAACAGGTGTAGAACAATGGCCACAAGTTCCAAGCATCTCTGTAGCTTAGCAACAGCTGCAGCCACACCTGATTGCACAGCAACAGATCGAGGAAGGCAAGTAATATGAAATAAAACTTACCTGAACCTACTCCTGAATTTTGCCGGTTAACCGAGATTTCTGGTTATTTAGGTGCCGGTAAATCGAAAGTTTCCTGTATTTAGAAATGGTGTGTGAAATTGATGGCCAGGCAGGTTGAGGAAACATAGGCCTCAATTTTCCTCTAAAGTACCACCCATTTTGTGATGGATTTGGGGCAGTAAATCGGGTAAAATATGTTCTTAGAGGCTATTGCCACAAATCCGCCACAAAAAATCTGCACCTGAATTATCCTCCTAAAAAAGTGCCAGTTCCCTTTAAGGCCCACTGGGAGCCCAATCTACCACAAGTAATTGAGTCAGAGAAAGTAGCTAACCCCCTCCAAGCCATTTCCCCCATTTTTCCCCAATCGGCCCCAATTACTATATTGGTAGTAGGCGCTGCAGAAAGGTATCCCTGAGGTGGATACTACATTGAGGAAGCCATTTCATGTGTTGCTACTGAACATTGGTATTACTTTAGCAAAATACTGCATATGCTGGAAATCCGAAATAACAACAGGAAATGCTGGAAAAACTTGGTATTACTTTGCTTGTAGTACTTCAATCAGGAAGTTTGATGTTAGTTTTACTCAGCTTTGCTCACACTACTACTTTGTATTAGAAACACAGGCTTAGAAATTGGGTGCAGTGGCTGCTGCACGCACCTAAAGAGGCCAGCTTCAGGATCACGGAAAATTGGTTTGCTGTCCTCATTTGTATATTACCAGCGAGCTGTAAACGCCAGTCTAGGCCCCAGAGGCAACTTGCCGATCACTGGGGAGAACAAGGTAAGTTTGTGCGTGGAGGCAATTGGGGGGTGTGGGGGGGAACTGGCGAGTTTGTGCTATACAAGCTCCTCCTCATTTTACCAGGTCTTGAGCAACCTAACCAGCAGTCCTTAAAAAGACCATTGGAGGCCGCTCGAAAAACGGCCACAACACTTTTTCAAAGTTATATTTTGTGGAGCCAGAAGGTTAAGAAGTGCTCCTCCTGAATCCACAATAATACTGTGGGCGCTGCCAGCCGGGGCAAAAAGAAATACCTACTGCAGGTAACAGTATTTCACATGACCATAATGATAGGATATTACATAGATGAGTGCGACCATTAGCTTATTAATATGCTAAACTAGGTTCTTTAAAAAATGTAATTCATCCTGACATATACGGTTGAAAATATGAATGCAATTCATGAAACATAGAAACACAGAAGATAGGAGCAGGAGTAGGCCATTTGGCCTCTCGAACCTGCTCCGCCATTCAATGCGATCATGGCTGATCATCCAAGTTCAGTACCCGGTCTTATGTTCATTAATAAATAGACATTCTTATTATGAACACAGCTAGCTTTTGCTAGACACTTTTATTGAGCACATGTGGACTAGGTACAGTATCTGTAGAGGCAGCCATCTTGACTGCTGCCTTGTGGGTAGCCTAGTGCCTCATGGGTAATGTCTTAATATACATACAGCTGGGTAGTGTAGTCTTATATACATACGGCTATATACAGCTCTACACAGCTCTACGGCTCCACCTAGTGTCCACTATAGAATGACATGTTATTGATCATTACATCCCCCTTTCTTTGAGGTTTAACAAAAATCAATATCAATCAACTTTCAAGAAAACAATAAAGATAATATCAGTAACACTTTTGTTAGTGCTCTATAAACATAAACATTTTCAAAACAGTCAACACATTTTCAAAGCTTTACATTGTACTCAAAGATTAAGTCTATCAGGCTTTTTTACTTCACGTGTGGATCTTCTCAACACGGGTAAGTCTGATGTGTCTTCATGAGATTGTTCTGGCGGTGAATGACAAGATGCAGTTGCGGCATTGTCATCAATCTGGTCTTGAATAGTCTCTTGTGTTTTTAGGAGGGAACGGCGGTTCCTCCTGAGAATCTGTCCTTCCTCAGTTCTAACAGTGTATGACCTTGGTCCTACTTCCTCAAGAACTGTAGCTTTCCTGTTCCATGCATCTGGATCCTCAATCCTGACAACATCATCCCTTGTCAATGGTTTTAGAGTTTTGGATGACTTGTCATAGTATGATTTCTGTTTCAGCTTTAACAGTTGAAGTCTCTGTCTCAGTTCCTCACTTTGCTGTTCTTTTGCACAGCAGGGTAGCGTGGTGCGCAACTTGCGACCCATTAGTAGTTCAGCAGGTGAAGACCCACAGTCTAAAGGTGAGGCTCGGTAGCTCAGCAGGGCGAGATAAGGATCAGACTTGCTTTCTGTCGCTTTCTTCAGTAGCTGCTTGAGAACTTGAACACCTTTCTCTGCCTTACCATTTGACTGAGCATACAAAGGACTGGATGTGATGTGCTGAAAGTCATAATGTGCTGCAAACTGTTGCCACTCCTTACAGTTGAAGCACGAACCATTGTCGCTAACGGCAATCCTGGGAATTCCATGTCTGGCGAAGATGGATTTCACATGCATTATGACACTGCTTGCTGTGGTGCTTGAGAGCAGCACCATCTCAGGATAGTTAGAATAGTAGTCAATCACTATTAGATAGTCTTTACCATTTAAATGAAAAAGGTCCATACCAACCTTTTGCCATGGTGCTGTTGGTATGTCAGCTACTATCATTGGTTCCTTTGCTTGTTTGTTTTGGTGTTTCTGACATGTCTCATATTTGCCTATCATGTTCTCAATGTCCTTATTTATGCCAGGCCAATAAACAGTGTCTCTTGCCCTCCTTTTGCATTTTTCAATTCCGAGGTATCCCTCATGAATCCTTTTGAGCATGTCTTGACGTAGAGCCTGTGGAATGACTATTCTGTTCTGTTTTAGTAATAGTCCACTTGCGACACTCAATTCTGACCTTATGTGAAAATATGTTGGACAGGAACCTTTTGGCCAACCATGATGAATGTTCTCTATTACTGTTTGTAACACTGTGGCCTAGAAATTCAGTTGGCTGCACCAGCCGTTAGCGCCTTAGGAGGAGTAGATCTCGAGCGCTAGGCGCTTAGTGCCCGGGCGCAGCGCGATCTGCGCCTCGCCCCAACTTCAGTAGACATTTAGCGCCGGCGCAAAGTCATTGCGCGCGCTCATCTGCGCGCGCAGATCATGACGTCATTTCCTCGTGCAACGCCCTTTGTGCGCCCGGAACCGGAACTTCACTCGCGCCGCCCCATTGTGCGCCTGGCGGCCCGGACGACTGTGAAGTGGAACGGTTCACAGCCGATGCGGGCCGCGGGGAGCGCAAATTAAAGGGCACTTACCCTGCACTATAAAGGGCAGCCATTTTGCAGCACTCACTCTTGTGCAACGGATTTTTGGAGAGAGACCAAGGAAGAGAGCTTACTGCTTTGGCCCAACACTAGGACAGGTATTTTTGGCTTCAGGCCAGAGCTTTGCAATTCTCTTTGCCTTCATTGATATCTCAGTGTTTGCCAGCATATTATGGGGGCTGCATTGGGTGCCAACGCTGAGTTTCAGCATTATGTCCGAAGGGCTCACAGACGCCGTGAGAGAGTGGCAGCCCTGGCTAGACGCAGAGGGGGCAACAGGTGTCGGCAACGGAGGCCTTACCCACTCAGGGAATACCGCCAGCAGTTCTCCTATCTCAACATGTTTGCCGCGCAGTGTGTTAGGAGGCTGCGATTCAGAAGGGAGGTGGTTGCAGAGATCTGCCAGCTGCTTCACAGAGATCTGCGTCCACAGCTGAGGCGCAGGACGTCTCTGTCGGTGGCAGTGAAGGTGACGGTGGCTCTGAACTTCTATGCCACCGGCTCCTTCCAATCCGCTGCTGGGGACATTGCTAACATCTCCCAGTTCGCCGTGCATTGCTGCATCCGCCAGGTGACCAATGCGCTTTTCAGAAGGAGACGTCAATTCATCTCCTTCCCCATGACCCTGGAGAAGCAGTAGCAGCGTGCAGTGGGATTTGCAAGAATAGCGGACTTCCCCATGGTGCAGGGCGCCATTGACTGCACGCATGTGGCTTTGCGGGCACCTCTGGAGAATGCCGAGGATTACCGCAACCGGAAGGGCTACCATTCCCTCAACGTACAGCTGGTGTGTGACCACAGGCAGCGCATCCTAGCTGTCAATGCCTGCTTTCCAGGCAGCAGCCACGATGCCTTTATCCTGCGACAGACAACTGTGGCTGACATGTTCCAGGCACAGCCTCACCCAAGAGGATGGCTTATCGGGGACAAAGGCTATCCTTTGTGTACCTGGATCATGACCCCGCTCCGCGCGCCCAGGACCCCTGCTGAAGAGGCATACAACAAGAGCCATCAAGCGACCAGGAACATCATCAAACAAACAATCGGCGTGCTCAAGCAACGGTTCCGCTGTCTGCATCGTTCCGGGGGAGCCCTGCAGTATTCGCCGGAGCGAGTCTCCCAATTCGTCGTCGTTTGCTGCATGCTGCACAACCTGGCTATCCGCAGGACTCAGGCACTGCCACCTCACGTTGGAGCACCACCTCAGGAGGAGGAGCATGAGGAGGAGGAGGAGGAGGAGTACCAGCCCAGGAGGGAGGCAGAAGGTCCAAGGGCCGCCCGTCGGCGGCTTATTGAACGTCACTTCTAGGCCCCCTGTCAGGGAATGGCTTGTGCCAATGAAAGAACATGATTGCAGCCGCTCCGCAAGCCCTCAGCCGGTTAAGGCAACAAACACTTCAAAGATCAAACATGGACAATCTGAATAAAGAAAATGGTTTATTGTACAAACTCAGGGCCCTTCCCACATGAAAACCAAAAACAGACGACACCCCCAAAAAACAGTCACACACATGACTCACTCCCACAACCTGGGGAGGATTAACAAAAGGTGTAAACAAAAATGACCTTCATCCTCGGCCTTCACAAAACACCCATTCCAAAAAACAAAACATTTGGGCACACCCTCTACTTTGTGGCCCGCGAGGGCGATGCCTTGTGCAAACTTTTGCGGCCCCTGCACGCCCTGCTGCTCCTCCTCAAAGTGAGCCCAGTGGCTGCTGCAAGGCTGGGGGAAGGCTCCTGAGGGGCACATGTCATGACGGCAGATGCCCTTGGGGGTCGGCCTAGACGAGGTCTGGCCCTCGAGGGGCCGGCTGGTGAATGCTGCAGCTGTGGCTGGGCAGCATCAGTCGGTGCAGCAGCTCGTGGCAGCTCCACTGGGGGAGTGGCAGTGGCAGCTGGAGGAATGGGGGCAAGCTGGCGGATGGCAGGCGCTCGCTGGTCGCCTGAGACACTGGCACTCGCCCGGGCCAGCACTGCAGCATGCGCAGCAATCTGCCGAGGGACAGACCGCTGTGCTGCTGCAGCGCGGCGGGTGCCCTGGCGATGCCTGGCTGACGCAGCGAGTGTGGCAGCAGTGAGTGCCCGTGTTGCCCTGGTCTGTGACCGCATCAGAGCAGCCACTGACTGCACGGCACCACTGATCACCTGCCCACTCGCTGCCTGAGCTTCCCCGAATTCCGCCCGACTCGCTGCCTGAGCTGCCCCGAATTCCACCCGACTCGCTGCCTGAGCTGCCCCGAATTCCGCCAAACTCGTGGCCTGTGAGGCCCCAAATTCGGTCACACACCGAGCCAGGGACTCGATGGCCTCAGGCATCCGTGCCACTACCCCCATGAGCTCCGTGTGCCGGCGCTCCGAGTCCGCGGACATGTCCTCGAGGAGGCGCAGCTCCTCGGCGGTGACCGTCTCCGGACTGGAGGCCGGACTCTCCCTCTGGGGAGAAGGCCGCCGAGCTGCCCGACCCTTCCCGCGTTGCTGCACGCCGCTGGTCCCAGGAGCTACACTCCCCTCCGACACTTCCCCCAGGCTCCCCTCCAGGGAAGACGTGTCCCCTACATTGGCATGGCTTGCCGCTGCTGAGGGTTCCCCTGATGGGCCGCCTTCCTCTTCCTCCTCCTCCTCCTCCTCTTCTGAGGGGCTGTCACTGGCAGCTTCAGGGACCTCCTCCTCACCATCTGAAAGCAGGAAGGCACAAGAGTAGCTTTAGAGTGAGGAGAGGGCGTCACCGAGGGAGGCATGAGTGGTGGCATTCAGCGCATTGGTCGGACAGTGGCAAAGGATGTAGATCTGATGCGCAACTGGGACGAGAGAGGTCCAAAAGGTGATGTCCTTACCATTGGTGCCCAGAACAGGGTCGGCATCTCCAGATGCAACGGGGCCAATCACCCGGGCACCCATGATGCGCTCCACGCGCTGTTCCAGCTTGGTGAGCTGCTGGATCTGGGGTCCGCCTCCCCCGGTCTCAGTCCGGCTCCTCTTATTATTGGCCAGCTTGGCCTGCAAGAGAAAGGATGGCCTCTAAGTACAGTGTGTAGCCCTGATCTTGTATGCACTGCCTCCCATGGTGGAATAGCCTGGCCAGTGTGTAGCCCTGATCTTGTGTGCACTGCCTCCCATGGTGGAATAGCCTGGCCAGTGTGTAGCCCTGATCTTGTGTGCACTGCCTCCCATGGTGGAATAACCTGGCCAGTGTGTAGCCCTGATCTTGTGTGCACTGCCTCCCATGGTCGAATAGCCTGGCCAGTGTGTAGCCCTGATCTTGTGTGCACTGCCTCCCATGGTCGAATAGCCTGGCCAGTGTGTAGCCCTGATCTTGTGTGCACTGCCTCCCATGGTGGAATAGCTTGGCCAGTGTGTTAAGTGCAGAATGTGCAATTGATGTTCATGACTGTCCCATAGCTGCCGCATGAGGGCTGCCCATTAGGGCTTTCAGGTCCCTTTGCCCATAATGTGAGGTGCACATGCAAGGATGAGGAGGACACTGGAAAGGGTACTCACCCTGACAATCCTGGTGAGGTCATTCAGCTTTTTGCGGCATTGTACAGAGCTCCTGGGGACCTCACTGTTGGATGTCACCCTGTTGGCGACATCCCTCCAGGCTTTCCGGTAGACGCTGGCCGCCGACTTCTTCCCATTGTCCGGAAACAAGATATGGCGTCTCTTCTCCACAGCGCCAACCAGCACCCTCAGATCATGCTCTGAGAAGCGCTGTGCTCGTTCACGGGCCTTCTCCATCCTTTCAGGTGATATTTGGGTCCAGCAGCAGTGTTCAGGCCTAGCTGGAGGGCTGCAGTGTCCAGGGCGTGGCAGCAGACCAACTCGACCCTTCCCCCTTTAAGAGCTGGCCGGCGCCAGGGTGTCTGCTGCCAATCAAGAAATGACCGCACCTGCGCTGCGCCCGGCCTCGGCGGTATCGCTCAGCACCGCCGGCTTAGCGCCTAAAGATAGTCGTGCATCGCCAGTTTTAGTGCTCGAGCAAACTCTTAGGGTGAAGCTACTGAATATCGGCGAAGTGGCCTCGACTTTGCACCGGGTGCAAACTTTAGCGGCCGCCCGGCTTTACCGCCCCAAAAGTGGCTATACTGAATTTCTAGCCCTGTATCTTTTACTGTTTCTTCTGCTATTTGCTTTGATTTTGTGTCTGACATGGGCAGCGCAGCAGTGACCATACTCACATGAACATCCACGTCTTCTTCAGTAGAGCTCACATGACTCATTGTGGGTGCTCGGGATAGTGCATCTGCTAACACTATGGCCCAGTAATTCGGGTCCAAATGCGTGAGTACGGTCTGGGTACTCACGCATCTGGCCGGATGAAATGCCGGCATTCAGGAAACACCGTGCATGCGGAGAACGCCGGCATTTCCGGCCCTCTGAACGAAGGGGTTCAGAGGCACAGCGCGTGCGACTGCACAGGCAGCGCGTGCGCAGTGAACTTCGTCGATTTCATTCATGGATTCAGTGAGGGTAAGTCCTTACAAGTTACACTTGAAAAAAGCATGTGTAAAGTTGGTCTAAGGCTGCGGAGGAAGATATATTTTATGGTGGAGCTTCTGAAAGGCAATATTTTTGTTTGGGAAAGGGAGTAAAGTTATTTTAAGAAATGCTGAGGTTAGTTTTAAAGTTTAAATTTTTTTTTTTAAACCTTTTTTCAGTACGGTAGGTAGAAGGAGCAATTGTGGCTGTGTGAATTGAATGTGAGAATGAGTGTTCTAAAATGAGTAATGTAACATTTCCAACACTTTTAAGAAAGAAACTTTTCATCAGTAATAAGTAATTATGTATGTATGTATGTCCGCATATATTCCTTTACGTATATGTATGTATGTTTTATATTCCTTTACTTATGTGTATGAATGTATGTTTTTAATTATGATTTTCCAATAAGTTACTTTCTCTGAAAGTCATAATTAAATACATACATTCATACACATAAGTAAAGGAATATATTCATACACGCAAAGGAATATACACAGACATACATACATAATTACTTAAAAGAATATATTACTGATGAAAAGTTTCTTTCTTAAAAATGTTGGAGTCATTTTCACATTTAATAAACACAGCAAATTCAATTCACATAGCCACAATTGATCCTTCTACCTACAGTACTGAAAACCCGTTTTAAAAAACAAAAATAAACTTTAAAACTTACCTCAGCATTTCTTAAAATAACTTTAATCCCTTTCCCAAACAACCGCAGCCTCTGGAGCAACTGTACTCATGCTTTTTTCATGTGTAAGTTGTATTGACTTGACCTCACTGAAAGCATGAATGAAAGCGGCAAATTTTACTGCGCACGCGCTGCCTGTACAGTCGCACGCGTTCTGCCTCTGAACCCCTTCGTTCAGAGGACAGGAAATGCCGGTTTTCCCTGCATGCGCTGTGCATGCTGAAAACCGGCATTTCCTCCGGACAGACGCGTAAGTACCCCGCCCGTACTCGCGCGTTTGGAAGGGAATTACTGGGCCAACATTTTACATGTCAATAAAATGAAAAATTTAACAATTCCACGATTTGCCCCCTCGCATCTGCGACTGAGGGTCCAAGGAGGTGCATTGCGCAACAGGTCATCGTCGTACGTATCCTCACACTGTTCCCTTTCGGGAACTGTATGAAGTGATGGAAGGATTTCTGGCCACGTTAACACTCCTTCCGTGACCATAACCATCTTCATACCAGCCATTAGGGTGGTTAGTCCTATGGCGTGAGGGTTTTACGGGCTCCCACAACCCATCTGAGGGGGGGGGGGGGCGGGGGGGGCCACCCACACCCGCGGACGCAAGTATCCCGCTGGATGTCCACCCAGAATTTATAGTTGGAGCTCCGACTCCACTTGCCGGGACTGTCTGGAGCGGGGTTTGAAACCCTACTCCCTCTGGCCCAGCGGCGGGGATGCTTACCGCTACGCAAAAGGCCCACTCCGCGCAAAAGGTGACACCCATACGTTTCCTGCGCCTTTTCCCTCCCCGTGACTGGAGCCCTATGCTGCCACTTAAAAGACCAAGCTATCATCTGTCCTTTTTGCGGCGCCTTTGACTTCTCATTACCAATGATGAGCAGGCGCTGCGCCTCCACCTCGTTGAGGAGATTGCTGAGGTCATCATCAGTTCAATTGTGAGTTCTTTTAATGCCGTGAATTGTGCTCATTCCAGCCATTTCACGTTGCTAATCGGATTGGGCCTTTGGCGTAGCGGTAGGATCCCCGCCGCTGGGCCAGACGGGGTAGGGTTTCGAACCCCGCTGCAGACAGTCCCGGCAAGTGGAGTCGGAGCTCCGGCTCTAAATTCTGGGTTGACATCCAGTGGGATATTTGCGTCCGTGGGTGTGGGTGGCCCCCCCTCCTTGTATAGCTTGTGGGAGCCCGTAAAACCCTCCCGCCATAGGACTAACCACCCTAATGGCTGGTTCAAAGATGGTTACGGTCACGGAATGAGTGTTAATCACGGCCATAAATCCTTCCACCACTTCATACAGTTCCCCAAAGGGAACAGTGTGAAGACACGTATGACGACGACATTGGTAAATAAATAAATGGAATAAAAAAAAATATTTTAGGGCTTTTAAAAGTCTTTAAATAGCTTTAATTCTGTTTAAAACTACTTCAGATTCTTCAAAATAATGTAAACGTTTTTAAAAGTTTATAAAAGTTACCAAAAACTTCATAAAAATACCAAAAACCTATTTAAAATGCTGCTTTGCATGTAAAAATGCTTAGCAGCTTGTGAGAAACATTGGGGGCGTGTCCTATTAAACTGAGACCTCAAGGGGCGTGTCTCACTTGCACAGCGCGCTCCAGGCTTCGCGCTGGCTGCACTCCTGGGCGGCGTGACGTCAGACGCTGCCCGGGATTCTTCTTTTTCAAACACGAATTCCAGGCGTCCCTGGAGGTGAAATGTCAGCGCGTCGGGTAAGTGCATATCAGGGGCTTGCACGCGCGGCAAGCCACCGAACCGAATTACTGGGCCATTGTATTTGCCTGGTGTGTAGATCAGTTCAAAGTCATATCTTTGCAGCTTCATCATGAGTCGTTGAATCCTTGGAGACATCTCATTCAGGTTTTTTTTAATGATGGCAACCAGAGGGCTGTGGTCTGTCTCAACTGTGAAGGTGGGAAGTCCATATATGTAGCCATGAAACTTTTCTAGTCCAACTACCAAGCCTAGACATTCCTTTTCAATCTGGGCGTATCGACACTCAGTATCAGTCATAGACCTGGAGGCATAGGCAACAGGCTTCCAATCTTCACCCTCTGCTTGTAGCAAGACCGCACCTAGGCCATCTTTTGATGCGTCCGTTGACACTTTGATTCTTTTTGTTGGGTCAAAGAAGGTGAGTACAGGTGTGGTTGTCAGCACTGTTTTGAGGTTTATCCACTCTTGTTCATGTCTTTCTGTCCATGCAAACTCATTTGTTTTATGTAGCAGGTCTCGCAGACAGGCTGTCTTGGCTGACAAGTTAGGAATGAACTTTCCAATGAAGTTAATCATCCCCATGATGCGTAGCACTCCTTTTTTGTCAGTGGGTCGGGGCATTTTGAGTATGGCATTTACTTTTTCCATATCTGGCTCTATTCCTTTACCAGATAGATTGTCTCCTAGGAAAGTGACTTCCTGGACGCCAAACTGACACTTGGCTTTGTTGAGCTTCAGTCCATTCCGGTGTATGCTCTGTAGCACTTTAGTCAGTCTCTCATTGTGTTCTTTCAGTGTGGAGCCCCAGATGATGATGTCATCAACATAGACCCGAACTCCTTCCAGACCTTCAATTATGTGTTCCATCGCTCTATGAAAGATTTCAGATGCAGATATTATCCCGAAAGGCATTCTGAGGAAACAATACCTGCCAAATGGTGTGTTGAAGGTACAGTATTTGGTGCTCTCTTCATCCAGTTTTAGTTGCCAAAATCCTTGTGAGGCATCGAGCTTTGTAAAGTATCTGGCACCTGACATTTCACTGCCGATTTCTTCTCGCTTGGGAATCTGATAGTGTTCACGTTTTATGTTTGCATTTAAGTCCTTTGGATCCATGCATATTCTTAGATCATTGTTCTTTTTCTTTACACAAAGCATGGAGATAACCCAGTCTGTTGGCTCTTCGACTTTCCTGATGACTCCTAGTGTGGTCATTCTGTCCAGTTCATTCTTGAGCCGGTCACGCAGGGGTGCTGGAACTCTTCGTGGAGCATGTACCACTGGCTGAGCATCCTCCTTTAGCTGGATCTTGTAAGTGAATGGTAGAACTCCAAATCCTTTGAACACATCCTGGAAATTATTCACTACAGAATCCACCGAGTCATCTGGTCTGCTTATGGCACAGTTTATACGGTAGACTCTCTTCACCAGTTCTAAGTCCTCACAAGCTTTGTCACCCAGTAGTGAATCAAGTCTTTCAGCCACAACAGAAAACATGAGATGATGCACTTTGTCTTTGACTGTCACTTTAAGTCTGCATACACCTAAGCTATCTATTTTCTATCCATTATAGTCCTTCAGTGGTACTGAATTTTTCTGTATTTTGGGCTTTTCTTTTATATTGTTAATGTCACTCATACTGATTAAGTTTGCTTTTGCCCCAGTGTCTAGTTTCAAGGTAACTAATGCTCCATTTACCTGCAGTGGGATCATCCATTTGTCCTCTTTTACTGCATTAACTTTATGTTCAGCATTGTCCATTTATGAGGGCTGCACATTTTCTGTATCCTTTTTGATATTGTCACATGACACAATTCCTACAAAAAATGTCTCACTTAAATCAGTGTCCTCAATTACATTAACTCGTTGCCCTTTCTTAGTTTGTACTTTTGAAAAGCATTGTTTGGCAAAGTGATTCTTTCCATTACACTTTGTGCACATTTTTCCAAACGCTGGGCATTGTCTTAACTGGTGTTTGTAACCACAGCGTTTACAATTAAAAATTTCATCCTCCGATTGCTTTTCATTTCTGTTCTGCCCACGTTTCTTCCCCTTGTAGGACACAGCACCGACAGCAGCATTATCACTCATTACAATCGCATCATTATTGATTTCACTGAAAGTCTTCGCGTGCTTTCGAGCTAGCTCGCTGGCTTGGCATATTTTCACCACATTTTCCAAATTTAGTTCGGTTTCTCTCAACAGACGTTCCCTGACTTTTTTATCATGAATACCAAACACAGTCTGGTCACGAATCATGGATGCTTTGAGCTCAGAGAAATTACATGTCTGTGCTTTCAGTTTCAGATCAGTTATAAAGCTATCAAAAGTCTCATTTTGCTGCTGTGTCCGAGAACAGAAGATGTATCTTTCATAGGTCTCATTCTTTTTGGGAGGACAATGTGCATCAAATTTTTTTAGCACATCTTCTAATTTTTCTCTGTTCTCCTCTGGATTAAATACAAATGTATTAAATACCTCTATCGCCTGTGGGCCTGCAACCGTAAGCAGCAACGCTATCTTCCTTGCATCTGGCTTCGTACTGAATCCGATGGCTGCAATGTAGAGTTCGAATTGTTGTTTAAGTTTTAAGCTTTAAGTTCCTTGGAGTCCACATCACGAAGACCTCTCCTGGTCCCTCAATACCCCCTCTCTGGTGAAGAAGGCCCAGCAGCGCCTATATTTCCTAAGGAGGCTGAAGGGATGTAACCTGTCACCCCTGATCCTCTCTAACTTTTACCGCTGCACAATAGAGAGCATCCTGACAAACTGTATCACAGTATGGTATGGCAGCTGTAGCTACTATGATCGGAAAGCCCTGCAGCGGGTAGTCAAAACTGCCCAACGCATTACCGGCACCTGGCTACCGACCATAGAGCACATATACCAGAAACGCTGTTTACGGAGGTCACGGCCCATCATCAAAGACCCTACCCACCCCAGCCACAGTCTGTTCGCTCTCCTGCCATCTGGGAGACGCTACAGATGCATTCGCACCCATACGACCAGATTTAGGAACAGCTTCTTTCCCAGGGCTGTCATCCTACTGAACTCCACAAATAAACTCTAAAGCCTGCACATCTGCCAATGCACTTTATTATGGTTATGCTTATGTTAATGTATTACAAGCCAAAAGTATGCTGAATGTTTAAATGTCTTAATCTAAATGTACACTCTCGGGAGCCGCAAGCCTACATTTCGTTGTACTGCACTTGTGCACTAACAATGACAATAAAAGTTGATTTGATTTGATTTGATTTGAAGCGTCTGCCAATTGTAGTCGATATTTCCTGTGAGTTTCAAACGCTCTGGTGGCTTCAAATTCTCCATGCCGCTTTTCACAATTTTCAGCAGATCTTCACCATCCTGGTACCATCTTATGTTCATTAATAAATAGACATTCTTATTATGAACACAGCTAGCTTTTGCTAGACACTTTTATTGAGCACATGTGGACTAGGTACAGTACCTGTAGAGGCATCCATCTTTACTGCTGCCTTGTGGGTAGCCTAGTGCCTCATGGGTAATGTAGTCTTAATATACATACAGCTGGGTAGTGTAGTCTTATATACATACGGCTATATACAGCTCTACACAGCTCAACGGCTCCACCTAGTGTCCACTATAGAATGACATGTTATTGATCATTACATCCGGTACCTGCTTTCTCCCCATACCCCCTGATTCCTTTAGCCTTAAGAAATATATCCAACTCCTTCTTGAATATATTTAATGAATTGGCCTCTACTGCCTTCTGTGCTAGAGAATTCCACAGGTTCATCACTCTCTGGGTGAAGAAATTCCTCCTCATTTCTGTTCTAAAAGGCCTACCCCTTATCCTTAGACTGTGACCCCTGGTTCTGGACTCCCCGACCATCGGGAACATCCTTCCTGCATCTAGTCTGTCCAGTCCTGCCAGAATTTTATAAGTTTCAATGAGATCCCCTCTCATTCTTCTAAGCTCCAGCGAGTACAAGCCCAATCGACCCAATCTCTCCTCATATGTCATTCCTGCCATCCCAGGTATCAGCCTGGTGAATCTTCGCTGAACTCCTTCCATGGCAAGAATATCCTTCCTCAGATAAGGCGACCAAAACTGCACACAATACTCAAGGTGTGGTCTCACCAAGGCCCTGTACAACTGTAGCAAGACATCCTTGTTCCTGTCCTCAAACCCTCTCGCTATGAAGGCCAACATACCATTTGCCTTCTTAGCCGCCTGCTGCACCTGCATGCTTGCCTTCAGCGACTGGTGCACAAGGACACCCAAGTCTCGTTGCACTTCCCCTTCTCCCAATCTATTGCCATTCAGATAATAATCTGCCTTCCTGTTTTTGACACCAAAGTGGATAACCTCACATTTATCCACGTTATATTGCATCTGCCATGCTTCTGCCCAATCACCCAACCTGTCCAAATCATCCTGTTGTTTTTTGGCATCCTCCTCTCAGCACACACATCCACCCAGCTTTGTGTCGTCTGCAAATTTGGAGATATTACATCTAGTTCCCTTGTCTAGATCATGAATATATATTGTGAATAGCTGGGGTCCAAGGACCGATCCCTGTGGTACCCCACTAGTCACTGCCTGCCACTCGGAAAAAGACCCGTTTATTCCAACTCTTTGCTTTCTATCTGGCAACCAGCTCTCTATCCAAGTCAATACCTTGCCCCCAATCCCATGTGCCTTAACTTTACACGCTAATCTCTTATGTGGGACCTTATCGAAAGCCTTCTGAAAGTCCAAATACACCACATCCACTGGTTCTCCCTTATCTATTTTACTAGTTACATCCTCAAAAAATTCCAGTAGATTAGTCAAGCACGATTTACCTTTTGTAAATCCATGTTGACTTTGTCTGATCCTGTCACTGTTTTCCAAGTGATCTGCTATTACATCTTTTATAATGGACTCTAGCATTTTCCCCACTACTGATGTCAGGCTTACTGGTCTATAATTCCCCGTTTTCCCTCTACCACCTTTTTTGAATAGTGGGGTAACATTAGCTACCCTCCAATCCATGGGTACTGTTCCAGATTCCATTGAATGTTGGAAGATGATCAGCAATACATCTACTATTTCTAGGGCCACTTCCTTAAGTACCCTAGGATGTAGATTATCAGGTCCTGGTGATTTATCAGCCTTCAATACCATCAATTTCCCTAACACCATTTCCCTACAAATACTGATTTCATTCAGTTCCTCCCTTTCATCAGACCCTATGTTCCCCGACATTTCTGGGAGGTTATTTGTGTCCTGCTTTGTGAAGACAGAACCAAAATATGTATTTAATTGGTCAGCCATTTCTTTGTTCCCCATTATAAATTCCCCTGATTCTGACTGCAAGGGACCTATGCTTGACTTCACCAATCTTTTTCTCTTCACATATCTATAAAAGCTTTTACAGTCAGTTTTTATGTTCCCTGAAAGCTTACTCTCATATTCTATTTTCCCTTTCTTAATTAATCCCTTTGTCCTCCTTTGTTGAGTCCTAAACTGCTCCCAATCCTCTGGATTACTGCTTTTTCTGGCCAATTTATATGTCCTCTCCTTGGATCTTTTGCTATCCCTAATTTCCCTCATTAGCCACGGTTGAGTCACCTTTTTTGTTTTATTTTTATACCAAACTGGGATGAACAAATTCTGTAGTTCATCCATGCGGTCTGTGACTGTTTGCCATTGCCTATCCACTGTTAACCCTTTGAGTGACATTCCCCAATCAATCCTACCTAATTCGCGCCTCAGACCATCGTAGTTTCCTTTATTTAAATTCAGGACCCTAGTCTCTTGAGTCAACTACTTCATTCTCCATTTTAATGAAGAATTCAATCATATTATGATCGCTCTGACCCAAGGGGTCTCGTACAACAAGATTGCTAATTAATCCTCTCTCGTTACATAATACCCAGTCTAAGTTGGCCTGATCGCTGGTTGGTTCCTCGACATATTGGCCCAGGAAAACATCCCATAAACACTCCAGGAATTCCTCCTCCACAGTATTGTTACTAATTTGGTTAGCCCAATCTATATGTAGATTAAAGTCACCCATGATGACTGCTGTGCCCTTTTTGCACGCTTCTCTAATTTCCCTTTTAATGCCATCCCCAACCTCCGCATTACTGTTTGGAGGTCTATATACCACTCCCACTAACGTTTTCTGCCCCTTGGTATTTCTCAGTTCTACCCATACAGATTCCACACCATCAGAGGTAATATCCTTCCTTACAATTGTGTTAATCCCTTCTTTAACCAGTAATGCTACCCCACCTCCCTTTCCTTTTTGCCTATCTTTCCTGAATATTGAATACCCCTGGATGTTGAGTTCCCAGCCTTCGCCACCCTGGAGCCATGTTTCCAAACTCCCAATCAAATCATATTCGTTTACCTCTATTTACGCAGCTAATTCATCCACCTTATTACGAATGCTCCTCGCATTAAGACACTCTGGCCTAGAAATTCAGTCGCGTTTGCGCCCACTTATGGGCTATAGAGTGGTTTGCGCCGGAAGTTGTTTCGCGCCCGAAATTCAGTTGGTCCGTAACATCGACGTTAGCCGGTAGCGCTGCGCCGGCACCGATGACGTCATCAGTGTGCGCAGCGCCCCGGTTCCAATGCAATTCCGGTCCGACCGCCAAATTCAGTTGCGGCCGCCTCTCCTGTGGCAGCCGCAAACAGCGTTTGCAAAACGGTGCCTTGCAGCTCCGAGAGGCCGGCACATAAAGGTGGAGGGGCGGCCGGCCGCTTTCCCGGCGGCCGCCTGGCCGCACCTCCCTCCCCGGACTCCTGCACCACCCCCCTGCGGCATTGGTGTGTCACTCCCGTGAGCCCGGCACTTCTCCGTGGTGCCGGGCTCATTTGCCGGGGGAATCCAGCGGCGATCTCACGGCTGCAGGCAGCTCCTCCTTAAGAGAAGGAGGAGGCCTGCAGTACCCCAGCCTGCCGCACCGCATCGGGTGCCGCAGCGGCAGCTGGACGCCTGAAACTGACATTCTTCGCCCCAAACGAGGCGGCCAAACCCTCCAATAGCGCCCGCCTCCGTGTTGGGGCGGCGCAACTGAATTTCAGGCGGGCGCTATGGGAATCCGGCCGAGCGCTAAATTTCGGGCGCTAAAGACCTGGCGGGGCTATACCTAATTTCTAGGCCAAAGCCTTCAGGCTTGTTTTTTAACGCTCTTAGACCTATTAGAATTATTATTTACTGTGGCCATGTTTGATTTAAACCGTTGATTTCTCTGACTGCCACTTTTGTTTTTCTCCTTCCTATCTTTTGCTTTTATCTTCGTTTCCCTTTCCTCTGTCCCCCTGCTCAGGTTCCCAACCCCCTGCCATTTTAGTTTAAACCCTCCCCCAGAGCACTAGTAAACACTCCCCCTAGGACATCGGTCCCGGCCCTGCCCAGGTGCAAACCGTCCGGTTTGAAGTTAATGACAGTCTACTGATTAAATAGGGCTGTGTAGTTCAGAAAGTAAACATATAGATTAAGATTCAGAGTAAAATCTGCTCCTTATTTTGAGATACTCATAGGTCACTTTCTAAGGGTGCATTTATAATGCAGCTACTAGTCTGAGCTGCTGTTCAAGTTCCAGTCAAGGAAAACTCTGCTGGTTCCTGTCTGGGTGAAACTCCAAGGGGGAGAAATTCGTGTGGTTTGCGCCACACAGTAGCGGCACGAGATTGTGCTAAAACACCGTAGAGAGCTCCAGCGACACCTGATGCCAGTTCCAGTGCTGCACGCCATATCGGTGCTGCCGATAGTGCTGCCGCTGAACGCGATCGCCAGGGACCTCGCCATCATGGAGATCATGAGGCCAGTGAGTGTGCAACGCTCACTTAACACCTGATCTCCCAACTTCATTATAGCCAATGGAGAAACCAACAACAGCTTCAGTTGACGTGCAGCAGCCGGCTCCAGCGATGCTATTTAAAGGGATAATCACTCGCATCTGACAGGTTTTTGAAGTTTGAGTGGCTGTGCTACTTCCTGCTACTGGAAGAGTTTTCTTTAGTCATTTCAAGGTTCTTTGGCCAGCGGTTGTGACGAGTACAAAATTCCATAATTATTTCTGAAAAGCTGCAACCTACAACACTTGCTAAAAGTCATGGAGGCTGTACTTGGCAGTGGATCTCGCCCTCCAAGATCCATGGCGGAGGGAGCTGAGGCAGCGGGAAAGATGGAATCATGTGTGCAGAGGGAGGAAGAGGGCCATCATGCCTCTTAACAGGAGGTCTTACCCTCCTAGGGTCTTCCTACATCACTTCTCCTACCTTCAATTAAGGGAGGAGCAGTGTATTAGGAGGTGGTCACAGAACTCTGCCATGTCCTGCAACCAGACCTCCAGCCTCAGACCAGGGCGAGCACGGCTCTCCCAGTAGCAGTCAAGGTCACCGTGGCCCTCAGTTTCTTCACCAGAGGATCCTCCCAGTCTGCAGCAGGAGACATATCTAACATCTCACAGTTCGCCGTCCATCGCTGCATCTGGGAGGTCACTGAGGCTCTCTACAGCAGGAGAAGGGACTACATTGGCTTCCCGATCACCAGAGAGAAGCAGGACGAGCGTGCATGTGGCTTTACCAGGATAGCGGGTGTCCCGATGGTGCAGGGTGCATTGACTGCACCCATGTGGCTTTGGGGGCACCGCATAACAATCCTAAGATCTTCCATAACTGCAAAGGGTACTGTTGTGTCGGTACCTTTTTTACCTAGACACAATTAGAACTCAGAACTCAGAGATTCAAACGTGAAGTGCTTTATTCGAAGGGAAAGGGAAGTTCTGGAGTGTTCCGAACAAAGAGAGCTGAACTTAACCAAGAGAACACCCAACCATTTATCTGCTGTGACAGCGCCACCACAGGTGGGAGGAGAACACACAATACATAACATATTCCTCCCCTCTTAAATGGAAGGTCCACATTATTCCTCAACAGGTAAGTTACTTTCAATGCACTCAACTAACCTAGGGTAGAGATAGACTGCCTCAACCCCTGACTTTACCCTGGGGTTTATTCTGCCCCAGTCTTGTGGGTAAGTCGCTAAGCCTATAGATCCAAGCGTCTTGGAGGCCGCCGCTCTCTGACAGGATACCGGCGGTCATCGCTGGCTTCCACAGCAGTAGGCATTGACAAAAGGCCTGGATGGAGAAGGTGCCTGTGTCAGTCGAAAGTCAGGAGTTTGCACAGGTGGAACAGTCTCTTTGACTTCCTGTGTTGGAGAAGAGCACTGTGGCAAAGGATGCTGGTTTGCGGTATCATCCGGAAACAGTTCAGGCCAACCAGCCGTTGGAGCCTCTGTGGCTGTCTCTGCTCCTAGCAACAGTTGATCTGCGTGTCTTCTCCAGACGACGTCCTCAGCAGTCTCAACCGTGTAAGACACAGGGCCCGTCTGCGTGATCACCGTAGCAGTAACCCATTTCGGTCCAGTGTTGTAGTTTCGAGCTAGGACGTGCTCTCCCGGATGAAACCATCTCTCCTTGGCTCTTTTCTCTCTCTTTTCAACTTGAGCTTGTTGTTGATGATGGACAACCTGCTCTGCCCTTGGAGGTTTGAGTAAGTCAAAACTTGTCCGCAACTACCTCTTCATCATGAGCGAAGCGGGGGAAGTTTTGGTTGTGGCATGCGGCTCGTTCCTGTAGGACAACAGGAAGCTGTTCAGACATTGGTGGATTGAGCCCTGACCTTGCGATGCCTTCAAGGCGTGCTTCAAAGTTTGCACGAACCTTTCTGCCTGGCCGTTAGTAGAGGGATGATAGGGCGCAGACCTGATTTGTTGGACACCATTCACATGCAGGAAGGTTGCAAACTCCTGTGATACAAATTGTGGACCGTTGTCACTTATGAGTTGTTCCGGTGAGCCATAATGGCTGAACATCTCACCAAGTTTCTCAATTGTTTTCTCTGCCGTGGTAGACCTCATCACAGCGACCTCTGGCCACTTGCTACAAGCGTCCACAACCACCATAAACATCTTCTCTTCGAAAGGACCGGCGAAGTCCACATGTACTCACTGTCACACTTCTGCAGGCCAATCCCAGGGGTGTAGGGTTGCCAGCTGTGGAACATTCCGGACCCTTTGACATGGGGAACATGTTTTGGCTTTCTCCTCAATATTCCCATCGAGACCTGGCCAGCAGAAGTAGCTTCTTGCCATTTCCTTCATCCGAACCATCCCACTGTGGCCTGTATGAAGTTGTTGCAGTATAGGTTCCCTCAGAGGTGGCGGAATGATGACACGGCGTCCCCAAAGGAGACAACCTGCCTGGATGGAGAGCTCATTTCTTTTTGAAACGTAAGGTTTCAAACTATGAGAATCTCCTATAGCTCTCCCTCGAATGACATTGTCCATTACCTCAGACAGGACTGGATCGTTGCGGGTGTACCTTCGCACCTGAACTGCAGTGACAGGTGCTCCCTCCACTTATCTAAAGTAGAAGATGTCTATCTGACGAGGCTCTGGGGGAGTAACAGGCAAGGGTAGCCTCGAGAGACCGTCTGCGTTGCTGTGCAAGTCTGATTTGCGATATTTGATGTCGTATGTGTGTCCTGACAACAATAAAGTCCACCTTTGCATCCTGCTTGCAGCGTGAGATGGAATTCTGGTGTGGGGCCCGAAGATTGAAGTCAATGGACGGTGGTCCGTCAGGAGTGTGAACCTTCTCCCAAACAGGTACTGATGAAATTTTCGAATTCCAAAAACGATTCCCAAGGCCTCGCGCTCGATCTGCGCATAGTTACTCTCGGCCTTGTTCAAGGTGCGTGATGCGAAGGCGATAGGTTTCTCTTCACCCGAAGGCATGATGTGGGATATGACTGCTCCCACACCATATGGTGATGCATCACATGCTAGCTGCATGGGTAGCTTTGGGTCGAAGTGTGTCAGGACCTCCGATTTCAGCAATGCTTTCTTTGCTTGGGCGAAAGCTTCGTTGCACAGTTCAGTCCATTTCCATGTTTTGCCTTGACATAGCAACTGATGTAACGGCTTCAGCAATGTTGCTAAGTCTGGAATAAACTTCCCATAGTAAAGTAGCCCCAGAAATGAATGTAACTGGCTCTCATTCTGGGGTGCTGGGGCCTCCACGATCGCCTTGACCTTTGATGGCACCTTATGCAGGCCAGTAGCGTCAATCACATGCCCCAGGTACTCAACTGAAGACTGAAAGAATTCACATTTGTCTTTACGAACTCTGAGTCCGTACGCTTTCAGTCATTGTAGTGTCGCATCCAAGTTCAGAAGATGATCCTCATTTGTCCCAGTGACAAGGATGTCGTCCAGGTAGCACTGGACTCCTGGCAGTCCACTCAAAATCTGATCCATTGCCCTTTGGAATAGAGCAGGGGCCGACGTAATTCCAAACGGAAGGCGGCAGTACCTGTATAGCCCCTTGTGTGTCACAATTGTCAGCAGCTCCTTTGATTTGTCATCGACATGCATTTGTAGATAAGCCTGGCATAAGTCTATTTTGCTGAACTTTTGCCCTCCGGCCAGGCCCGTAAAAAGATCATCAATGAGGGGAAGAGGGTACTGCTTCGCAGACAGCACCGGGTTAATAGTCACTTTAAAATCCCCGCAGATTCGAACAGATCCATCCTTTTTCAGGACAGGAACAATGGGTGTGGCCCATTTGCTCACGCTCACAGGCTCCAGGACTCCATTCTCGACTAAGGCCTCCAAGTTAGCCTCAACTTTTTGCCTAATTGCATAGGGTACAGGTCGGGCTTTGCGAAACTTCAGCTTGCTGTCAGGTTTAATGTCCAGTCTCACGCTGATCTTTTTCATGCTCCCAAGTTCCCCATTGAAGAGTTCTGCATGTTTGTTTAACATTGCAGTCAGACCTGACTCCCCTTTTGACATCATGCGGACTGCAGGCCAGTCCAGTGTGATTTTCTCTAGCCACGCACGTCCCAGTAGCGATGGGTAATTTCCTTTTACCACATATAGTGGCAGTTTTGAAGTCTGTCCGTTCAATTTAACTGTCACCTCAATGGCGCCTCTCATGGCCACAGGTTCGCCGGTATACGTCTTTAGCACAATGTTTGTTGGCTGAAGGGTAAGATGCTTTAGCATTTTGTTGTAGACAGTGTCGGAAACAAGGGACACAGCCACGCCTGTGTCCACCTCCATCCGCACTGATTGTCCCTCCACCAGTGGTGACACCCAGTAGCCATTTGAACCACCTGCAACCATCAGTATGTGCACCTCTTCCTCCTCAGAGGTGTCGCTCCCCTCTGTTTTGCTTGTTCCATCATACTGCACTGAATGAACACTCTTTTTCCTCTCTTGTCCAAATACAGACATTTTGCTTCCATGCTTCCCAGCTCTGTCTGTTCTTTTTTTACCTCTACAGGCGCGTTCAATATGACCCTTTTTGCCACAATTTCGGCATTCCAGCTCCGTACACCAGCAGTCATTAGCGTAATGGCCCATTTTCCCACAACGGTAACATGTGTCTTTCCGCGCACCTTTAGGCTCAGACGACACCTTGTGAACTCTCCCTGTTGAACTCAGCTGGTGAGCCTCCTTTACTGCCATCTCCATGGAGACACTAACTTCAATGGCCTTTTCAAGAGTAAGGTTGTCCTCAGTAAGAAGGCGCTTCTGTGTGGCTGCACTTCGCAGACCACACACAAGTCTGTCTCTAATGGTGTCATTCAGCACCTCCTTGAACTGGCAGTGTTCCGACAACCTTTTTAAAGCAGCAATAAACATCGTCACTGATTCCCCCTCCTCTTGATTCCGTTTGTGAAATCTAAATCTCTCAGCAATAACCAGAGGTTTTGGTGAAAAATGTGCTCCAAGAATTTCCACTAGTTGCTTATATGTTTTAGTTCCTGGCTTATCTGGCTGCACGAGGCTGCGAAGTAAATTGAATGTCTTCTGTCCCATTACACTCAAAAAGGTAGGCACGACCTTTTCGTTTGCCACCGCATTCGCCAAGACAAAATAGTCAAAATGTTCCGTATAAGCGCTCCATTGCTCCACATTTTCATCAAAATCACCGATGTTTCCTAATATAGTAGCCATCTCACGTTTCAAATTTAAATTTCTGTTTACTCACTGCACCCGTAACGTACGCAGATTCATCCGCTCCTCGTCGCTACTTTATCGTATCGGTACCCTTTTTACCTAGACACAATTAGAATTCAGAACTCAGAGATTCAAACATGAAGTGCTTTATTCGAAGGGAAAGGGAAGTTCTGGAGTGTTCCGAACAAAGAGAGCTAAACTTAACCAAGAGAACACCCAACCATTTATCTGCTGTGACAGCGCCACCACAGGTGGGAGGAGAACACACAATACATAACAGGTACCACTCATTTAATATGCAGTTGGTGTGCGACCACACACAGCGAATCCTCAACGTCAATGCTCACTATCCTGGCAGCAGCCACGATGCCTTCATCCTGTGCCAGACACTGCGGTGTGCCAGCACTCTTCCAGCCACCACATCAAGTTCGCGGGTGGCTGCTCGGGGACAAGGGCTATCTGCTCTCCACCTGGCTCATGACTCCCCTCTGCATCCCCAACACTCATATAATGAGAGCCATGCTGCCGCCAAGAACATCATCAAGCAGACCATCGGCCTACTGAAGTAATGGTTCCACTGCCTTGACCGCTCAGGAGGAGCACTCCAGTACTTGGCTGAGCAGGTGTCCCATTTCGTGGTGGTTTGCTGCATGCTCCACAACTTGGCCATCATGAGGGCGCAGCACTTGCCAGCAGTGATCGCGGGACCACCTCAGAAAGATGACGAGGACGAGGATGAGGAGAAAGAGGACGAGGATGATGAGGAGGAGGAGGAACAGGAGGGAGGGCAGAGGCAGCGAGACAATCGGCCTTCCGGACGTGCTGTCCGTGACCGGCTCATCAGACTCCGATTCGCATGAATGAAACCCCAGATCCCTGCAGCTCATCACATAAGCATCATACAATCCGTCTCATGCCATATCACAGCTTCTTCCTGGGCACAAAGGTGAAATGAGACCACAAAATATTCCAAACACACTTAATAAATTTATCAATAAACATATCACACATATCACATGAATTCTGATAACTAATGACGCTTGTGCCTGCTGTAGTTGAATAGCTGTCATTGTGTGCAAAGTGTGAGATGTGGGTGTGAGTGTTGCTAGTTAGATATTTTTCGTGGGTGATTGCTGGGGGTGTAGTGCATTGAGCTGTGTGTGAAGCTTGTGGTACAGATGGTGGTATGTAACATTTGTTGAAGCCTTCACTCACCCTGACCACCCGTGTGAGGTCGTTAAACATCTTCCTGCACTGGGTGTGGGCCCTGGCGAGCACAGTGCTGCCATGATGTGGTGTTCCACCTCCCTCCACATAGTCTGGCAGACTTGTGGCGAGGGCCTCCTGCCAGTTGCTGGGTACAGGTCGCCCGCCTTCTCTCCACTGCTAAAACCAGTGCCTCCAAAGCTTCATCGGAAACCTCCGGGCTCTCTACCTGGGGCAGAGATCTGCCATCAGGATTTTTAATTAAGTGCTATTTCTCCTTGTCCTTCTTCTCATGGTTGTTGAGGCCGCTGCACACCCAACAATGCTGAGAATGAGGAGCTGCAGCATCAATGAACCTCCCCTTTAAGTAGTTGAAAAAAGCCTGTGGCAATCACTACTTGTGTTTAGACTGCCCCCGATATTGGTCCAGCTTTTCAGTGTAACGCCAATGAGCTTGGATTTTTAGATGAGAATCATGACTGCAATCATTTTAATGAGGAGTGAGGACGAATTTTTCATGCAGCCTAGACGATTTTCAGGTGGTGCTACTTAACCATTTTTAGTCTAAACACTGTCCATTTCTTAGCTATAACGAATTTCTAGGCTGTTTAGGAGCGAGCTCCTGGCATGCCTGGATATTTGCATGGATTTACACTCTGTGATGTCAAACTGGCTGAATTTTCCCAGGTCCCCCCCACATGGTGAGGGGGAACCTTGGAGACGGCAGTAAGGCACATTAACTCCACAGCGTGCTTGCGACCTGTAGGATGGGTTCCCCACCCGGAAGTTAGCCTGATTGACAGGTTCGATCTCCCGGGGAGGAGTACGATCCATCCCCGGGGGGGGGGGTGGTCTACTCCCCAGAGGGAGGGTCTGATCCCTGACCCCGGGGGAGGGGGGTACAATCCTGACCCCCAGGGGGGTGGTAAGATCGATCCCGGGGGGGCCCAATCACCGACCCCGGGGGGTGCAGACTGATGGTGGGGGAGCTTGGAGGGCTCAGAGGGGAGGTACGATCCCCGACCCCTGGGGGGGGAGGGTGAGATTGATCCCCGGGGTGGGGTCTGATCCCTGACCCCGGGAGGTGCAGGCGGATGGTTGGGGAGCTTGAGGGGGCTGGGAGGAAGCACTTCTGTTCCTCCCGGCCCACACGAATTGCACCCCGAGGCTGAGGCCGCCTCGTGGTAGCCACCGGGAATCCCGAGCCCTAGGATCTCCAGCCGCCTGCAGTAAAACCTACAGTTAAAGTAGAAGCTTCAGGCCTCATTATAATATGTAAATTGCCAACCAGCCTTTTGGCAGCAGGTTGGCAGCCTACCGCCGCCCCCCCCCCCCCCGTCCCACCTGAGTGAAAGGTGAAAGTGGGTGTGTTGGGGTCGGGTTTTACATTTGCACAACTTTCACTTTCCGGCTCGCCCCCAACCCACCCATTCTTACCTCTGAAAATTCCGGCCATTGAGGCTACCACTAATGGGAAGTTTTGTGCTTCACTCTGAAGTCAGGTCAGACACTGGCTCCAGATTTACACTGCCAGTTCAACAACCAACACTAAACTGTCATTGAAAGTGCGCTCATGGCTTCCCTGAAACCAAGTATACGTTTGACCATGGAATCATAGAATTATACAGCACAGAAGGAGGCCAGCTCTTTTGTAGAGCTATCCAAGTAATCCCACTCCCCTGCTCTTTTCCCTTCAAGTATTTATCCAAATCTGTTTTGAATTCAGAATTTTGAATCTGCGTCCACCACCCTTTCAAGCAGTGCATTCCAGATCATAACAAATCATTGGCCCAGAACTTGGTGTCGGGGGCCTGCCGCTCGTGCAAGCCCCCGATCTGCACTCACCCTGCGCGCTGACATCTGAAGCCCGGGCCTGCTTGCATTTCCTGTCACAGGCCCGGTTCAGATGTCAGCGCGCAGTGCTTACCTGATCCAGTGGCGTAGTTAGTGCGATGTGCCGGCTGGGATCAGGTGAGCACTGTACAACCAATCAGGGGAGGGGAAGGTTCATTCATGAGTTTGAGAGTAAGAACTGTCAAACTCATGAAAACTACGGGGGCCCAAAACACTATTTAAACTTTAAATAAACATTTTAAAAACATCCCAATCATTAAATTAAGTATAAATAAGTTTAAAAAAATAATTTAAACAATAATTTTTTTTGTTGAAAAAAATTAATCTTATAAAGGAATCGATCTGTCTGTCTGTCCTTCTGTCTGTCTGTCCTCACATGTGCGCCTGTCCGGCTATGCGCTCGAAAGTTATAGAGCGTACCTACGCGCGCGTTACCTCTGAAGAAAGCTTACGGTTCCGGGACGGTCGTAAGCGTATTTACTTTTCGGTCGGACGAAAATTGTTCGCGCCTTATGCAAAAAACCTTCAAAATTAAACTCATTATCTGCTAGCATTGATTGACTGACGTCAAGGTTCGACCAATCCTGTGCCGTCACGATTGACCAATCCTACAGTACGGTCCCCTGATGGTTGGCCAATCGGTGTGTGTGTGTGTGGGCGGGACTAATCGTTTTCATCTCAGGGATCTGGCAGCCATTGTTTCACTGCCATTACTTCAGCTTCCAGCTCAAACTACTCTATCCAGCTTTGAAAAAGTTAGTATCTCTTTTAAAAATAACATAAGATTTATCAAAAACGTTTTATAAGTACTTTCACTTTCATCTTTCAAGGTATTAAAAGGTAGAAATGTTGCCCGGCAGCAGATTGAGACAGGGACACAGACAGGGCCCAAAAGCCTGGGACTCGATTTAAAATGTTGCCCGGCAGCAGATTCACAGAGGGACACAGAGAGGCCCCAAAGCCTCGCACTCGATTTAAACCGCCCGGCCCAAAACAGCCCTGGCAAAGCCGGGCTCCCCCCAGCTAGTGTTTAATAAAAAGGGTCTAAAACTAAACTTACCTTATTGTAGATTCTTTAAAATAATAAACCTGTGGAAAAAAAAATTCTAAATTGGACTAAAACACCACTTACCTGTAAAAATAAATACTTACATGTGCTTTTTACAAGCGTAAAGACCGGAGGCCTTTACACATGCGCAAATCCCCCAAAACAGAGGAAATCCAAGACGCACGCGCTGCCCCCTACAGCGCATGCGCTAGCCTCTTCAACTCTTGGGTTAGAGGAGAGGAAATGCCGGTTTTCAGCGCATGCGCTGTGCATGCTGAAAACCGGCATTTCCTCCGGCCAGACGCATGAGTACCCCTTCCATACTCACGCGTTTGGGGAGGAATTACTGCCCCATTGTATAAAAAAAAACATTTCCTCATGTCGCCTCTGGTTCTTTTGCCAATCACCTTAAATCTGTATCCTCTGGTTATTGACCCTACTGCCATTGGAAACAGTTTCTCCTCATTTACTCTTTCAAAACCATTCATGATTTTGAACACCTCTATCAAATTTCCTCTTAACCTTCTCTGCTCTAAGGAGAACAACCCCAGCTTCTCCAGTCTCGTCACATAACTTAAGTCCCTCATCCCTGGTACCATTCCAGTAAATCTCTTCTGCAACCTCTCTAATACGCCCAGTATTAACATAGAAACATAGAAGATAGGAGCAGGAGTAAGCCATTCAGCCCCTCGAGCCTGTTCCGCCATTTAATGAGATCATGGCTGATCATCCAAATTCAGTACCCTGTCCCTGCTTTCTCCCCATATCCCTTGATCCCTTTAGCCTTAAGAAGTATATCTAACTCCTTCTTGAATATATTTAATGAATTGGCCTCAACTGCCTTCTGTGGTAGAGAATTCCACAGGTTCACCACGCTCTGGGTGAAGAAATTCCTCCTCATCTCAGTCCTAAATGGCTTACCCCTTATCCTTAGACTGTGACCTCTGGTTCTGGACTCCCCTGCCATCAGGAACATCCTTCCTGCATCTAGTCTGTCTAGTCCTGTTAGAATTTTATAAGTTTCAATGAGATCCCTCTCATTCTTCTAAATTCTAGCGAATATAAGCCTAACCAACCCAATCTCTCTTCATACGTCATTCCTGCCATCCCAGGTATCAGTCTGGTGAATCTTCGCTGCACTCCCTCCATGGCAAGAACATCCTTCCTCAGATAAGCCGACCAAAACTGCACACAATACTCAAGGTGTGGCCTCACCAAGGCCCTGTACAACTGCAGCAAGACATCCTTGCTCCTATACTCGAATCCTCTCGCTATGAAGGCCAACATACCATTTGTCTTCTTAACCGCCTGCTGCACCTGCATGCTTACCTTCAGCAACTGGTGCACAAGGACACCCAGGTCTCGTTGCACTTCCCCTTTTCCCAATCTATTGCCATTCAGATAATAATCTGCCTTCTTGTTTTTGCCACCAAAGTGGATAACCTCACATTTATCCACGTTATACTGCATCTGCCATGCATCTGCCCAATCAGCCAACCTGTCCACATCATACTGGAGTTTCTCAGCATCCTCCTCACAGCACACACGCCCACCCAACTTTGTGTCATCTGCAAACTTGGAGATATTACATCTAGTTCCCTCGTCTAGATCATCTATATATATAAAACAGTATGTCTCTCTGTCTGTCTCTCTGTCTTCTCTGTCTGTCTCTCTGTCTGTCCGGCTATACAATCAAAAGTTATAGAGCGTACCTACACATATGTTATATCAAAAGAAAGCTCATCATTAGGGGACTCTTGTAGGCGTATTTACTTTTTGGTCGGACAAAAATTGTGCCGACGGTATCCAAAAAACGTTCAAAATTCCGCTCATTATCCGCTTATTAGCATCGAGTGGGGGCGGGTTCATTGTGTGTGCAGGCGGGCCATCCTAGAGTTGAGTGACATGATGATTGACCAATCCTACAGTTCAGTGACCTGACGGTTGACCAATCGGTGCGTGTGTGGGCGGACCTTATCATTCTGAACTGAGGTGAGGTAGGGGGAAAAACATATGATGTAATTAAATCAATGTATACAAACAACAAATGTGCAGTTACTCTTTAATATTTACATAAATGAATTAGCAAAACTACTTGAACAATCTACAGCACCCGGCCTCACCCTATATGAATCCAAGGTTAAATTCCTCCTCTATGCAGATGACCTGGTTCTGCTGTCACCAACTAAGGAGGGTCTACAGCAGAACCTGGATCTGCTAGAGTCATTCTGCCAGACCTGGGCCCTGACAATAAATCCCCAAAAAACCAAAATCCTTGTGTTCCAGCAAAGATCCAGACATCAGTGACCCAAAATAAATTTCACACTAGGAACAACCAAAATTGAACAAACCACTAACTACACATACTTGGGCCTAAAAATCAGTTCTACGGGAAATTTTCATCTGGCTGTGAATGAACTGAAAGAGAAAGCAAGAAGGGCTTTCTATGCCATTAAAAAATCAATCCAAATAGAAATCCCAATTAGCATTTGGCTCAAAATTTTTAAATCAGTAATTGAACCAATTGCACTCTATGGCAGTGAGGTGTGGGGACCGCTAACACAACAAGAATTTGCAAAATGGGACAAACACCCAATTGAGATCCTACATGCAGAATTCTGTAAAAGCATCCTCCGGACTCAAAGGAAAACCATAAACAATGCATGCAGGGCAGAACGAGGCCAATATCCATTAATAATCACTATCCAAAAAAGAGCCACCAAATTTTGGAAACACCTAGAAATGAGCAACCCCCAATGTTATCATTACGAAGCCCTGAAATGCCAAGAGAGGACCATGAAGAAGAATACCCTCAGTCAACTAGTCCTGGGACTCAGTGAAGTAACTACTAACACTACTAACAAGAACCAGCCCCAGGACAGTGACAGCATAACACAAAGAATTCGACTCAACACAATCGTCGCTAAGCAAAAGGAAAAATATCTGTCATATTGGGCAGAAACAACAAAAACCCAAAGCAAACTCAATTGCTACTTGGCCCTAAACAGACAATACAACATGGCTGATTACCTGACCATGGTAAAGGATAGCAAACTGAGAAAAACCTTGACAATGTACAGACTTAGTGAACATAGCCTGGCGATCGAAAAAGGTAGACACAGGCAGACCCGGCTACCAAGAGAGGACAGGATATGCTCTCACTGCAGTCAGGAAGTGGTGGAGACAGAGATGCACTTCCTCACAGGTTGTAGAAAATATCAGGGCATAAGGGAGAATTTCCACCCAAAATTCACAAAAATATGCCCGGAATTCAGAAATTTGAATGACGACCAAAAACTCCCATACCTACTGGGGGAAGAGAGAAATTGTGTAACCTTAGCGGCACACTATGTTACAGCTTGCCATAAACAGAGGGACAACCACTAAATATAAGAAAAGAGTATATACAAATTATATGAATGTATATTTATACACTCAGGGATATATCTGTTTACACACTGTATGGATAGATCTGTATTTTTGTGTACAACCATGAATGTTTTTCGATGCTTTGGCAACATAAGATGTACCTTGTCATGCCAATAAAGCGATTTGAATTGAATTGAATTGAATTGAGTGTCAGCCATCTTGATTCGTAAGTTTATTTTTTTTTCCCACTTTCTGCGTGTTTCTTTTCAAATCTAGATTTCCAGCAAAAAAAAAAGTTGCTTTTAAAACACAAAGGGCTAAAAATTCAGTTGGGCGCCGTTTGGGGCACCAAGCTAGCCTGGGCGCCGGAATTACCGCTGCGAGCGGAGCCACTTGCGCCATCCCGATATTCAGTTTCTGCGCCCCAAACGGAAGCGGGCCGCTACTCGAGGCTCCCCGCGCCCCGCTTGGGGCGCTCACCCTGAATATCGGCATGCTAAGGGCCGCAGCGCCACACGCTGCGGCACGGCACGCTGCGGTACTGCAGGCCTTCCTCCCACTGTTAAGGGGGAGGTGCCTGCAACAGCGCAATCCCCGCTCGCGAGTGCCGGCAAATGAGCCCGGCACCAAGGAGAAGTGCCGGGCTCTTGGGAAACAGCCGGCAATGCCGCGGGGGGGGGTTTAGGAGGCCGGGGACGGAGGTGCTGGCAGGCGGCCGCCCCGCACCTCCACCTTAACTAGCGCCACTACCGCCACAGGTAGGCCCTGTGAACCGGTCGCGATTTGCGACCGGCGTTAAAGAGGCGGGTGCGACCAAATATGGTCATCGGGGCGGGAGCGGGGCGCTGTGCACACCGATGACGTCATCGGTGGCGGCGCAGCGCTACAGGCTAACGCCGCCATTAGCGCCCCGCTAAATATCGCGGGAGGTGTGGCCAGTGGCGCTAAAGCCACTGAGTGCCCTCTTTGGGCGCAAACTGGTGGCGCAGCCCACTGAATTTCTAGGCCAAATTGTTTTTAAAAAAAGTTAATTAATTTGTAAATCTTTTCTCTAACCTCTATAATTTTCCTACCTTTCTCCGTTTTTGCAGGCCTGGAAGCCTGGGCCTCTGTTACCCAGCCACGCCGAGCTAGGCACCGCCCCTCCCCGCGATCGCCGCCATCTTTGTAAAGGCTGGCGGCGCGGGGCTGGGCCAAGCGTAGCCATCGCCGCCATTTTGGTAAAGGCTGGCGGGGCGGGAGGGAGCCTAGCGGGAGGTGAGTTGCGGTCACCACGGGGCTCGGGCTCAGCTGATCGGGCGCTCATCAGGGGTCGGCCCGCAGCACATCGACCGGAGGAGCTGCGGCTCTCTCTCTCCTTCCCCACCCCCGCGGCCCGAAAGCCCGATCCAAAGCCACCAAGTGAGCGGCTGCGGCGGTCCGTGCCGGGACGCGCCGCGCACAAAACTTCCCTGCGGCGTCAACAGCCTCGCCCCAGATCCCGACCCAAAGCCACCAGGTGACCGGCCGCGGTGTTCCGTAGCGGCCCACTCTCTCTCTCTCTCTCTCACTCTCTCTCTCTCACACACTCCCAGTCAGCACCAACCAGATCGCTCGCCGCCATCTTTGATCATGGCAGCACTTCAATGTGGGGAAGCAACAGCGCCATATTTGATCCTGGCGGCACGACAATTTCCTCGTGACGCCACCTTTGATCATGGCGGCACTTCAATGTGGGCCCGAACAGCGCCATCTTTGATCATGGCGGCACTTCAATGTGGGGAAACAACAGCGTCATCTTTAGTCTGGGCTGCCCGGTTTCTTCCTCCTTCCCTCACTCTCTCCTTCCCCCTCCCCCCTCCCCCTCCCCCCTCTCTCCCCCCTCCCCTCCTCCCCTCTCCCTCCCTCTCCTCCCCTCTCCCCCTCCCCCCTCCCCTCCCCTCCCCCCTCCCTCCCCTCCCCCCCTCCCCCTTCCCCCAGTCGCTCTCTTCCCCCCATCGCTCTCTCTCTTCCCCCCAGTCGCTCTCTCTCTTCCCCCCAGTCGCTCTCTCTCTTCCCCCTAGTCGCTCTCTCTCTCTCTTCCCCCCAGTCGCTCTCTCTCTCTCTTCACCCCAGTCGCTCTCTCTCTCTCTTCCCCCCAGTCGCTCTATCTCTCTCTTCCCTCCAGTCGCTCTCTCTCTCTCTTCCCCCCAGTCGCTCTCTGTCTCTCTTCCAACAACAACATGCTCTCAAAAAAGCCTCGGCACCGCCGGGCACTCCAGCTAGTTAATATATATTGTTAATAGCAGGGGTCCTAGCACCGATCCCTGCGGTACCCCACTAGTCTCTGCCTGCCACTCGGAAAGAGACCCGTTTATTCCAACTCTTTGCTTTCTGTCTGCCAACCAGTTCTCTATCCAAGTCAGTACCTTACCCCCAATCCCATGTGCTTTAACTTTGCACGCTAATCTCTTATGCAGGACCTTATCGAAAGCCTTCTGAAAGTCCAAATACACCACATCCACTGGTTCTCCCTTATCTATTCTACCAGTTACATACTCAAAAATTCCAGTAGATTAGTCAAGCATGATTTACCTGTTGTAAATCCATGTTGACTTTGTCCAATCCTGTCACTGTTTTCCAAGTGCTCTGCTATTACATCTTTTATAATGGACTCTAGCATTTTCCCCACTACTGATGTCAGGCTATAATTCCCCATTTTCTCTCTACCACCTTTTTAAAATAGTGGGGTTACATTAGCTACCCTCCAATCCATGGGAACTGTTACAGGGTCTATAGAATTTTGGAAGATACACAATACTCCAGCTGAGGCCGAACCAGTGTTTTATAAAGGTTTAGCATAACTTCCTTGCTTTTGTACTCTATTCCTCTCTTAATAAAGCCAAGGATCCCATATGCTTTTTTAACAGCCTTCTCAACTTGTCCTACCACCTTCAAAGATTTGTGTACATACACCCCCAGATCTCTCTGTTCCTGCACCCCCCTTAAAATTGTACCATTTCATTCATATTGCCTCTCCTCATTCTTCCTACCAAAGTGTATCACATCTGCCATGTGTCTGCCCACTTCACCAGTTTGACTACGTCCTCCTGAAGTCTGTTACTATCTGCCTCATTGTTACTACATTTCCGAGTTTTGTATCATCTGCAAACGTTGAAATTATGCCCTATATACCCAAGTCCAGGTCATTGATATCAATCAAAAAGAGCAGTGGTCCTAATACCAACCTAATAACTCATTATACCACTTTATACTTCCCTCCAGTCTGAAAAACAGCCGTCAACCAGTAGTAATGTAAAGTTACAGTTTTAAAGTAAATAATTAACATGACAAAATACCTATAAAATTCTAACAAATAATGAGAAGCATCCTTAAATTTATGATGTTGAAATGTCTAAAATTGTAAATTGCTTCAACAATATTATTACTGCTCTCTTATCTGATGAACGCTGCAATGTTACACATTAAACATTGTGGTAGACTAGATTTTCCACTAATAGTAAGCATGGTGGGCATTACCATCTGCAATAAAATGTTTGACAGCTATCGGTAAGAATCAAAAAAGTAAGCTACCTGTTTCCTCTAGTGGTTATAAAGCTCCTTTACGAAATGAGTTTAGGTAGGCTCAATCAATTTGTGATTGATAAGGGAGTATGCGGCCCAAAGGACAAGAATAGTCCTAATTTTGGTAAATGACAATCTCACTCAAGAGAGGACACAGTAAGTGGTTTGGGTGCTGCAGCTGCGGCATATTGTTGGGGCAGAGTGAAGGGAACTTGGCTCAGCATCTAACCATGCTAAGCCTAACCTGAGACTTCTTGATCCTGACATTGGATGCCTGAAAGTGTTCCATTCCCTAGCAAAATACATCCCTCACTTTGATGAACAATAAAATGCTAAAAGATTTTATTTTAAAAAAGCTACAGCCAACTCTTGAGTGAGCTGCAACCAGTACTCACATTCCTCAAGGGGGCAGTATGCCCTTCATTAATTCTGTTTTCTATTTTGCTTTATTACCACTGACAAAGCAAAACTAATATTATGTGAGTCTTTTTTCTAAAGTTTGACAGTATTTACAGTGTAACTGAGAATGCATACATACTGATGTATTTGGAGGCATCATGCATTAACACTGATGATTATTTATCACATTGTGAGAGGTTGACCTGTGCACAAGTCCCTTTTGTATCGGATTTGGAAATGGATCTGGCAGTTATCTTGAGAGTCCTCAAGAAAAGGAACTTATGGAATCTTAGAATTACAGGTAGACTAGAGGAATTTTGTATAATTCAACTACAAGTGATTAAATGAGTTCTTAGAGTTTTACCTTTCGGTGGAGTTTAGATGATCCAATTGTAAATATATTGGTGGCCTGGATTTTGGCCTGGTCAGTGGCAAAGGGATGGTGTTGCCGTTCACCTTGCTGATGGCTACCCACAAGGTTTTTGCAGGCTTTAGAGTGCAGGCCTGCTCTAATCCGGCATCTGATCCAGCATGGCGCCTTCTTCAGAGCATCTGTGGCATCTGTAAGCAGGGCAAGAACCAGCATGGCTCTTCCACCAATCAGATTGAAGAATCCTCAATGAGACACGCAGTCTACAGGAAGTATAAAGCAGGAAATATAAATTAGATTGAAATCACGTACAGAAAGCAAAATAAAGATTGGCAAATATAGATGGGATTAAAGGAGATAAAAGAGACAGACAAAAAGTAAAAAAATAGTATTAAAAAAAATCTCGAACACTAATTATCTTCTGAGGGAATGAGACTCCACACTTGTAAAACTAATTTTCAGGGCTAGAGAGGTTGTTCCGCAGTAATTATCACTTATCACGCCGTTAAATCTCACTTACTCTTGAATGCACCTGCTCTAACAGTTTTAGCCGTCTTTAGTGAGGAACTAGTGGGCAAGTACCCCAAGTTCACGCCGTTGCACTCATTTCAGTACTGAGTTTATCGGCAAGGACTGCAACAGTGCACCCTGTGGAGGAGTGAGGTATCTTTAGTAGCAGCAGCTTCCGGATTTGCACGTTTAACTGCGCATGTGTGAACACTGATTTTTCCCATTATAACGGTGAGCGCTGTTCGCCTCGTTGTTATTCTGATCGCAAAATCCGGTCCATTGTATTGTATCATTGTTAGATTATTTGCTTGTTCATTGTGTATTTAACAAATTTGTTTCACGGTTTATACTTTAAGCAAGTTTTATTGTAAAGTCTCCATTCACTTTCAAAGACTGAATGAAAATCTTATGCCAGCAAGATAATTTAGTACCTAAAAGCAATTACTAAACAGAATTTACTGTTCGTTATCCTGGACAAGTTACCAAAACCTTTCCTAGAGTTCCAGGTAAAGAATGACACTCTCAAAAGTGTGGAGAGTTGAGATTCACTCCTGAGAGATGTCTGAGACATGAGAGCCGAAATTACCTAGGATACAAAGGTTTAAAAAGACCCCAAAACATATCAGTAATATATTTACAGCTTGAGCTGAAATTTAATGACATATTTTGTTGACACCGGTACTGCTCTGCCCCAGTTTCATTGCAAAGCACAACTTTCATATACTGTAGCAAAAAACATTGCAGAGGAGATTAGATGTGTTTTTTCCGTTTCTACAAGATAAGCTGTCAATAATTTGGCAATCTCACTGAAGGGGAAAATTAACACTCATGTAAAATGGGACATTTTTCTGAAGTTAGGGTTACAGCACATTGTTGTGTCAGAATAGGAGGTTTGGCAATACCTTTAGTCCAGTTACTGTACATATCAAGACAGTGATTGCTGTTTCCTCACTTTGATAAGCATTTAAAACATTTCAGAAAAAATATCTTGTAATGTTTATTATTCCTTTGCAAATTCTTGATTCCATAGGGCAGCTTCTTTTTATCAACTAAGGTGAATATTTTTGGTGCCAGAAGCTGAATTACACTTCCCACTTAGTCATCCTTGTTCACTATATATGGTGATGTAGGTGTACATTGGAACTTCCTACTATACAGGAAATTGTTTTTTATTACACTTTTGATTGGCAATCTCTAGTTTCAGAAAATATACAGCATTTATTTTTGTTTTCTATCCCTGGACTGAAAATAATTTAAAATCTCTATTAGTAAAATGAAATGTCAGTAATTAAGTTCCTTTATCTGCTTCTTTGGTTAATGAAAGATTAATTATTTTTTTCTCCCTCACCCCTAGATGATTTTATGAAACAGAACCGCGGCATGCTTCTGGTTCACTCTTTGAAAAATCCTACCTACCCCGAGTACCAATATAGTACAGAGAGCAGTATCTTGTGCCTGGACATCCACTATATGTATCCACACCTGATAGCTGTTGGCTTTTATGATGGCAGTGTTGCTGTCTACAACATCATGGAACATATTGCAGGGCCTACTTACCAGAGTACAGCTAAGTCTGGCAAGCACACTGATCCTGTTTGGCAGGTGAGTATTATAGTTGAGTTCTAGATCCTTGTAATAAGATTAATAATCTTTGCAGAAGATCAGCAATTATTATTTTTGTTACATTTCTATTTATTTGTTGAAGTATTTCAAAATGTAAATGTTTGGTATTGTGTATTGGTATTGTGTTGGATTACAAATCGGAGAACCTTAGTTGACATTTACTGCAGAAGTGTCTTTCCATACAAATGGCTGGAACACTAAAAGGCACAAAAACAAGTGGCCTGTCATGTGGAAAAAGAATGGTGACTTCAGAGAAAATAAATTGGCAGATTCTTTTGTGCTTTGCAGAGATGGCTAGACTGGCATTGCTCATTAAACTGACTTAAAATTTACACAATGTCAGCATGAGGAATGACACAGTTAAAAAATAAATGGTCTTCTGTTATATTTGCGCATTCAGCACTCTATCAACTGTATTAATGTTCACAGCAAAATGCAGTTTCTATTGGCAACCCCACATCCCCTACAATTACCATTTTTACTGATATATTTTGATATATAGGTTGTATGGGGCTGTTCACCGTGCATTCTTACCCTTTCCAAAAAGATAGAAATTACCATGGGGAATTGGCCTTCGTTGCACCCATTTTGAAGGTGGAAAACTGGTGCAAAGAGGTCCAACTTAGAGGGCCAATCACCCACGGCTGAACAATGTTGGAAACGCATCCAACGCAATATTGATTCGGGCTCTGTAAAGGCGTCCCTGACAGCTATTATCATTTCAATAACCTGAAGTACTAGCCAAACAAATTTGATCTGATTAAATTCTGATTATGAGCAATCTTATTAGCAGAAACAAGCTGCCTTCCCTTGAAAGTAACAGCAGTCTCCAAATTGTATGTGTGTATTTCTATCACTTCCTTCACAGAAAGACAATAAAAAAGTTATCAAAATGCAATTAACAGAATTTTATTTTAAATTTGAAGTACAACAATAGTTATAACATATAAAATAAAAACAGAAAATGGGGGGTCAGCGGGCGTGATCGGTGGCAGGACCCCGCTGTCAATTTCCCAGATGTCGGGTCTGTCAGTGGTGAACAGACCCAACACACAGTGGCGGAGGAGGCAATTCAGGTCATTATGACCTTATTAACAGCCCATTAAGAAGTATTTTGAGATCACCTTTACATTTTACGAGGTTGCCCTCGGGATCCACGCTGCTCGGGGATCACATCAGTTAAGCAGGTCGGGAGTTGTATGACCATTGAATCATCTCATTACTTGACATCTGCAAATGTGCTATAAAAGTTCCCATCTCACATCTGTTCACTTTCAAAGCTCAGAAGCTGTTGCTTACTGCATTTGGAAGACAGATTGAGCTTTATTCAGGTTGCAAGTGTTTGGAGTAAACTCTCTATCCAGTGTCACCTCATTGGAACAACATCTCTCACCATTGACAGATCACTTCTGTCATCTCAAGTTCACCTGCCACCTATAACATCAGCATTGTCACTTCCCCATTGTCACTTCCCCCCCTCGAAACGATCTCACCTTGGTCTTCAGAATCCCACCACAATCAGCCCCAACACCAGCAGCACCAACAACAACACCGACCTTCTCCGCAATCAACTGATGCTGCACAGGACAGAGGGCATCACCACATTGCTGCCTGGGATGCCAGGGATGGCCTCACCATGGACAGATTTACTTCACTTGACGCTGTACACCCTGGCTTTCACATGATGCGCCAGGTTGGCACCACCCCACACCATAAAGCATCCCTAAAATGCCCAAGCCATCCCTTTCACACTCATCACCATTGCGCGGGGTACTGTTATGTCTCACCACTCACTGCAATTCACTAAGCCACTTCCAAAGGTTCACAAAAATCTGTCCAAAAGTGTTGAAAATAAAGATTTCAATGTTTGACAGCACATTAACAGAAACTTCGCATGAACATTGGCTGAAACACACTTACCCTTGTGTGTTGTTAGTTGGTATGATTGGACTAGAATGAGGGTGAGTGTGAGGGGTGGCTAGTGAGATGGGGAAGTGATAATGTAGATAGAGGGGGATGGGTGGAGGTGCAAGGTAAGTTGGTGTGAATAAGGAAGTGCAGGAGTAGGGTAGGGAAGGCAGAGTGATGGGGATGTGCTGAGTGGTACAGCAGGATGAGGTTGAGTGTGGCTTTGCAGTAACGTTTCGTGATCTACAGAGATCAATGGTTTGCACCACTGCATCCCGGTCCTCCTGACCACATCCCTGTTTGTGCCCTCCTGTACAATGTGCAACCAGGCTGCGTTGATCTCCTAGAGAGGTCTCTTCCACCCATTGGGAGGGAAGAGAACCTCCCTGCATGCTGTGACACCCTCCATAAGCATGTGGAGGGAGACATGGGAATGCCTGGGTGCAGGCCTGCACCTTTGTGCAATGCTTGTCAATGTTGTAGAACAGTGACAGCACAAATGTCAAAATCAATTTGCGCATGGTCTCTTTAAGGAAACCGGCTAATGACGTGTCATCGAATGACGTCATCAGACCCGCTTCCTTCAATTGGCCGGCAAATGTGCTGGGCGGGCTTAACAAGCCCAATCAGGGGAAAATCATTTTGGACAGCGGACTGAAGCCAATAACAGGAACTGCCACTGATGTCGCCCCCCCTGGACCCGCCGAGGTTGGTAAAGTCCAGCCCAGAGTGTTTCAGGTCAATGACCTTTCATCAAAATTGGAAAATGTTACAGATGTAACAGGTTTTAAGATGGTTATAAAATATCAGGCTATCCAAAATTTCATCTGAAAAAGACAGAATAGAGATATTTTGTAGTTGGTAGCAAGTCAGAGTTTTGCCCCATAACACAGTCAGTAGTAAAAAATTCAGTGTTAAAGATGTAGCAGTCCTTTTTTGTCTTGTGTAACTCAGTTTCAAAAACCCAATGATAAAATTAATTCTTAATGTCCGTAAATCAATGTTTGAAAGCCGCAGTCTCGTACCTTGATTTTTTGGCCCTGAAATTGCGGTCGCAGGCGTACGCCTCTGACCCGCGAAACATTTCCGAACTTACCTCCAGGCTCTCAGACTGCGGAGAGTTCGTGTCTCGGGCCTGCAGACATACGCCTGCGTAAAGGCCCATGGATCCCAGGGACGCAGGTCTTTTGGAAGCGTCCCTGGGATCACGTGGGCCAGGTGCTCCAATCACAAAAGAGGATTCCATTGCAGTCATTTCTGAACGGAATCCCCTAATGACATGCAATGGATTCCCAAATAATTAAACAATTTTCACAATTCTAATAAATATAAATGTCCTGATTTCCCAAAACTGCTCCCATATATATGAACACAAGAGTCCCTAATTAATACCCACCACCTGATTACAATTAACACCCATTTGATACCCACCACCTGAATACAATTAACACACAGGATATTGATTATCATATAGACTATTGTGCAAATAACCCAATAAACTTCTGTCTAAAGCCATCTTCTAATGCCTGTTTATCTATTCAATGCTTAAATTACAAAGCTGTGTCTCTTTCTACTCCCACCCCCTCTCTATCTCAGTTTCAGTGTTATTGTTGCATTAACACTGATTGTTTGAAATAGTTTGTTTATACAGGAATGCTTTTTAATGTTGCTTCACACATTTTTACCATTCACTTTTTAAACGTATCCACGCCACAAAATAATGGCCTGTCAAATTTTGCTAGATATATGATCTGTTTTTGGCTCTGGGCTTTTCTGACCCCTGTTAAAAATTGTGGGCAACATAACCTTTGCTGTCAGTCAAAGCCCACAACTCAGAAAAGACGATTACTGTACTGAAAAAGCCCACATATTTTCCTCTAGTTTAAATGACAAGGGTAGCTGCTAGTGAAATGCATGGAATATATTACTAAGCATGATCTGAAAAAAATTACAAATTGGGAGACTAGGTAATGCTGTGGGTTAGACACTGACCTATCACTGCTGTAATCAAATCCAGCTCAGACTGATGTCGTGGGCAAATTCTTAGAAGGCATAATTCAAGATAAAATGAGTAAGCATTTAGAAATCCATGGGTTAATCAAGGACAGCCCGCACTGATTTGTCAAATGCAATCATGTTTGACAAATTTAATGGCGTTTTTTTGAAGATGTACCCGATAAAGGCAATGCAGTAGATGTAGTGTATATTGCTTTTCAGAAGGCGTTTGATAAGATATCTTAGAAGAGGCTTGTGTGAAAAATTCAGGCATATGGTACAAGAGAAAATGTAGCAGCATGGATAAAATGTTGGTTCATGGACAGTGAGCAAAGAGTTGGGGTAAGTTTAGACTGGAGAAGGCTTGGAGGTGGTCTACTCCAAGGTCCAGCGTTAGATCCACATTTGTCCTCCGTGTACATAGATGATTTGTTCTTGGGTATAGGGAACATTTGCACAAAAACAATGAGGAGGCATAGACAGTAGACATGGAATAAGGGGACATGGAATCCGCTTTCTGGAGTGACTAATGCCACTGAACCCAAGAAAATATCTATGGCAGACCCTAAATTTATAGCAAATATAAAGATTTGCTAATGACACTAAGCTTTGGGGAAGGTAACAGCTATAAAGGAAATAAGGGATCGGGATCAATTAAGAAGAAGGGCTAATGAATGGCTGATGGATTTTAATCTTAACAAATTTAATGCAATGCATATTGCAACAAGAAACAGCAAGCTTACTTAATGAAAAGGAGCAAAGGTGTAGAAAAGAAAGAATCTGGGTATGATTATTCATTCATTGAAAATTAACATGAAGCTATTATCAAAAAAAACTAATCAAATAAAGAACCTGTTGTACATTATAAAATCCTGAGGGAGACCCAAACAGCTTTGCATCCAATGAATTACTATTGAAGTTCTGAAGGCAAATGCAGCAGCCAATTTGTGCACATTAACATTCCACAAACATTAATTAAATGAATTAATCATTTATTCTGTTTTTGGTAGTGTTGGTTGAGGGAGCAATAATGCCTCAACACTGGAAGAATACCATTCACTTCTTTGAACAGGCAAACGGGGCCTCAGTTTGGTAAAGAATTCTCTGCCACAACCCACTGTTGAAGCAGAGTGTATATTCTTTAAAAAAGAAAGCTAGTTGCTTGAAAAAGGGAAATATTAATTGGTAGTGTAAACAACCAGGAGAATTCCTTTATGGCCTCAAGCCCTCCCTAGCTCTGTAACCTCCTCCAGCTCTACAACCATCTCCCGAACTCTATGTTCCGCTGACTCTGACCTCTTGGGCAAACCCTGTCTTCACCCCACCATTAGTGGCCTTGCCATCAGCCACATAGGCCCCATGCTCTGGAATTCCTTATGTAATACCCACTGGAAATGTTATGTACGCTAAGTATGGTTATCAATCTTTAACTTAGACACTGTATTATCATTGTTATAAATCCCTGGGTTAAAGTTGCCCATGTGAAGGTACGGCAAGAACTTTTAAGGACACAATCTGACTAAGAGCAGACGTTCCATAATTCTGCACTAGTATCAACTGTTGCAGACAGTGAGGCTGCGCAGTCTCCAGGCAGAAACCCCAGGAGGAAGGGGTGGAGTCGGGTTTTTCGAGCGGGAAACGGGAGCGACTGGAAGAAAAGAGGGCAGGAGCTCTGAAAAGAGGGCTCAGGAGGCAAATGGCTGCCGCATCCCATCCCGAGCTTCCAAACTCGGCCGCCGCCCTTCGTATTAGTAGCTCTGCATCCAGAACTCAAAGTGGGATTCAGTGATCGTGAAGAGAATTCAACGAAGGGGTTCGGAGTCGTAAGTCTTGCAGACATTATACATACCATGAGCTCCAACTTAAGCGCGCCAACGAAAGAGTGCACTCGAATTTGGACACAGGGACAGATTCTCCTTTGAATCCATATAAATGGAGAATGTATGTTTATTATGTCTAGATTCATTCTAATGTATGCAAATGTCTAATTTAGGTCATTGACCCGTAATCTTCTTATACTGTCTGACGTTAAAACTATAAAGTAAGATAATTAGAATTAAGCCATTGTAGTAGTGATCTCCTTACTGGACTATAGAATACTGTCTACAACAGAGACCACATCTCACATATATCTAGAGAACCGTGAAGGGGTTACATTTTGGGGGCTCGTCCGGGATTGTGGTCTATTTATGTCAGTAAACTAACAGTATTGAATGCTCATTGCTAAGAGAGTGGTTTGTGGTTTCTACTGGGCTGTTTGAGCATAAAAGATGGATGTTATTGAGGTTGAAGCTTGGTGCAAACGGAAGCAGATAGCTACTACCCATGCCATTGTGCTGAATGGTGTTGCTAACGATGACCCTGATGATGTCTTGCTAAGGGCTCTGAATTGTGTCAAAGCCTTTGGAAAGGTTAGGATAGTTGAGCGCTGCTTGGATACAGCTACCAAGAAGCAGTTTGTGTTGATCCAGACATCAGAGAACCTGAGAGGTCATGGTTTACCTGAGGCAGTTGGGCTTTCTGAAGAGGCTGGTCCCTGGCCAGTTCAGTTTGTCCCTATTACTACTAAGGAAGAAGAAGGGTTTCAGACCAAGTTGTTGTCATTCTTGAGACAAGAAGGAAAGACTGTTGCTGATGTCAAAGGTCTGATAGGTCCTTCGGCCCTGGATATGAACACTCAGTTGGTCAGTGCCATTAGTTCTCTGGTGGATAAATGCACCAATCTGCCCTTCGAGGCTCAGGGATACCATAAGCTCCGTATGTTCTCAGGAGTGAGACCAACTCCCAGTGGGGAAGAGGAGTACGACGCCTGGGCTGAGCAGACCCTGCCTCTGCTAGAGGAATGGCAGTGCAGTGACAATGTGAAGAGGCAGAGAATAGTAGAAAGCCTTAAGGGCCCTGCTGCTGACATTGTAAGATTCTTAAAGGCGCAGAACACCTCTGCTACTTCCTTTGACTACATGCAGGCTCTAGAAACTGCCTTTGGAACTACTGAAACCATTTCAGATTTGATGGTCAGATTCAGAAGCACATTCCAGTGTGAGGGAGAGAAGCTGTCCAGTTATCTGCTGAGAATAGACAAACTGCTGCATTGTATGTTACAGAAAAGAGGGATTGAGTTGCCTGAAATGAATCGGTTCCGCATTGAACAGGTTGTGCGAGGTGCATTGCTCGAAGACGTGACTGCTCTTCGCATACGCATGACCCATAAGTTGCGAGATCCACCTACCTTCACTGAGCTGCTAAGGGAAGTCAGAGAGGAGGAGGATATGCTTCAGGCCCGGAATGTAGCAAAGAGTGCTGTGATGTCCAAGCTTGTGACTCCTGTTACAGTTCCTACTCCTAAGGGTGATGTCAACCCTGAGATGGAACAGCTGAAGAAGGAAATAAATGTCATGAGAGCCGAGATGGCATATTTTCGGTCTAAGCCCAACACAGAAAGGGATGACGCACGGGTGCAAAAGGTTGAACACCCTGCGAAGTCTAACAGCAAAATGAATGATTCCTCTAAAGGATATCCCCATGAAGGAGATAGACCTGGAGTCTTTTGTTATAACTGTGGAAAGGATGGACATTTCAAGCGAGAATGTAGAGGTGAGGAAAATCTAAAAAAAGTAAATGACCGTCTCATAAAACTTACCAAGAAGTCGGGAAACTACAAAGGGGCACAGTAACGGAACGGCCTGCTGTCCCTGTAGTTAAGACACGTGCAATAATAGACGAGGGGATATGAAAGACATCATACCTGAAGGTTTAGTAGGGCCGAGTTCTGCTGTATCAATACAGATTGAAGGCATTTATACTAAAGCTATCCTCGACACGGGTTCTCAGGTTACCATACTGTACAGATCCTTCTATGACCAATACCTGACGCATTTGCCGTTAACCCCAATCAGTCTTCTGCAGATCTGGGGCCTTAGTCCTGCTGATTACCCATATGATGGCTATTTGTCGCTGAGGTTGGAGTTCTTGGAAGCTGATGTAGGGACCACTGAGACCATTGATGCACTTGTGTTGGCTTGCCCTGACCCCATGGTGAAAGGTGAGGTTTCCATACTGGTTGGCAGTAATACACCCATAGTGAGACGACTCCTGACAAGCTGCAAAGAGCAGGGAGGTGAAAACTTCTTGAGCACCAGACACATTCACCCTGTTTTCAAAAAGGCTTTTGAGAAACTGCCTGAACTTTCTTCCGACGTAGATGATAGCAAAAGAGGAACTGTGTGGTACGTTCGAGCCAAACCTATCACCCTGCATCCTGGAGGAGTGGCTAGAATCCCTGGGATACCAAAATTCCCTGGAACGCCAGGTACTGAAGCCATTCTGATAGAGTCACCTGATGATCCTGCAGAAGAGTCACGGTTTCCAAATGAGCTTCTGGTGAGACCAGAGTTGCAGACCCCGACAGCTGTGATGTCAAGGAGAGTTACAGTGACCGTGAGGAATATGTCAGGCAAAGGAATCACATTGAGGAAAGGAATGCCGATTGCGCATCTGTTTCCTGTAAATGTACTGTCGTCACATGTGAAGGAAGAGTCCAAAGTTAACTCACCCGGAGATCTGACACCCTCCTCCTTCAACTTTGGAGATTCATTTGTTCCTAAAGAATGGAAGGACCGATTAGTCAGGAAGATGATGGAGCGGAGAGGAGTTTTCTCTACTCATGAGTTTCATGTTGGTTGTAGTAAGAGTACTCGCCATTCTATCAGAATTACTGAGGATAAACCCTTTCGGGAGAGGTCTTGACGGCTGGCACCAGCTGACATCGAAGCAGTGAGACAGCACCTGTTGCAGTTAAAAGAAGCTGAGATCATTACCGAGTCCAGGAGTCCTTATGCATCTCCTATAGTGGTGGTGAGGAAAAAGAACGGAAAGATTCGGATGTGTGTGGACTTTAGGACGCTTAACAGACGTACTATTCCCGACCAATACACCGTTCCAAGAATTGAGGATGCACTGGCTTGTCTTAATGGAAGCAAGTGGTTCAGTGTGTTGGATCTCAGAAGTGAATCAGACAAAGAAAAGACAGCCTTTATATGTCCAGTTGGGTTCTACCAATTTGAAAGGATGCCACAGGGAGTTTCAGGCGCTCCAGCAACTTTTCAAAGAATAATGGAACAAACAGTTGGGGACATGAACTTGCTCGAAGTATTGGTGTACTTGGATGATATCATTGTGTTTGGGGCAACCCTTGAAGAACACGAAGCTCGGTTGCTGAAAGTGCTTGGTCGCCTGGAGGATGAAGGTCTCAAGCTATCATTGGACAAGTGTCAGTTTTGCCAAACATCCGTGTCCTATATGGGGCATATTGTATCACAGGATGGAGTAGCCACAGATCCATCCAAGATCGAAGCTGTTACCACATGGCCCAGTGACTGCCTTGCGGTCATTTCTTGGGTTCTGCGGATATTACAGGCGCTTTGTGCAGAATTACTCCAAAGTGGCCCATCCTCTGAATCAGCTGCTGGCTGGTTACCTCCCACCAGCCGAGAGGAAGAAAAAGGCTAAAGGTAAAGAGAACAAGGACTACTTCAAACCCTCTGAGCCTTTTGGTGTTAGATGGGATGAGAAATGCGAAGAGGCCTTCCACACCTTAAAGCAAAGTCTTACTCAAGCCCCCGTGTTGGCTTTTGCAAACCCACAGCTGCCATATGTGCTACACGTGGATGCCAGTCAAGAAGGGTTGGGTGGTGTGTTGTATCAGGACCAAGGAGCAGGGCTGAGACCCGTAGCGTTCATCAGTCGCAGTCTTACGCCATCAGAGCGTAACTACCCAGCTCATAAGCTAGAATTCTTGGCGTTGAAGTGGGGGGTGGTGGATAAGCTGCAGGATTATCTGTATGGAGCGAAGTTTGAAGTGAGGACAGACAATAACCCATTAACCTATGTGTTGACTTCGGCAAAACTTGATGCCACCGGCCACCGCTGGCTTGCTGCACTATCTGCTTACAACTTTAGTCTCAGGTACAGACCTGGGAACCAGAACATTGACGCAGATGCTCTGTCTCGTCGCCCACACTACCAGAAACCAGAGTGGAAAGATGTTGCTTCAGCAGATGTGAAAGTAATGTGTCAGATGTCCGTGGTATCTGGACCAAAGAATTCATTTCATGCCCGAGAGATTGACCACTTGGGAGCGTCAATGCATGCTGTTCCCCAGGCATTTTGCAACCTTTCCAGTTTGGATGTACAAAACTTACCCATGTTGTGTTCATCTGAAATATCCAAAGCACAACAGGAGGATCCCTGTATTCATGAGGTGTTTTCAGCTCTCCGTCTGGGTGATATTACACAGATCGACAAATCAAAACATCCTGACTGTCGTCTGCTCCTAAGAGAATGGGACCACTTGGAAATTAAAGAGGGAGTGTTGTGTAGAATCACTCACCCACCCACTAAACCATGTCATTCACAGTTGGTCCTGCCTGAAAAGTACAGGGAAATAGTGATGAAGTCTTTGCATGATGACGCAGGTCATCTGGGAGTAGATAAGACCTATGGGTTGGTCAAGGACAGATTCTATTGGCCGCGTATGAAGTCTGCGGTTGAGGAGTTCTGCAAGTCCTGTGCACGCTGTGTTCAGAGAAAGACTTTACCTAAAAGAGTTGCTCCTCTGTTTCACATGCAAAGTGATGGACCTCTAGACCTTGTCTGTATGGATTTTCTGTCCATCGAACCCGATTCCAGCAATACCGCAAATGTCTTGGTCATTACAGATCATTATATTCGCTACGCCCAAGCTTTTCCCACAAAGGATCAGAAAGCATCCACCGTTGCCAAAGTGTTGTGGGAGAAATACTTCATCCACTATGGACTGCCAAAGCGAATACACAGTGATCAAGGTAGAGACTTTGAAAGTAGACTTATACATGAGTTGTTGTCCATGCTCGGGATTGAGAAGTCAAGAACAACTCCATACCATCCTCAGGGAGATCCTCAACCTGAGCGGTTTAACCGTACTTTGTTAGACATGCTTGGAACGTTGGATTCAAAGCGAAAGAACAAGTGGAGTCGGCACATTGGACATCTTGTTCATTCTTATAATTGTACCCGAAATGACGCTACTGGTTTTTCACCGTACTACCTCATGTTTGGACGTGAAGCGAGGATGCCGGTGGATTTGTGTTTCGGAGTATCCAGTGATGGCACATCACAGAGAACTTACCTCAAGTATGTATCTGACATGAGAAAGGAATTGCAAGCTGCTTATGAACTTGCTGAGTCTGTTTCTGCCAAACAGAATAAAGGAAATAAGCAGAGGTATGACCAGAAGATCCGGTTTTCCCAACTCATGCCTGGTGACCGAGTTCTCATACGGAACCTAGGACTTCAAGGGAAACATAAGTTAGCAGACCGCTGGGCTTCTACACCTTACATTGTTGAAAGTCAAATGTCACAACTACCTGTGTTTCGGCTAAAACCTGCAGGTGGGAATGGACCCATAAAAATACTGCACCGGAATCATATCCTGCCATTGGAACAGCAAGTGCGTCTGGATCCGCCAGCGGATAATGAGCCGACACCTAGTAGGAGAACCCTGCAGAGAAGAAGAAGGAAAAGAACGAGAAACCAGGAAAACTTTGTTCCAGAAGACAGAAAACCCATGACACAGTGTGTGGATCATGAGGAACCTGATGAGTCGGATGATGAAGAATGGGATCTATGGTACGACCTCCCAGAAAGACGCATAAGACAGAATCTGGATGAATTGTCTGAACCATTTAGCTCAGACTTGGACATGGTCTGGGAAGAACCAGATGCTTCCAAGAAGGAGATAAAAGAGACTGAAAGGCATGATAACAAAGGAACCAACGCCTCCAACGTAGTTGAAGGAACTGAAGACCGGGTATCCGAAATAAGGAGCTCACAGCGAGTTAAGAAGGTTCCTGAAAGATTGACATACAGTACACTAGGAGTGCCAAGTGTAATGATAGCCCCTACGGTTCGATATGTTACCTCCCTTTATACATGGTTGGGAAGCATGCAACCACTTATGTGTAAAGTTCATTAGTCATGGGGACATGCCTATATTTAGTAGGGGGGGAGTGTAATACCCACTGGAAATGTTATGTACGCTAAGTATGGTTATCAATCTTTAACTTAGACACTGTATTATCATTGTTATAAATCCCTGGGTTAAAGTTGCCCATGTGAAGGTACGACAAGAACTTTTAAGGACACAATGTGACTAAGAGCAGACTTTCCATAATTCTGCACCAGTATCAACTGTTGCAGACAGTGAGGCTGCGCAGTCTCCAGGCAGAAACCCCAGGAGGAAGGGGTGGAGTCGGGTTTTTCGAGCGGGAAACGGGAGCGACTGGAAGAAAAGAGGGCAGGAGCTCTGAAAAGAGGGCTCAGGAGGCAAATGGCTGCCGCATCCCGTCCCGAGCTTCCAAACTCGGCCGCCGCCCTTCGTATTAGTAGCTCTGCATCCAGAACTCAAAGTGGGATTCAGTGATCGTGAAGAGAATTCAATGAAGGGGTTCGGAGTCGTAAGTCTTGCAGACATTATACATACCATGAGCTCCAACTTAAGCGCGCCAACGAAAGAGTGCACTCGAATTTGGACACAGGGACAGATTCTCCTTTGAATCCATATAAATGGAGAATGTATGTTTATTATGTCTAGATTCATTCTAATGTATGCAAATGTCTAATTTAGGTCATTGACCCGTAATCTTCTTATACTGTCTGACGTTAAAACTATAAAGTAAGATAATTAGAATTAAGCCATTGTAGTAGTGATCTCCTTACTGGACTATAGAATACTGTCTACAACAGAGACCACATCTCACATATATCTAGAGAACCGTGAAGGGGTTACACTTATCTTTAAGCCCCTCCTTAAAACCTATTTCTTTGACTAAGGGCCGATTGGCCTACGCCTGCTCCTATTTCTTACGTTCTTAAGCTTTGGATACTCCTAATATCTCCATCTTTGGCTCGGCATCCCGTTTTTTTCTGATTACACTTCTGTGAAGTGCCTAGGGACAATTTTCATATTTTAAAGATTTTTTTTAATGCAGTTGTTGTAACTAAGTTTACATAGTACCATCAAACCCGTTTAAATTATGGTTATAACACCGGTTGACGGGCCCCTTACTGAAATTAGTCGGCAATGAGTGGGGAAGACGTCGAGCCTGTCCCCTCTCAGGATTCTTCAGCAGCCAACGGAAGATAAGTTTTTTAAAATGTTTTAAGCGTTCCTGTGTAGCCAGGATGGCGTAGGAGTTCTCATCTGACCGCACAGGAGTCACAATCAACCTCTTCAAGATTATGAAAGGGTTTGATAGGTTAGACATGGAGAAGATGTTGCCACTTGTGGGCGAGACCAGAACTAGGGACCATAAATATAAGATAGTCACCAATAAATCCAATAGGGAATTCAGGGGAAACCTCTTTCTCCAGAGACTGGTTAGAATGTGGAACTCGCTACCGCAAGGAGTGGTTGAGGTGAATAGCATAGATGCATTCAAGGAGAAGGCAGATAAGCACAAGGGAGAAAAGAATAGAAGAATACGTTGATGGGGTTAGATGAAGAGGGGTGGGCGAAGGCTCATGTGGAGCATAAACATCAGCGTGGACCTGTTGGGCTGCATGGCCTGTTTCTGTGCTGTAATTACTTGGTAAACCCTGGTACCATTCTGGTAAATCTGCCTTGTACCCCCTCCAAGGCCAAAGCATCTTTCCTGAGGTTTGTTGCCCAAAATCGAAAGCAGTAGTCCAGATGACTCTGTACAACTGAAGCATCATTTCCTCACTTTTGAATACCAACCCTTTTTGATTACGTTTTTGTACCTGTGCAGTAGGTTTTAGTGACTTGTGTAGATGGATACCTGAATCCCTTTGCTCCTCCACAGCTCCTAGTCTCTCACCATAAAGAAAATACTCTGATTTGCCTGTCTCAAATCCAAAATCATAACCTCACACTTCACCACAGTGAACTCCATCTGACATAGTTTTGCCCACTCTTTGTCCCGCTAGCATTATATAAATTAGCTGACCGCAGAACATTTTCATTAGATGGCTACCATTGTCTTTGTCTCTCACTCAGTGCACAAACAAAACAAAAATGACTCCCTGCTATTAGCATAGCAAGTGGCATGACTGATCTTTAATATTAAAAGGCAAGCAAAGACTTGCATGATAAAAGAAATGTCTTGCATGCTAGTTTCCATTATTAACTGCTATACACTGTGTACAATTTTAACGTTTACTTTTTACAGGTGAAGTGGCAACAAGATGACCTGGATAACAATATTAACTTCTTTTCAATCTCATCAGATGGACGGATTGTTTCTTGGGCTTTGGTTAAGGTAAGTATTTTCCTGCAGCTTTTTTTTGGTGGTGTTAACAGTGTCTAGGAGGCAGTCTGATTATTTTATACCAGTTTCACATCATGTCTACTGAGCCAGGATGAATTAGAAATTGGCAATCAAGGCAGGTTTATTAACCCACTATATTTTTAATAAGGAAGTATAAATTGGTAACATTCATTATGAGAATGTTGCATCACTGTTCATAATGAAGAAGAAAAAATCTATGACTGCTCGAAATCTGAAACAAAAGCAAAAAAGTTTGGAAATACACAGCAAGTCAGTCAGCATCTATTCAAGAAAGGGGAGAGGGATAAACCAGGAAACTGTAAACCAGTGAGCCTAACATCAGTGGTGGGGAAATTATTGGAAACCATTATCAGGGACAAAATAAACTTTAATTTGGAAAGGGATGGGTTAATCAAGGAGAGCCAGCATGGAATTGTTAAAGGCAAATCATGTCTGAGTAACTTGATTGAATTCTTTCATGAGATAACAGAGAAGGTTGATCAAGTTAGTACAATAGATGTTGTGTACATGGACTTTCAGCCACACAGGAGGCTTATTAAGAAGGTGGAAGCCCATGGAATTAAAGGGGAAAGTGGCGGTATGACTACAAAATTGGCTCAGTGACAGGAAGCAAAGGGTGGTGGTGAATGGATGTTTTTTCAGACTGGGAGGTGGTTTGCAGTGGTGTTCCCCAAATATCAGTTTTGGGTATATTACTCTTTTCACTTTTTATAAACAACCTAGACTCGGGTGTAGGGAGCAGCATTATAAAGTTTGCAAATAATACAAAACTTGGTGAAGTAGCAGACCATGATGAGAATAGTTATAGGCTCCAGGATGGTGAAATGGGCAGAAGCATGACAGATGGAGTTCTATGTGGAGCTGTGTGAAGTGATGCAATCTGGAGGACTAATATGAAAGAAAAGAAAGACTTGCATTTATATAGCGCCTCAAAGTGCTTTACAGCCAATGAAGTACTTTTGGAGTGTAGTCACTGTTGTAATGTGGGAAACGCAGCAGCCAATTGGCGCACAGCAAGCTCCCACAAACAGCAATGTGAAAATGACCAGATAATCTGTTTTTGTTATGTTGATTGAGGGATAAATATTGGCCAGGACACCGGGGATAACTCCCCTACTCTTCTTCGAAATAGTGTTATGGGATCTTATACGTCCACCTGAGAGAGCAGACAGGGCCTCGGTTTAACGTCTCATCCGAAAGACGGCACCTCCAACAGCGCAGCACTCCCTCAGCACTACACTGAGTGTCAGCCTAGATTTATGTGCTCAAGTCCCTGGAGAGATAGTATCCTATAAATGGCACAATTTTGAAAAGTGTAGATGAGCAGAGAGACCTTGGTGTCCATATACACAAATCCTTAAAGGTGGCAGGGCAACTTGATAAGATGGTTAAAAAAGCATATGGGTCACTTGGCTTTATAAATAGAGGAATAGAATATAAAAGCAGAGATCATGCTAGAACTTTATAAATCACTGGAGTATTGGGGACAATTCTGGGCACCACACTTCAGGAAAGATTTAAAGGCCTTAGAAAGGGTACAGAGAAGGTTTACCAGGAATGAGGGACTTCAGTTATGAGGAGAAGTTGGAAAAGTTAGGACTGTTCTCTTTGGAACATAGAAGGTTAAGAGGTGACCTAATAGAGGTTTTTTAGATGATGAGAGGTTTTGATAGAGTAGATAGAAAAATATTATTCCCTCTGGCAAGTGGGTCAATAACTAGAGGTCATAGATTCAAAATCATTGGCAAATGATCTAGAGGGGAGATCAGGAGAATTTTTTCACTCAAAGAGTTGTCGGGATCTAAAACACTCTACCTGAAAAGGTGGTGGAAGCTGATTCAATAAATAATTTTAAAAGGGAGTTGGACAGGTACTTGAGGATGAAGAACTTACAGGGTTACGGACAAAAAGCAGAAATGTGGGACTAAGAATGACTGCTCTTTCAAAGCGCAAGCACAGGCACGACTGGCCGAATGGCCTTCTTCTGTGCTGTAAGTTTCTTTGATTCTATGATCTGTAAAGAGAAAAGACAGTTTCATGTGATTAATTTTCACTTTTGGCAGGAGGAAAACTGATGATTGCAGATTGCAAAAACCTACCCAACCTACCCGATTTTCCTGTCCATTGAAGTAAACGGAAAGGAAAATCAGATGAGGTATAAAACAGATGATCTGAGATATTTGCTCAGCATCTTTTTCATGATTCATTGCCACAGATAAGTCTACCATTAGCCTGGTACCATTTTGTTTGTTGGCTTGCTGGGAATGGCCTAGAAACCCAGATGAGAGTGCACTGGTTGCCTCGGATACAGGTTGCATTTCAATTGAGATATCACTCAAGATATTTAAAATATTTTCTCATCACTGTAAAGCAAATTCTGATCACACAGAACTGAAAAGAGTTATAGGGATCAATGGGGGAGTGTGCTATTTATGATTCAGTTTTTCACATGTTCTGGAATATGTCAGATAGTACAGACTTGTGATGATTCACTGCAGTTATTTTTTTACTTTGATAAAGAAAATTTGAATTCTAGGGATGAATAATGATTAATACCCACAGTGATAAATGTATATGAACTCCACATAAATGATGATGAGAACCAATATTTCCCCTCCTTGAATAATGGCTGTTATTAAAAAAATACACACATGTAATTAACAGTGTATAATCTGGAGTGGAATCTTATTTTATACTCTGGTCTTCGAAAAAAAAATCCTAGTTATTATGATTTATAGGGGTCGATTTTCCTTAAGCTGTCAGGAAGGAGGCGGGACTACAACTTTCGGGTTTTAGTCCCGCCTACATTGACGTCCGGCCAATCCGCGCGATTTTCCCTTGATTGACCTTGTTGAGCCCGCCCAGCTGATGAAATATCAGTGTTTCACAGCTGTTTGAAGCTGTCAAACACTGACAGTCTGACTTCTAACCTGAATCCTTCTACACAGACTAAGTTAGAACTCTCACTGGCAATGTAAGCTGCAGGCTGTCACTTTTGACAGGTCACAGCCATTTTGCTTTCAGTGCCGGCTGAGTGATGGACTCCCGAAACCTAGAGGAAGGAAGGCTGTTAAGGTAAGTACAGGTAATTTAAACTTCTTTACACACTTTAGACACACCAAACACTCATGCACCCATCACTCACCTGAACACCAACATCGCGACCCCTCCAAGTCCTTCAACCCGACGGCCCGACTGCTCTAACCTGGCGTAGTTTGGAGCCGTCGGGAATCCCACACGACACCCTTCAAAGTAGGGATTAGGCTAAAAACTGCCTGTTAACTACCTGTGAACAGGCAGTTAATTGGCACTAATCCCTTCCCGCCTCGGGTCGGTGGGTCCCAATGTGGGGTGGGTACCCGCCTCCTGTGAAACTTACGTGGAGGCGGGTTTTGGGCGGGATGGTGTCGGGACCCCCGAATTCGGGATTTCCCCCCCCCCACACGCCTGAAACCCCGCCTGACGGCTCCAGGAAAATCTACCCCATAGTGTTTCCGTTTATCAAAAAAAAGTGTTGAGTTCCACTTCTGAGCATGTATTTCTCCCGAATGCTCTGACTTGTTATATCTGTCACGATAAGAGGAGCTTGTATTTATATAATGTCTTTCATGATTTCAGGATGTCCCAAAGTGCTTCCCAGCCATTGAACTACTTTTGAAATGTCTTCACTGTTGTAATTTAGGGAAATGTGACAGCCAATTTGCACACGGCAAGGTCCCACAAGCAGCAATAACATAAATATATGGGGGTGACTTAAGCAATCACAAAATAAACTGATTTTCCCATTCGCACTCTGGGAAATTACCTACTTGGACAGAAAGGCATCAATATACTACTGTTGGGCCCAGCTAGCGTGATTATAAGGTCTGCAGTGTGCTGTAGTGTAAATCGTATGGACCTTACCTTCACATTATATAGTGAAAAATACTTAGAGCTGCTGTGATTAGGTAGGAACACAACTTTGAACTTACTTTATACACTTGGGGGGGACAAAATGGGTCGTGCCCCCTTTGGGGCGCTAATTTCGCCGGGGCGCTACTTTTAGCCCCCCGAAGAAGTTAGTGCCCGCACGCCCGAAATTCACCGGTAGCTCCCTAAGAGGGAGGCGGGGCGCTACTGGAAGCGCCCCGCCTCCCTCTTGGGGCGCTGTGAGTGAATATCGCTGCGCTACGTGCCATACTGGCAACCTTTTGTTCTTTTACATGTTGGAAGGCTATACTGGATTAGCAAAAATCAAGATCATTGAGTAACATCTTTCATAATATCCCAGCACACCCTTCCCCCAAAACAAATCACTTGGTGTCAATCTCATAGTTGCTAACTAACTGCTTTCATGCATGAAATTTACAGCAGTCTAGTACCATGATAGACGTAACTCTCCTGCTAATTATACAGTAACCAAAAACAGTATCAAACTCTGAGTAATTTCATTGGCAGTGTGATGAACTAAGGAACATAGCTATATAAATAAACTCTCTGGTCAACAGCTTCAATTTTATATCAACACAGCATTGAGAGTTCAGTCTATCTATGGGTTTAGAATGACATAGAATCATAGAATGATACAGCATGAAGGAGGCCATTCGGCCTATCGTGCCTGTTCCAGCTCTGGTAAAGCTATCCAATTAATCCCACACCCCTGTTCTTTCCCCGTAGGCCTGTAAAAATTTCCCCTTCAAGTATTAATCCAATTCTTTTTTGAATCTTGAATCTTGCTATTGTATCTGCTTCCACCACCCTTTCAGGCAGTGCATTGCAGATCACAAGAACTCGTTGTGTAAAACAAATGTTTCCTCATGTTGCCTCTGGTTCTTTTGCCAATCACCTTAAATCTGTGTCCTTTGGTTATCAACCCTTCTATCACTGGAAACAGTTTCTCTTTATTTAATCTATCAAAACCATTCATGATTTGAACACTTCAAATCAAATCTCCTCTTAAACTTCTCTGCACTAAGGAGAACCAACCGCAGCTTCTCCAGTCTCTTCACATAACTGAAGTCCCTCATCCCTGGAACCATTCTGGTAAATCTCTTCTGCACCCTCTCCAAGGCCTTGACATTCTTCCTGAAGTGTGGTGCCCAGAATTGGACACAATACTCCAGCTGAGTCCTAACTACTGTTTTATAAAGGTCTGGTATAACTTCCTTGCTTTTGTACTCGATTCCTCTATTTATAAAGCCAAGGACCCATATGCTTTTTTAACAGCTTTATCAACTTGTCCTGCCACCTTCAAAAATCTGTGTACATGCATCCCCAGATCTCTCTGTTCCTGCACCCCCTTTAAAATTGCACCATTTCGTTCATATTGCCTCTCCCCATTCTTCCTACCTGTAAAGTCTGTGGGTTGTATTGCAAATAATACACAGACTCCAAGATTAACAAATAAAACAGGTCTTTACTATTCAGAGGTTCGGGCGAATCTGCCCTAGTTAACGTATCACAGCCCTTATATACTGGTGTGGTCACTATCGGTATTACAGTATACATGAGCCAACAAATAGTGCCACACCTAAAGTAGTGCTCTTAAAGGCGAACGGTTACATTCTATAATTCCCTTAAAGGTAAACGGGTACATACACTACAATCCTCCCTTTTTAGCTTTTTACTTACAGAATCCCGTTAAACATACAATCTTCAACTTTATATAAACAGTTTGCAGATATACTCTCGATGGAGTCAACGTCATATAACAATTTACAGATATACTCTCGATGGAGTCAACGTCATATAACAGTTTACAAACATACTCTCAGTGGAAACAGTTTACAGGTTCAGTCTCTGTGGGAACAGTTCATAAATTCAGTCTCTGGTATTAATTCGTCCCAGACAGCATCTTTTTGGTGTAGCCGGTTCACCTGGTAACGTGACTCCTCCATAGCCTTTTTAACAGCTTGTACTTTCGTCCTGTTGAACCAGCAGTGCGGACTTATACAACCCACTGGCTGTCTTGATAATGTCCCTGGATTTTTTTTACAAATTTAGCACCTTTCGTAGTGTTCGGACTGAGGTAGTAGAAGTAATAATATTTTAAACAGTTATTATTTTCTGCTTCTTCTTTTTCTTTTCTGCCTTTTTGAAACTCTCCGAGCTCGTTTCTCGGCTGCCATCTGTAGCGCCACCAACTCTCTATGTTCCTTAGACCTTAAGTGCTTCATCCGGATTTCAGCACTTTGAGAGTTTTCATCACAAGCTGGGCAGACCACATCCTCATAATATTCAGTGTCACGCAACAGGTCATGGTAATATTCAGGTTCATCCTGAGTTAGGCCAGCGAGAGAGACTTCTTCTTCCTCCTCACCCGTCTGGACGTTAGCTGACGGTGGTTCCTTCCCTAAACATCTTTCTTGAAAAGCCTTCTTCATGCATTCACCTTGACGTGATTCAACGTACTTTTGGCACCCTTGTAAAATGTGTGTTGCCACCTCAGCTATCTCCGTGACTTTTGAGAGCTCCGAACTCGTTCCCCCTGAAGATTGAAGCTCGTGTTCAGATTGTTCCCCTTGTAGAGTCTTGTCCTTCAGCATATGAAGGAGTTGGCCGACCGTTAACTCTTCCCTGGGAACACGGTGGATCAGAGTCTTCTCCATTTCATCCACCTCTTTCTCCAATACTTCCACCTTACGTTCCTCTTGAACTTTGGCTTTCAGCGCTCGGAAAAGTTGCGCCCTGATGCTCTCTAGTTCATGTTCAGGGACCATTCTTACAGTGTCCTGTTCTTCCACTGCAAGGATTCCCAGTTGAATCTGTTCTTCAAGTTGTTGAACCTCAGACATTGCCGCCTCATATTTGTCTTGGGTGTCCTTCAATGTTTTTATAAGTTCTTGGACATCCTGTCTTTCATGCTCTGCCATGATTTTCACCTCTAATTGCTCATCTATGGATGGAGCTTCTATCGATGAGTCTGTCTTGGCCTTGAGCTCATCAAGAATTTCCTGCAGCCTTTGGACTTCTTGCTCATGTTCAACCTTTAGTTGTTCATATGCTTCTACTGAAACTAGCTTCTCGGAGGCTGCCGAGTTAACCCCCTTCTGAATTGTAGCCTGGGCCTGTTCATACTGTTCTTTCAACTTCTCACACTCTGCTTGTAAGGAGTCGTAAAGAAGAACTGGAATAAAATCCTGGCTCCCTGAAGATTCCTCTTCCTTTGGTTCATTCTGTAAATATTCTAGTTCCTGAACAGCATCAGGGGAATGTGATTGGTATTTGGCCATGATGGCTCTATGGTCGCTCTCTGCTTGAGCTAGCTGTCTCTGTAGTCTTTCCAGGTTCCCCCATTCGGTGTCCCAGAACTTGTCCATATTTTTCATCTCCTGTACGAGACGATCACTCAACTGTTCTACTTGTTGTCGTACTTTGACATAAGTTTGCGTCCGAGCTCGGTGTTCTTCCGTCATGGATGAATCCTTTGCTTGAACAGGCTCAGAATTCTCTGTCAACCTGGAGTTCTGCTCTGCAGCTTTATTCTTCTTGGTACCATAAGTCCTTCTGCCTGTCTTCGTTTTCAACTTGGTCTTATCATCATCCATTTCAGAATCTGAGCTGATAGCTTGCACCGAGTCCTCCTTCCCTATGGCTTTTAGGTAGTGCCATTCTATGTTTATTTTCTGCATCCACTCCCGCCCTAGGAGTGGTGGTCCTCCCTCAGGTAATACGTACAGATTCATTCGTGGGTGTTCTTTGCCCCTATCTCTCACTTTGACTCGTATTTTTCCCATGGGGTATACATTATGCCCCGTGTATGTCTGTAATACGAATTTAGTATTTCTTAAGGGTATGTGAGAGAATAGCCGGTGGTAGTCCTTTTGGTTGATGACTGATACAGCTGATCCCGTGTCCAGCTCCATTCGTACTTGGACTCCAGCTATTTTTAGTGTGACCCAGATCGTCTGTAGATCAGTTACTTTACCCACATTGTGGATTCTCAGACTATCCAGCTCCTGGCTGTTTGGGTCTGAGTCTGAATTTTGTTCGTCTGAACTCTTTTCAGCCACCTGATGCACCTTGTTGTACTTTTCTTGTGGTGGTGGCTTCCTTTGCTTGTTGGTCTTCTTTCCGGACCTGCATACCTTCGCGATGTGACCCAGTTTGCCACATTTCCTGCACTCTTGGTTCTTAAACCAGCACTGATTCTGGTCATGCGTTGTCTTTCCACAACGGTAGCATTTGGAAGTGCTTGCAGTAATTTGGTCCACCCCGAGTGCCGCCGCCTTTAGCTGCATTTCCGCCGTTCCTTTCGCTGCAGCTTCGTGCGATGAAGCTATGAGGACAGCCCTGTCCAGTGTGAGGTCGTTTTCTTCCAGAAGTCGCTTCTGCGTTCCTTCTTTGTCCAAGCCGCATACGAACTTGTCCCGCAGCGCCGCTGTCAAATTCCCTCCAAACTGGCAGTATTTCGCTAGCTTACGCAGTTCGACTAAGTATTCCGCATTGCTTTCATCTTTCCTCTGGGTTCTTGCGTAAAATTTAAATCGTTCAGCCAGCATCAACGGTGTGGGGTTCAAGTGATCCTTCAGCACTGCTACGGTCTCTTCGAAGGTCTGGTCCACTGGTTTAACTGGTGCTATTAGATGTTTCAAGAGCCCGTATGTTTTTGCTCCCATCGAATTTAACAAAGTTATTGCCTTGTCGTCATCCTCAATTTCGTTGGCTTTGCAATATATTTCTATGCGTTCCACATACGTGGCCCAGTCCTCTATCTCAACATCAAAATCATTAATATTTCCTCGCTTAGGCATCTTCTTCTCTTCTCGAGTACAACACAAGTATTTCTTTACTTATTATTATTTTTCCTCTCTTCTTGAGAACAACACCAGTATTTCTTTACTTATTATTAGTTTTCCTCTCTTCTTGAGAACAACACCAGTATTTCTGTAAATTCTTATTATTTTTCTAAGATGGCGGTTTCCCGCTTCTGTCTTCTTCCCCGGCGGTTTTCCCGCAAAAAATGGCGGCTTTCCCGCGCTTCTCGGCTCTCCCCACCCACTTTAATGGCGGTTTTCCCCGCGCTTTTCTGTTCTCCCCGCCCACGGCAATGGCGGTTTCCCGCTTCTTCCCCTGGCGGGAGGGGTACACTTTCCCCCTCGGGCGACGGCCGCTGGCTACCGGTCCCCAGCCTGTGCGTCGGCTTCAGCGCTCTCCGCTGGCTTTCAGACCCCCAGCCCGCGCGTCGGCTTCAGCGCTCTCCGCTGGTTTTCAGATCCCCAGCCCGCGCGTCGGCTTCAGCGCTCTCCGCTGGCTTTCAGATCCCCAGCCCGCGCGTCGGCTTCAGCGCTCTCCTTCCCGCGGCAGGCAACCGGCTCCAGGTACCCCCGATGACGGCGGACAGTTACAGCCTCTGAACTGGCTCTCGGCCAATTCCCGATTTCTCGGCTCTGTCTCACCCGGCCTGCTCCCGGTCTCAGCGCCTCTGGACCCGACTTTGTCTGGCTCCTTTCCCCCTCGACCGTGGTCGAGTGTACCGCCCTTATCCTCTGGTTTACTCCTTCCTTATTTTCTTTTACTGTTCCCTTACTCACAGTCCGTGGCAGCCTTGCCTCTCTTGTCGATCGGCTCGCTCCTCACTGTGGCAGAAGGGACCGTCAGTGCCTGTTGCAGATGGAAGTTTTCAATGCCAAAATCTTCCTCTTTGCTATCGCTGCAGCCTCGAGTTTTCACCCAGCAGAACGACGAGGGCGGGTGCCTCACTTCGACGCTCCTTAGTTGCTTAGGAACTACTGTTGCCGCAGGGTACGATCGGCCTCGTCGCCATTGTAAAGTCTGTGGGTTGTATTGCAAATAATACACAGACTCCAAGATTAACAAATAAAACAGGTCTTTACTATTCAGAGGTTCGGGCGAATCTGCCCTAGTTAACGTATCACAACCCTTATATACTGGTGTGGTCACTATCGGTATTACAGTATACATGAGCCAACAAATAGTGCCACACCTAAAGTAGTGCTCTTAAAGGCGAACGGTTACATTCTATAATTCCCTTAAAGGTAAACGGGTACATACACTACACTACCAAAATGCATCACTTCACACTTCTCTGCATTCAATTTCACCTCAGGAGGAGGAAGAGGGAGACGAGGAGGAGGAGAAGGAGGAGGAGCACGAACATCACCGACGGAGGAGGCCGCCACTCAATCGGCCTTGTGGAAGGGCGGTCCATTACCGCCTCATCAGACTTCGGGTCCAATGAATTGGAGGCCACATCCCGGTTGCTCAGCACGTTCCCATCATTCCATCAATTTCTCATTCCATACCACACCCCAAAGTTGAAATGAGACACAGCCCCAAATCTGCAACATTCCAATAATAAATTTATCCAAATTCAGCAACCACATATATACACAGCAACAATATTAACTAATCACCCTTGTGCAAACCCTTACTTCCCCTCATTACTGTGCCTTTCCCTAATCTACTGCTCCTATGCATTGTCTCCCCAGTGGCTGCAGCAGGGCTGGTGTAAGACTGCCGAGAGTCGGTGCCAGAGACTAAAGATGGCCTTGCAGGACGCCCTCGACCAGCTCTGGGCCTGGAAGGCCGGGCTGTACACTGCGCCACCTCAAGATGGGCGGTGGCAGTCTGGACTGGCTGGATGACAGGCAGCGACAAGTGCAATTGCGGAGTGGCAGTGGTGGGATCAGGAATGCTGTCATCCTGAGAGAGGACAGCAGGTTCCTCATCCACTGACCCACTGCCACGCCCCCGAGCCAGCACCTCAGCATCCCTACCAATCTGCTGAAGCACAGATTGGTGGGCTGCTGCGACACCGTGAGATCCCCGGTAGACTGTGGTGGATCCAACGACGATGGCACCAGTCAGAGCTTGCATGGCATCAAGCTGAGACTGCATGAGAGCAGTCTGAGACTTGATGCCACCAACCACTGCCTGCATTACAGCACTAAAACGTTGCATCGCTTCCGCCTGTGCTGCAATGAAAGCTGCCACATCACTCATGACTCGCGTTATGAGGTCTGGATCCGCACGGTCTCTCTGGGAGTCCACCATCCTCTGCAGAGTGGAAATGATGGGCTCCATGATGTGTACAGAGCTCTGTGCAATGTTGGAGGTGGACTCCTTCATGCTCCTTACCATTGCCGAGAGGCACCCTTGCCATTGCACCTATCATCTCGGAGTGCATGGTCATCACGCTTCTTGTGAACGCCTCCCCATCGAGGTCCTCATCCGAGTCCTGTGCAGCAGAACTCGTGTGTGAACTCGCCCTCTGGGGAGCTGACTCCCAAGCTACCCTTTCCCCCGGTCTTGCTGCAGCCCGCTCATCCCCGGTGCATCACCCAGTGCAGACCCCTCTACTAAACTTGCCTTTAAAGATCGCGTAGTGTCAGTATCTGAGGTGGTGTCTGCGGGTGAGACATGCAGTGATGCGGTGCTTTGCTCCTCCTCCTCTTCTTCTTCCTCCTCACTCTCAGCAGGAAACTCAGGGACAGGCTGGTCATCTGGTTGCTGATTCTCTGAAAACATAAAGGCACAAGACTTGCGTTAAGGTGAGGGAAGGGGGCAGGAAGGGAGCAAGGAATGCAGAAAGTATCAGGAGCTGGAAAGTGGGAAAGGCTTGTGGTGTGAGGGGGAAGTGGGATGAGAGAAGGAGAGGGGATGAACATACCGTTGTTGCCCCCAAGGGGGTCGACGTTGCCAATGGCCACACTGCCCACCAGCTGCTGCCGAATGAGTCGCAGCACTCGCTCCTCCAGGTCTGGAAGCTGCTGGAACTGCGCATCACCCACGCCTGTTCTGAGCTGCTCCCTCCTATTGTGAGTCATCTTGGCCTGCAAGACAAACGAATGTGTGTGAGTCAAAGTCCAGCTATGTGTTTGGGAGATATGCCTGCCGTAGTTGAATCGCTGATTGTAGGCAAGGCGTGAGATGTGGATGTGAGTTTGAGTAGGTGAAGATACTTGGTGGGTGAGTGGTGACAGTGTGGTGGTTTGTGCAGTGTGTACAGACTGGGGTTCAGATGCTGGTATGTAGGACCTGTTGAAGCATGTACTCATCTTGACCATCTGAGTGAGGTCGTTGAATTTCTTCCGGCACTGTGTCAGGCTGCGTACGACCACACTACTGGCCGAGATCTCCTGGGCTACTTCCCTCCACATTGCCCTGAATACCTGGGGCAATAGCACTCCTTCCAGTGTCCGGGAACAGCACTACCCTCCTTCGCTCCACTCCCGCAACCAGTGCCTCCAATGCCTCGTCCGTGAAACGATGAGCTCTCTCCCTGGGAGTGGGATCAGCCATCACGATCAGGGGAGTGAGTTCCTTGCAGGTCACCTTCACAGCCAGCAATGATGCTAACGAGGATCTGCACAATTAAGAGCTGGAAGGGGCCAGTGTGAAGGATCATTCCCGATTGCATAGCACCTGAAATTCATTATTGCTCTGCTGGCCGTGCCCCTGTGGCGCCCTGCTTAGGTCATTAGCGCTTGATTTAGCGCTCCAGCTCCTTCCAGGAGTGCTAACAGCAAATTTAGGGAAACCTCCGACTCATTAGCACCTGCCGCTAATTTTTCATGATTTCAAAATTTAGCACCCCAAAAGGGGCGATACCGAATTTCTCCCCCATTATGTCTTTGTCAAACACCTTTTGATAGTCCATAGACACATTAACCGTACTGCCCTCATCAATCATCTCTGTTACTTTTCCCATCTTCTGGCCCTCAGCTAGCTTGTCAGGATTCCCAGCAGTAAATACTACCACAAATCTTGATACCCACTCAGCTCCTCCAGGCAGTGGAAGCGCTGCTTGAGAATGGCGATGGTGTTCTCTATAATATTCCTTGTGGCAGCATGGCTTTCATTGTTGGCCTGCTGTGGACATGTGCATGGGTTCCAGACCAGAGTCATGAGCCATATCATGAGGGGATAACCCTTGTCGCCAGTAGCCAGTCTTTGACTTCGGGTGCTTGGTCAAATACAGGTGGAACAAAAGACTGCCGCAGAATGAAGGCGTCATGACTGCTGCCAGGCTAACTGGCATTCACCTGCATGGTTAATCACTGAGGGGCTGGATCCCTTTTGGTTCATGAAAATCGCTGAGTTTAGATGAGGGGCATGCAAGGCAATGTGTGTGCAGTCCCTGCACCATGGGGTAGCCTCAGTGACCTTCCTTATGCAGCAGTGCATTGAAAACTGTGAGATATTGCTTGTATCTCCAGCAGCAGCCTGGAAGGAGCCAGACACATAAAAATTATCAGCAACCGTCACCTTGACAGCCACAGGCAATGCTGTCCTTGCTCTGCTTTGTGATTGCAGTTGTGGCTGTAACAGTTGGCAGATTTCGCTCATGGCCACTTTTGTGAAGCGAAGATGTCTCATGCATTGGTCCTTGCTGAAATTGAGGTAAAAGAATTGCTCCCTAAAGACGCTTGGCAGATATGGCCTCCTGCTAAGTGCCCTTCTCCCCCTCCTCCTCCCTTTTCTAGCAGCTTGTCCTCCTCTGCGTGGTCTTTCTTCATTCTTCCAGTCTTGTTCAATTTCCAGAGGAAGCCCTAGCATGCCATCCATGTGTGGAAGCAACTTCTTTCTGCACAATATTTTATATGACAAAAAAAGTACTGCGAGACCAGCCAGACCACTCCCTGTAGAGTATTCAAAGTTTGGCTAAGTATAGGAAGCCTCCAAAAATGTGTACAAATTGCACCAGCAGTCAGGAGAAATAATCCAGCAACTAACCTGTAAGTACTTCATGTTTCCTTTAAATAGCGCTGTGTGGGGGGGGGGAGCTTTCATTCCATTTAACATCGTGTTCAGCGAGGTTAAGAGAGGGCTTTGGCTGGAGTGGGGAGATGGAAAATGGTAGTGGTGGCTTGATGAAAAAGGGGCAAGGGTTTGGTTGTGGTGAGGGGAGAGGAGAAAGTAAGAAGTGAGTGCTTGCACCATCTACAGCTTGTGAGTCAGAAGAGATTGTGGGATGAAGGGGAAGTGGGAAGAGAGAAGGAGAATTAGGTATGCAGATACCCTCATCATCAATTGCTCCAGCACCATCAGTGGCCACGGCCTCAGCGATGCCCCTTCCCATGATGGCCAGCACTGTCTCCTCCATGTGGGTTAAAACATGCAGGCATACTTGTTCTTTCTTGCCTCCTGTTATCCACCACCTTCTCCTGCAAGAAAGAGGGATGTGTGTCAGTGTGTGTCCTGCAATATGTTTGCGTGATATGGCTGTCATGGTTCAATAGCTGTCAGTGTGTGCGAGCTGTGATTTGTGGGTGTGAGGCATGCCACAGTGCTAAATGTGTGAGGGTGAGATAAAGCATATGATTTGAAGGGTTGACTTCTGATTGATAGAGATTGTTGGTAGGTGGGTGTGGCTAGTGGTACAATTAATAGGATATGCCATTTGAAGATTGAACTTACTCACCTTGACAACTCATGTCAGATCATTAAACCTCTTCCTGCATTGCATCCATGTTCTTAGAGCTACACTTCTGGCATTAACCTCCACTGCTACTTCTTCCCACTGCCTCTTGAACATATATCTGGAGTGCCCCCTGCCCCTTTGCGGATATAGGATGTCTGTCCTTCTCTCCACATCTTGCACTAAGACCTCCAGTGCATTATCAGAAAACTTTGGTGCATGTTCGGCCATTCTTCAAATTTTTTTAGTGATATGACAATGATGGCAATATACAAATATTGCCATCACTCTGTTTGTCTAATTGCACTGACTTGGAACTGAAAGTTGAGGAAGACCAACACCATGTTAGCCTTAAACCTGTGAAATTCCACTCTGTTTCTGTGTAACAGTGAACTAAAGCCAACATGAGATGAATTAAAACTGTTCATGTTGTGTCTCCTTGTGTTCTTATACTATGTATATTACAGACACTTTTAGTTCATTTTAATTAGTGCTTTTACTAAGCTGTATTCTTGCTTTTGTTACAGTGCTGCCGCATGGTGCAGAGTGATACAAGATGTCCGACGCTGCACTGTGCACTGCCCGTGCACAGTGTGCCACATAGCAATATAACTACACCATACCAAAGTAGTTCCATACCAAAGTAGTTCCATTTAATGATGTGATACTATAACAATGTATCATCCCTCTTTCTCAAAAAAACTAAAACATGAAATTTAACAATTTAAATTAACAAATATTATATCTAAACTATTATTATCAACTACAAAAGAATCGTGAGTTTTTTTTTATTTGCGATATCGCTCAGGTGGTTGGATGTTGTCCCTCCATCTTGTGGATTTGGTGGTGACCATTCGTCTCTGCGGTATTTTGGTGTGTTCCGCTCTCGTTGTTGTTGCTGTCGCCTTTGGAGTTGGAGTGTGCATGCTCGTGGTTGTTTGATTTGTAGCGCTTGTTTCTGGTGTTGCTGCTTGTGGTAGCTGGTGTTGTCAATGTTGCTGATGTTGTCTGCTGCTTATCCAGTTCAGGTGAAGGTCTGATGTGGAGTCTGTTCCATCTGTATTGGTTACCAGGTTCAGTCTCTACGAAGTAGGATCTTGGAGTATCAGCTTTTCCAATAACTTTGGCTGGATTCCAGGTTTTCAACACCGGGTCTTGCACATGCACTGATTGTCCATTCAGCACTTCTGGTAGCATCTTTGCATGTTTATCGTAATGTTTGCTTCCTACGATTTGTGCTTCTGCCAGCTTTTGTCTGAAGTCCTCCTGGTCCTGGAGAGGATGTATTTTTGCTGGTAGTGTAGTCTTAAACTTCCTCCCATTCAGCAATTCCGCAGGTGATTTCATGTCTGCTTTCAGTGGTGTTGATCTGAGTGATAGGAGGGCAAGGTCTTGGTCTTCCCCCATCTCACTACTTTTGATGAGAGTTCTCTTGACAGTCTGGATCTGTCTTTCGATGAACCCGTGTCCCCTTGGGAAATGTGGGGATGAGGTTACTATTTTGAACCCATACTTTTCTGCCAGAGCTCTGAATTCACTCGATGTGAACTGGGTTCCATTGTCACAGATTACCTTTTCCGGGATTCCTTGTTCAGCAAACAAGCTCTTTGCAATCCTGGTGGTAGTTGTGGCTCTCAAGTCTTTCATCCTTCTCACAAAAGGAAACATGGAATAGTAATCTGCCACTATGAGATACCATTCTTGATTGCACATGAAGAGATCTGCCCCAACAGTGTGCCATGGTCTTGACGGTATTTCACTAGGTATCATCTCCTCTTTCTGTTGTGAATTTCTGTATTTCTGGCATATACCACATGCAGAGACCATCTGTTCGATATTTTTGTACATGCCTATCCAGTATACAGCTGATCTGGCTCTCAGCTTGCATTTCTCCATTCCCATGTGGCCTTCATGTATGAGATGGAGAAGTTGTGTCTGCATCATCTTTGGCACGATGATCCTCGATCCAGCAAGGAGAATACCGTCTTCTACTGCAATATCGTCTTTAATCGTCCAGTATTGACGAATTGTCGCCTGTACCTGCTGGATTCTCTCCGGCCACCCCTGTATTACTTGTTGTGTGAGTAGTTGCAATTCCTCATCTTTGCTAGTCTCATCTCTGATTTGACTGAGCTTTGTAGGTGTAACACTCACTAGGTGTTGGATTTTTACTGTTAGGCCCTCCACCTCGTGTTTCTCATATGATGACAATCGAGACAACGCATCTGCTAGCACCATTTCCTTTCCTGGCTTATATTTAAGCGTGAAGTCATAGCTTTGGATCCTTAGAAGTAGTCTTTGCAGTCTTCACAGAATCAGAATCACAGAATCTACAGTGCAGATAAAGGCCATTTCGGCCCATCGAGCCTGCACCGACACATATCCCACCCTATCCCCGTAACCCCACGTATTTAATCCCCTAACACTAAGGGTCAATTTATCATAGCCAAATCAACCTAACCTGCACATCTTTGGACTGTGGGAGGAAACCGGAGCACCTGGAGGAAACCCACGCAGACACAGGGAGAATGTGCAAACTCCACACAGACAGTCGCCCGAGGCCAGATTTGAACCCGGGTCCCTGGCGCTGTGAGGCAACAGTGCTAACCACTATGCCACCGTGCCCCCCCCAGCGCTTTTTCACAGATTCTTCTTATAGATCTGTTCTAGTGGACGATGGTCACTCTCTATTGTAAATCGTCTGCCATAGTATAGGTATATATGGAATTTCTCGCATCTGTACACTACTGCTAATAGTTCTCTTTCTATATTGGCGTATCTCGTCTCGGCTGACGTCAAGGCCTTTGATGCGAAAGCTATCGGCTTTCCTTCCTGCACCAGAGCTGCCCCTAGTCCTCTGGTAGAAGCGTCTACTTGCAGAGTGACTGGTTTTCTTCTGTCATAATATGACAGACTTGTTTCCTTGCACAATAGTTCTTGAAGTTGTTTGAAATTCCTTTCGTGTGATTCAGACCATTGGTATTCGGCGTCTTCTTTCAATAGCTCTCTGAGATTTGTTGTATGTTCCGACATGTGTGGGATGAAAGAACTCATGTATTGGACCAAGCTGAGGTAACTCCTCAGCTCTTTCTTATCTTTGGGTGGTTTCATTTCAGCAATCGCCGCAATCTTCTCTGGACTTGGCTTGACTCCCTCTGGTGTATAAATCATACCGAAGAATTGGCATTCCTTGACTTTAACTATGCACTTATCTGCATTTAACTTGATGCCAGCCTTCCTGGTACGCTCCATGGCCTCATGTAGGTGCATGTCATGGTCTCTTTCATCTGCTCCATAGATCTGAATATCATCAGCTACTCCTATAGCTCCTTCACAGCCTCTGTATGTCTCGTCTACTTTCTGTTGAAAGATATCTTGACTGACCTTTAACCCGAATGGTAGCCTCAGGAATTTGTAACGCCCAAATGGTGTGTTGAATGTTGTCAGTGTTGTTCACATTCCAATATCCATTTCTGGCATAACAACAGAAAATGCTGGAAAAACTCAGCAGGTCAGGCAACATCCGTGGAGAGAAATTTGAGTTGACGTTTCGGGTCGAACCCTTCTGGCATCTAGTTTTGAGAAAGCCTTGGCTCCTGCCAGTGATGGCGTAATCTCCTCTAGCGTTGGGGTGGGATAGTGGTCCCTCTTTATCGCCTGGTTTAGATCTTTGAGGTCCAAACATATTCTGAGACGCCTGTTTGGCTTTTCTCGTACCACAATTGAGTTTACCCAGTCTGTGGGTTCAGTGACCTTTACGATCACTCCCTTTTCTTCCATCTCCTTTAGCTCTCTTTCAAGCTTTGTCTTCAGCTCAATGGGTACTTTTCGTGGAGCATGGATAACGGGCTTTACCTCTGGGTCGATGGTGATGTGGTATTGGAAATCTCTGAAACATCCCACTGTATCATCGAAACATTCCGGATACATGTCTATCAAGTCTTTTTTACTCTTGATTTGTGGGCGGTTCTCCAGTGGGGTGTTGCTGTCTATCTTCAGTGACATTTCCGTCAGCTCGTGATGCACTGAGATCAATCTCAACTTCTCGCAGCTGTTTAATCCCAGGATCGCTGGCCTCTCAGTGTCGGTGACATAGAACATGCAGTTGATGTTCTTTCTTTTATGTGTCCCTTTGATAAAGGTTATTCCGAGTTGTTTAATCTCACTCCCCCCGTATGCTGTCAGCGTGACATTACTTGCCTTTAAACAACCGCTTTTCGGGTAGCCATCTTCTCTCAGGTTTTCGGGAAAGATCTGCTGGTACAGTCTCAATGGGAGAATGTTGCTCTGAGCCCCTGTGTCCAGCTTCAACTTTAAGTTGATGGTTGTGGGCCGACCTTTAACCTTTTTTTTGATTTGGATGATGGTGTGCAATTCTCTCCTCGGAGTACTTTCCGTTCTGAACATCTCGTGAAGCTGTATCTTTATGGTTTCGATGTTTAGTGCATTGTCGTGATCATCTACATCATCCTGCTCATCCATGGCATGGATATTGTGTTTCTTTCTCTGGTTCTGCTGTCCGCCTTTGTTTTTGATGTATGTTCCTCCTTTCTTCGTTCTACACCTCTTTTCCCAGTGGTTTAGTTTGCCACATGCATTGCAGCTTGTTCCATATGCTGGACATTTCCTCTTGTCTGTGTAATCGTGCGGTCTTCCACAATTTCTGCACGTTTCCCCCATTGTCATGTGCATGTCTTTGTGTGTTGTACTTTTCTCTCACTGCATCCACTCTGTCCGTCTCAGAAGCCGTCCGCATGTCAGCCGTTTGAGAAATCAGCGTTTTCATTTGCTGCTTCATGGCTTCATGAGCTCTCGCAGTATCTATAGCCTCTGTTATTCCGAGCTTTTCTTTTCCTATCAGGGCTTTTTGTACCTCTACATGCGCTGACCCCCATATTAGCTGGTCCACAAGCCTTTCCTCCATTTCCTTAAATTTACACTTGCTGGCTTCATTTCTCAGCCTTGTCAGGAAATTGTCAGCTGTTTCACTGGGTTCCTGTCTTAGACTCTGGAATTTGTATCTGTGTATACGGTGATTGGATTTAGGCTCTAGATGGTTGCTGAATTTATCAAAAATTGTCGCTGGGTTTTCCTTTTCCTCTTCAGTCAAACTCCAGCTATTATACAAATCTAGGCCTTTTTCTCCTGTCCACAACAGAATGTAACTAACCTTTTCCTCGTTGGTAGTACCCTTCAGGAAGCTTTTGAATGTAAGCTCACATTTCTGTTTGAACTTGCGGAATGCTTCTACTATATCGTCAGCTTCCCAGTTCATGAGGGATTGCATTTGCACAGTCAGTGCAGCGGCAGCTGTCATTTTAGTTTCTCGTACGATTCACTTTCAATCACCGCAGACACCGGCACTCACAATCAGCTCATAAAATCACTTTTCGTCTTATTCGTAGTTCGTATAGCAGAATTTGTACTCACTTATACCGCTGCCACCATGTTGTGTCTCCTTGTGTTCTTATACTATATATATTACAGACACTTTTAGTTCATTTTAGTTAGTGCTTTTACTAAGCTGTATTCTTGCTTTTGTTACAGTGCTGCTGCATGGTGCGGAGTAATACAAGATGTCCGACGCTGCACTGTGCACTGCCCGTGCACAGTGTGCCACATAGCAATATAACTACACCATACCAAAGTAGTTCCATACCAAAGTAGTTCCATTTAACGATGTGATACTATAACAACGTAACAGTCCAGTTCATGTCAACTCACACCTATAGTAGTTAGATGAAATAGAGATGACATTTATCACTTTAGTTTGGTTACATATTTAATTATAACATTAATCTAGCATTGGGGCAGTTTACATTTGATTAAGGTGTTGCTGGAGTATTTTACATTTTCAAAGTAACCTACCTACAGTGACAAAAATGGATTACTGCCTCTTGAGAAAATTTAAAAAATAAAATCTGTTTTTTTCAGTATTAATATGACTAGCCTAATGATGCATTTAGTTTAGAAAATACAGTCAGTAAAGTGACTAGAGTATATTCTTCCTATTCCCAGGATGAAATTGTTCATCTAGATATTATCAAGCTTATACTGGATGGAATTTGTAAGGATGCATTGGAAAATTTGCAGCTGCAAATTGTGGGTAAGCTGCAACATTTAATCATATCATCTATCAGACAATTAATTGCAAACAAACAGCTATTAATTATTTTCCCCTTCAAGAATTTTAAAGCGGAACTAATGTGGAATTTCCTGCATTCAGTTTTCAGATTCAGGTAAATTATAAGCCTTTAGGCAAATACTGTAACTACTTTCCTTAAATGTCAGAACTGGTATTGGGGTTAAAAAAAGTTTCAACAAGTTCTGTTTCCCCAATTAAATTTTATGTTCTCCCACATTATAATTGCTGACAGGACATTAACTTTTAAATTTTATACCCAACGGTAAGTTGTAAAAAGTATTCTTTGTGTGGTTTAGTAGAAGATCACGAGTAGTAGCATCGAGGCAGTGTACACTTTTAGCACTTGGCAGATTTTCAAATAAAGAAAGCAGCACTTTACAGCCAATGAAGTGGTCACAGTTGTAATGTAGGGAAATGTAGCAGCCAGTTTGCACACAGCAAAGTCCCACAAACAGCAATGAGATAATGACTGGATCATCTGTTTTTTGGTGTTGGTTAAGGGGTAAATATTAGCCAGGACACATAAGAACAAAAGAACATAAGAAATAGGAGCAGGAGTAGGCCATTCAATAAGATCATTGTTGAGTCTGTATGTCCCAGTTAGGTTTAGGATCAATCACTGGACACAGACAACAAGAATAACTTTTAACAGGTCTTTACTATTCGAAGGTCAGGGCTGAACTGCCCAGCAAATCCTTGCATAACACTTATATACCGGTGTGGTCACCACCGGTATTACAGTATTACAGTATACAGCAGCCAAGAGAAAGTAGTACATCTCTTAAGGTAGTTCTCTTAAGGTGGAACAGGTTACATACACCACAATCATGGCTGATCTTCTACCTCAATTCCACTTTCCTGCCCTTTCTCCACACTGGGGAGAACTTCCCTGCTCTTCCTCAAATAGTGCCATAGAATCTTTTACGTTCACCTGATAGGGCGGATGGGATCTTGGCATTACGTCTCATCTGAAAGACGGTACCTCCAAAAGTGCAGCACTCCCTCAGTACTGCACTGTAGTGTCAGCCTAGATTATGTGCTCATGTCGCTGAAGTGGGACATGAACCTGCAGCCTCATCCTTGGGTGGATAGCTGCCCAGGAGTCAAAGCAAGAATCTGTGAAATTCACCTAACCATGCCAATACACTGTCAACCTCAGTCCGGCCCATAGTCGCAGCTCCATGGAAGCCTTGAATCTGTAAAGCCCATTCCACGTGGATAGTCAGCTCCTTAAGGAAGGCATTCTACCTCTAGACTGAGCCCATCAACTTGACCTGTGGTGAGAAAATAGAGAAAATGTTACGTGGGTTGCTTACCGTGAGGTACAGATGTCAATGTGACAGGCTTCTTTTCAGGCATTGGAAGCTTTTCCTCAGCAGACTGAAGCTGTAAAATTCATCAACTGGTGACTCTGAAAAAGCTGTCTCCCATGACAACAGACTTTTGCAACTTACTTGCCTTTGAGTTCTTCCTTAGGCAAACAAAGCACCAACCCTTCCCCCATGTACAAACACTAAAATAGAAGGGCAACCATCTCTAATTGAAGTCAGTCTTGCAAAAAACAACAGACAACTTTTGTACTTGTAATAGAAATCTGAGTTCTGAATTGAAACCCAGAGAATGCTTACCTTGTCTGTTCTGGTCAGGGGATGGTATTTTTTCCTGCATATGTCTCCCAACCATTGCATAACCGATGTGATGCTCACTTTGTCCACCTCCCCCCACGCCACCTGGCTCACCTTGTGAAGAGTCCTGTCCTTTGGAGTCCCCAGCAGCTGCTCTTGCCTCAGTTCTATTTCATCGAGGAGGGCCCGCAGGTCCTCAATTCCAAAGTTTTGCTCCCTCTTTTTTTCCATCATCTTATGACATCTCTGTGGAAGAGAGGATATGCAAACACTGGAAATTACAGGTTTTTTTTAACTGAAATTAACTTTTTAACGTTCATTTAAGGTGATTTCAGAAGTTGCAGGTCACTTACCTCCTGGTGCCATGCCTCAATCTTAGCTATGGCATCTGTTCTCAGCTCTTTATAGTGCCGTGTGGATAAACCATTGACCGTGCCGTCTATGAGGTCCCTGATCCATTACTGACCTCACTACGACGCTAACGGATCCACATTCCAGCAATTTGCGGCACGCGCAAGTATAGTGCAATATGAACGGGGGTCTAAAATGTCCAATTAATAGTGTTCACTGCCAAACATACCATTCTAGCAAATTCAGGCCCTGTTTCTTTTCCTTGAATTTCAGTACATTTAAACTATAAGATTTAAGTTAATTAAATGACATTATTTTCCAGCCTTACCAACAAGAGTTGGTATGGCAGAAGCCTTCGAACTTTCAAACATGAACCCTTCACATTTTGTGTATTTTAACTAGGATGTGGAACTTCCTTTGACTTCCATAAAGAGAAAGACAACTTGTTTCTAGTGGGCACAGAAGAAGGAAAAATACACAAGGTAAGATCACCATCAATACAATGTTCCCAAACTGTTAAAAAGGCAAACAGGATGTTGGGATACATAGCAAAGTGTATAACATAAATCCAATGATGCTGTTTTAAAACTGTATTTGGTCTTGGTAAGACCATATCTGGAGTTTTGAGCTCCCTATTTTAAAAAGGATATTCAGGCCTAGAAATTGGGTCATTTATCACCACCCGTTACCACCATAATCAGGCGATAAAATGGTGGCCACTTCTTTTCTGCCAGGTACCAGCGGGCCCCGCAGCAGCTGGCATTTTCAGATGACCGGAAGTGCTGCCGATAGCAGCGATCGTGAAAATCATTGAAATGAAGCAGATCGTGACATCAGTGAGTGTGCAACGCTCACCTGATACCCGATCTGTGAGTTTGGACATAGCATTCCACTTACCGGCATGTCTTAAGTACAACAAGCTGAGCAAGATTTGATAAGCAGGAAGGAGCCTCCAGCAGCAGTATTTAAAGGGATCATCAACAATCACTTGCACCTGACATGTTTGTTCAGTTTGACTGGCTCTGTGCAACTTCCTGCACTCCAGTAGCTTTCTTAACTTCTTGTAAGGTTTTAAGGTAACAGGGAGCGATGTTGCAAGTGGAGAATGCCTTCATTATTATTTAAAGGATTCTGCTCACAACACTTGCTCACATGGGGGCACTACTGGCAGCCCCCTCGCGCTCGAGTATCTTCGGGAAAGAGAGTAGAGGCAGCGAAGAAGACGCGAAGATGCGCGCAGAAGAAGGATTAGGAATAAGCATACCGTTTTGACCCCAAGGGGTTCAACCTCGCCGGTTGCCATGGTCTCTATGATCTGCCACCCAATTATCTCCAGAACTTTCTCCTCCTGCTGGCTGGGGTCCTGGATGTCAGCCTGCCCCCCGGCTGTCTGCTGCTGTTCCCGGCGGTTATGTACGACCTTGGCCTGCAAGAGAAAGAGAAGTGTGTGAGTGCGTGTGGTGCACTGTGTTTGGGTGATGTGCCTGCCATAGTTGAATAGCTGTCAGTGTGTGAAAGGTGTGAGATGTGGGTGTGAGTCTTGCAGCAGTGGTAAGGTTGTGAGAGTGAAGTGAAGCTCTGATTGTGAGGTGTGATTGGTGATAGATATAGACTGTTGGTAGGTGAGTGCTGGGGGTGTGGTGCATTGAGTAGTGTGTGAGGCTTGTGGTGCAGATGGTGTGATATGGCATTTGCTGATGCCTTTACTCACCTTGACCATTTGTGTGAGGTCATTAAACTTCTTTCGTCACTGGATGGCCAACCTTGGCACCACAGTACTGGCCGTCACATGGGCGGCTATCTCCTCCCACATCCTTCGGGAGGTGTCTGGCGAGGGCTTCCTTCCAGTCTATGGGAAGAGGACAACCCGCCTCCAGTCCATGGCCACAACCAGTGCCTCCAGAGCTGCGTCAGAAAATCTCCAGTCTCTCACCATTTGAGGATGCTCTGCCATGGCTTTGCAGTTCCTTATTTGTCCTTCTTCCTCCTTCTTCTTCTTCTTCTTCTTCGTCTTCTTCTTCTTCTGGCAACTGGCTTGACAATGAGTTGCTGTAGCATCAGTGATCCTCCCCTTTAACTACTAATAAAGCCTGTGTCACACATGACTGGGAATTAGACCGGCCCCAATATTGTTCCACCCATTGAGCATTAACGCAATGAGCAGCAGTTTTAGCACTGGAATCAAGACTATAATCATGTTAATGAGGAGTGAGCATGAATTTTGCATGCTACCAAGACCTTTTTGAGGTGGCACAGCTTAATATTGTTAGGCCTTAACATTGCCCGTTTTGTGGCTATATCCAATTTCTAGGCCTCATTATTGGAGAGGGTGCAGTGAAGTGCTACACGGTTGACCCCAGAACTTAAGGGAATGAAGTTTAAGGAAAGATTGACTATGTTGTGGCTATTCTCCATTGAAAAGAGCAGACGGAGAGGGGATATGATAGAAGTGTTGAAAATTATGAAAGATTTGGAAAAATTGGATCCAAAAGCTTTTCTGCTGCATAGTAGATGACTACGGTCAAAACATGTGGAGTCAGGGGACAAGTAGCAGAATGGATAGCAAGCTGGCTACAAAACAGAAAACAGAGAGCAAGGGTTAAAGGTAATTACTCAGACTGGTAAATAGTGGGAAGTGGTGTTCCACAAGGATTGGTGCTGGGACCACTGTTGTTCATCATTTAAGTAAACGATTTGGACTCAGGAATCAAAGTACAATTTCAAAATTTAAGCTATTAAAGCTGAATTACCTTCCTATTCATGCAGCCTCCTCCTCCCGTTAGTTGTTTAATGGTCCACCACCATTCACGACTGGATGTGGCAGGACTGCAGAGCTTTGATCTGATCCATTGATAGCCCTGTCTATAACATGCACCTTCTACTTTTTAGCATGCATGGAGTCCTGTGTTGCAGCTTCCCCAGGTTGGCACCTAATTTTGAGGTACACCTGGTGCTGCTCCTGGCATGCTCTTCTACACTCATTGAACCTCTGGCTTGATGGTAATGGTAGAGTGAGGGATATGCCGGGCCATGAGGTTACAGATTGTGGTCTAATACAATTCTGCTGCTGATGGCCCACAGCACCTCATGGATTCCCAGTTTTGAGCTGCTAGATCTGTTCTGAATCTATCCCATTTAGCACGGTGGTAGTGCCACTCAACACGGTGGAGGGTGTCCTCAGTGTGAAGACGGGACTTCGTCTCCACAATGACTGTGCGGTGGTCACTGCTACCAATACTGTCGTGGACAGATGCATCTGCGACAGGTAGATTGGCGAGGACGAGTTCATGTAGGTTTTTCCCCTCATGCTGGTTCTCTCACCACATGTCACAGGCCCAGACCGGCAGCTATGTCCTTCAGGACTCGGCCAGCTCAGTCAGTAGAGGTGCTACCGAGCCACTCTTGGTGATGGACATTGAAGTCCCCCACCTAGAGTACATTCTGTGCCCTTGCTACTCTCAGTGCTTCTTCCAAGTGGTGTTCAACATGGAGGAGTACTGATTCATCAGCTGAGGGAGGGCGGTAGGTAGTAATCAGCAGGAGGTTTCGTTGCCTATGCTTGACCTGAAGCCATGAGACTTCGTGGGGTCCGGAGTCAATGTTGAGGACTCCCAGGGCCACTCCTTCCCGACTGTGCCTAAGGATAAGGGGTAAGCCATTTAGGACTGAGATGAGGAGGAATTTCTTCACCCAGAGAGTGGTGAACCTGTGGAATTCTCTACCACAGAAGGCAGTAGAGGCCAATTCATTAAATATATTCAAGAAGGAGTTAGATATATTTCTTAAGGCTAAAGGGATCAAGGGATATGGAGAGAAGGCAGGAACAGGGTACTGAATTTGGATGATCAGCCATGATCTCATTGAATGGCGGAGCAGGCTCGAGGGGCCGAATGGCCTACTCCTGCTCCTATTTTCTATGTTTCTATGTGCCATCACCCCTGGTGCCGGTGGGACAGGACATACCCAGGGATGGTGATGGAGGAGTTTGGGACATTGGCTGAAAGGTATGATTATGTCAGGCTGTTGCTTGACTATTCTGTGGGACAGCGCTTTGGCACAAGTCCTGAGATGTTGGTGAGGAGGACTTTGCAGGGTTGACTGTCCAGTTTCATTCTTATTATTGTTTCATAGCAACTGAGTGGCTTGCTAGGCCATTTCAGAGGGTAGTTAAGAGTCAACCATATCACTATGGAGTCACATAGAGGCCAGACCAGGTAAGGATGGCAGATTTCCTTGCCTAAACAACATTAGTGAATCAGATGGGTTTTTACGACAATCTGATAGTTTCATAGTACAAGCTTTTTTATTCCAGATTAATTTAATTAACTGAATTTAAATTCCCCAGCTGCCATGGTGGGATTTGAACTCGCGTCTCTGGATCATTAATGCATGCTATAGACAGGGCTATCAATGGATCAGATCAAAGCTCTGCAGTCCTGCCACATCCAGTCGTGAATGGTGATGGACCATTAAACAACTAACGGGAGGAGGAGGCTGCATGAATATCCCCATCCTCAATGCTGGTGGAGCCCAGCACGTGAGTGCAAAAGACAAGGCTGAAGCGTTTGCAACCATCTTCAGCCAGAAGTGCCGAGTGGATGATCCATATCGGCCTCCTCCTGAGGTCCCCACCATCACAGAAGTCAGTCTTCAGCCAATTCGATTCACACCACGTGATATCAAGAAACGGATGATTGCACCGGATACAGCAAAGGCTATGGGCACCGACAATATCCCAGCTATCGTGCTGAAGATTTGTGCTCCAGAACTAGCCGCGCCGCTAACCAAGCTATTCAAGTATGGCTACAACACTGGCATCTATCCGACAATGTGGAAAATTGCCCAGGTATGTCCTGTCCACAAAAAGCAGGACACATCCAACCCGGCCAATTATCGCCCCATCAGTCTACTCTCAATTATCAGCAAAGTGATGGAAGGTGTCATCGACATTGCTATCAAGAGGCACTTACTCACCAATAACCTGCTCACTGATGCCCAGTTTGGGTTCCTTCATAAGAACATAAGAACATAAGAAGTAGGAGCAGGAGTAGGCCATACGGCCCCTCAGGCCTGCTCCGCCATTCAATAGGATCATGGCTGATCCGAATCCAGACTCACGTTCACTTCCCTGCCCTCTCCCCGTAACCCCTAATTCCCTTATCTGCTAGGAAACTGCCTATCTCCATTTTAAATTTATTTAATGTTGCAGCTTCCACAGCTCTCTGGGGTAGCAAATTCCATAGATTTACTACCCTCTGAGTGAAGAAGTTTCTCCTCATCTCAGTTTTGAAAGGGCAGCCCCTTATTCTTAGATTATGCCCCCTAGTTCTAGTCTCACCCATCAGTGGAAACATCCTCCCCGCATCCACCCGATCAAGCCCCCTCACAATCTTATATGTTTCGATAAGATCGCCTCTCATTCTTCTGAACTCCAATGAGTAGAGTCCCAACCTACTCAACCTTTCCTCATACGTCAACCCCCTCATCTCCGGAATCAACCGAGTGAACCTTCTCTGAACCGCCTCGAGAGCAAGTATATCTTTTCTTAAATATGGAAACCAAAACTGCACGCAGTATTCCAGGTGTGGCCTCACCAATACCCTGTATAACTGCAGCAAGACTTCCCTGTTTTTATACTCCATCCCCCTTGCAATAAAAGCCAAGATTCCATTGGCCTTCCTGATCACCTGCTGCACCTGCATACTAACTTTTTGTGTTTCATGCACCAGGACCCCCAGATCCCTTTGTACTGTAGCACTTTGCAGTTTCTCTCCATTTAGATAATAACTTGCTCTTTGATTTTTTCTGCCAAAGTGCATAACCTCACACTTTCCAACATTATATTGCATCTGCCAAATCTCTGCCCACTCACTTAGCCTGTCTATGTCCTTTTGCAGGTTTTTTATGTCCTCCTCACTCATTGCTTTCCCTCCCATCTTTGTATCGTCGGCAAACTTGGATATGTTGCACTCGGTCCCTTCCTCCAAATCGTTAATATAGATTGTAAAGAGTTGGGGTCCCAGCACTGACCCCTGCAGAACACCACTAGTTACTGATTGCCAGCCCGAGAATGAACCACTTATCCCAACACTTTGTTTTCTGTTAGACCACTCGGCTCCCAACCTCATTACAGCCTTGGTCCAAACATAAACAAAGGAGCTGAATTCCAGAGGTGAGGTGAGAGTGACTGCCCTTGACATCAAGGCAGCATTTGACCGAGTGTATCACCAAGGAACCTTCGTAAAACTGAAGTCAATGGGTATCAGGGGGGAAACTCTCCACTGGCTAGAGTCATACCTAGCACAAAGGAAGATGGTTGTGGTGATTGAAGGTCAATCATCACAGCCCCAGGACATCGCTGCAGGAGTTCCTCAGGGCAGTGTCCTAGGTGCAACCATCTTCAGCTGCTTCATCAATGACCTTCCCTCCAACATAAAGTCAGAACTGGGGATGTTTGTTGATGACTGCACAGTGTTCAGTGCCATTCACAACTCCTCAGATAACGAAGCAGTCCATACCCACATGCAACAAGACCTGAACGACATTCAGGCTCGACGGGCCGAATGGCCTCCTTCTGTGCTGTAGCCATTCTATGATTCTATGCATCTGGTTCTCTTAATGTCTCTGTGAAGCACCTCGGGACATTATCTATGTTAAAGGCGCTATATAAATGCAAGCTGATGTAAATTTAGAAAAGGGTGAAAAGATAGTTTCGATTTAAATACTTTGCATAGAGGGTGATAAATGTGCGGAATCAACTGCCAAGTCGGCAAAGGGGGATTATTGTATCAGAAAATTTGAGAGTTGAATAAGCACTCGTAGAAAAGTATGATAAAGGGGTATGAAAGGTACCATTGGATGCAATATTTCCTGAGTACTGGGACTGGCCAGATGGGCTGCAGTAGTCTTTTCCTGTATGTTTCTATTTAACTTACTACTTATGCTGCTGCAGATGGGGAGTGCTCACTGTGTTTTTATCAGAAATTCTGCATTCTGGTGCGCGGAAGGAACTGTACAATATTATAGAACTACATAGCACATTCAAAAAGACATATATTCACAATCTAGTTATAATAGTAGATACTTCTTTCATTTTCCAACTGTTAAGATCTATTTTAATACATGTTTGAATAACTTAGCTAAGAACTTTGCATGTAAAGTAAATCATTGCCCCAAATTTCTTTGTTGTAAGAAACCCATTTTGTGCCTGTACAGAATTCCACCGGAAGTGGGAGCAGGAGCTTAATATGCCTGCTCACATATGGGCAGGCATATTATGTTCCATGCTAGCTGTCACCCCCTCCAACAACATTTGCAGCGCCTCATCCGAGAACCTCGGGTAGGCCATTGCCTTGGAATTGGACATAGTGGTTTTTCAAAAGATTTTGGAGATGGTGCAGGAGACGCAGATATGCTATGGAATGAGCCAAGGGAGCAAGAAGCCATAAAATCAGACTGGGAAAGTGCTGTCAACAGAGGCAAGTTTCAGTCCCAAAACACTAAGGGGTAGATTTTCCCGAACCTGTCGGGAAGAAGGCGGGACTTCCCCTTTCGGGATTTTGACCCGCCTACTTCGACGTCCAGCCAATCCACGCGATTTTCCCTTGATTGACCTTGTTGAGCCCGCCCAGCAGGCTCAGCAGGCCAATTAAGGGTCACCCGGCAACAGGTGACGTCACAGACTGCAATTTCATCTGTCAAGAGTTTTTGACACATGAAATATCAGTGTTTCACAGCTGTTTGAAGCTGTCAAACACTGACAGTCTGAGTTCTAACATGAGTCCTTCTACACAGACTCAGTTAGAACTCACACCGGCACTCAAAGCTGGAGGCTGTCACTTTTCACAGATCGCAGCCATTCAGCTTTCAGTTCCGGCTGAGTGATGCGCTCCCGACGGCTACAGGAAGAAAGGCTGTGAAGGTAATCACAGGTAAGTAAAAGTTCTTTACACACTTTAGATACACCAAACACACTTACCTTTACACTCATGCACCCATCACTCACCTGAGCACCGACATCGCGACCCCTCCAACTCCTTCAACCCGATGGCCCGCCTGCTCTAACCTGGCGTGGTTTGGAGCCGTCGGGTATCCCACATGAAACCCCTCAAAATAGGGATTAGGCTAAAAACTGCCTGTTAACTACCTGTTAACTACCTGTTAACAGGCAGTTAATTGGCACTAATCCCTTCCCGCCTGGTTTCGGCAGGTCCCAGTGCGGGGCGGGTACCCGCCGCCCCTGAAACTTACGTGGGGCGGGGTTTTGGGTGGGATGGTGTCGGGACCCCCAAATTCAGGATTTCACCACCCCCCCCCCCCCCCCCACACGCCTGAAACCCCGCCTGACGGCTCCATGAAAATCTAGCCCTAAGTGGCCAAGGGCATCCCACACCTCTGAAATCAAGTGGCCAATCATGGGAAAATCGCAAATTTTTGAAACCTGTCAGTGGGTTTCAAACCCACCCAAACTGAAACCCGCCTCCATCTCGCCTCCAGTGGGAGATTCGCCCTGTTGAAGAGGGCTTTTGAAACACATCGGGAGACTTTCTGGAACACTTTGTCAAGACTTCACAAGTAGGTCAGTGGAGGCTACATTTACAGCTCCAGGAAAATTGCGTCCAATCAGCGCTGGAGTGCTGAACCTGCAGTTGTTTCAGAGCCTGCAGGCACGTTTAAATCATGATAATCATCAATTAGCCAGAAATTTGCGTGCTAAATCCACACTTTCAAACAGGCATTTCTTATTAGCACAGCACCCACTTAACACCTGCTTTCATCCTTTTGCCAAAATAACCCCTTAAATCTTAGAAGGTCGCTTTCTGAAAAGGGCAAAAATTGACTCAGGACACTTTTAAAATGTTTTAAATATTGAGCCATGATGACAGACCCACTTACAGAGCAGTAATGTACTGCAACAGTTTCCTTTCTCCTCTCCCTCACTTGAGGCAGGCATCCTATCGGTTCCTTGAATGGCGCTAGCGCCCATCTAAAATATTTCCCTGATTCCAAGAAGTTGCCCGGGGTTAAGGGCACAAACAATGGGAGGGCAGAAATTCTGCACCTGAGCAGGACCACAGAAACTTTGGTCAATCATACCAGTATTTAAAAGTACCACATTGTAAATTGTGTAAAATGTAGGCCTAGAAATTGGATGAGGCCCGAAAACGGGCAGGGCCATCGCGCAGCGCTATGTGCCCGCGCCTGTTCAAAGTGGTGCAGGCAGCATGCAAAATTTGTGCTGCCTGCTCATTATAATGATTGCAGCGCTGATCTCAGCGCTAATCGCGCTGCTGATTGGCTGAGCACTCAACAGGGCTGCCAATATCGGGTGCAGTTTACTGGCCAATAGGATTTGGCCTAGGCTCTCTGCACTACTTAAAGGGGAGTTGCTTTGTTGCAGAAGCACCTCATTGTCATTCTGACAGAGCCATGGCCCAACAGCCAAGGGAAAAGGCAAGAGGATTTTCCAATGCAGCACTGGAAGCCTTGGACCTGGGGGTACAAAGACACCGTGGGGTCCTCTACCTGCAAGGGGGCAGGAAGCCTTTAAGGCTGAACACCAGAAGGCTGTGGGAGAGATCGCTCAAGCCGTCACTGCAATGAGTCCCCAGGACCTGGATCCAGATCCACAAAATGTTTAATGACCTCACACAAGTGGTCAAGGTGAGTGAATGCATCATCAAATGCCATATCTCATCATCTGCACCACAAGCCTCACACACTGCTTAATGCACCACACCCCATTACTCACCTACCAACAATCTCTACCAATCACCACTCATACCTCACAATCATAGCTTCACTTCACCCTCACGCACTTAACACTGCTACAAAATTTACACCCACATCTCACAGCTAACACACACTGCCAGCTATTCCACCATGGCAGGCACATCATCCAAACACATTGCACCACACTCACTGACACACTTCCCTTTCTCTTGCAGGCAAAGGCGGCACAAAACCGCCGGGAGCATGAGCAGACGGGTGGAGGGCAAGCCAGACTTCAGAACCTCACGGAGCTGGAGGAAGCAGCTCTCAAAATAATTGAAGGGGAAGTCACAGAGTCCGTGCCGAGCGTGGAAATGGAAAGCATTGCTGATGATGACAGTACACTCATATCTAATCCTTCTTCTCACGTCCCACTTCCCCCTCATCTCACAATCACTTCTCACTTACAACTGCTGATGGTGTATGCATGGATATCTTGCTTTCCGCCCTCCCCTCACCACAACTGAACCCTTGTGCATTTCTCTCTTCAGATACCGAAGAACTGCCAGCAGCCCATCCTGTCCCTGAAGTAATGGAGGACGACAGTGATAGAGGCGAAGAAGGAGACACTGCATCTGACACTCGCAGACACCAGCTCAGAAAATGGCACAGCGCGTACTTTAGAGGGTAGTATAAAGGTGGGATCTGCATGTGGTGAATCACCGTGCACGAGAGGGCTGCAGCCAGGCCAGGGGGAAAGGGTAGCTGGGGTGCCAGCTACCCAGAGGGCGAGTTCATGCACGAGTTCTGCTGCACAAAATTCAGATGATGACCTCGATGGTGCGGCCTTCAGTAGAAGGGTGATGAGCATTCACACAGAAATGCTTGGTGCAATGGCAAGCCTGCCAGAGAACCTCTTGTCAGTGTCAAGGAGCATGAGGGAGTCAGGCTCCAACATTGCATGGGGCTTTGCGCAGAGCATATAGCCCGTGATTTGCAGGGGGTGTGGCAGTGGCTCAGTGGAGCAAGAACCTGCTGCCATCTTTCAGGATGACAGCATTCCTACTCCTACCACTGCCACTTTGCCAGCACCCTTGCTGCTGCCTGTCATCCAGCCAGCCCAGACTGCTGCCGCCCATGCAGAGGGGGTGCAGTCTATAGCCGGGCATTCTAGGCACAGAGCTGCTTGAGGTCATCCTGCAAGGCCATCTGCAGTCTCCCCACTGAAATTCAGCAACCTTCCACCAACCATGCTCGTTCCTCGTGGCAGCACGGCTGTCATTATATGAGTGCTGGCCACGAGTGGTGGGGTTGCGTAGAGGAGTTATCAGCCAGGTGTAGAGCAGATAGCCCTTGTCTCCGAGCAGCTACCCTCGGGTTCAACATGGTGGCTGAAAAATTGCTGGCACACCAGACTGATGCAGGATGAAGGCATCATGACGTACATGAAACACAAAAAGTTAGCATGCAAGTACAGCAAGTAATTAGGAAGGCAAATGGAATGTTGGCCCTTATTGCAAGGGGGATGGAGTATAAAAGTAGGGAAGTCTTGCGACAACTGTACAGGGCGCTGGTGAGACCACATCTGGAGTACTGCGTGCAGTTTTGGTCTCCTTATTTAAGGAGGGATATACTTGCATTGGAGGCAGTTCAGAGAAGGTTCACTAGGTTGATTCCTGAAATGAATGGGTTGTCTTATGACGAAAGGTTGAGCAGGTTAGGCCTATACTCATTGGAGTTTAGAAGAGAGGTGATCTTATTGAAACATATCAAATCCTGAGGGGGCTTGACAGGGTAGATGCAGGGAGGATGTTTCCCTTCGTGGGGGTATCTAGAACTAGGGGGCATAGTTTCAGGTTAAGGGGTCGCCCATTTAAAACAGAGATGAGGAGGAATTTCTTCTCTCAGAGGATTGTGAATCTTTGGAATCCTCTACCCCAGAGAGCTATGGAGGCAGAGTCATTGAATATATTCAAGGCAGAGATAGACAGATATTTGAGCTACAGGGGAGTCGAGGGTTATGGGGAACGGGCAGGAAAGTGGAGTTGAGGCCAAGATCAGATCAGCCATGATCTTATTGAATGGCGGAGCAGGCTCAAGGGGCCAAATGGCCTACTCCTGCTCCTATTTCTTATGTTCCTATGACTGCTGCCAGGATAGCGGGCATTGACCCATCAGGAAGTGATGGGCATGGTCGCACAACAACTGCACATTAAGTGAGTGGTAGCCTTTGCAGTTGTGGAACATCTCAGGATTGATATGCAGTGCCTGCAAAGCCACATGCGTGCAGTCGATGGCGCTGGAGAGGGACCACCAATGCTGCCTCCGCAAGATCCTGCAAATCCATTGGCAGGATAGGCGCACCAACGTCAGTGTTCTTGCTCAGGCCAACATCCCCAGCATCAAAGCTTTGACCACGCTCAATCAGCTCCGATGGACGGGTCACATTGTCCGCATGCCCGATACGAGACTCCCAAAACAAACGCTCTACTCGGAGCTCCAGCACGGCAAGAGAGCCCCAGGTGGGCAGAGGAAACGCTTCAAGGACACCCTCAAAGCCTCCTTGAAAAAGTGTAACATCCCCACCGACACCTGGGAATCCCTGGCCCAAGACCGCGCAAAGTGGAGGAGAAGCATCCGGGAAGGCGCCGAACACCTCGAGTCTCTTCACCGGGATCAAGCGGAAGCCAAGCACAGGCAGCGCAAGGAGTGCACGTCAACCCAAGCACCCCACCCACCCGCCCCTTCAACCACCGTCTGCCCCACCTGTGACAGAGACTGTAGGTCCCGCATTGGACTCATCAGTCACCTGCAAACTCATTTTTAATGTGGAAGCAAGTCATCCTCGGTTCCGAGGGACTGCCTAAGAGAAGAAGTACCATGGGGAAGCTCGATATCCTGGCAAAGCCACATGTGCACTCCTCCTGCTTCTCTCTGTTCAGAGAGAAGATAATTAAATCCCTTGTCCTGGAGTACAGTGCCTATGTGACCTCCCGGATGCAGCGATGGATGATGAACTATGTTAGCTATGTCTCATGCTCCAGACTGGAAAAAAGTGAGGACCACGGTGACCTTAAGGGCCACTGGGAGAGCCGTCGTCGCCCTGCACTGAGGCTGCAGGTCTGGTTGCAGGAGGTGGCAGAGTTCTGTGACTACCTCCTTGGTGAAACGTAGCCTCCGAATACACTGCTCCTGGCTTAAGTGTAGGTAGGAGAAAGGCTACGTGGGTAAGGCCTCCTGCTGAGAGCTCTCCTGCCCTCCTACTCCTCCCTCTGCAAGCATCTTATCTTCTTCACTGCCTCCACTCATTCTCCCTGTCATACTCGAGCATGAGGGGGCTGCAAGTAGAGCTCCCATGACTGAGAGCAAGTGGTGTGAGCAGAGCCCTTTAAATGAGAAGCAAGGCATTCTCCAATTGCAGCAACACTCCCTGTCACCTCAGCAAATTTAAATAACTTAAGAAAGCTCCAAACAGTTGCACAAACCTACACAGAGCCAGTAGAACTGAAAAAGCAAGTCAGCTGCAATTTGTTGACGATCCCTTTTAAATAGCACTGCTGGGGGGTCCTTCCTGCTGCTCAATGCGTGATCAGCTGGCCGTGATTAGAAGAGGGCATTAAATGGAGTGGTGACATCGACAATGGCGATCATGCATTAAATTAGCATTGCACACTCATTGAGGTCATGATCTGCCTCATCTAAATAGGCAACGGCAGCGCTGCCGACCTGCCCAAAATGGTGGCCACCGCGGGACCCACCAAAAGTGGGCAGAAGCAAGGCAGCCGCCATTTTTGCTTCCAAATCGGCCTGAATGGCCGGCGCTAAAGGCTCCAATTTCACAGCCATAATGTAGTCCAATTATTACAGAGAATGCTCTTTTTGTACTGCCAGCATGTACAAAACAAACATGCTGTCATCATATCTTTGAAATTAATTTGCAGTTGTTTTTTACTGAATGATTTTAAATTCTCTGTATGTTATAGAATGACAGGACAAAAATGCTCTGTAGAATATTCTGCTGGTGACGAGTTGGGTGCACTAGTTTTATTGATTTTCATGCTCTATCTGACTCATGGGCTGGGATTTCCCTCTGGCAGGGTAGGACTTCTGTATGCCCTTCAGACACCATCAAAACCCTGACCCAATTTCCTGGGTCGAGGTTCATCACAGATGCATGGCCGGCTCCCAGTGAGATTATCGTCAGCAAGAAAGAACTTGCCAGTGCCCGGTTACAAAATCACAGGACTGCTGCTGCGATACCTGAAGAGGCAGTCAGGCAATTAAATGGGCAGAAGCACCCTAAAACTCAGCAGTGGTTGTAGAGTCTGCACTTCACAATGGAAGCTATCAGTGAGTTTTGCCACAAACTGAAACCAGTTCCACCAGTAACTTTGCTGTTTCTTCTGCTTTTTCCACACAGCTGAGTGCCTGCAATGACCTAAACTCAGCATAGCAAAAAATATGCATGCTTAAAAGACTTGGGGCTTTGGTGTGTGGAGAAGTGAAGTCCATTGGAAACAAGTATTATTTCATTGTAGCTGCAGCTTTAGGATACATTTGATACAATGTTGTGGAATGTGATGGAGGGGCAGGAAATTAAGTGCTTCAGATCATAGATTTTGAAGTTACCAGAATAAGAAAAATTACAGGAAGCCTGAAATACTTTTTCATTAGCTTTAAATTACTATGTGCACTGTCATATTGATTCAAATTAAAAAGGTTTGTCTTGACAGTTTAACAGTGATACTTTTGGTGTTGCTGCATAAGAAATATAATGGCCCTGAATTTCCAATTGGAAGCTTCCTGCGGGCGGATGCCTCAGGTTGGAAAAAAATCTACGAACTTACCTGTTGGTTCTGTAGATACTGAGGCTTGCAATCCTGGGCCTCTCCTCTTCAAAATGCGCAGAGGCCCACATATCCCAGGGACGCATGCGGTTCGCAAGGCGAACCAATTGAAGAAGAGAATCCCCCTTCATACATTTGACAGGTCCGTACGCACGGAACTGTCAAAAGTATGAATGGGGATGACTACTGTTGTGTTTTGAGTTTTGCTTCAATTAAGTTTGTCCCAGTTCCCGGGTGTTACCTGAAGTGGGTGCTGGGGGGCTCGGTTTTACTTTGTCTTTCACTTTCGGTTTCGGGTTCTGCCATGCAGACTATGGCCTAGAAATTGGGTTTTGGCTTAGCCAGGGCTTTAGCGCCGGAAGTTAGTGCCGGCGCCAAGTCCCCTGCGCGCGCCAAAAATTCAGTGGCGCCGCGCCCAAACGGCTGCCGGCGCTACTGAAGGGTCTTTGCGGCGGTACATCGGCGCTAACTGCCGTTTCGCGCCGCAATTCCGGCGCTGCGGCACCCGATGCGGTGCGGCAGGCTGGGGACGTGCAGGCCTCCTCCTCCCGTTAAGGAGGAGCTGCCTGCACCCGGCCGCGGCCCGCGCAAATCAGCTTAAAAATGAGCCCGGCACCTCGGACAAGTGCCGGGCTTGCATCTGTTCCGGGGGGGGGGGGGGGAGAAGTCCGGGGAGGGAGCTGCGGGCAGGCGGCCGGCGGGAAAGTGGCCGGCCGCCGCGGGGCCTTTAATGCGCCGGCGCAAACTGGAGTAAGGCACCTCTGCCAGAACGTTGCTTGCGGCTGCCATGGGCGAGGCGGCCGCAACTCAATTTCGGAGTTCGGGCGGGTTACCACGGCAACCGGGACGCTGCGCACACCGATGACGTCATCGGTGCCGGCGCAGCGCTACCGGTGCAACGCCGATTTAGGGCCCCAGGGAATTTTTAAACTGGCCATAACTCTGGCGCTAGTCCCTCTAGCGCCTCAAAAGCGGCGCTAAGGCTAGTGAATTTCTAGGCCAATGTGCTGTAATGTCCACCCATTTACTCAGTAAATAGTAAAAGGTACATTCCGTCTCCTCTATTCATTACTGTTCAGTCAAGATGCAATACTGGTGATGAGGTGGCTGTTGAACTCTCTAGAAGGACGGAGATAGACATGCGAACCTACAGCCGTGATATTGGAAATTGCGACGAGCGGGCCACTCAGCTAGCAACATCAACGGCATTTTGATAGTTGGCTAGCTACGACGTAGACGGCGGACAGAGTATTGTGCGGGCCAGGCAACTACCGTGAGTGTAGCTACCGTAACTCTGGCCGGAGGAGAAAAATAATTTTTTAAAAAAAGAAAAAAGTCCGTGGATCTTAAAGGGACAGTGCACATTAAAACTATGACGACGTTGGGACGTATTGAAGAGTTCTCTGGGGATAAGGACAGTTCATGGGAGGAATACGTAGAAAGACTGGGGCGTTTCTTTGAGGCCAATAATATTGACAAAGAAGAGAAGAAGCGCTCAGTGTTGCTAAGTGTATGCGGAGCTGCTACTTACTCCGTCCTGCGTTCATTGGTAGCTCCTCGTAAACCTAGTGAGGTGGATTATGCTGATTTGATTGAGAAGCTGCAGAAACATTTTAACCCAAAACCCTCAGAGATTGTGCAGCGTTTCCATTTTCACAATTGTAAACAACAGCCTGGACAATCTATTTCAAGTTACATTGCTGAGTTGAGGAAACGCTCATTACATTGTAATTTTGGTGACCAGTTAGACAATATGCTCCATGATCGGATTGTGTGTGGAGTGCTGGACTCGGCATTGCAGAGACAGCTGTTAGCGGAGAAGGCCCTGACGTTCCGGCTGGCCGAGGAGAAGGCTTTAGCAGCAGAGGCTGCATCGATGAACACACGTTTGCTCCGTACAGAGGCAGCACCATCTCAGGCCGCCAAGGAGGTGCACAAGACCACACACGCAGCTGCTGCTGCGAGAGACATGGAGGCAACTAAAGAGACAGGAAGAAAATGTTTCCGCTGTGGGGCTCTCCATGGTTCCACTACATGCAAATTTGTGTCAGCGGTATGTCATTTCTGTAAGAAAAGAGGACACATAGCTCGTGTCTGCATGAAGAAAGCTCAGGCTGCTGCAGCAGAGCCAACACAAGCATCGCAGACACACACCCTGACACTGGAGGACAACGATGAGTACACAGTGTATACCACGGAAGCTGAGCAGCTACCCCACAGACGGTGGGGATACACGGAAAATGTGATCATGAATGGGGCACCACTCTGCATGGAGGTGGATTCAGGCTCAGTGTGTTCGTTGATAAGTGAAGAGACTTACAATTGGCTGTGGCCAAGTGAACCCCCGGCGATGGCTCAGGTCAGTGGCGTGCTACGGCAGTGGTCCCAAGCTCAACTCCAGGTGCTGGGTATGATTCATGTGGAAGTTAAGTATCAGGCAGTCAAGGACACACTTCCACTTTATGTGGTGGCAGGGCAGGGCACAAGCCTGCTGGGCAGAGATTGGTTTGAGCCCCTCGGTATTGAAGTGACAGGAGTACACACGGTACAGCGACAGCCCATAATGCCTATGTTGGAGAACTATGAAGAGGTTTTTGGTGAGTTCGGGGCCTGTCGGGGACCACCAGTCTCAATCGAAGTGGACCCAGGGGTAGCGCCTAAGTTCTTCAAGGCGCGACCAGTTCCTTTTGCGTTGCGCAAGAAGGTGGATGAGGCCCTGGATAAGCTGGTGGACCAAGGGGTTCTCTTGCCAGTGAAGAACTCCCGTTGGGCCACCCCTATCGTGCCCATTGCAAAGAAGGATGCGGGCCTGCGAATCTGTGGAGATTACAGATGTACGGTTAATACTGCTGTGTTACCAGATGTGTATCCCTTACCAACAGTTACAGAGCTGTTTTCAACACTGGCTGGAGGCACTCTGTTCACCAAGCTGGATCTCAAGCAAGCATACCAGCAACTGGTCCTGGATGAAGAGTCAGCCGAGCTGTTGACAATCAACACCCACAGAGGACTTTTCCGAGCCACAAGGCTGCAGTTTGGGGTGTCTACGGCTGTGGCAATCTTTCAGAAGTTCATGGACACCCTGTTGGCTGGTGTTCCGGGAGTTCAGCCTTACTTGGATGACATACTGATTACAGGCAAGACACAGGAAGCCCATGATGAGCGGCTGCAGGAAGTACTACGCCGGCTGGCTGAGGTAGGACTACGCCTTCAGAAGGAGAAATGTGTGTTCGCTGCCAATGGGGTGGAGTTCTTGGGATTCCGTGTGGACAAAGACAGTGTGCATCCGACTACGGAGAAGGTGGAGGCTATCAGGAGCGCTCCCACCCCCAAGAACAAGACCGAACTGCAGGCATTCCTCGGACTGTTAAACTTCTACAGTTGTTTTCTCAAGGGCATTGCCACAATCTTAGAGCCACTGCACAGGCTGTTAGACCAAGCAACAGTGTGGAACTGGACCTCAGCTCATGAAACAGCCTACAGATAGGCAAAGGAACTGCTACAAGCAGATAAGGTTCTGGCACACTATGATGAAAACAAGCCATTGGTGTTGGTGTGTGATGCCTCACCATACGGGCTGGGAGCTCTGTTGGGTCACATAGAGCCAGATGGCCGGGAAGCGCCTATCAGTTTTGCCTCAAGAACACTCTCAACAACAGAACGTAATTACGCCCAGATTGACAAGGAGGCCCTAGCCATCATATTTGGGGTAAAGAAGTTCAGCCAGTACCTGTTAGGGAGACAGTTCGTCATCTACACAGACCACAAGCCACTCTTGGGGCTCCTGCATCACTCCAAGCCCATGCCCCAGATCATATCACCGCATATGCTTCGGTGGAGTCTGATGTTGGGGGTCTACAGTTATGAACTTTGCTACAGGCCTGGGAAGATGCTGGCTAATGCTGATGCTCTGAGTCGCTTGCCTTTGAACCGGCCGATGGCTGAGATGCCACCACCCCTGGAGGTGCTGCTACTGGAGGAGGTTCCGGAGGCCCCACTCCATGCCCAGCGGATTGGCAGCCTCACACAGAAAGATCCAGTCTTATCACGGGTGCTACGCTGGCTGCTGCATGGCTGGCCCTCCGAGGTCCAGGAGGAGCATTTCAAGCCCTTCGTTCAGAGGCGCCATGAAATGTCTGCACACAAGAACTGTGTGCTCTGGGGAAGCCGTGTGGTGGTTGCTGCCACCGCAAGAGAGGAGGTGCTGAAAATGCTGCATGACTCACACCCTGGGATTGTGCACATGAAGGCATTGGCGAGAAGCTACGTCTGGTGGCCGGGGTTGGACCGAGACGTGGAGGAGGTGGTAAAGAGCTGTGATACATGTCAGCTGACTCGCCATAGCCCATCCAAGGCTCCCCTTCACCCCTGGGAGTGGACCACTCGTAAATGGTCAAGACTCCACATTGACTTTGCAGGGCCATTGCAGGGGAAGGTCTTTTTGATAGTGGTGGATTCTCATTCAAAATGGCTGGAGGTGGCTATCATGAGCTCCATGACATCCAGTGCAGTGATCAACGCGTTGCGTTTGCTGTTTGCCACACATGGGGTCCCCGACATGCTGGTTTCGGACAATGGAGCAGCCTTCACATCAGCGGAGTTCAAGGCTTTTGCAGGCAGAAATTGGATCCGCCACGTGACCACAGCGCCCTATCACCCCTCCTCTAACGGGCAGGCAGAGAGGATGGTGCAAACCACAAAAGAGGCACTGGTGAGGATATCGGTGGGGGACTGGCAAACCAGATTGGCCAGGTTCCTGTTATACGAACATAAGAACATAAGAAATATGAGCAGGAGTAGGCCAATCGGCCCCTCGAGCCTGCTCTGCCATTCAATAAGATCATGGCTGATCTGATCCTAACCGCCAATCTACTATCACAGAACCATCTCCTGAATCTAACAGAATTAGACACACGAAATAGGAGCAGGATCAGGCTACACGGCCCCTGGGCCCACTCCGCTACCCACAGGGCCATGTCCGATCCGAACCTAGACTCATGTCCAAATTCCTGCCCGCTCCCCGTAACCCTTAATTCCCTTTACTTCTAGGAAACTGTCTATTTCTGTTTTAAATTTATGTAATGATGTAGCTTCTACAGCTTTTTGGGGCAGCATATTCCATGGACCTACCACCCTCTGAGTGAAGTAGTTCCTCCTCATCTCAGTTTTGAAAGAGCAGCCCCTTATTCTAAGACTATGCCCCCTAGTTCTAGTTTCACCCATCATCGGGAACATCCTCCCCGCATCCACCCGATCCAACCCCTTCACAATCTTATATGTTTCAATAAGATCGCCTCTCATTCTTCTGAACTCCAATGAGTAGAGTCCCAATCTACTCAACCTCCCCTCATATGTCCATCCCCTCATCCCCAGGATTAACCGAGTGAACCTTCTTTGTACTGACTCGAGAGCAAGTATGTCTTTTCTTAAGTATGGACACCAAAACTGTATGCAGTATTCCAGGTGCGGTCTCACCAATACCTTGTACAACTGAAGCAATACCTCCCTATTTTTATATTCTATCCCCCTAGCAATGAAAGCCAACATTCCATTGGCCTTCTTAATCACTTGCTGCACCTGCATACTAACCTTTTGAGTTTCGTGCACCAGGACCCCCAGATCCCTTTGTACTTCAGTACTTTCCAGTTTCTTGCCATTAAGATAATAACTTGCTCTATGATTTTTCCTGCCAAAGTGCATAACCTCACTTTCCAGTATTGTATTCCATCTGCCAAATCTCTGCCCACTTACTTAGCCTGTCTATGTCCCCTTGCAGGCTTTTTATGTCCTCCTCACTCACTACTTTCCCTCCCATCTTAGTATCATCTGCAAACTTTGATATGTTACACTCGGTCCCCTCCTCCAAATCGTTAATATAGATTGTAAAGAGTTGGGGACCCAGCACTGATCCCTGCAGAACACCACAAGTTACTGATTGCCAGTCTGAGAATGAACCATTTATCGCAACTCTCTGCCTTCTGTTAGATAGCCAATCCTCTATCCATGCCAGAATATTACCCCCAATCCCATGATTTTTTATCTTGAGCAATAATCTTTTGTGTGGCACCTTGTCAAATGCCTTTTAGAAGTCTAAATACACTACGTCCACTGGTTCTCCTTTATCCACCCTATATGTTACTTCCTCAAAGAACTCCAGCAAATTTGTCAAACATGACTTCCCCTTCATAAAACCATGCTGACTTTGTCCTATTAAATTATGATTATCCAAATGTCCTGTTACTGTCTCCTTAATAATGGACTCCAAAATTTTACCTACCACAGATGTTAGGCTAACCGGTCTATAGTTTCCAGCCTTCTGTCTACTGCCCTTTTTAAATAAGGGTGTTACATTAGCAGTTTTCCAGTCTGCCGGGACCTTTGCTGAGTCCAGGGAGTTTTGGAAAACTATTACCAATGCATCCACAATCCCTACCGCCACTTCCCTCAAGACCCTAGGATGTAAGCCATCAGGTCCAGGTGATTTATCCGTCTTGAGTCCCATTATTTTACCGAGTACCACTTCGTTAGTGATTTTGATCGTGTTTAGCTCCTCCCCCCCTATAGCCCCCTGTTTGTCCAGTGTTGGGATATTCTTAGTGTCCTCTACTGTAAAGACTGATACAAAATATTCATTCAGTGTTTTTGCCATCTCCATATTTCCCACCATTAATTTCCCGGTCTCATCCTCTAAGGGTCCAACATTTACTTTAGCCACCCTTTTTCTTTTTATATACCAAACTCAGCAACGGGTAAGAGTCCTGCCGAGATGCTGATGGGTCGCCGGCTGGCGACTGCACTGGACCGGCTACACCCGGACTACAGGGATGAGATGCACACAAAGCAAGAAGAGCTGGCTAAGAAGCACCAGGGCACCGCCAGGCAGTTCGAGCCGTCAGAGACTGTGTTTGCCCGTTGCTATGCAGGAGGAGACAAATGGATGCCTGCCGTGGTGGAGCAGGCCACGGGTCCCCTGTCGTACAGCGTCCGTACACCTGATGGCCAGCTACACAGACGCCACGTAGACCAGCTACGGGGTCGTACTCCGGTGAGAGTAACAGAGACGTCACAGGCTAGGCCATTGTCTCTGCCACCTCTGCCAGGCAGTGACGGCCTGCTTCCTGCAACAACGACGGAAGCCACATCGACAGAAGGTGTCACGGAGTCATCAACCATGGAGGAAGGTTTTCCTGCTGCTAGCAGTGGCACCCCGACTATGCCTGTCCAGCGGCGCTCAAGTCGGGTTAGATTCCGTCCCAGATGCCTGGAGGCCTAAGGGGTTTTATCTGGGGGAAAGGAGTGTTGTGTTTTGAGTTTTGCTTCAATTAAGTTTGTCCCAGTTCCCGGGTGTTACCTGAAGGGGGTGCTGGGGGGCTCGGTTTTACTTTGGCTGCATGGCAGAACCCAAAACTGAAAGTGAAAGACAATGGCCTAGAAATTGAGTGGGCTTAGCGCCCATTTTGCGGCGCTAGAGGGCATTGCGCTGGACTTACAGCCGGTTTTGAAATTGACTACGGCCCAACATCGGCGATACACCGGTAGCGCTGCGCCGGCACCGATGACAGCATCGGTGTGCGCAGCGTCCCGGTTGCCGTGGTGACGGGCCCCAGCGCCGAAATTCAGTTGCGGCCGCCTCGCCCGTGGCAGCCGCAACTAAGACTCTGGCAACAGAGTCTTACACGACTTTGCGCCGGCGCATAAAGGTGGAGCGGCGGCCGGCCGCTTTCCCGCCGGCCGCCTGCCCGCACCTCCCTCCCCGGACTCCCCCACCGCCCCCCCCCGCGGAACAGATGCTTCTCGGCTGCGAGCCCGGCACTTCCCCGAGGTGCCGGGCTCATTTTTGTGGCGATTTAACCGGCCAGCGGGCGGGTGCAGGCAGCTCCTCCTTAACTGAAGGAGGAGGCCTGCACTTCCCGAGCCTGCCGCACCGCATCGGGCGCCGCAGCGCCGGAATAGCGCCGCAATGCGGCGCGTAGCGCCAGTTTTCAGGCGCAAACAGCCTTCAGTAGCGCCGGCAGCCGTTTGGGCGCGGCGCTACTGAATTTTTGGCGCGCACAGCGCGACTTAGCACCGGCGCTAAATTTCCGGCGTTAAGCCCCGGCACAGCGCAAACTCAATTTCAAGGCCAATGTGCTGTAATGTCCACCCATTTACTCAGTAAATAGTAAAAGGTACATTCCGTCTCCTCTATTCATTACTGTTCGGTCAAGATGCAATAACTACAAAAATGCACCAACACACTGAAATAAATAAATAAAAACCATTACATATGTAAAATTAATTGAAATGCCAATTTAATTAAATATTTTAAAGAAAAATTTAATTTTTTGAAAAATAAATTTAAATGTTTTAAAGGGACTAAAAATAACCTTACCTTATTGCACAGGTTTTTGAATGTTTGAAAAAAAATTATTTTTATGTAGTTTTAAACTCTTAGGCCTAGAAATTCATTGACGCCACTTTTGGGGCGCTAAAGTGGGGCGTCCACTAAAGTTTGCGTCCGCCGCCAAATCTATGCCACTTCTCCGATATTCATTAGCTTCGCCCTACTAGTTCGGGCGAGCGCTAAAACTGCTGCTGGACGCCTCTCTTTGGGCGCTAAGCCGGAAGTGGTGATCGATAGCGCCGAGGCCGGGCGCAGCGCAGGTGCGGCCATCTCGTGATTGACAGCAGACACCCTGGCGCCGGCCAGCTCTTAAGGGGGAAGGGTCGACTGTGTCTGCTGCCACGCCCTGGATGGTGGAGCCCTCCAGCTAGGCCTGAACACTGCTGCTGGACCCAAATAGCGCCTGAAGACATGGAGAAGGCCCGTGAACGTGCGCAGCGCTTCTCAGAGCGTGATCTGAGTGTGCTGCTTGCTGCTGTGGAGAAGAGGCGCCATGTTTTGTACCCGGACAATGGCAAGAAGGCGACGGTCCGCGTCTACAGGAGAGCCTGGAGGCATGTCGCCAGCAAGCTGTCAGCCAACAGCGACGTCCCCAGGACCGGTGCCCAATGCCGCAAAAAGTTAAATGACCTCACACGCATTGTCAGGGTGACTACCCTTTCCAATGACCTCCTCATCCTTGCATGTGCACCTCACATTATGGGCAAAGGGACCTGAAAGCTCTAATGGCCAGCCTTCATCCAGCAGCTATGGGACAGGCATGAGCATCAATTGCACATTCTGCACTTAACACACTGGCCAAGCTATTCCACCATGGGAGGCATTGCACACCAGATCATGGCGACACACTGGCCAGGCTATTCCACCATGGGAGGCAGTGCACACAAGATCACGGCGACACACTGTACTTAGAGGCCGTCCTTTCTCTTGCAGGCCAAGCTGGCGAATAATCGCAAGAGCCGGACTGCGACCGGGGGAGGCCGACCCCATATCCAGCCACTCACCGACCTGCAACATCGCGTGGAGCGCCTCATGGGTGGCCGGGTGATTGGGCCCGTTGCATGTGGAGATGCCGACCCTGTTCTGGGCAGCAATGGTAAGGACATCACCTTTTGCACCTCTCTCGTCCCACTTGCGCATCAGATCTACATCCTTTGCCACTGTCCGACCAATGCGCTGAATGCCACCACTCATGCATCCCGCACTGACGCCCTCTCCTCACTCTAAAGCTACTCTTGTGCCTTCCTGCTTTCAGATGGTCAAGAGGAGGTCCCTCAACTTGCCAGTGACAGACCCTCCGAGGAGGAGCAGGAGGAGGAGCAAGAGGAAGGCGGCCCATCAGGGGAACCCTCAGCCGCGGCCACCCAGGCCAATGTAGGGGACACGTCTTCCCTGGAGGGCAGCGTGGCGGAAGTGTCGAAGGGGAGGGGAGCTCCTGGGACCTGCGTGCTGCAGAAAGGCGGGAGGGGGGGTGGAAGCTCGGCGGCCTTCTCCCCAGAGGGGCGATGCGTCGGAGGGGAGTCCAATTGCTGGGCCCAGCGGCCTCCAGCAACGCAGGAAGGGTCGGCCAGCTCGGCGGCCTTCTCCCCAGAGGGAGAGTCCGGCCTCCAGTCAGGAGATGCTCTTCGCCGAGGAGATGGAACGCCTCGAAGACTTGTCCGCGGACTCGGAGCGCCGGCACATGGAGCTCATGGCGGCAGTGGCACGGTTGCCTGAGTCCATCGATTCCCTCTCTCGGAGTGTAGCCGAGTTCGGGCCCTCAGAGGCCACCATTCGGGCGGAATACCGGGCAGATCTGTCAGCGACTGGCCAGGTGATCAGTGGTGCCGTCCAGTCACTGGCTGCTCTGATGCAGTCAGTGAACAGGCCAACACGGGCACTCACTGCTGCCACACTCGCTGTGTCAGCCAGGCATCGCCAGGGCACCCGGCGCGCTGCAGCAGCACAGTGGTCTGTCCCTCGGCAGATTGGTGCGCATGCTGCAGTGCTGGCCCGGGCGAGTGCCAGTGTCTCAGGCGACCAGCGAACGCCTGCCATCCGCTAGCTTGCCGCCATTCCTCCAGCCGCCACTGCCACTCCCCCAGTGGAGCTGCCAGGAGCTGCTGCAGCGACTGATGCTGGCCAGCCACAGCTGCAGCAATCAACAGCCGCCCGCTCGACGGCCAGAGAGGGGGCGGTACTGGACCTAATTCTCGGGAATGTGGCCGGCCAAGTGGAAAAAGTGCTAGTAGGTGAGCACTTTGGTGATAGTGACCATAATATGGTAAGATTTAAGGTGGCCATGGAAAAGGACAGGGATGGGCCGGAAATAAAGGTTCTAAATTGGGGGAAGGCCGATTTTAATAGGATAAGGCAGGATCTGGCCAAAATGGACTGGGATCAGCTACTTGTAGGAAAATCCGCATCGGAGCAATGGGAGGCTTTCAGAAGGGAGATTGAGAACATACAATGGCAACATGTTCCCGTAAAGGTCAAGGGTGGTTCCAAAAACCACAGGGAACCTTGGATGTCAGGGGATATACGGGAATGGATTAGGAAAAAAAGGAGGGCTTTTGGTAGATACAAAAGGCTAAAGACGGAGGAAGCCCTAGAGGAGTACAAAAAGTGCAGGGGGATACTTAAAAAAGAAATTAGGAGATCAAGGAGGGGCCATGAAATAACACTGGCAAGCAAAATAAAGGAAAATCCGAAGATGTTTTATAAGTATATTAAGGGTAAGAGGATAACTAGGGAAAAAATAGGGCCCATTAGGGACAAAAGTGGCAATCTGTGTGTGGAGCCGGAAGATGTAGGAGGGGTTCTGAATGAATTTTTTGCGTCTGTTTTCACTATGGAGAAGGACGATGTAGACATAGAAATAGGGCGGGGGGACTGTGATATGCTCGAACATATTAACATCGAGCGGGGGGAGGTATTGGCGGTTTTAGCTGGCCTAAAAATGGATAAATCCCCAGGCCCGGATGAAATGTATCCCAGGCTGCTGTGTGAGGCAAAGGAAGAGATTGCGGGGGCTCTAACACATATATTCAGGACCTCTCTGGCCACAGGTGATGTGCCAGAGGACTGGAGAACCGCTAATGTAGTACCATTATTCAAGAAGGGTAGTAGGGAAAAACCGGGGAACTACAGGCCAGTGAGCCTAACATCAGTGGTAGGAAAATTATTGGAAAAAATCCTGAGGGACAAAATGTGTCTCCACTTGGAGAGGCAAGGATTAATCAGGGATAGTCAACATGGCTTTGTCAAGGGAAGATCATGTCTGACTAATTTGATTGAATTTTTTGAGGGGGTGACTAGGTGTGTGGATGAGGGTAACGCAGTGGATGTGGTATACATGGATTTCAGTAAGGCCTTCGATAAAGTCCCGCACAGGAGACTGGTCAAGAAGGTAAGAGCCCATGGAATCCAGGGTGCCTTGGCACATTGGATACAAAACTGGCTTAGTGGCAGAAGGCAGAGGGTGATGGTCGAAGGTTGTTTTTGTGACTGGAAGCCTGTGGCCAGTGGGGTACCACAGGGATCGGTGCTGGGTCCCTTGCTGTTTGTGGTCTACATTAATGACTTGGATATGAATGTAAAGGGTATGATCAGTAAGTTCGCGGATGATACAAAAATTGGTAGGGTGGTAAATAGCGAGGAGGGTAGCCTCAGTCTGCAGGACGATATAGATGGGTTGGTCAGATGGGCGGAACAGTGGCAAATGGAATTTAACCCGGAAAAGTGCGAGGTGATGCACTTTGGGGGGACTAACAAGGCAAAGGAATACACAATGAATGGAAAGACCCTAGGCAAGACGGAGGGTCAGAGGGATCTGGGTGTGCAAGTACACAGATCCCTGAAGGCGGCGGAACAGGTGGATAAGGTGGTAAAAAAGGCATATGGGATACTTGCCTTCATTAGCCGAGGCATTGAATATAAGAGCAAGGAGGTTATGATGGAGCTGTATAAAACACTGGTTAGGCCACAGCTGGAATATTGTGTGCAGTTCTGGTCGCCACACTACAGGAAGGATGTGATCGCGTTAGAGAGGGTGCAGAGGAGGTTCACCAGGATGTTACCAGGGCTGGAGCGCTTCAGCTATGAAGAGAGACTGGGCAGGTTGGGTTTGTTTTCCTTGGAGCTGAGGAGGCTGAGGGGGGACATGATTGAGGTGTACAAAATTATGAGGGGCATAGATAGGATGGATGCTGAGGAGCTTTTTCCCTTAGTAGAGGGGTCGATAACTAGGGGGCATAGATTCAAGGTAAAGGGCGGGAGGTTTAGAGGGGATTTGAGAAAGAACTTTTTCACCCAGAGGGTGGTTGGAGTCTGGAACTCACTGCCTGAAAGGGTTGTGGAGGCAGAAACCCTCACAACATTTAAGAAGCATTTGGATGTGCACTTGAAATGCCATAGCATACAAGGCTACGGGCCAAATGCTGGAATATGGGATTAGATTAGACAGGGCTTGATGGCCGGCGCGGACACGATGGGCCGAAGGGCCTCTATCCGTGCTGTATTACTCTATGACCTCGACTAGGCCGACCCCCAAGGGCATCTGCCGTCACGACATGTGCCCCTCAGGAGCCTGCCCCCAGCCTTGCAGCAGCCAATGGCCTTACTTTGAGGCGGAGCAGCAGGGCGGGCAGGGGCCACCCAAAGATGGCCAAGGCATCGCCCTAGCGGGCCAAATAGTCGAATGTGTGGCCATTTGTGTTTGTTTCTTGAGGCCGAGAATTGGATGTTTGTTTTTTGAAGGCCGATGATGTGATGTTTGTTTTGGACGAAGGCCGAGAATGACGGCCATTTTAGTTGCCCTATTTTGTTAATCCTCCCCAGGTTGTGGGAGCGAGTAATGTGTTTGAGTGTTTTTTGGGGGTTTCCTCTGTTTTTGGTTTTCATGTGGGAAGGGCCCAGAGTTTGTACAATAAAGCATTTTATTTATTCACATTGTCCATGTTTGATCTTTGAAGTGTTTGTTGCCTTAACCAGCTGAGGGCTTGCGGAGCGGCTGCAATCATGTTCTATCATTGGCACAAGCCATTCCCTGACAGGGGGCCTAGAAGTGACGTTCAATAAGCCGCCGACGGGCGGCCCTTGGACCTTGTGCGTCCCTCCTGGGCTGGTACTCCTCGTCCTCGTCGTCCTCATGCTCCTCCTGCTCCTCCTCCTGAGGTGGTGGTCCAACGTGAGGTGGCAGTGCCTGAGTCCTGCGGATAGCCAGGTTGTGCAGCATGCAGCAAACGACGACGAATTGGGAGACTCGATCATGCGAATACTGGAGGGCTCCCCCGGAGCGATCGAGACAGCGGAACCGTTGCTTGAGCACGCCGATTGTTTGTTCTATGAGGTTCCTCGTCGCTTGATGGCTCTCGTTTTATGCCTCTTCAGCAGGGGTCGTGGGCGCGCGGAGCGGGGTCATGAGCCAGGTACACAAAGGATAGCCTTTGTCCCCGATAAGCCATCCTCTTGGGGGAGGCTGTGCCTGGAACATGTCAGCCACAGTTGTCTGTCGCAGGATAAAGGCATCGTGGCTGCTGCCTGGAAAGCGGGCATTGACAGCTAGGATGCGCTGCCTGTGGTCACACACCAGCTGTACATTGAGGGAATGGTAGCCCTTCCGGTTGCGGTACTCCTCGGCATGCTCAAGAGTTGCCCACAAAGCCACATGCGTGCAGTCAATGGCGCCCTGCACCATGGGGAAGCCCGCTATTCTTGCAAACCCCACTGCACGCTGCTGCTGCTTGTCCAGGGTCATGGGGAAGGAGATGAATTGATGTCTCCTTCTGAAAAGGGCATTGGTCACCTGGCGGATGCAGCAATGCACGGCGAACTGGGAGATGTTAGCGATGTCCCCAGTAGCGGATTGGAAGGAGCCGGAGGCATAGAAGTTGAGAGCCACCGTCACCTTCACTGCCACCGACAGAGACGTCCTGCGCATCAGCTGTGGCTGCAGATCTCTCTGAAGCAGCCGGCAGATGTCTGCAACCACCTCCCTTCGGAATCGCAGCCTCCTAACACACATCGCGGCAGACATGGTCAGATAGGAGGTCTGCTGGCGGTATACCCTGCGTGGGTAAGGCCTCAGTTGGCGACGCCTGTTGCCCCCTCTGCGTCTAGCCAGGGCTGCCACTCTCTCACGGCGTCTGTAAGCCCTTCTGGCATAAGGCTGAAATTCAGCGTTGCCACCCAATGCAGCCCCCATTATATGCTGGCAAACACTGAGCTCTGAATGAAGGCAAAGATAATTGGTAAGCTGTGGCCTGAGCCAAAAATACCTGTCCAAGTGTTGGTCCAAACCAGTAAACTCTCCTCCTTGGTCTCTGTCCAAAAAACCATTGCACAAGCGTGAATGCTGCAAAATGGCTGGCCTTTATACTGCTGGGCAAGTGTCCTTTAATTAGCGCTCCCCACGGCCCGGCTGGGCTATGTACCGTTCCACTTCACAGTCGCTCGGGCCGCCCGGCGCACAATGGGCCGGCGCGAGTGAAGTTCCGGTTTGGGGCGCACAAAGGGCGTTGCACTATTAAATGACGTCATGATCTGCGCGCGCAGCAGGGCGCACACTAAGACTTTGCGCCGGCGCTAAATGTGTCCTGAAGTTGGGGAGAGGCGCAGATCGCGCTGCGCCCGGGCGATAAGCGCCAAGCGCTTGAGATCTACTCCTCCTAAGGCGCTAACGGCTGGCGCGCCCAACTGAATTTCTAGGCCTTATGCTGGTAAAAGCAGGCCTTACGCTTTTACCAGGCGTAAGAATTCTATGGCCTTTCAGCGGGCGGAGGTTGTGCAAAAAGCGAAACTCTCCACCCGCAGAGGCACTTTTCTTTGGCATGGGGATGATCTGTCAAGAGAATTCTTGAAAGATCGCAAGTGCCGGTTTTCAGCGCATGCGCTTCGCATACCTGAAACTGGCACTTGCGCAGCCCCTACGGGCGCGTACACACCTCGTACGCACCCGTAGGGGTCACAAAATCCGACCCATTGACCTTTCATTGGAAGAGAGAAATCTGAAAAGTGAATGAGCAATTTCGTCTCCACCATAATTTTTTATTAAAGCCAATTAGCATACATTCTGTAGGACATTAGTTTGTTACTTATTGGGTTATTTAAAATGTTACACTCAGGTTTTTATAGCGCATTCATTATGCAAAACTGTCTCATTCCCCAATATTCGACCCTCCTAGGAACTTGGCACGATGGCTGATTGGACTGCACCTGAAATTGGTTGCTGCTCTGCGGGTAGCGCCCTGCTCTCTGTGTGTAGCACCCTAAGTTAGGTGATTAGCACTTGATTTAGCACTCCTGAATGGTTGATACTGGGGAAAAATTCAGTATCAACCATTTTGGGGCGCTAACATCGCCTGGGCACTAACCTATAACACCCGGCGCTAATTAGCACCGGCGACCGCAAAATGGAGCACTAAGTCAAGCGCTACACACTTCTCTTAGGGTGCTAACATCGGAGAGCGGGGCGCTACCTTCAGAGTACTAATCAAGTTCCGGCGCTGTCAATTAGAAAGTCGGCAGACAGACTAGCACTTTCCAGTTCTTAAAGGGGAGGTTTAATCATGCTGCACAGCCTCATTCTGATCATTGCTGCTTGTGAACTGGGCCTGCAAGGAGCTGCAAGCCTTCACTCAAAGAAGTCATGGCTGATCAGAGGCCCAGAGAGAGAGAGAGCCAGTTCAGTGACCACGCTTTGGAGGTTCTGGTCGCGGCCATGGAACGCCGATGGGCAGTGCTCTTCCCAGACACTGGCAGGAGGCCATTGCCACAGGCCTTTAGGAGGATGTGGAGGGAGGTCGCCCAGGATATGCCCACCTACTAAAAGTCACAACCATATTGCACGCCTTGCATACATTGACAGCTATTCAACTATGGTAGGTATATCTGCCAAACATATAGCTGCACACTCACTCACACGCTTTCCTTTTTCTTGGAGGCCAAGCTTGCTCACAACAGGGGGGAGCAGCTATGAGCAGGAGGAAGTGAGGCAGACCTGCACCCCCTTACAGACTTGGAGGAGCGAGTGGTGCGCATCATTGTGCACCAGGTCGGAGACCTTGGCCCCTCTGGTGACAACAACGGTGTGTTCATCTCCTCTCCCTCTTCTCTCATACCACGTCCCCCTCACACCACAAGCCTTTTCCACTTTGCATCTAAGTACACTGTCTTCATTCCTTGCTCCCTTCCTGCCCCCTCCCCTGACCTTAACCCCACTCTTGTGCCTTCATGCTTTCAGATAATCAGCCACCAGCTGACCAGCCTGTCCCTCAGCCTCCCAATGGCAGTGACGCAGGATAGGAGGAGGAAGAACAAGCCAGAGCCTCACTGCCTGTGTCCCCCAAAGGTGCTAGGTCTGATAATGGGGTGACGCTGTAGGGGGTTTCTCTTGCTCGTTCTGGTCTCCTGCCAGGCTTTGTGCAATAATTACCCTTGAGTGGTTCGACCCACTCTCCCCTACGGTTCTAGACCTTGGACTTAGATGCAGAGAACTGTAGTGCAGAGAAAGGACTCAATAGACCAGGTTGAATAGCACGAAATGGATGCTTTTATTTTTAAACAGTTTGAAGCATTACAAAATACATGTCATAGGCACAGATTAAAGTAACTACAATCATGCACAAATTTATGAACTTGACTCTATGGAAATGGGGAACACACGGCACGTCGTAAAAGGGGAAACACATTACGATTTAACCTTACTCCCTCCCCTAAATACCTAAACTAAGTTTCGACTTGAGGAACTCGGGATCATGCTCACCACTATCAGAATCGCAAAAAGGAGGGGTTCGCAGCCTTTTGGCACAGCTTTCCGTTGTCACGTGGATTTGGAAACTTCTCGCGCAGCTTGTTTTTCTCTCTCTCTCAGGCGATGAGGCAGTGGACACAGCCTCGGTGAGCGCTCGTCATGGCTGAAATCCACTAAGTCTGTTGTGGATTTGGGTTCATGGAACAGAACAACACCTCGATGGGATGTTGAGGCACGTAAGTGCTAGGCCCGGAATGTCCTTTCTCTCCGGCCTGGATCGTCGGTTTTCCTGAGGGCGTCTTCTTCTTTGGCCTGGGTCGTCGATGATCTCCCGACAACAGTACCCGGGCCACCCTCGTCGTCTTCTCGTCGCGGCCGAGCCTTGTCTGGCTGAACACCGACCACGTTGTCCTTTCCGAAATGTCCGTCCGAAACGTCCTGATCGAATTCTGAAGCTATCGAGGTAGAAGAGGCGCTGATGGACTTTTCAAAATCCATATTTATACCCTTTTTGGGCCAGCCTTATCTCCCGCCAGATCATAGTCCAGTCTTTGTAATATTTTGGCGGGCAGAAATCTCTGCAGGGGCGCTTTGTCTTGTAACGGGAGCCGGTGATAACTTAACTGGCCTTCCTGGCCGATAATGTCTTTTAATGTCTTTTACTTTGTCACCGTAACTCGGTTCGCATATTGATCGGTCTGGAGATTTCCCTTGATGGCTGTTAAACGGTTTTTCCTTTGTACATTAAATGGGTTTAAGTGTTCATTCATTGTCCGCCCATATCTTGATGGGCCCCATCCTGTTTGCCTGAAACTGTCTTGTACTTAGAATCCATTGAATATGTATGCTGTTTCCCTGAGTTTCGGTTTCCCGATACTGGCTTTCGCGGGCTTACTGTCTTCAATCCACAAGCCTGTCTGGCTTGCAGTAACAGAAATCAAATGGTCCAGAAACTGATCACGAGGCCCGGCGGCCATTTTGTATGCCCTTTTATCAAAGGTTTTTTTCTGTACAAGCTTACTTTGGTCAATAAGCTGTCTTATTTTATCCTGTTTTCTTGCGTGATTATTGCTGAAAATTTCGAATCTTACAACGCAGTCGCTGGAGGGGAGCCTAGTAGATGGGTCTGATGTGGGTGAAGCCCCGGGACCCAGCGGGCTGCAGCAATGCTACAGGAAAAGGGAAACTCAGGTGCCATTTCCGCAGAGGGTGAGTTCGCGCGTGAGTTCTGCTGCACAGGACTCAGATGAGGATGTTGATGTGGAGGCGTTGACCAGATGGGTGATGGGCATGCACAATGAGCTCATGGTTGCATTGGAAAGGGTGCCCGAGAGCATGGATGCACTGTCAAGGAGCATGAAGGAGTCCGCCTCCAACACTGCACTCAGCTCTGCTCACACCATCGAGCCCATCCTTGGCAGTTTGCAAAGGATGGTCAACTCGACAGAGACCTTGGGGACCCAGACCTCATGCTGCGTGTCATGGGTGAGGTGGCTGCAGCTATTGCAGCACAGGCCAAAGCAACGCAACAGCTTAGTGCTGTAAATGAGTCAGTGGTTGCTGGCATCCAAATCTCAGACTGCTCGCTGACTGCTGCCATCGTCGCTGGGTCGCACACAGTCCACCGGGAATCTGACGGTGTCGCAGCAGGCCAGCATTCTGTGCTCGAGCAGATTGCTCCGGATGCTGAGGTTCTGCCCCAGGGGAAGTGGCAGTGTGTCGGTCTAGCAGGAAGGTGACAGCTTTCCTGCTCCCACCACTGCCACTCCACCATTGCACTTGTCACAGCCTGAAACCCAGCCAGCCCAGACTGCTGCCGCCCATGCTGAGGTGGTGCAGTCTGCAGCCGGGCCTTCCAGGCCCAGAGCTGCTCAAGGGCATCCTGTAATGCCAGACTCAGCAGCCTTCCACCAGCCTTGTTGCAGCTACTGGGGCCACATTACAGAGGAGCTGTAGGGTTGGGAGGGGGGAACTCAAAAGGGGAGGGAAATCATTGAAGAAGGGGGAGTAAAGAATACTTTGGTAGCAAATGGGGATAGTGTGTGTTAATAAAGTGATGTGCTTGTAAATATATTGGGCTAAAAATTCGGTATCACCGCGCCAGGTCTTTAGTGCCCGAAATTTTGCGCTCGCACGGATTCCCGTAGCGCCCGCCTGAAATTCAGTTGCGCCGCCCCAAGACGGAGGCGGGCACTATTGCAGGGTTTGGCCGCCTCGTTTGGGGCGATGAAAGTCAGTTTCAGGCGTCCAGCTGCCGCTGCGGCACCCGATGCGGTGCGGCAGGCTGGGGTACTGCAGGCCTCCTCCTTCTCTTAAGGAGGAGCTGCCTGCAGCCGTGAGATCGCCGCTGGATTCCCCCGGCAAATGAGCCCGGCACCACGGAGAAGTGCCGGGCTCGCGGGAGTCAGACACCAATGCCGCGGGGGGGTGGTGCAGGAGTCCGGGGAGGGAGGTGCGGCCAGGCGGCCACCGGGAAAGCGGCCGGCCGCCCCTCCACCTTTATGCGCCGGCCTCTCGGAGCTGCAAGGCACCGTTTTTCAAACGCTGTTTGCGGCCGCTACGGGCGAGGCGGCCGCAACTGAATTTGGCCATCGGCACGGAATAGCATTGGAACCGGGGCGCTGCGCACACGATGACGTCATCGGTGCCGGCACAACGCTACCGGCTAACGCCGATGTTAGGGACCAACTGAATTTCGGGCGCTAAAAAACTTCCGGCGCAAACCACTCTATAGCCAATAAGTGGGCGCAAACGCGACTGAATTTCTAGGCCATTGTGTTTATGAACAAATAGTTATGCTTGTAAATAAATATTTATGTTTGGTAACAAATAGTTGTGTTTGATAAATAGTTGTGTTGATAAATGGTTGTGTTTGTTTATGAATAGTTGTGTTTTATAAGAGAGAGTTGTATTCGATAATAAATTGTTACAGGAAACTTTGGTTTATCCGGAGGTTAACTGTCCGGAATGCTCAAGCCACCGGCAAAATTCAGGAGTCGGTTCAGTAAGTTTTTTTTCTTTTCGTTGCTTTTTTTTCCACCAGTCAGGCTCTGAAAGGTCTAGCTAAAGCTGTTGCTTAGCTACAGAGATGCTTGCAAGCTACGGCCGACTGTTTAGAAGCTGTTGCTAAGCAACAGGGTTTGTTGCTAGATACAGAGCTCAAAAGCTTCTGTATGTTTTAACATTAGCGCTGGTTTGTCCGGCAGTTTTGATGGGACGGCAACAGCTCGGTCCCGTCGGTGCCGGATATCACAAAGTTTCCTGTAATTTGACGTTGCACATTTTGTGATGTTTCTCATTTGACCTTTGCCCGGTCATAGGGGCTGCAAGCTGGATGTAATGATGTGGTTGTGCTGTGCAAACGCCATGTGCTATATCATTGATAGCTGTCTAATGAGGCGCTCATGCACAGCCCTTGCAAAAGCAAGATTGAGTGCCTCCGTCCTCTGTTGCTGCTGCTCCTCCTCCTCTTCATTCTCCTCCTCCTTTCCCTCTTCCTCCTCCTGAGGTGGACCTCCAATACCTGGTGGCAATGGCTGGGCCCTCAGAATGACCAGGTTGTACAGCATGCAGCACCCAACGATGAAAAGGGAGACTCGATCAGGGGAGTACTGCAGGGCTCCTCCAGAGTGGTCAAGACAGCGGAACCGTTGCTTTAGCACCGCGATAGTCTGTTCAATTAGGTTCCTGGTGGCAGTATAGCTGTCATTGTATGCGTGCTGAGCGGGAGTGTTGATGTTGGGGAGGGATGTCATCAGCCAGGTGGTGAGTGGATAACCCTTGTCTCCAAGCAGCCAGACTCGAGCTTCATGTGGTGGATGGAACAGTGCTGGATCTGCTGCCAGGATAGCGGGCATTGACGGCGAGGATAAGCTGCCTGTGGTCGCACACCAACTGAACGTTCAGAGAATGGTAACCTTTGCAGTTACGGAACACCTCTGCATTGTGATGAGGTGCCTGCAATATCACATGGGTGCAGTCAATGACAGCCTGAACCATGGGGAAGCCACATGAGTGTTCATTCTGCTTCTCTCTGGTGATGGGGAATGAGATGTACTCCCTTCTCCTTCTATAGAGAGCGTTTGTTACCTCCCGGATGTAGCAATGGACGGCAAACTGCAAAATCTTTGCAATATCCCCTGTTGAAGCCTGGAAGGAGCTGCTGGCATAGAATTTGAGAGCGAATGTGACCTTAACTGCCACTAAGAGTGACGTCTTGGTCCTGAGCTGAGACTGGAGGTCTGGCTGCAGGAGGTGGCAGAGCTCTATGACCACCTCCTTGCTGAAGCGGAACCTTCTAAGGCATTGCTCCTCTGAGAGATGAATGTAGAAGTGCTCCTGGAAAATCCTGGGAGGGTAAGGCCTCCTGTTGCGATATCTGTCAGCCCTCCTCCTACCTCTGGCCACATTTGGCAATCTCTGTCTCTGCATCCGCTTCCTCCGACGTAGTTGCTGGAGGGCAAGGTGGAGTGCCAGTACAGCCCCCATAAATGAGAGAAAAGAGGATGTAGAAATGCTCAGAGCAATACAAGTGAAGAAACTGTTAGAGCAGCAACAAAGCAAAAATGGAGAAAATGTGAATGCAGCCAAAATACTATCTGACAAGCCTGCAATGAATCTGACCTCCCAATGAACCCCTGAAATAGCGCCCCTGGAGTGGCAATCCCAGGTATCAACACCTGCTATTTCTGTCGTTCTCAGCGCCAGGCGGTAAGTCAGGTGAAGCGACTGAATTTTGCATCCGGGGCATAAACGGAGTGTTGCACATTCATTGTCATCACGGTCTGAGCGGCGCTAGAGGGCCAGTCACTAAGTGTTAGCACCAGTGCTAAATGCCGACTGAATTTTGTGGGCGGCACTGGAATCACCGCACCCAAGCGATAAACACATGGGGCTAGATTTTCAGTTTAGGCAGTTTTGGGGCGCTAGCTTTAGCGCCCGCCCGAAGTTAGCGCCCGCCCCAAAGTAGCGCCCCGTTGCCGGGAATTCAGTGGCTTCGCCCTAAGAGGTTGGTGGAGCGCTAAAAGAGGCGTTCCACTACTCTCTTTAGGCGCTAAGCCGGCGGTCCAGAGGGATAGCGCCCAGGCGGGGCGCAGCACGGGTGCGGTCATTTTTGCACTGACAGCAGACCCCGTGGTGCCGACCAGCTCTTAAAGGGGGAAGGGACGAATTGGTCTGCTGCCACGCCCTGCACACTGCAGCCTTGCAAAGAGGCCTCAACACTACTGCTCAGCCCCAGGGAGTCATGGCAACGCCAGAGAAGGCCCGTCAGCGTGCCCTGCGCTTCTCAGAGGGTGATCTGGACATCATGCTCACAGCTCTGGAGGTGAGGCGCAAGATCTTGTTTCCAGACAGTGGGAGGAATCCAACCCACCACGACTACACCAAAGCCTGGAAGCAGATCGCCCAGAGGGTGACGTTCACCGGCGAGGCCCCCAGGACCCACACACAATGCCGTAAGAAGTACAACGATCTGACCAGGATTGTGAGGGTGAGTAGCCTTTCCAGTCTCCTCCTCATTCTTGCATGTACACCTGACATGATGGGCAAAGGGACCTGAAAGTCCTTTTGGCCAGCCCTCAGCCAGCAGCATTGGGACAGTCATGAGCATCAAATGGCCATTCGGCACTCTACACTTTGGCCAAGCTATTCCACCATGGGAGGCAGTGCACACTACATCAGGGCTTCACTCTGTCCAAGCTATTCCACCATGGGAGGCAGTGCACACTACATCAGGGCTTCACTCTGTCCAAGCTATTCCACCATGGGAGGCAGTGCACACTACATCAGGGCTTCACTCTGTCCAAGCTATTCCACCATGGGAGGCAGTGCTCACTACATCAGGGCTTCACTCTGTCCAAGCTATTCCACCATGGGAGGCAGTGCACACTACATCAGGGCTTCACTGCGCACTTACAGCCCGTCCTTTCTCTTGCAGGCTAAAGTAGCGTTTAATCGCCAGGCCCGTGCCAGGGGTGGCCGCGCCAAGCTGCAGAAGCTCACTCGGCTGGAGGAGCGCGTGTGTGTGCTCATGGGAGCACGTGTGATTGTCCCCACAGCGTGCGGTGTATCCGACCCTCCACTGCCCGGCAATGGTAAGGACCTCGCCTTTTGGCCCTCTCGCGTCGCACTGGCCCATCCGAGCTACCTCCTTTGCCACTGTCCCACCAATGCGCTGAATCCCACCAGTCCTAACTCCCTCGCTGACGCCGTCTCCTCACTCTGAAGCTACTCTTGTGCATTCCTGCTTTCAGCTGGTGACGACCAGGACCCTGAGGCTGCCAGTGACAGCACCTCCAACCAGGAGGAGGAGGAGGAGCAAGCCGGACCTTCGGGGGAACAGTCACGTCCCGCAGGAGAGGAGGAAATGCTCGACACCTCCTCACTGGACGAGTGCCTGGAGGAACTGTCGCAGGGCAATGCAGCTTCTGGGACCAGTGGCGTCCAGCCACCCAGCAGCCGTGCGCGTGGCCCGCGGCCTTCCCCCCAAAGGGGGGAAGGATCAGAGGGGAGTGCTGCTGCTCGGCACACTCGCCGTCACCAACGCGGCAAGGGTCCCCTAGTTCGGCCCCCTCCTCCCCAGCGGGAGAGTCGCGACTCCAGTCCGGACACCTTCACTTCGGAGGAGGTGCGGAAGCTCGATCAGATGGCCGACGACTCGGACCGGCGCCACACGGAGCTCATGAGCGTGGTGGGGCGCATGCCTGAGGCCATCGAGTCGCTGGCGACCAGTGTGCGCGAGTTCGGGGCAGCAACTGCTGCGACTGGCCGCATGCTAACTGATGCCGTCAAGACCCTGGCGGATGTGATGCGCGCGCACACCAGGACCACAGGGCCACTCACTGCTGCCACACGCGCTGTCTCAGGCAGGCATCGCCAGGGCAGGCGCCGCGCTGGACCATCCCAGCAAGCCGGCCGTCGGCTGATTGCTGCGGATCCTGCAGTGCGGGCCCGGCCGAGTGCCACCGCGCCACAGCACCAGCCAGCGCATCCCAGACGCCAGCTGGCCCACATTGCACCATCCGTCGCCGCCATTCCCCCTCTGGGGCGTCAAGGGCAAGCGGCTGCAGCTGATGGTGGCCAGGCTCAGGCGCGCCACTCAGGAGACGGCCCCTCGAGGCCCAAACGCCGTGTAGGCCGCCCCCCAGCGGCATCTGGCGGAAGGGCATCTGAGCCTCAGGCGCCTTCCCCCAGCCTCGCAGCAGCCACTGGGCAGAGCTTGCGAAGGAGCAGCAGGCAGGGCAGGGGAGGCAAAATGCTGGCCAAGGTCTCGCCCTCGCGGGCCACTCAGTAGAGGGTGTGGCCAGCTTTCCTTTAATATGGCGGTGGCCATCTTTATTTTGCCCATGGTTGTGCTTTTGGAGGGCTTTTTTTTTGCGTTAGGCCGACGTTGAGGCCCGGTTTCAATAAAGGTGGAGTGGCTCCTCCCCAGTTTGTGGGAGTGAGTCTTTTGTGGGGCCCGTTTATTGTTTTTGGGGATTCATGTGGGAAGGGCTTTTCATTTTTGTTTAATAAAAAATTATCTTTATTCATGCAGTCTCCATGGTTGTTCTTCTTAGTGTTTGTTGGCTTCGCCGGCTGAGGGCTTGCGGAGCGGCTGCATTCATCTTCCCTCATGGCCCCTGGCCATTCCCTGACAGGGGGCTTAGAAGTACCGTGTAATAAGGTGGCGTCGTGCGGCCCTTGGCCCTGGTCGCTCCCTCCTGGGAACGTACTCCTGCTCCTCCTCCTCCTCCTCCTCCTCCTCCTCATGCTCCTCCTGCTCCTCCTCCTGAGGTGCTGGTCCAACGTCAGGTGGCAGTGCCTGAGTCCTGCGGATAGCCAGGTTGTGTAGCATGCAGCAAACCACCACAAATTGGGAGACCCGGTCCGGCGAATACTGGAGAGCTCCTCCGGAGCGATCAAGGCAGCGGAACCGCTGCTTGAGGACCCCAATAGTTAGCTCGATGATGTTGCGGGTGGTTTGATGGCTCTCATTGTAGGCCTCTTCAGCAGCGGTCCTGGGCGCGCGGAGCGGGGTCATGAGCCAGGTGCACAAAGGATAGCCTTTGTCCCCGAGTAGCCATCCTCTTGGGGGAGGCTGTGCCTGGAACATGTCATGCACAGTACTCTGCCGCAGGATAAAGGCATCGTGGCTGCTGCCTGGGAAGCTGGCATTGACTGCCATGATGCGCTGCTTGTGGTCACAGACCAGCTGCACATTCAGAGAATGGTAGCCCTTCCTGTTGCGATACTGCTCGCCATGCTCCAGAGGGGCCCGCAAAGCCACATGCGTACAGTCAATGGCGCCCTGCACCAAGGGGAATTCCCCGAGTCTGGAAAATCCCAATGCGCGCTGATGCTGGCTCTCCAGGGCCATGGGGAAGGAGATGAATTGGCTTCTCCTTCTGAACAGTGCTTCGGTCACCTGGCGGATGCAGCGATGCGCGCCGTACTGGGAGATGTTTGCTATGTCCCCAGCAGCGTATTGGAAGGAGCCGGTGGCATAGAAGTTCAATGCCACTGTCACCTTCACTTCCACCGACAGAGACGTCCTGCACCTGAGCTTTGGCCGCAGATCTCGGCGAAGCAGGTGGCAGATCTCTGCAATCACCCCCTTCCGGAATCGGAGCCTTTTAACACATCGCGCGGCACTCATGTTTAGGTAGGAGCGCTGCTGGCGGTATAGCCTGACTGGGTAAGGCCTACGTGGCCGACGCCTGTAGCCCCCTCTGCCTCTAGCCAGGGCTGCCCCTCTCACAATACGTCTGCGAGCCCTACGGACATGGAGCTGCAGCTCCGCGTTGGCACCCCATGCAAGCCCCATCAAATCCTGGCAAACACTCTAATTTCCAAATGGCCACTTGCAGCGCTGTTGCCTGAGTCCAAAAATACCTGGCTCTTGCTGCTTGAAACCAGTTAGCTATCCTCCTTGTTGTGTCTCCAGAAATGCGTTGCACAAGACTGTTTTCTGAAATAATGGATGGCCTTTATACTGGAGAGGACGTTCCCTTTAATTAGCGCCCCCCGGGGCCCGCGCTGGTTGTGTTGCGTTCCTTTTTCCAAACGCTCCGGCCGCCCGCCGCACAATGGGGCGGTCCGACTGAAGTTTGCAATCGGGGCGGCCAAAGTGCGTTGCACGAGGATGTGACGTCATTTTTTGCGCGCGCATCCGGGCGGGCGCTAAACTTTGCGCCGGCGCTAACGGGCAACTTAATTTGGGGCGGGGCGCAAACTGCGCTGCGCCCGGGCGCTACACGCATAGCGCCCGGAAATCACTTCTCTTAAGGCGCTAACTGCTGGCGCAAGCAACTGAAAATCTAGCCCTTAGCGCCCCCCTGTGTGCTAACAGGAGGCGCTAAGGTACCGAATTTCTAGCCCAAAATCTCTTATCTCAACCTGTCTTGTCCTCCCCAGCCTGGAGTCTCTTAACTCATACTCATTTTCCAGGAAAATGAAACTTAAGCTGTTCCAGTAAAACTTTACATCAACCCCTTACTTGTCTCGAGCTCTAATACAATCATTTAAAAACAGTATTATTCGTGTCACACTTTCATTCATGTAACCATATACATTTTAGGTACCCCTAATTTCTAACAGCGCTCTCTTCTCCTGCAAGGGGGGAAAGAAGAGAACTTTGAGTGAGAGTGATGGAATGAGTGTAGGGAAGGATGGGCTACATCTGTAGAGGGTGACGATGAGGGAGTCGTGTGACATTGCCAAATGGCCTCCTTCTGTGGCATTACTTCCTATGATTGCATTAGGATGAGGGTGAATGTCAGTGATGGTTAGTCAGATGGGATGTGAGTAGGTGCATAGACAGTGAGGAATTGGTGCACCTGCAAGGTAGGTTGGTGTGAGGAGTGATGTGCAGGAGTAGGCTTGGGAAGGCAGAGTTATGGGGTTGGCACACACATCAGGATGTAGTTGAATGTGGCATTGTACTCACCTTTCCTGACCTCATGAGGCCATTAAATCTCTTCCTACACTGGATGCAGGAGCGGCTCACAACACCCTTGCTGCTCACTTCGTGGACAATTTTGAGCCATGCCTTCTTTGTTTTACTAGCTGACCTCTTCCTGCCATCACCAGGGAAGAGGACCTCCTTCCGTGCTCTCACTCCCTGGAGCAGGATTTCCAGGGAGGAATCAGAAAACCTGGGTGCAGCCTTCTGGCACTGAGACTGCATCCTTGGCTATAAATTTGTGCAACCTCACAGTCAATGTATTGGATGTAACAGCGACAGGCACCTCTCACAACCACCTCAGACCCTCCTACAACAACCTTCAACTGATGTGTGCAAGTAGGCAAGCTGAAGGCGAGTCATCCGCGACGTCATCAGACCCGCTCCAGTTAATTGGCCGGGAAACCCACTTGACTCAGTCAATTGATCTGGTTAAGTTAAACACACAGTGGAGAGCACGCTGATAGAAAGATCCTGATGGTGACCTGCTACACGGCACCCCCACACCATCATCAGCTAGATGGAGTACAATTATGTTTTCTGGTATGTTACAATCTCATGACATCCACACCAAGAGAAATGGAAAAACAGTAAACTGAACACAAGAAAGATAAGAAATTGTAAAGAGTTTTATGTTGTCTGAACCATGTACAAGGCACAAAAATACTTCAAAGTTGAGGCTAATAACTGCTCAAGTTTTACTCTTATTCTGCCACTTTGTGTATATTATCCCAACATGTGCTAAATAACTTGTTACTGTTGTATTCTTTAGTGCTCCAAAGCCTATTCAAGTGAGTTTCTGGATACGTATGATGCCCATCATATGGCAGTGGATGCCTTACGCTGGAATACCTTCCATCCAGAGATCTTCATTTCCTGTAGTTCTGATTGGACAGTGAAGATTTGGGATCACAATTTAAAGTAAGTGAAAGTTGAGAAGGAGAGTATCTCGTTGTATCGTTGGGCAAATGCACCAAATAATACGTAGACCTGTCCAGTCTCACTCATTAGGCGGGACCCTCAATCAGTTTGCTTCAAAAATGAAACCTATTTCACTCTTGGAAAATAAACATAACTCTACTTATTTATAGGATTTGCAATCTATCTTGCTCCTTGTAATCATAAATTTCACTCCTAATATTTCTTCAGCTTTGACAGCCCTGGTAATAATAAAGCAATGATCAATACAGATAACAAAGGTTCCAGGGTTTCACTTTTGATTTTTGCTGAGTTAGCTGTTTTCAAGTGGGTGATATTGGAGGTGCTGCAGTTAAACTCAGTTCATGGGACTACTGAGTGGAAAAATCATCCAGGATTTCTAGTCCTAATCACAACCCTGCAAATTAGAGCAAACATATTTGAGAACTGAAACTTATGCTTTGCAACTGACCTAGCTGGTTCTCTTATTACATTATAATAATGTAGACTTGTTTGCCTAGCTCTTCCTTTATGGTAGGGTTCCTACTAAAAAATCTTTGTGGCGTGACCTCCACCTTGTTTGGAATAATAAAGAGAGATGCTGCATTGTGCCCTTGTGTGTTGAAGGATACGATGCAGCTTATGGGGACCCGGCTCATATTTCAGGATCAGGCTAATTTGAATCTTGGTGCCACTTGCCGCAGTGTAGTGTGGCAGAAGGTGCAAGCTGAAGCAAAAAATATATTTTTTTAATTATTCTAATCTTCTGTGTTCCCTAATGAACTAGACAAGGTGACTCTTTAGACTTTAACGTCCGGGTTAACCTGGCGTGCAAGCAGGCTGACAGTGGCAATGTCTGGACCTCTTAAAGGGACACACACATCATTCAGGTAAGTTTGAATTTAAGGGTTTGGACTTTTTTTTTGAGTTTATTGAAATGGTGGCTTGCTGCAATGGATGTGAAAAGTTTTTTTAAATGTGTAGAGAGTGCTGCTGGATGCTTGCAAGGGCTCGGATGGTAAATGAAAGCCTTTGAGAAGACAGAACATGCTGCAAGTACTCAGCAGGTCACGCAACATCCGTGGAGAGAAAAACAGAGTCCACATCTCAGGTTGGCATGCTGCCTGAGCAACTGAGTATTTCCAGCATTTTATGCTGTCATTTCACATTTACAGCATCCACTTGCAGAGGGAAAAGGAAGACGCAGAAGAGGAGGAAGCCGCAGAGGAGGAAGCCGAAGAGAAGGAATCAGAAGAGGAGCAATCGGATGGAAGGATGCATCCCAGACAGCCCTGTTCTGGCCAGGATATCTGGAATGGAATCATCCACTTGCGGTCCCAGTGACCACAACTCCAATTTCCCTTTCAACATTAATCCCACACCTTACCTTCCATCTGTTACTGACCATCACAATATCCTCTTCGCCACGATGTGAAATAAAAGGCACACAAAGCAAACTTTCCAATCCATCTATATACGTCTATTCATCTAATGTGACATCAAGGAATCAACTCATCACCCGTATGCATTCTCCAGGTGACTGTCTTGTGTGTGCCTTTGCCTATCCGACTGATATCACGCAGTGTTACCCCAGTGGCTGCAGCATGGCTAGTGGAAGGCTGCTGACTTTCAGTGGGGGACACTGCAAATGTCCTTGCTGGTTGAACCTGAGGAGCTGGTGGCTGGGAGTGTCAAATCAATTGTCTTCTGTTCTTGTTCTTCTTCACTCTCCTCTCCCTCTTCTTGTTGACCCACTGGCTGGGTGGGCTGCATTTCTTGGGTGTGTAAAATGAGGAAGGCACAAGGGTGAAGTTGTGCTAAGGGGAGAGCGGGAAAGCAAGAGGTGCATGCCAGAAGGAGGATATCGTACGAGGATACCAGCATCTTGTATCGTTTCAGCCCTGCCGCTGGCCAAGGGCTCAGCCATGCCCCTGCCAAGAATGGCCTGCACCGTCTCCTTCATGGGGGTGAGGTGAGGCTAGGAATGGGAGATGTGCCTCGTCATTGGTGCAGATTGTTGGTAGGTGATTGGGGGTTGTGCATTGAGCAGTGGGTTTTTTTTTTATTCGTTCATGGGATGTGGGCGTCGCCAGCATTTATTGCCCATCCTTAGTTGCCTTTGAGAAGGTGGTGGTGAGCCGCTTTCTTGAACCGCTGCAGTTCGTGAGGTGAAGATACTCCTACAGTGCTGTTAAGGAGGGAGTTCCAGGATTTTGACCCAGCGACGATGAAGAGTTGCTGCAATGCATCTTGTAGGTGGTACACACTGCAGCCATGGTGCACCAGTGGTGGAGGGAGTGAATGTTTAAGATGGTGGATGGGGTGCCAATCAAGCGGGCTGCTTTGTCCTGGATGATGTCGAGCTTCTTGAGTGTTGTTGGAGCTGCACTCATCCAGGCAAGTGGAGATAATTCCATCACACTCCTGACTTGTGCCTCGTAGATGGTGGAAAGGCTTTGGTGAGTAAGGAGGTGAGACACTCACCGCAGAATACCCAGGCTCTGACCTGCTCTTGTAGCCACAGTATTTATGTGGCTGGTCCAGTTAAGTTTCTGGTCAATGGTGACCCCACCACCCCCCCTATGATATTGATGGTGGGGGATTCGGCGATGGTAATGCCGTTGAATGTCAAGGGGCAGTGGTTAGATGCTCTCTTGTTGGAGATAGTCATTGCCAGGCACTTGTGTGACGCGAATGTTATTTACCACTTATTAGCCCAAGCCTGAATGTCATCCAGGTCTTGCTGCCTGCAGGCATGGACTATTATCTGAGGAGTTGCGAATGGCACTGAACACTGTGCAATCATCAGTGAACATCCCCACATCTGACCTTATGACTCCAGCTGGTGGAGAGTTTTCCCCCCGATTCCCATTGACTTCAGTTTTACTAGGGCTCCTTGATGTCACACTTGGTCAAATGCTGCCTTGATGTCAAGGGCAGTCACTCTCACCTCATCTCTGGAATTCAACTTTTTTGTCTATGTTTGGACCAAGACTGTAATGAGGTCTGGAGCCGAGTGATCCTGGCGGAACCCAAACTGGGCATTAGTGAGCAGGCTATTGGTGAGTAAGTGCTGCTAGTGGTGCAGTTGGTAGGAAACGGCTTTTGAAGATGCATTCACTGACCTTGCCCAGTGGTCTGAGGTCATGAAGCTTCTTTGGACACTGGAGCCAGATGGTGGGGATGACACTGCTGGCAGTGATGACCTCGGTGATGTACGCCCACATCCTTCTTTCTGGAGGGCCTCCTGGCCCTTGTGGGTAGAGGGCCTGTGTTGCAGTGTTGACCCCTAGCACAAAGCTGGAGTGCTGCATGCGAGATCCTCGGTACCCCTTCCCTGGCTTGCTGAGCCATTTGTGTTAGTGCTGAGGCAGTTTTCTCATTTGTGGAGGTTAGGAAGGTAATTCAGCTTTAAGAGCATTTGGAATTTCTTTTAATTGTTGAATATTTTTTAAAAGGCAGTAAGGGCTGAAAAATGTATTGATTCACTTCATTTTATTTTGTATTGCTTCAGTGTGCATGGCCCCTTTAATTGTCAGACCTCTTCATTGCCCACAATTCCTTGTGAGCTCTGCAGCTTCACGCCCAGGGGCTGTGGGAAGCTGCAACGCCAAACCTGGACAGAAACTTCATCCCGGATCCCTCCAGCAATGCCACCAGGATGGCTTTGCACAGAAGGTGAGTGCTGCACCACCTATCTCCATGCCCCCGAGGCCAATTTCACTCGCTTAGCATTGTGGCCATATCCAGCAGCCGTTAACTGCAGTTGCCGGTGACCACGAATTGTTCCCTATCAGTGTTCCTACAAAACTTCAGTACAGTAATGTATAGCAACAGATACCAACTCCATTGAAAAAGTGTGCTAGGAACAGGCTGTTCCAAGAACTGAGCCTACCCAAGGAACCAATAAGTGCTTTAATGTAGTTTAAAATTACTTTAATTATGGTTGCTGTGTGTTCTCTTTCAGGAACCCAATGTTCACTTTTGATCTTAATTCACCGGTTGGAGATGTTACCTGGTCACCATACTCTTCAACTGTTTTTGCGGCAGTTACAACAGATGGAAAGGTAATACACTTTTTTGTATATGTGAGGATTTTCTCAATCTCAGACTCAGTCAATGTTTCAAATTATTATATTTACTATGTTAAAGGCGCTATATAAATGCAAGTTGTTATTATAAATTGAGGATAAACAGTGCTGGAGAACAGAGACATTTTGCTCTGTAATTTCAGTAGCATAGGCAATCATTGTGGCATGATCAATGGTGTAAGATCGTGATCAAATTCTGGATATCCCTGAATTGTTGTAACAATCTAAATGCCAATCTTCCAGCATCCTGCAGTTCAGGGAGAAGAGGTTTCTGACTAGATACAAATGTGGGCAGTATTATAATATCAGCTATGAAGAGAGACTGGACAGGCTGGGGTTGTTTTCCTTAGAGCAGAGAAGGCTGAGGTTGGACCTGATTGAGGTGTACAAAATTATGAGGGGCATAGATAGGGTAGATAGAAAGGAACTTTTCCCCTTAGTAGAGGGGTCAATAACCAGGGGGCATAGTTTCAAGGTAAGGGGCAGGGGGTTTAGAGGGGATTTGAAGAAAAACTTTTTCACCCAGAGGGTTGTTGGAGTCTAGAACTCACTGCCTGAAAGGGTGGTAGAGGCAGGAACCCTCACAACATTCAAGAAGCATTTAGATGAGCACTTGAAACGCCATAGCATACAAGGCTACGGACCAAGTGGTGGAAAATGGGATTAGAATAGACAGGGCTTGATGGCCGGCGCAAACACAATGGGCCGAAGGGCCTCTTTCTGTGCTGTATAACTCTCTGACTCAATGGACTCGGTTATCCAAGCCCCGAGGAGGCGGGTTTGGAGGCGGGAGTGGTGGGAAAATTGCAGAATCGGGGGGCAGGAACCCATCCCACCCCCAACCCGCCTTCATGCCAATGTCCCAGGAAGCGGGTACCCGACCTGTGCTGGGAGCCGCCTCCCCAAGGCGGGAAGGGGATTAGTGCCAATTAACTGCCTGTTAACAGGTAGTTAACAGGCAGTTTTTTGCCTAATCCCTATTTTTAGCCCTGAAGTGTGAGCTGTCCGACAACTCCGAACCATGCCAAGTTAGCGAGGTGGACCGTCGGTCTGCAGGGGTTGGAGGGGTTGAGATGTCGGTTGTGCAGGTGAGTGATGGGTGCATGTGTGCAGAGGTAAGTGTGTGAGGTAAGTGTAAAGTGTTTTAATAAGTTTTACTTACCTTTACTTTCTCCTGCAGGCTTCCTTCAGTTCTCGGGAATCCCTTAGCTCACTGGCACAGAAAGCAGAATGGCCGCTGAACTGTCAAAAGCTGCAGCCTCTGCTTTCTGGTCTGGCGAGCTCTCTGAGTCTGAGTAGAAGGATTCAAGTTAGAAAACAGATTGTCAGTGTTTGACAGCTTCACAGAGCTGTCAAACGCTGATTTTTCATCTGTGAAAAGCTCTTGACAGATGAAATGTCAATCGCTGATGTCACCAGTAACCAGGTGTCCCTTAATTGGCCTGCTGAGCCCGCTGGGCGGGCTTAACAAGGTCAATCAAGGGAAAATAGCGTGGGTTGGCCACAAGTCGATGGAGGCGGGACTACAACCCAAAAAGTGGGAGTCCCGCCTCCAAAAGTTCCCCATTGACAAAATCGAGCCCAAGGACTCTATAACATTGACTGAAGTCTACTAGAAACCAAATTAAGAATGTCAAACCTTATTTCATTTATTATCATTAATAGTTCTAATAAGAGATCTTCCCACAGGCTAGGTTCTATCCTAGATTCGGGGGAGGTGGAATATATATAATTTTCATTATACTTGCTTGCAATATTATCCAGCATTTTGCACAGAGATGAGTTTGTGTGACAAAATCAAAGCGGGGCAAATAAGTTATGCTCATTCATGCCCTGTTTATGCTGGGGACTTTATTTTGTGGTAAACCCAAGTACTATGGGCCCAGTTTCAATTTTATATTATACGCACATTAGATAGAATTACAAGAAAGGATTTAATTTTTTGAGGATTTATTTCAAATGGGTAAATGACGGAGTAAATTCCATTGTGTTTAGCCGATTTATCAGGCATAAAATGGGTGTTAAACCTACCACTTTTACGGTGGGATATCTCATGCCAGAAGTGCTCCTGAAATGCAGAGGTTGGCATATTGGTTCAGGCGCTCCATAAGCATCCCTGGCTGCATAGGCATCCCTGGTGGCAGCCTGAAATGAACGCTGGGCTGATTATAATATGTAAATAGGGGTTCTGTGCTTGAATTAGGACCCTTTTGGGAAATAGTGCTTGGAAGGATCTGATTCCCTCATTCTTTAAGCCTGCCCAGCACAATGTTGTGGAAACACTCAGGAAGCAGGCTAAAGCAGCAATATTTAAACAGATACTCACTTAAGCTAATTCTCCTGTTAGTCATTTTAGGCTGCTGGGATTTTTGGAGCCATTTTCTGGCTGAGTTTTAGCAGTTTTTGAGAGTACAGAGCTGTTGGAGAGCTGACTTTTGGCTGCAGCTACACTGACTGCAGTAGTTTTTGGAAATATGAGGATGTTGCTGGGATTGCCATTGAGGCTGCCCCACCAGCAGAAAGCATCAGCAGTGCAAGACACACCAATGGGAAGAAGGCGGTGAAAGAGGGTAGGAAGAAATTACCTCTGCAATCCCTTAGTGTCTGCCCCCTGTGCTCGTTTACCTATTCTGGTGTTTCTATGAGGTGGTTTCCTTGTCACTGGAGCCTGGGAGATAGAAGGTTGCTGATCATCCACCGAGGTCACTTGAGATGGCTGTGGTGGGTGATCTCAAGAGCTCCTGCCATTGAGGGCCCAGTTGCAGACTGCTGTATCTCAGTGTCAGCCAACTAGTTGTGTGAAACTAACAAGGGCCCTGGGCCAGAGGTTGGCAAGGTTGGCATGTTGTCATCCTGAGAGAGGACAGCATGAGCCTCTGCCATGGAGTCAATGCCACTGTCATGGGGATTGTGCCTCAATGTTCTCTCTGCTCTACGCGATAACAGCGAAGGAGTGTAGTGATGCTCTGGAAGCCCCTATCCATGTGCCCCACACTTCTATGAATGCTCTTTATTATGCTATGAAAGCCTGAGGATCATGAAGCTGTTTAATTGTTGTAAAACCCCAACTGGTTCACTAATGTTCTTTCAGGAAGTGAACCTGCCGTCCTTACCCAGTCTGGCCTAAATGTAACTTCAGTCCCACACCAACATGGTTGAGTCTTAACAACTCTCTGAAGTGGCTTAGCAAGCAACTTAGTTGTCAAATCCACTACAAACCCACCAACACTTTCTCAGAGCAACTAGGGATGAGCAATTAATGCTGTTCTTGCCAGCAATGCCCACATTCCGAGAATGAAAAAAAATAGTCCTTATCAATGTGGCAGACGTGAGACTATTCCATGTACTGGCTTGTTTCAAGCTTATGAATTTTCAAACTGGAATGGAAGTCTGTTTAAAATATCAGACTGCAAAACACTGCAGAAATGTTTGCAGCAACATGCAAAAAATTACTTTCAAATGTTGGTCTCTATATTCTACATAAAATGGTAATTAAAATAATAAAGACTGGAGGAATTGTGGTGATTCACTGTAATATGCTGCAGTTTGGTTAAAGGTATAAACACAATGGAATTTTATTCTGCAGGCTGTTTTTGTGATCTATGATACAAAGGAAATGGGAATAAGTTAAGAGACCTGAATCCTTTGTATGCTTCATCAACTGCCAGCAGTAAAGGCTCTTAAGCACATTTCTTTTGCTGCCCACATTTGTGGGTGGCAGGAAATATTGGAACAGATAAGGTATAAAGCCAAAGATTATCAGTCGCTCAAGTTCTGCTTAAAGCAGGGTGGGGATTCCACTGTGACCTAAAGCATTATTTGTTATAATACAATTTAAACCAACATGAAATGACTTCTTTCACAAAACCTGTCATGGAATAGTAGAGGAATTTTCTGGCAGAATCTTGCATACAGCTATTCTAAAATGAGATAACGTTCTAGTTTTATGTGATTTGCTGGGCCTGTTGAGTCTGAGTGTCCCAGCTATGCTTATTCTAAATCACTGGACACAGACAACAAGAATAACTTAAACAGGTCTTTACTAATCGAAGGTCAGGGCTGAACTGCTTAGCAAATTACTACACAGAGTTTATATACCGGTGTGGTCACCACCGGTACTACAATATACAGTAGCCAAGAGAAAGTAGTCCATCTCTTAAGGTAGTCTGTTAAGGTGGTACAGGTTACATACACCACAATTCCTCCCTTTTTAGCTTAACAGTGTACATCCCAATTTAAACATAACATGGATAACATATATACAACTTCATGCAAAACTGTTCAAAGATTCAGTCTCTGAGGAGGCCTCCTGATCCGAGTTGGATAACGCCTTTCAGGGGTCTCTGATTCTCGTTGCTGGGGTGACTCATCTAGTTGATCTCTTATGGGTTGGACATCATCAGATACATTGGCGTCTGAGGTAGATGCTTCAGGTTCACTAACTTCTTCCACTGGTGTCTCTGTCGTAGTCATGGGTTCGACCCTTGTTCTCGATTCTACAAGTTGGTCAGCATGACGTCGTATTACGTTTTCACCAATATCTACCGTGTACATCAGGGGTCCTTGTCTGGCACGAATTGTTCCAGATTGCCATTTCTCATTCTTATAGTCCCGGGCTAACACTGGTTGTCCTATTTCGAAACTCCGAGTGGTCTTGTTATTTATATGCTGGAACTGTTTGTTTTCGACTTCCCTCCGCACATTTGGTTTTAACAAGTCCAACCTGGACCGCAACCTCCTGTTATAGAACATCATGGCAGGGCTTTGATTTGTCACTGCATGAGTGGCGTTTCGATATGCCATTAGGAAATTGTCCACCTTGTGTTGTAGTGGAATCTGGTCTTCGCTCATGGCCTTTATCGCCTTTTTGAACGTTTGTACAAATCTCTCGGCCAACCCATTTGTAGCCGGATGATATGGGGCAGAGGTATAATGTTTCACCCCATTCTTCATGAATTTCTGGAATTCTTCTGACACAAACTGCGGTCCGTTGTCTGAACATATTTGTTCTGGCAATCCATTTCTTGCGAATATCGTTCTTAGAACTGCGATCGTCTTTTCCGAGGTAGTGGTCGCCATCTTAATCACTTCTGGCCATTTAGAATGTGCGTCTACCGCAATTAAAAACATGGAGTCCATGAATGGACCTGCGAAGTCAATATGTACACGTTGCCATGGGGTTGAAGGCCATTCCCATGGATGCAGCGGTGCAATTGGAGGTGCATTTTGCACTTTTTGGCACCCTGAGCAGCTTCTAGTCAGATCCTCTATTTGTTGGTCGATACCTGGCCATCACACATAAGCCCGAGCAAGGCTTTTCATCTTGACTCCCCCCAGATGACCTTCATGCAGTTCCTTTAGAACTCTTTCCCTTAATTTAGGAGGAATAATCACCCTTGTTCCATACATCAATGTTCCTTGACAGACGGACAGCTGTTCTCGTCTGGCTGAGAATGCCGGTAACAGTGGTTCACCATGAGCTGGCCATCCCTTCACTGTCAATTCGTAGACCCGAGACAGTGTCGGGTCATTCCTGGTTTCTCTCTCAATACTTGCATTGGTGACTGGTAAACATTCGATGATGGTCGAGTGAAATAACTCAACAGGGTCAACTGTCGGTGCCTCTTCCGCTGTAGGTAGTGGCAGGCGCGACAGCCCATCAGCATTACCATGTTGCTTTGTACCTTTGAATTCGATCTGATATTGATGTGCCCCTAGGAAAAGGGACCATCTCTGGAGCCTCTGCGCTGTCATCACCGAAACACCCTTCTTAGGGTTAAAAATGGAAACCAACGGCTGGTGGTCTGTCAGCAGCGTAAACTTTTGCCCTTGCAGGTAATGATTAATTTTTTTTGCTCCCCACACAAGGCTGAGAGCCTCCCTATCTATCTGAGCATAGTTGCGCTCAGCGGAGGTCAATGATCTGGATGCGAATGCGACTGGTCTTTCCAAGCCATTTGGCAACTTATGTGAGAGCACTGCCGCAATACCATATGGAGAAGCATCACAAGCTAAACAAATAGGCAGCGTTGGGTTAAAGTGAGCCAACACTTCCTTAGAGCTGATCAATGCCTTGCTTTTGTGAAAGGCCCGCTTACAGTCCTCGCTCCACTTCCATGGCACTCCCTTCTGCAAAAGAGCGTTCAGCGGGTGTAGCACCGTGGATAAATTTGGCAGAAACCTATGGTAATAGTTAATCAACCCTAGGAACGACCTCAACTGGGATACATTTTCCGGAGCGGGAGCCTTCACAACAGCTTCGATCTTGTCAGGTGACTTGTGAAGCCCCTCCTGGTCAATGACGTGACCACAGTACGAGATTTGCTTCTGAAAGAACTCACATTTCTGGCGATTAACTCGACGTCCATATTCTTTCAATCTGGTGCGCACCTGTTCCAAATTTGCAAGGTGTTCCTCATCATCATCTCCTGTAATCAGAATGTCGTCCAGGTAGCATTGTGTGCCTGGAATTCCCTGTAATATCTGCTCCATGGCCCTTTGCCAAATCGCTGGAGCCGATGCCACTCCAAAAACTAGTCTATTATACCGATATAAGCCCTTATGCGTGTTGATCGTGAGATACTGGCGTGACGCTTCATCAACTTCCATCTGTAAGTACGCCTGCGCCAGGTCTATCTTGGTGAAGTGTTTCCCGCCAGACAACGAAGCGAAGATATCCTCAATCCGTGGAAGCGGATATTGCACCGTGTGAAGCACCGGATTAACAGTGATCTTGAAATCGCCACAGATGCGAACCTTCCCCGGTTCCCCCGGCTTATTACTCGAAGAACGCTTCATGACGGGAACAATGGGCGTGGCCCATTCACTCCAGTCCACCTTTGACAGTACTCCGGAATGTTCTAGTCCTTCCAGCTCAGCTTCCACAGCAGGTCGTATCGCATAAGGTACCGGTCTAGCTTTGAAAAATTTCGGGTTTGCATGTTCTTCAACCTTGATGTTTGCCGTAATTCCTTTCAGTGTTCCCAGTCCCTGCTGGAACACCTCTTTAGCATCGTCCAATATTCTGGACAGTCATTTAGGTTTGACATTGTCCTTTTTACCGGAATCTACAGTTAGTGCTTTTAAGGAATGCCAGTCCATATTTATTCTCCTGATCCATTCCCGTCCCAGTAGTGGTGGACCTCCCTCAGGTAACACATATAAGTCCATTCCTCGGCTTTCTTTACCCTTGTGGACCACCTTTACCTTTATCTTTCCAATGGGGTATACTCTTTGCCCCGTGTATGTTTTCAATACAATCTCCGTATCCCTTAGGGGAATGTGTGGAAATAACCTTTTGTAATCTTGCTTATTCATGACCGTCAATGCCGATCCAGTGTCCAATTCCATCTTCACTTGGACTCCTGCTATCTGAAGTGTGACCCAGATAGTTTGGTGGTCTGCTGTGTTACCCACATTATGTATTCTTAGACAACCCAGTTCCTTACTGCTGGAGTCTGAATCCGTCTTCTGTTCATCCGAACTGTTCTCTGTCACCTTGTGTACCTTTTTGCACTTTTCCTGCGGTGACTTTTTGTTGCTGGTCTTCTTTCCTGACCGGCATACTTTAGCTATGTGACCGAGCTTGCCACATTTTCTGCATTCCTGATTTTTGAACCAGCACTGGTTCTGATCGTGCGTTGTCCTTCCGCAACGATAACACTTTACTGCACCCAATGCCATTTGATTGGTGCTGAGTTCCGATGACCTTAGCTGCATTTCCGCGGTGCCTCTTGCCGCGGCCTCGTGCGATGCTGCAATGGTGACAGCTTTATCAAGCGTAAGGTCCTTTTCCTCTAGCAGTCACTTTTGTGTTCCTTCTTTTAATAATCAACACACGAATTTATCTCTCAGAGCATCTGCTAGTCCTGTACCAAACTGACAGTACTTTGATAGCTTGCGCAGTTCAGTTAAGAATTCAGCGTTGCTTTCCTCTTTCAGCTGCGTTCTTCTGTAAAATTTAAATCGTTCCGCTATCAGCAGCGGCGTGGGGTTTAAATGTTCTTGCAGGATATTAACAATATTCGCGAAAGTCTGATCCGCCGGTTTATCTGGTGTTACAAGGTGCCTCAATAACCCGTACATCTTCGCACCCATTGAGTTTAATAAGGTTAGTGCTTTCTTATCATCTGGTACCTCATTTGCTGTACAATAAACTTCAATGCGTTCTACATACGTGGCCCAATCTTCAACATCGCTATCAAAAGCAGTGATGTTACCGTGTTTAGGCATCCTTGAGAGTTTCTTTAAATATTTTATTTTTCCAAAATGGCGGCTTCCCGCGCTTGTCTTCTTCCCCCGCCTACTAAAATGGCGGCTTCCCGCGCTTGGCGGCTTTTCCCGCGCTTGTCTTCTTCCCCCGCCGACTACAATGGCGGCTTCCCGCGCTTGTCTTCTTCCCCCGCTGGCTACAATGGCGATGACCACGCTGTTGCCGTTCTCGCCTCCCAGCGGTTCTTAATTTCCCCGACGCTGCTTTTGCTCCCCCGCGGTTCTCGTGGGCATTAACGCTTCCCTCGTTGCTGCACCTCTCAGCCCCGATTGCAGCCCGGCCCTTTACACCGGCTGCGGTCGAGTTCTCCGCGGTTCTCGTGGCATTAACGCTGCCCTTGTCGCTGCGCCTCTTGGCCCTGATTGCAGCCCGGCCCTTTTCACTGGCTGCGGTCGAGTTCTCCGCCCTTTTTCCTCCGGTTTCCCTCCCCTTCTCCACTGACAACGCGGCCGACTTTCTGCCCGTGTCGCTAGATCGGCTTACCCACCGCCGTGGTAGAAGGATGATCACTGCCTGTCGCTGATGGAGGACTTCATGGTCAGTAATTTCAACCAGGGTTCTCGATGCCTCCCGTGCGATGCGGTGCTCAGCAGGATGATGAGGGCGGATGCCTCTTCTCGACGCCCGTTCTGAGGACGAAGCTGCCTTGGATGCAAAACTGCCGCAGGGTAAGATCGGACTCGTCGCCACTGTTGAGTCTGAGTGTCCCAGCTATGCTTATTCTAAATCACTGGACACAGACAACAAGAATAACTTAAACAGGTCTTTACTAATCGAAGGTCAGGGCTGAACTGCTTAGCAAATTACTACACAGAGTTTATATACCGGTGTGGTCACCACCGGTACTACAATATACAGTAGCCAAGAGAAAGTAGTCCATCTCTTAAGGTAGTCTCTTAAGGTGGTACAGGTTACATACACCACAGGGCCCATCATTTTCTCCTTCAGTTAATAAAAGTTTTTTGTCTACCTTTCCCTATCTGAATTTGATTATTCTGCAGTATGCCTCTTTCCAATGCTAATCTATGGTAATAAGCTGATTTCACAAAAGCTCCCTCTTATAAATTGTTGTGCATATTGTACTTGTTGATTTAATTAAGTCAATATTGATCTTGCTTTGATGACTCATCTGTTAAAGGCTTTAAATAGTTGAGCCATGCAAACCAGTGAGCTCCCAAAGGTGCTGAATTAAGTGATTTTAACTAAGGCAACAGTTGGGTGCTACAATTTGAGTGAGCAGGGGGGAGGGAACTGGCAGAAAAAGGAACACTATAATTAATGTTAGGGGGCCTATAAACTACTCTCACAAGTGTTTCCTGCCCTTTGTTATTTCTTCGCTCCACCCATAATGATTTACATTCCTGCTTTTATCGGCTAAGATCCTTTCTCCCTACTGCCTTTATCTCATCCTTTATTCTCAGGGCTACCCCACCTCCTTTTTCTTTGCCTATCTTTTCTAAAAGTCAAGTACAGGAAACTCTCAATTTACCGGCACCTAAATAACCAGAAATCTCTGTTAACCGGCAAAATTCAGGAGTAGGTTCAGGTAAGTTTTACTTCATATTAGTGGCAGTTCCTGGATCTGTGGCTGTGTAACTGGGGTCATGCACTTGTTGTTAAGCAACATGGATGCTTGGTCTGTGGCCGGAGTTCCTGCACATGTTGTTAAGCAACAGGGAAGCCTGGATTTGTTGCTGTGTACGGAGCTCTCGTACCTTTTAACTGTACCTCTCAGTAATCTGGACTTTTTGATAAATTGGCACCACGCCGGTCCCATCGGTGCCGGATACCAAAGAGTTTCCTGTACCATGGAATATTTAGTTCCCAACCTTGGTCACCCTACAACCACATCTCAATAATGGCTTCTAGATCAAATGCATTTATCGCTATTGTGCCATTAATTCATCTAGCTAAGAAAGTTAATGTAGTGTATGTACTTTGCAGAAGGAACTATATTCTGCAGCCCCTGTATACTGCAGTACCAGTAGTGACCACCCCTGTATATAAGCCTGTGTAGTAACTTTGCATAGTAGTTCCAGTTTTGTCTCCACTCAGTAAACACCTGTTGTAACCTATTCCTGCAGTCCATGTCTTAATTACACACGGACATAATACTGGCGACGAGCAGATCCGAACTCACCTACAGTTCTGCACCACCTCATGGGGATCCATCCCTGAAGCGAAGTTGTTGGAGGTCGAGGCCAGAAAGAAGAAAGAAAAAAAAAAATCAAACAGAAGAAACGGGCGTCGACCGTGGACAACCGCCTCTGATTCATCGGAGTTGAAGATTTGCAGGAGAGGCTGTCGAGAGCGGGGCTTGGTTATTCTGTCTATGGTGTTCCAGCTAATCGGGCTGGTGGCAGGTAGTACACTGATCCTTCCTGGGCTGCGGCGGGCTAGAGCTCGATCGAGTGGCTTTTCAACGGGGCCGAGCAGCGTTGTTGGGAAGAGGAGAGAGAGAGAGAGAGGGTGGAGCACACAGGGCGCGGCCGGTGCTACGAAGCCGGGCAGCGTACAGACCCGAGAACAGGGAGGAAAGTGTCCCGGAGGGTTTGCTCTGACGACGGGAAAATAAAAGAAATTAGAAGTGCAGAAAGCCGCGAGGAGCTGCAGTTTGCCACGGGGACCGCGGAGAGCGGCATTAGCAGCAGCACGGGGGGGAAGTGCGCGAAGACCATAGGGCGTCGCCATCAAGGCATAAAAACAGCAGTAACAGCGCTAGCAGCAGCGGAGAAGACAGAAAGCGCGGGAGGCACTATCTTAATCCAGCGGGGAAGAAGGCAAAGCGCGGGAGGCGCCATTTTGTTCAATCGGGGAAGAAGGCAAAGAGCGGGAGGCGCCATCTTAGATTTCCAAGATGCCGAAGACTGGCAATATCACTGCCTTCGATAATGCAATAGAAGACTGGACCACGTATGTGGAAAGAGTCGAAGTATATTGCAAGGCAAATGAAGTAGCCGATGAGAAAAAGGCATCGGTACTACTAAACTTAATGGGCGCAAGAACGTACGGCCTATTGCGGAACCTGATCACTCCAGCCAAACCGATGGCGAAGAGTTTTAACGAAATTGTTGATATCCTACGGGAACACCTAGATCCTACACTGCTGCTGATAGCAGAATGATTTAAATTCCACAAGAGAAATCAGCATAAAGAGGAGAGCAATGCTGATTACATTACGGAACTACGCAAGCTATCAAAGCACTGCCAGTTCGGAGCAGGACTGGCAGATACCCTACGGGACAAATTTGTCTGTGGACTCCTGAGTGAAGGAACCCAGAAGAGGTTACTCTCAGAGAAAGAGCTGACGCTAGATAAGGCTTTCAGCGTGGCAGTATCGTACGAAGCAGCAGCAAGGGGAGCTGCAGAAATACAGCAAAAGCCACAAGAATACGGCACCCATGAAATGACACGGGGATTTGAAAAATGTTATCGCTGCGGCAGAACAACCCATGACCAGAAGGACTGCTGCTCCAAGGACAAAATATGCAGGCAATGTGGAAAGATGGGACACATTGCATGAGTTTGCAGGTCTGGAAAGAAGACTAACGACAACAAAAAGGCTACTAGGGAACAGTACAGGACAGTACAAAAGATGACGGACAGTAGTTCCGAAGACCAGAAGAGCGATAGTGAATCCGGGAACAAGAGACTAAGCTGTCTCAAACTTCACAACGTAATCGCAAAAGAGGATCACCGAACCATTTGAGTCACCCTCACGATAGCAGGGTCCCAAGTCAAAATGGAATTGGATACAGGATCAGCTCTGACCGTCATGAATCGACGAGACTACGAGCGGCTATTCTCACACATACCCTTGAAAGAGACATCCATTGTCTTGAAGATGTATACGGGGCAGAAAGTATACCCCAGAGGAAAAATAAGGGTGCCTGTCGAATACAACGGCAAGGAAATACAGAAATTGTATCTGTACATACTGCAAGATGGTGGACCACCGTTATTGGGACGTGAATGGATCAGAAAGATAAGTTTAGACTGGCACTCCATTCAGGCACTGACTGTGGCTGGTAAAAAGGATGACGACGTCACACCTGGACGATTGGCAAAAATCTTAGCTAACATCAAAGAGGTATTTCAACAAAAACTGGGAACTCTTAAAGTCGTAACCGCCTCGATAAAAATAGAAGAGAATGCAATTCCCAAGTTTTTCAAAGCAAGACCGGTACCGTATGCAATTCGCACAGCCGTCGAGGCAGAGCTGGAGAATCTGGAGAATGCAGGCGTGTTATCTAAGGTAGACTGGAGCGAGTGGGCGACACCCATCATTCCTGTCATGAAGAAAACGTTAAATAATAAGCCTGAGGAGCCAAGGAAGGTCCGCATCTGTGGGGACTTCAAGGTGACGGTGAACCCAGTCCTTCACACAGTGCAGTATCCTCTCCCGAGGATAGAAGATATTTTCGCCTCACTATCTAGAGGGAAGTGTTTTACAAACATTGACCTAGCACAAGCATATTTGCAGATGGAGGTTGAAGAATCCTCTAGGAAGTATCTCACGATAAACACTCACAAAGGTCTTTACCAGTATAATCGACTGGTATTCGGAGTAGCATCAGCTCCGGCGATATGGCAAAGAGCGATGGAACAAGTCCTGCAAGGGATTCCGGGGACTCAGTGTTACTTGGACGACATCCTAGTGACAGGTGAAGATGACAGTGAACACCTTGCCAACCTAGAGCAGGTGCTCACTAGACTAAGAGAACATGGGCTACGAGCCAATCGCCCCAAATGCGAGTTTTTTAAGAAACAGATATCGTATTGTGGCCACGTGATTGATGAAGAGGGGTTACATAAGTCCCCTGACAAAACTGAAGTGGTAGTTAAGGCTCCAGCGCCTGAAAATGTGTCGCAACTGAGGTCATTCCTCGGATTGGTGAATTACTACCATAAGTTTTTGCCGAATTTGTCGACAATTCTGCACCCACTGAACGCCCTACTACAAACTGGAGTAGCATGGAAATGGAGTGATAAATGTAAGCGGGCCTTTCAGAAGAGTAAAGACCTAATCACTTCAAGAGAAGTATTGGCTCACTACAACCCATCACTACCAATAAGACTGGCGTGTGATGCGTCTCCCTACGGCATTGGAGCGGTACTGTCACGTAAATTCCTTGATGGTTCAGAGAGGCCGATAGCTTTTGCGTCATGCTCGTTAACTTCAGCTGAGCGTAACTACGCCCAGATTGACAGAGAGGCCCTCAGCCTGGTGTGGGGGGTGAAGAAGTTCAATCACTACCTGCACGGTCAGAAATTTACTCTACTAACTGATCATCAACCTCTTGTCTCCATTTTCAACCCTCAGAAGGGCGTCCCGATAATGACAGCACAACGGCTACAGAGCTGGTCCCTTTTCCTAGGGGCACACCAATATGACATTGAGTACAAAGGAACTAAACAGCATGGGAATGCTGATGGATTGTCGCGCCTACCGTTGCCGACGGTGGAAGAAACACCTGCAGTGGATCCTGTGGAGATATTCCACTCGACCATAGTCAAATGTCTACCTGTGACGAATGCAAACATAGAAAAAGAAACACGAAATGACCCGACACTCTCCAGGGTCTATGATTTAACGGTGAAGGGATGGCCAGCACATGGCGAACCACTGTTGCCAGCATTCTCGCCGAGAAGAAAACAGCTGTCAGTGTGCAGAGGAACCTTGATGTGTGGATCCAGAGTAGTAATTCCACCCAAATTGAAGGATAGAGTGCTCAATGAGCTTCATGAGGGTCATCTGGGAGGAGTAAAAATGAAGAACTTAGCCAGAGCGTTTGTGTGGTGGCCGGGAATCGATAGAGAAATCGAAGAGATGACCAAGAGCTGTACAGGATGCCAGAAGGTCCAAAACGCCCCACCACAAGCCCCTCTACATCCATGGGAGTGGCCCTCATCTCTATGGCAAAGGGTACACATTGATTTTGCAGGTCCATTTATGGACTCGATGTTTCTAATTGCGGTGGATGCACATTCAAAGTGGCCAGAGGTAATAAAAATGTCAACCACCACAGAAAAAACTATCACAGTCTTACGAACCATATTCGCCAGAAATGGGCTGCCTGAACAGATTTGCTCCGACAATGGACCACAGTTTGTGTCTGAAGAGTTCCGGAGGTTCTTAAAGAACAATGGTGTTAAGCATTACACATCCGCCCCATATCATCCAGCCACCAATGGATTGGCTGAGAGGTTCGTTCAAACATTCAAGAAGGCTATCAAGGCAATGTGTAATGAAGACATACTCCTACAACACAAGGTGGATAACTTCTTGTTTGCCTACCGGAATGCGACACATGCGGTTACCAACCAAACTCCAGCTATGATGTTCTTCAATCGAAGACTACGATGCCGCTTGGATTTGGTTAAGCCAAACAACAGAAGAGATGTGGAGAACAGGCAGTTTCAGAATATGAATGAAAGGCCGACCAGGAGTTTTAAGATAGGTCAACCAGTTTTGGCCCGGGACTACCGCACAGAGAAATGGCAGCCAGGAACGATCTGCACACGGCAAGGACCTCTAATGTATACCGTGGACGTTGGAGAGAGCATTGTAAGATGCCATGCTGACCAGATTCTAGAGTCACTGGAAAACGTTAATTCTACACCACGATCCGATACACCTGGTGATGAAACCGAAGTACCAGTTGCATCTACCTCAGAATCGGTGATATTGGAAGCAGACAAACCAAACAACGACGTTGATCCCAAATCAACTTTGCCAGAAGAACCGGATACCCCAAAGAGGCGTTATCCAGACAGAATCAGGAAGCCTCCTCAAAGACTTGCTTAACTTCAGCTAATGTATCTAGCAACTGTAATTGTAAATATGTTATTTACTTATTCGAATGTTATGTACTGTTTAGCTAAAAGGGGAGGAATTGTAGTGTATGTACTTTGCAGAAGGAACTATATTCTGCAGCCCCTGTATACTGCAGTACCAGTAGTGACCACCCCTGTATATAAGCCTGTGTAGTAACTTTGCATAGTAGTTCCAGTTTTGTCTCCACTCAGTAAACACCTGTTGTAACCTACTCCTGCAGTCCGTGTCTCAATTACACACGGACATAATAGTTAACATGCAATTACAGCAAGCAATTAGGAAGGCAAATTGTATGTTAGCCTTTATTGCAAGGGGGTTGGAGTATAGAGTAAGGAAGTCTTGCTGCAATTATATAGGGCTTTGATGAGACCACAACAACAACAACCACATTTATATAGCACCTTTAAAGTAGTAAAATGTCCCAAGGCGTTGCACAGGAGTATTTTAAGAAATTTCTTTTGACACTGAGCCACATAAGGATAAATTAGCAAGTCAGGCAGCATCTGTGGAGAGTGAAGCAGAGTTAACGTTTCAGGTCAATGACCCTATGTCAGAACTGGAAAAAGTTGGAGATGGAACAGGTTTATTTTTTATTTCAGATTTCCAGCATCCGGAGTATTTTGCTTTTGTAAGGATAAATTAGGGCAGGTGACCAAAAGCTTGGTCAAAGAGGTAGGTTTTAAGGAGCATCTTAAAGGAGGAAAGTGAGGTAGCGAGGTGGAGAGGTTTAGGCAGGGAATTCCAGAGCTTAGGGCCTAGGCAACAGAAGGCACGGCCACCAAAGGTTGAGCGATTTATAATCAGGGATGCTCAAGAGGGCAGAATGAGAAGAGGGCAGATATCTCGGGGGAGTTGTGCGGCTGAAGGAGATTACAGAGATAGGAAGGGGCGTGGCCATGGAGGGATTTGAAAACAAGGATGAGAATTTTGAAATCGAGGCGCTGCTTAACCGGGAGCCAATGGAGGTCAGGGAGCACAGGGGAGATGGGCAAACGGGACTTGGTGCAAGTTAAGACACGGGCAGCCGAGTTTTGGATAACCTCAAGTTTACGTACTGTGTACAGTTTTGGTCTCTTTACCTAAGGAAGGAAATACTTGCCTTAGAGGGGTTGCAACGAAGGTTCACTAGATTGATTCCTGGGATGAGAGTGCTGTCCTATGAGGAGAGATTGAGTAGAAAGTGCATATATTCTCTGGAGTTTAGAAGAATGAGAGATGATCTCATTGATTTCTGAGAATGATTGACAGGGTAGATGCTGAGAGGCTGTTTACCCTGGCTGGAGTGTGTAGAACTTGGGGTCATAGTCTCAGGATAAGGGGTCGGCCATTTAGGACTGAGATGAGGAGAATTCTTTCACTCAGAGGGTCTTCAAGCTTTGGAATTCTCAACCCCAGAGGGCTGTGGGTGCTCAATCGATGAGTATATTCAAGAGTGAGATCGATAGATTGTTGGACACTAAGGGAATCAAGGGATATGGGAATAGGGCGGGAAAGTGGAGTTGATGTAGAAGTTTGGGCATGATCATATTGAATGGCGGAGCAGGCTCGATGGGCCGTATGGCCTACTACTGCTCCTATTTCTTATGTACCGCCCTTACAGAACCCACTGGATTCTGTTACTGGCATGTGATCCCCAGCCCAAGATTCTTCTTTCTGCCCTCTGCCCAGGCAATGAGAGGTGATCTCATTGACATATGCAAAATTCTTACAGGGCTTGACAGGGTGGATGCAGGGAGGATGTTTCCCCTGGCTGGGGCGTCTAGAACCAGGATCACAGTCTCAGAATAAGGGGTCGGTCTTTTAGGATTGAGATGAGGAGAAATTTCTATGCTCAAGAGGGTTGTGAATCTTTGGAATTCTCTACCCTAAAGGGCTTTGGATGCTCAGTCGTTGAGTATATTCAAGGCAGAGATCGATAGATTTTTGGATATTAAGGGAATCAAGCAATGTAGGGATAGTGCAGGAAAGTGGAGTTGAGGTCGAAGATCAGCCATGATCTTATTGAATGGCAGAGAAGGCTCAAAGGGCCGAATGGCCTAATCCTGCTCCTATTTCTTATGTTCTTTTGAAATGCTCGAGTAAGTCTACCAACCCAATTTTGAGGCCTTTACTACCTCGTTAGTGCTGATATGGCCAAGTTAAAATTGGCCTCGCTTTGCTCTTCTAAATACAACTTCCTTCATTCTGCAGAAATTTAGCTTCATGTTAATTTTAGCACTACAGGGAAGGTTTTTTTTAATGGTCAGGTTTCTCACTTATATAATGGTAGCTAGGACAAATAATTCTGAATATTTTCTTCTACGTGCATCAACAGTGCAGTAACATTGGCCCTGCTATTTAAGCGGAGGCTGCAGTGCTGTGCAAATATGGCCGGGGAATGTGTCGAGGTCGGAGGTCCTGCCAAATTTAATGACAGGATCTCATTACAATTTAGTCCTTCCATTTCCCGCCCAGCAGCCGAACAAATTGACTGGTTGTCCAGCAGCCGGGCAGGAAAAGTGGCGGCAGGAGGCTGCAGCAGTGGACTCTTCAGGACAGTCCCCAGCAATCAGGAGGGGAAAGTCGGGGTGGGTGGGGAGAGAGGCCATCATGGGAGGGGTGAAGGCCACAGATCGGTGCTTGGTCGAGGATAGTGAGAGGGGCCAATGCGGGAGAAGGTCATTGCGCGATGGGAGAAGGCTGGAAGGCAGAGGATGTAGGCTGCAATCGCGGCATAGAAACATAGAAGATAGGAGCAGGAGTAGGCCATTCGGCCCCTCGAGCCTGCTCTGCCATTTAATGAGATCATGACTGATCATCCAAATTCAGTACCCTGTCCCTGCTTTCTCCCCATATCACTTGATCCCTTTAGCCTTAAGAAATATATCTAACTCCTTCTTGAATATATTTAATGAATTGGCCTCAACTGCCTTCTGTGGTAGAGAATTCCACAGGTTCACCACTCTCTGGGTGAAGAAATTCCTCCTCATCTCAGTCTTAAATGGCTTACCCCTTATCCTTAGCCTGTGACCCCTGGTTCTGGACTCTCCCGCTATCGGGAACATCTTTCCTGCATCTAGTCTGTCCAGTCCTGTTAGAATTTTATAAGTTTCAATGAGATCCCCTCTCATTCTTCTAAACTCTAGCGAATATAAGCCTAATCGACCCAGTCTCTCTTCATACGTCATTTCTGCCATCCCAGGTATCAGTCTGGTGAATCTTCATTGCACTCCCTCCATGGCAAGAACATCCTTCCTCAGATAAGGCGACCAAAACTGCACACAATACTCAAGGTGTGGTCGCACCAAGGCCCTGTACAACTGCAGTAAGATATCCTTGCTCCTGTACTCAAATCCTCTCGCTATGAAGGCCAACATACCATTTGCCTTCTTAACCGCCTGCTGCACCTGCATGCTTACCTTCAGCGACTGGTGCACAAGGACACCCAGGTCTCGTTGCACTTCCCCTTTTCCCAATCTATTGCCATTCAGATAATAATCTGCCTTCCTGTTTTTGCCACCAAAGTGGATAACCTCGCATTTATCCACATTATACTGCATCTGCCATGCATCTGCCCAATCACCCAACCTGTCCAAATCATAGTGGAGTTTCTCTGCATCCTCCTCACAGCACACAAGCCCACCCAGCTTTGTGTCGTCTGCAAACTTGGAGATATTACATCGAGTCCCCTCGTCTAAATCATTAATATATATTGTGAATAGCTGGGGTCCTAGCACCGATCCCTGCGGTACCCCACTACTCACTGCCTGCCACTCGGAAAAAGACCCGTTTATTCCAACTCTTTGCTTCCTGTTTGCCAACCAGTTCTCTATCCAATTCAGAACCTTACCCCCAATCCTATGTGCTTTAACTGTGCATGCTAATCTCTTACACATGACCTTATCGAAAGCCTTCTGAAAGTCCAAATACACCACATCCACTGGTTCTTCCTTCTCTATTCTACCAGTCACATCCTCAAAAAATTCCAGTAGATTAGTCAAGCATGATTTACCTTTTGTAAATCCATGTTGACTTTGTCCGATCCTGTCGCTGTTTTCCAAGTGCTCTGCTATTACAGCTTTTATGATGGACTCTAGCATGATCCCCACTACCGATGTCAGGCTTACCGGTCTATAATTCCCCGTTTTCTCTACCACCCTTTTTAAATAGTGGGGTAACATTAGCTACTCTCCAATCCAGGGGAATTGTTCCAGAGTCTATAGAATTTTGGAAGATGACCAGCAATGCATCCACTATTTCTAGGGCCACTTCCTTAAGTACCCTAGGATGTAGATTATCAGGCCCTAGGGATTTATCGGCCTTCAATCCCGTCAATTTCCCTAGCACCATTTCCCTACAAATACTGATTTCATTCAGTTCCTCCCTCTCATTAGACCCTATGTTCCCCGACATCTCTGGGAGTTTATTTGTGTCCTCCTTTGTGAAGACAGAACCAAAGTATGTATTTAATTGGTCAGCCATTTCTTTGTTCCCCATTATAAATTCCCCTGATTCTGACTGCAAGGGACCTACGCTTGACTTCACCAATCTTGGGCCTAGAAATTGAGTTTGCGCTGCGCCAGGGCTTTAGCGCCGGAAGTTAGCGCCGGCGCTAAGTCCCTTTGCGCGCGCCAAAAATTCAGTAGCGCCGCGCCCAAACGGCTGCCGGCGCTACTGAAGGGTTTTAGCGCCTGAAAACTGGCGCAACGCGCCGCATTGCGGCACTATTCCGGCGCCCGCTGCGGTGCGGCAGGCTCGGGAAGTGCAGGCCTCCTCCTTCCGTTAAGGAGGAGCTGCCTGCACCCGGCCGCGGCCCGCGCAAATCTCCTCAAAAATGAGCCCGGCACCTCGGACAAGTGCCGGGCTTGCATCTGTTCCGGGGGGGGGGGGGGAGAAGTCCGGGGAGGGAGCTGCGGGCAGGCGGCCGGTGGGAAAGCGGCCGGCCGCCGCGCCTCCTTAAAGCGCCGGCGCAGACTCCGGCAACACTCGTTTGCCGGAGTCTTAGTTGCGGCTGTCACTGGCGAGGCGGCCGCAACTGAATTTCGGCTTGGGGCCGGGTTACCACGGCAACCGGGACGCTGCGCACACCGATGACGTCATCGGTGCCGGCGCAGCGCTACCGGTCTACCGCCGCGGAAGGGCCCCAGGCAATTTAGGAACTGGCGCCAATTGCAGCGCTAGGCCCTCTAGCGCCGCAAAATCGGTGCTAAGGGCACTGAATTTCTAGGCCCTGTTCTCTTCACATATCTATAGAAGCTTTCACAGTCAGTTTTTTATGTTCCCTGCAAGCTTACTCTCATATTCTATTTTCCCCCTCTTAATTAATCCCTTTGTCCTCCTTTGCTGAATCCTAAACTGCTCCCAATCCTCAGGTTTGCTGCTTTTTCTGGCCAATTTATGTGTCCTCTCCTTGGATCATATGCTATCCCTAATTTCCCTTGTTAGCCACGGTTGAGTCACATTTTTTGTTTTATTTTTATGCCAAACAGCGATGAACAAATTCTGTAGTTCATCCATGTGATCTTGCCATTGCCTATCCACCGTCAACCCTTTGAGTAACATTCCCCAATCCATCCTAGCCAACTCGCGCCTCATACCATCGTACTTTCCTTTATTTAAATTCAGGACCCCAGTCTCTGAGTCAACTACTTCACTCTCCATCTTAATGAAGAATTCTATCATATTATGATCGCTCCTCCCCAAGAGGCCTCACACAACAACATTGCTAATTAATCCTTTCTCATTACATAATACCCAGTCTAAGATGGCCTGATCTCTAGTTGGTTCCTTGACATATTGGTCCATGAAACCATCCCGTATACACTCTAGGAATTCCTCCTCCACAGCATTGTTACTAATTTGGTTAGCCCAATCTATATGTAGATTAAAGTCACCCATGATATCTGCTGTGCCCTTATTGCACATGTCTCTAATTTCCCGTTTAATGCCATCCCCAACTTCAGCATTACTGTTTGGGGATCTGTATACAACTCCCACTAATGTTTTCTGCCCCTTGGTATTTCTCAGCTCTACCCATACAGATTCCACATCATCAGAACTAATATCCTTCCTTACTATTGTGTTAATCTTCTCTTTAACCAGCAATGCTACCCCACCTCCTTTTCCTTTTTGCCTGTCCTTCCTGAATATTGTATACCCCTGGATGTTGAGTTCCCAGCCTTCGTCACCCTGGAGCCATGTCTACGTAATCCCAATTATATCATATCCGTTTACATCTATTGCGCAGCTAATTCATCCACCTTATTACGAATGCTCCTCGCATTAAGACACAAAGCCTTCAGGCTTGTTTTTTTAACACTCTCAGTCCTTTTAGAATTATTATTTACTGTGGCCCTGTTTGATTTACACCCTTGATTTCTCTGCCTTCCACTTTTGCTTTTCTCCTTGTCTTTTGCTTCTATCCTTGCTTCCCTTTCCTCTGTCTCCCTGCCCAAGTTCCCAACCCCCTGCCATTTTAGTTTAAACCCTCCCCAACAGCACTAGCAAACACTCCCCCTAGGACATCAGTCCCGGTCCTGCCCAGGTGCAAACCATCCAGTTTGTACTGGTCCCACCTCCCCCAGAACCGGTTCCAATGTCCCAGGAATTTGAATCCCTCCCCCTTGCATCATTCTTCTAGCCATGTATTCAGCTGAAATATTCTTGTATTTCTACTCTGACTAGCACGTGGCACTGGTAGCAATCCTGAGATTACTACCTTTGAGGTCCTATTTTTTAATTTACCTCCTAACTCCCTATATTCAGCTTTTAGGACCTCATCCCCTTTTTTACCTATATCGTTGGTACCTATATGCACCACGACAACTGGCTGTTCACCCTCCCCCTCCAGAATGCCCTGCAGCTGCTCCGAGACATCCTTGACCCTTGCACCAGGGAGGCAACATACCATCCTGGAGTCTTGTTTGCGGCCGCAGAAACGCCTATCTATTCCCCTTACAATAGAATCTCCTATCACTATAGCGCTCCTGCTCTTTTTCCTACCATCCTGTGCAGCAGAACCACCCATGGTGCCAGGAAGTTGGCTGCTGCTGCCTTCCCCCGATATGCCATCTCCCCCAACAATATCCAAAGTGGTATATCTGTTTGAGAGGGGGATGGCCACAGGAGACCCCTGCACTACCTGCCTGCACCTACTACTCTGCCTGGCGGTCACCCATTCCCTTCCTGCCTGTGCAGCCTTTACCTGCGGTGTGACCAACTGATTAAACGTGCTATCCATGATGTCCTCAGCATCGCGAATGCTCCAGTATGTATCCATTCGCAGCTCCAGCACCGCAATGCGGTCTGCCAGTAGCTGCAGCTGGATACACCTCCCGCACACATAGTCGTCAGGGACATAGAAAGTGTCCCTGATTTCCCACATCGTGCAGGAGGAGCATGCCACGGGGCCGAGCTGTGCTGCAAATTAAAATTAAATCAAATCAATACCACTAATTACACTACAATTAAATGATATACTCAAGGGTCCTTGTTTACTAGCACTTCCCGCTGCACAACAGAGACCTTAGAAACTATAAACCACAAAAATTGAGACCTTCCATACTTTATAAACTATGGGGGAAAAATCCAGTATCACCCCATTTGGGGCGCCATTATCGGCTGTGCGCAAAGTTTAGCGCCTGGCACTAATTATCGCCTCCGACAGCAAACTTGGCTTTTATCGCCCCTGGAGGTGATTGGAGCGCTAAATCAGGCGCTTCACACCTGTCTTAAGGCGCAAAGGCCGAGCAGCGAGGCGCTACTTCATAGCACTGGCGAAGCAAGGAAGGGCAAATCAAAATGAACCTGCAAAGTACTGCTCAGTACCCAAAACCCCTTCACACAGCGTTGAATTTCTCCAGAAGTCTCTCTCTCTCTCAGAATGTGTGGTGCAAAAATGTCACCAACAAAAAAAGGCAGGAAGCGGTCGCCTTTAAATAGCACTCCCCCAGTCCCTTTCTGACTGCAAAACTCTCCCCTCAACCTGTCGTTGCTAGCAGCAGGCGGTAAGGCAGGGGGCGTCACTCAATATCCGGCCTCGGGCGCTACCGGGGCATTGCACACTCGACTGACGTCACGATCTGCCGGACCAGGAGATCGTGGCGGTAGTGTTTAGCACCACCGCAAAATGTCTAGTTAATTTTGCAAGCGGCGCAAATATCGCCACACCCGGGCGCTAGTTGCTTTGCGCCCCATTAGTGCCCTCTTAAGGCGCTAACGGGAGGCGCAAACAGCTGAATTTTTCCCCCTATTAACCTTAACTGTCAAACTATAGAGTAATATAAATACTCACCTGGCCGTACTCACCCAATCAGCTGCTTCCTCTTGCCCGTGTCACTTTTTGAATCGTGACGTGGCTCTGGAACGCCGCCGCCGGTCTGCGAGATCGGTAAGCCTCTGAAAAAAGCCCGCGAAAGTGAGTTTAAATACTCCCTGTAATGCTGCTCTCCTGCTGCTCCCGACACCGGCCTCTGAAAAAAGCTCGCGAAAGTGAGTTTAAATACTCCCTGTAATGCTGCTCTCCTGCTGCTCCTGACACCGGCCTCTGAAAAAAGCCCCTGAAAAAAGGCATGGAGAGGATATTGGTGAAGGGGGAAAAGAGAAGTCGCAATTAGCAGAGGGGATGCTGAAGACACTGTGGGAGACTGATTTCAATATATGTTAATAAAGTGTCTCACCTCTCCATGGCGAGACACTTGCACGCCATGAAACACACTACCATGAAAATGGCGGCAGGGGTGGCGGCAGTGGGTTGGAGTCACATTCCCTGATTTTTCATTCTCAACCACCTCTCCTCTGACCCTCTCCCGCCCGTCATGGGAGGGTTAATATCGAGGCCATTAAATGGCAATGGCTAGGCCCAAGGGAAAGTGCTAACAAAAGATGAGAAATAATAAAACAGCGAGAAAAGTTCAGCACTTTTCATGTTAATGTAAGAAGCAGATGAAACAAGCTTGCTGAATTGGAACCATGTGTTTTCCTTCTCATTGTAATAAAAATAACAAAGACTTGGTTAAATCAGGAGGAAATTGGCTGAAAGATTAAAATACAAATATTTATGGGCCAATTTTGCTATCCTGGCAAAATGCTGATGGTACCTCTGGGAGCATGACCAGTGTTGCATCAGAAGTACAATTCTAGATTGATCTTGTGAGTCCAGTATTGTGAAGCTAATTTTAATGGGCTCCCTAGGTGGGTTTCAAGAAGAGCGTAGGCAGTGGAATCTGGCAAAATAGCACCTCATAAAAGGCTGCTGCTTGTAATCGAAAGGGAACAGCATTTTTGACAGACAAAAGATTACTCCTCAATAAAGGGAGCCAGGATTTTGCCCACTTATGGATGATGTCATGGGGCTCCTGCTGAAGAATATGCTACAAAGGACATGCTCAAGGACATCCTCCTGAGAAGGCTGAAGTACAAAATGCCTAAATGAACAAGTTAATGCAGTTTTTCAGATCTACAGAACATGGAAACAAATGAGGCAGAATTTTTAGCCACCAGAAAGCCTGCAAAGGTAAAACTACAGATTTGGAAGACTATTGCAATTAAGCCATAACATGTATGTTAGAAGCACTTTACTCTTAATCTGGCCAGATGCACTTTGCTCTTGGTCCACCATCAGTTAGGTAGCATTTGAAACAAAGGAGACAAACTTCTCAACTCTTGCACACAAGCTTTCAAAATCATATTGCTGCAGGGCAAACTTTGTGAGTGACACGGAAATAGCTTCTAAGGTCGCTCATAAATCCTGTAAGGTGAGCTGCAACCAACAGTGCCACCTGAAGCTACATGAATGCTGCATCCTGGCGGGAAATGGGGGCAAACAGGACCAATTTCAGGACGTAACATCCCATGCCCCAAGGGCACCTGCAATATGTCTGATCCCATATTGGGTTAGGTAATATTCCCTGGTAGCGGCCTAAAACAGGCGTACGGCCCCTTGAATATGTTAGTGAAGGCCCTAACGTCTGTTTATGGACCTTTTGCCTCCCATCTCCCACGGTGGCATAGTGGTTAGCACTGTTGCCTCACAGCGCCAGGGACCCGGGTTCAAATCTGGCCTCGGGCGACTGTCGGTGTGGAGTTTGCACATTCTCCCTGTGTCTGCGTGGGTTTCCTCCGGGTGCTCCGGTTTCCTCCCACAGTCCAAAGATGTGCAGGTTAGGTTGATTTGGCTATGATAAATTGACCCTTAGTGTTAGGGGATTAAATACGTGGGGTTACGGGGATAGGGTGGGATATGTGTCGGTGCAGGCTCGATGGGCCGAAATGGCCTCTATCTGCACTGTAGATTCTGTGATTCTGTGATTTACCTTAGGGCCGCTGCCTCTTGCTTAATCTGGACTGTGAGTACTGCACTAGAGGACATGAATATAATATTAACAAGCCAGGATATGTTGATGGGGTTAGATGAAGTAAGGTGGGAGGAGGCTCTTATGGAGCATAAATACCTACATGGATCTGTTGGGCTGATTGGCCTATTTCTGTGTTGTAAATACTTTGTAATACTTTCTAACTTTGTAAAGCCTCAAATAAAAGCCAAAAGGAAAAGGATATTTATTTTCCCCACAGTATAATGGATATGTGAAATAGTCTCTAAGCTAAAGAGTAATGCTGGATTAATTCACTTCTTTAGTAGAGCTGGATGTGAAGCTCATTGAGACTGAAATTGAGGATTATAAGAATAAGTATGGGAGATGATTAAATTCTGTGCTCCCAAAGATAGATTTTTTCATCCAGAATAGTAGATATGTGGAACAGATTCTAGAAAATTGAGTTAATGCTGTGTTAATTAATTCCTTTGAAGGGTAAATATATAAGTGTGACTTGGATTGAAGATTATAATACTGCTGAGAACATGGAAGTGCCATCTGTGGAAACCAACTTGAAGGAGGGAGCTGTAGATGGGGATTGATATTGTAGAGTTTTTGGTCAACTATCTCTATGAGTCTGGGAGAAATATCACAGAACTTTCTCTCAGATGATTAAATAACTGGAATAGAGTCCCTAATATAGTAGATTTTATATGGTCTGTGGAAGGAGAGGGCTTGATTGACTTTTTTAATTCAATTTTTTCTGATAAGGGAGGTTTCACAAATTAGAGTTCGCAGTGCAGAGCAAAAATTGGAAATTCGGGGGGCACGATTCACTGTCCATTAAAATTGATGGGCAGTAATTTGGCAGGGTGCACTGATCTCCATGCCCGACTTTCGGATAAGCACTCATGTTGTGCAAGTTCTGCACCAGGAGCACTAATTCATAAACACCTAATCCATGTTTCCATTTAGTTCATAAATTCCTGGAAATATGATTGTATCACACAAAGGAAGACAACCAGTCAGGAATAAATAATGTAAGATGCAAGATCAGATAGATAGTATTGAGTTCTTCTTAATTTATCTTTAAGGCAAGAAGAAACCTTTCCTCAGGAGATGAAATAGATTGAATAGAGTCCATGATAGAGCAGATTTTATATGGTCTGTGTCAGCTTCAGGCTTTATGGGTTAAGAGCACCAGAACATATATGCCACAAAGGAACTACATACTATTAACCATATTATACAATTTAGCAAGATCTGGATTTTCAAGTTTGTAACCATTCACTTCTAACCAGTGTTTGCTGCAACTGTTATTACCCCATTTTATTAAAGGTAAGGGGGTTGGGTCTACACTTGTTTACGCTAATAATATCAGCGCAATCCGGGCAGAATCGGCCGAACCAATGCAAAAGATTGCAGAATTTAAAACATAAGTGAGTTACGCCCAAAACCGCTTACAATCTTTTACACTAGTTCAAGATTCAGTTTGCCGGATCAGGCCCTACCCACAAAACTGGCCACAGTGCCATGTCGAAATTGCGAGATTCCTCCAATTGCTCTGGTTCGAGAAGGCTCTCCAAATTGCACTCATCTTCTTAGGCACACAGGCACTAATAGACACGCTTTATAAGTTTTTTCATATCAAAAAATGAAGTTACAAAGAAGCTGACTAATGTACACCATGAAACTATTAAATGCTGTATTATCTATTATGCTGCCTGATTGTGCTGTGCTGCTCATGGAAGATTTTACATTTGTGATTATGCAAATTAATTTTAGCAGAAACTTGAACTGTAGCCTAACCAGCGCAATTTCAACACATTTTGAGCACAATTTCCCGATTTCGCCCAAAGTGAAAACTCTACGCCAAGTTTCTTAACGTAAGGTTTTACAGTTGTATCCTCAAACACTTGCCTGTAAAATACACTTAAATGTAATTTATCCCATAAATTGCAAACATTTTTATACATATATGTTCTGGTGCTCTTAACTATTTTAGTATAATTTTAAGTTTTACAAAATCATATGTAATTTAAGAGCATATTTTTCAAAATTGTTCTAATGAAAAAATAGCCAGTTGCATAAACATCTGGTAGGAAAAAGATTAAAGATTACAGTATAAATATAGATAAAGATGAGAACAAGCCCCAAGGAACACAGTGGCTCCTATGCTGCTGGGACCATGGAAATAATATCTGTTGGAAACATTCTGATAGGATTGATATTGTAGATAGTAAAGGTATAATAGAAATTCTAGTCTTTCAGTCAATTATCTCAGGGATCAAAGGAAAATATTGTAGTATTTTCCTTTAGGATACTAAATATGTTGGGTCAAGTCCCGAATAGGGCATAATGTACAGGGTGAACAAAAGGAATGAACTTAATGGGCCAAATTAACCAGCGTCACATAATTGTATTCTTATCTTTCTGAACGTATCCATTACATCTCCAGCAATGGAAAGAGTAATCATAATATGATAGAATTTCATGTTGAGTTTGAAAGTAACATTCTTAAGTCTGACACTAGAGTCTTAAACTTAAATAAAGCCAATTATGTAGATATGAGGGGCAAGTTGGCTAAGGTAGATTGGGAAATTAGATTAAAAGGTATGACAGTAGAGAAATAAAAACTCCCTGGGAAAAGTGAGCCATCCATGCCTAACTAAAGAAGTTAAGAACATTATTAGATTAAAAGAAGAGGCTTATCATGTTGCAAAGAATAGTACAGTAGTAACCAACACCAGGGAAAAACCTACTTGACCTCATCCTCATCCAATCTGCCTGTCGTAGATGCATCCGTCCAAACTTTCCTGCCCTATCCCCATATCCCTTAATTCCTCTGCGGGGGAAAAATTCGGTATCGCCCATTTTGGGGCGCTAATATCGGCTGGTTGCAAAGTTTACCGCCCGGCGCTAATTATCACCTCCGACTGCAAAATTTGCCTCTATCACCCCTGGAGGTGATTTGAGCGCTAAATCAGGCGCTACACACCTCTCTTAAGGCGCAAACGTCTGGGAGTGAGATGCTACCTCAGAACGCTACCGAAGCTCAGGCGATGCCAATTACCACGGAAGCCAGACAGACTGGCGCCGTCCAGTTTTTAAAGGGGAGGGGCCATCTTGCTGACCAGCCACTCCCTGCTCATTACAGCCTTGAATCTCGGCCTGGAGAGACCTCAAAAGCAATTGTGTTGGAAGCACTAATGAATAGGCCCAGGGAAAGAGCTCGGCGCTTAGAAACCTCAAAAGCGGTGCAAAGGGCCAAATTCCTTAGGGCAGCATTAAAACCAAAGGTTTTGCCAACAAAAAAAGGCAGGATGGGCCCGCCTTTAAATAGCACTCCCCCAGTCCCTTCCCGACTTGAAAACGTTCCCCTCTACCTGTCGTTCCTAGCAGCAGGCACTAAGGCAGGGGGCGCGACTCAATATCCAGTCTGGGGTGTTGCACGCTTGACTGACATCACGATCTGTGGGCACAAGAGATCGTGGCGGTAGTGTTTAGCACTGCCGCAAAATGACTGGTCAATTTCGCAAGCAGTGCTAAAATCGCCGCGCTCGGGCACTAAGTTCCTAGCGCCCCGTTAGCATCCCCCGGAGGCGCTAACGGGAGGCACTAAGCAACCGAATTTTTCCCCCTTGGAGTCCAAAAATCTATCTATCTCACCCTTGAATATACTCAACGACTCAGTATCCACAGCACTTTGGGGCAGAGAATTCCAAAAATTCACAACCCTCTGAGTGAAGAAATTCCTCCTCATCTCAGTCTTAAAAGGCCGGCCCCTTATCCTGAGACCATGCCCCCTAGTTCTAGACTCTCCAGCCAGGGGAAACAATCTCTCAGCATCTGTTCTATCAATCCCCCTTAGAATCTTATATGTTTCAATGAGATCACTTCTCATTCTTCTAAACTCCAGTGTGAAGGCCCAATCTACTCAATCTCTCTTCTTAGGACAACCCTCTGATCCCAGGGATCAATCTAGTGAACCTTTGTTGTACCGCCTCTAAGGCAAGCATGTCCTTCCTTAAATAAGGAGACCAAAACTGTGCACAGTACTCCAGGTGTGGTCTCGCCAGAGCCCTGTACAATTGTAGCAAGACTTCGTTACTCTTGTACTCCAACCCTCTAGCAATAAAGGCCAACATGCCATTTGCCTTCCTAATTGCTTGCTGTACCTGCATGCTAACTCTCTGTGTTTCTTGTACTAGGACACCCAAATCTCTCTGAACACCAACATTTAATAGTTTCTCACCATTTAAAAAAGATGCTGTTTCTCTATTCTTCCTACCAAAGTGAATAACCTCACATTTCCCCACATTATACTCCATTTGCCACCTTATTGTCCACTCACTTAACCTGTCTGTATCCCTTTGCAGGCTCTTTGCGTTCTCCTCACATCTTACTTTTCCACCTAGCTTTGTATCATCAGCAGACTTGGATACATTGCACACAGTCCCTTCATCTAAGGCATTAATATAGCTTGTAAATAGCTGAGGCCTAAGCACTGATCCTTGCGGCACCCCACTAGTTACAGTCTGCCAATATGAAAATGACCCACTTATCCCTACTCTCTGCTTTCTGTCTGTTAACCAATCCTTTATCCATGCTAATACCTTACACCCAACCCCATGTGCCCTTATCTTGCTTAACAAATATTAAAATCAATGATATTTCTCCATTATGTGGATGGCAGACAACGAGGGTGGTAAATAGCATTGAAGGAAAAACAATTAATATCTTGGCACTGAGCAAGGATGATGCCATATGGGACAGTCTAATATGTAAACATACTAGTACAAAGTGAGTCCCATACTAGGCATGACAGTTTGGCTCAGTCACATGGGCTAAATTTGCCCCTTCTGTACTGTGAATTTTATATGAGGTTATTTTGCTTGTGTTATTTTTGGTAGAAATCATAATAAATGTTGAAAAATGAAGTATGGTGTGCAGTTTAGACCCCATCACCAGGTGAACAGTTTATGCAGAATTCTGATTCTTGCTTTCATTTAGATTATATATTCCCCCATGATACAGCTTTTGACCTATTAGTAACAAATTTGTTTTAGCTGGCAGATCTATTTTGAAGATGACCTTGTAGTATCTCAGTTTAGTATTTTATTGATTGCCTTTCATATTAACTGATTCCTGATACTTTCCTGCAGTGGTTTAGAAATGCTTACTGCAGCTTTCTGGTATCTCCTGAAATGAGTTTTATTTGTTGTATTGAGTACAAGAATATATGGTGTTCAAACTATCTGACATTTTTTGCTTTACTTTGATACTATTCCCTTTTACTATAGCTAATTTTATTTTAGAAAATATTTTCTATTAATATTAATACATTTATGATAATACTTTCCTCTGGTCATTAATGTGAGCAAAATGGCAGTGTAAATATTATACCAGGCAATTCATATACACATGCTGACATTTTTTGCTCACATTAGTGGTTTGAAGAAAAATGTCATTTCAATATTTTAAATATATTTTAAATGAAAGCAAGAATCAGAATTCTGACGCAATTTTCAAATACCAATGTGTGGAGCATGGTACTAGATGTGGAGCAGCCTAAACAGCAATTCCCCCTCTGGAAACAGCATGGGTATGTTTTCTAAATGACTTTTGTGGGACCAGGAGGAGCAAGAATGCTGCTCATGGCCTCACAAAAATCAGGTGGCCTTTCCGTGCCTTCCCTGGCCACCCGCTTTAAATGCGGATTTACAGTTCGGCTCCGTGGGGGAACGACCAGATTCCCTGCCCACCCACCCAGATTGGCAAGTTGTTTGTCAGCTCGCCGATATTATGTAGATGAGCCCTGACCATGAAAATTATTCAAGCCTTTCTGTGTCATCGGGTGGGTGTAGCGGACACCCTGCCCACTGCCTGACCAATTTGACAAACCCCGTTATCTTTCAGGATACTTTCCAGTAACATAAGGGTATATTTTCCATTCTACATTCTGCAGAAGCTCCTCCCATTGTACGCCACATTCTATCATCCACCCAGCTTTTAGTTCTACCTACAGTGCTCTCATCCAAAATGAGTGAAAGCCCCATTCAATATGAAAAGTAATGCAAATTATATTGCAATTAGTGCAGACATAATTCTCCAATATCCTTGTGGGAAATACACTATGTGTAATCATGGGCGGGCAAATTCTGGGCTGAGGAAATATCTGTTTAACCAGGCAGCAGTTTATTTGGAACCATGTTTTTTTTTATTCGTTTTTATGGGATGTGGGCGTCGCTGGCAAGGCCAGCATTTATTGCCCATCCCTAATTTCCCATGAGAATGCGGTGGTGAGCTACCATCTTGAACTGCTGCAATCCAAGTGGTGAAGGAACTCCCACAGTGCTGTTAGGTAGGGAGTTCCAGGATTTTGACCCAGCGACGATGAAGGATCGGCGATACACTTCTAAGTCAGGATGGTGTGTATAGTAATCTGGGATGTTATGATTAAGGTTATCCACCAGGTGGTGCTGTAGCCAATGCTGCTGCTAAGGTCAGAGATTTGCTTCCTGTTAATGTCAGAGGTTTTGGCTTCCTGTCAAGGGCAGCAAAGGTGCAATGCCTGGATGCAAGCCTGCCTGGTTGTTTCGCAGTCATTTAATAAAGTACTCGTATTAATCCTAATACCTCGCCTCTTCGAGTCCTTGTCTCACTACATGGATTTATCACATTTGGCGACGAGGTAACTAAAGGACCCTGATAAAGAAGAAAAGTCTGCCAGGACGTTTAAGCAACACAATTACGAGCTACGGTTAGCTACCAGCTGGAAGAGAGCATGGCTGCCACGGTAGGAACGGTTTCCGCTTTTGATAGTCAAGCACAAACCTGGGAGGAATCCTGAGAAGTGTTGGGTTATTTTTTCAAAGCAAATGAAATAAATGATGCCAGAAAAAGGAAAGCCATTCTGCTTAGTTCAGTGGGAAGCCAAACCTACAGTTTGATGAAGAATCTGCTCAGTCCTGAAAAGCCTGGAGACAAATCATTTGTTGAATTAGTGGCCTTGCTAAAAGAACATTTCAACCCTAAGCCTAGTGAGATTGTACAGCGGTTCAAGTTTAATTCAAGGAACAGGAAAGAGGAAGTGAAAAAACATGGAGCACACCACATCAGCGGGGAAGCTAAGGAAGAAGAGGACATGTTCATAATGTATAGCATGTTAGAGAACATTCCAAAAGTGGCTCCTATCACATTGCAACTGACAGTAAATGACTCTAAGGTGAACTTTGAAGTGGATACAGGGTGCGGCGTGACCATAATGAACAAGGCTGTGTACTCAAAATTGTGGAACCGTGCAAAAGTTCCAGAGTTAAAGCCTTGCTCTCTGCATCTTAAAACATATACAGGTGAACGAGTAGCGACATTAGGTATAGCTAATGTAACTGTGCAACACAGGGACACAGTGGAACAGCTACCTGTAGTTATAGTATCGGGTACCGGACCAAACCTGTTAGTACGGGGCTGGATAAAATAACTTAAATTAGACTGGGGAGCAGTACATCAAATAGATGCGGGCAAACAGTTGACTTTGCAAGAAGTGTTGAGTGAACATGAGAATGTGTTCAAGGAGGAACTTGGCACATTTAATGGCCCCCCAGCTAAGATTTATGTAGACAAGGAGGCACCGCCAAGGTTTTTTAAACAACGACTTGTGCCTTATGCCATGAAGCCAAAGGTAGAGGCTGAGCTTGACCGTCTATTGAGAGAGAACATACTGGAGCCAGTGAAATGTTCGGAATGGGCAGCTCCCATAGTACCTGATTTAAAACCGGACAATTCGGTAAGACTCTGTGGAGACTATAAATTGACGGTCAATCGGGTGTCCAAACTAGAGCAGTATCTGATTCCCAAAACAGAGGATATCTTTGCAAACCTGGCTGGAGGAAAGAAATTCACAAAGTTGGATATGAGTCATGCCTACTTGCAGATTACACTGGATGACGAATCAAAGAAGTATGTCACCATAAATACACACAAGGGCTTGTTTACATATAACCGCTTACCGTTTGGTGTCTCATCTAGTCCAGCTATCTTCCAGAGGACAATCGAAGGTGTACTGCAAGGGATTCTACAGGTTTCTATCTATCTGGATGACATTCTGGTGACGGGAAGAACCAACCAGGAGCATCTGAGCACTCTGAGAGAGGTACTACAGAGATTGGAGAGGGCAGGGTTCCGGCTCAAGAGGAGTAAGTGCACTTTCCTGGGGAATGAGGCAGTGTTCCTGGGACACAGAGTGGACGCCACCGGGCTCCATCCACTCAAGGAGAAGGTACAAGCACTGCAGGACGCCCCTGCTCCTACAAATGTGGCTGAGTTAAAAGCTTACCTGGGACTGCGGAACAATTATAACAGGTTTTTACCAAACTTGTCAACTGTGTTAGCACCTCTTCACAAACTACTGCGCAAGGATACACAGTGGCAGTGGGGAGAGGAGCAGGGGGTTTCATTTGAACAGTCCAAGAAACTGATGCTGTCGTCGGATGTGCTGGTTCACTACAATGCAGAGAAAGACATCATTTTCTCTTGTGACGCTTCACCTTATGGGGGTGGGGGCGGGAAATTAATGGTGGGAAATATAGAGATGGCAAAAACACTGAATGAATATTTTGTATCAGTCTTTACAGTAGAAGACACTAAGAATATCCCAACACTGGACAAACAGGGGGCTATGGGGGGGAGGAGCTAAACATGATCAAAATCACTAAGGAAGTGGTACTCGGTAAAATAATGGAACTCAAGGCAGATAAATCACCTGGACCTGATGGCTTACATCCTAGGGTCTTGAGGGAAGTGGCGGTAGGGATTGTGGATGCATTGGTAATAATTTTCCAAAACTCCCTGGACTCAGCAAAGGTCCTGGCAGACTGGAAAACTGCTAATGTAATGCCCTTATTTAAAAAGGGCAGTAGACAGAAGGCTGGAAACTATAGACCGGTTAGCCTAACATCTGTGCTGGGTAAAATATTGGAGTCCATTATTAAGGAGACAGTAACAGGACATTTGGATAATCATAATTTAATAGGACAAAGTCAGCATGGTTTTATGAAGGGGAAGTCATGTTTGACAAATTTGTTGGAGTTCTTTGAGGAAGTAACATATAGGGTGGATAAAGGGGAACCAGTGGACGTAGTGTATTTAGACTTCTAAAAGGCATTTGACAAGGTGCCACACAAAAGATTATTGCTTAAGATAAAGAATCACGGGATTGGGGGTAATATTCTGGCATGGATAGAGGATTGGCTATCTAACAGAAGGCAGAGAGTTGGGATAAATGGTTCATTCTCGGACTGGCAATCAGTAACTAGTGGTGTTCCACAGGGGTCAGTGCTGGGTCCACAACTCTTTACAATCTATATTAACGATTTGGAGGAGGGGACTGAGTGTAACATATCAAAGTTTGCAGACGATACTAAGATGGGAGGGAAAGTAGTGAGTGAGGAGGACATAAAAAACCTGCAAGGGGACATAGACAGGCTAAGTAAGTGGGCAGAGATTTGGCAGATGGAATACAATACTGGAAAGTGTGAGGTTATGCACTTGGCAGGAAAAATCGTAGAGCAAGTTATTATCTTAATGGCAAGAAACTGGAAAGTACTGAAGTACAAAGGCATCTGGGGGTCCTGGTGCACGAAACTCAAAAGGTTAGTATGCAGGTGCAGCAAGTGATTAAGAAGGCCAATGGAATGTTGGCTTTCATTGCTAGGGGGATAGAATATAAAAATTGGGAGGTATTGCTTCAGTTGTACAAGGTATTGGTGAGACTGCACCTGGAATACTGCATACAGTTTTGGTGTCCATACTTAAGAAAAGACATACTTGCTCTCGAGTCAGTACAAAGAAGGTTCACTCGGTTAATCCCGGGGATGAGGGGATGGACATATGAGGAGAGGTTGAGTAGATTGGGACTCTACTCATTGGAGTTCAGAAGAATGAGAGGCGATCTTATTGAAACATATAAGATTGTGAAGGGGTTGGATCGGGTGGATGCGGGGAGGATGTTCCTGATGATGGGTGAAACTAGAACTAGGGGGCATAGTCTTAGAATAAGGGGCTGCTCTTTCAAAACTGAGATGAGGAGGAACTACTTCACTCAGAGGGTGGTAGGTCCATGGAATATGCTGCCCCAAAAAGCTGTAGAAGCTACATCATTACATAAATTTAAAACAGAAATAGACAGTTTCCTAGAAGTAAAGGGAATAAAGGGTTATGGGGAGCAGGCAGGAATTTGAACATGAGTCTAGGTTCGGATCGGTCATGGCCCTGTGGGTAACGGAGTGGGCCCAGGGGCCGTGTAGCCTGATCCTGCTCCTATTTCGTGTGTCTAATTCTGTTAGATTCAGGAGATGGTTCTGTGATAGTAGATTGGCGGTTAGGATCAGATCAGCCATGATCTTATTGAATGGTGGAGCAGGCTCGAGGGGCCGATTGGCCTACTCCTGCTCCTATTTCTTATGTTCTTATGTTCCTATGTTCTTTCACACTGCATGGAAGATGGAACTGAAAGACCAATAGGGTTTATGTCCCGAACTCTAACACCAGCGGAAAAAAAATATTCCCAATTAGACAAAGAGGGGTTAGCAGTAATGTTTGGGTTACAGAGGTTCCACAAGCACATATATGGCAGGAAGTTCACCATATGCACCGATCATAAACCTCTTCTCTCTCTTTTCAATGAAATGAAAGCAGTTCCACAGATGGTGTCATCCCGGATCCAGAGGTGGGCAGTGACGTTGAGGGCATGTGAGTATGTCATCGTCTACAAGGCGGGCAAGTACCATGGGAACACAGATGCCTTGAGCCATCTTCCACTGCCAGGCACACCTATCCGTGCAGCTCCAGAGGACAGAGTTTTGATGTTGGAGGACACTGACACGGCACTTGTGACTGCAGAGCAAGTAAGAACATGGACAGGTAAAGATCCAGTACTGTCTAGAGTTCGAGAATATGTGGTGAGGGGATGGCCACAGCATCCGGAAGGGGCTGACTTCACACCCTACAGTATCAGGAAAACAGAGCTGAGTGTGCAGGATGGTTGCGTGTTGTGGGGAGCACGAGTGATTATTCCACAGCCAGCACGACAGTCTATCCTAGAGCAACTACATCAGTGTCATCCTGGGGTCTCGCGTATGAAAGCCTTGGCTAGGAGTTACTTGTGGTGGCCAAAGCTAGATGAGGAGATAGAAAATCTAGTCAAGACATGCAGCACTTGTCAGGAACACCGGAAGGCACCAGCAGCAGCTCCTCTCCACCCCTGGGAGTGGCCGGATAAACCATGGAGAAGATTGCACTTAGATTATGCGGGTCCATTCATGGGGAAGATGTTCCTCATAATCATTGATGCACATTCCAAATGGATGGATGTTTATCCTGTAAATTCTGCTTCCGCCACTACTACTATAGACTGCCTGCGTTGGAGCTTCAGTAATTAAGGGCTACCGGAGATCGTGGTGAGTGACAATGCCACTTGTTTTGCGAGTACAGAGACAAAAGAGTTCTTGAGAAAAAATGGCATAGTGCAGGTGACCTCGGCTCCATATCATCCATCCTCGAATGGACTTGCGGAGAGAGCCATACAAACATTTAAGGAGATGATGAAAAAAAGTGCAGAAGGGAGTTTAGCAGCCAAAGTGTCACGGGTTCTGTTCAGCTACAGAATAACACCTCAATCCACCACAGGACTCTCTCCTGCTGAGATGTTATTAGGTCGTAGACTACGCTCCACTCTTGACCTTGTCCACCCAGACCTAAAAAGGAAAATGGAAAACAGATAAAACAAACAAAAAGAGAACCATGACAAAAGAACAAAGAGCCGAAGTTTTGGAGAAGGAGATGCGGTCCTTACCAGGAATTTCAGTTATGGACCAAAGTGGATTCCTGGCTTCATCGACTCAATGACAGGTCCAGTATCATACAAGGTCATGTTGGGAGATGGTAGGGTAATACGCAGACATGTAGATCAGATACTTCCCAGACAAGGGGAAATTGAAATGAAGGTTCCAGATGCAATGACTGAAGACAGGGTTGCCCCCAGTTATCCAAGTGCATCTGTGGTGCCACCACCAGGGAGAGAGACAATTCCACAGGAACCTATTCATCAAGAGGAAACCATCGTTGCAGAGTCAGATACTCTGAGCACTGCTCAGGAGCAGCTGGTGGCTTCACCACAAACAAGCAGGGACTTTACTGTTAGAAGTTCACAAAGGACTCGCAAGCCACCAGAGAGATTGATACTGAACTGTTAGATTCGTCAAGTATGGAACATGATGAATGGAGACTCCTTATGTGACCCTCAGGAATGGTTGTTTGTTAAGAAATTCATACTGAAATCTTAAGGGGGAAGGGATATAGTAATCTGGGATGTTATGATTAAGGTTATCCACTAGGTGGTGCTGTAGCTAATGCTGCTGCTAAGGTCAGAGGTTTGCTTCCTGTTAAGGTCAGAGGTTTTGGCTTCCTGTCAAGGGCAGCAAAGGTGCAATGTCTGGATGCAAGCCTGCCTGGTTGTTTTGCAGTCGTTTAATAAAGTACTCGTATTAATCCTAATACCTCGCCTCTTCGAGTCCTTGTCTCACTACATGGATTTATCACAGTGTGTGACTTGGAGGGAAACTTGGAGGTGATGGTGTTCCCATGTGCCTGCTACCCTTGTCATTCTAGGTGGAAGAGGTCGCGGGTTTGGGAGGTGCTGCCGAAGAAGCCTTGGCGAGTTGCTGCAGTGCATCTTGTAGTTGGGACACACTGCAACCACGGTACGCCGGTGTTGGAAGGAGTGAATGTTTAAGGTGGTGAATGGGGTGCCAATCAAGCGAGCTGCTTTGTCCTGGATGGTGTCGAGCTTCTTGAGTGTTGTTGGAGCTGCACTCGTCCAGGCAAGTGGAGAGTATTCCATCACACTCCTTACTTGTGCTTTGTAGATGGTGGAAAGGCTTTGGGGAGTCAGGAGGTGAGACACTCGTCACAGAATACCTAGCCTCTGACCTGCTCTTGTTGCCACAGTATTTATGTGGCTGGTCCAGTTAAGTTTCTGGTCAATGGTGACCCCCCAGGATGTTGATGGTGGGGTATTCGGCGATGGTAATGCCATTGAATGTCAAGGGGCAGTGGTTAGAACTGCTTCATTATCTGAGGAGTTGTGAATGGCGCTGAACACTGTGCTGTCATCAGCGAACATCCCCATTTCTGACCTTATGTTGGAGGGAAGGTCATTGATGAAGCAACTGAAGATGGCTGGGCCTAGGACACTGCCCTGAGGAACTACTGCAGCAATGTCCTGGGGCTGTGATGATTGACCTTCAACCACCACAACCATCTTCCTTTGTGCTAGGTATGACTCCAGTCAGTGGAGAGTTTCTCCCCCTTCCCCGATTCCCATTGACTTGAGTTTTACTAGGGCTCCTTGATGCCACACTCGGTCAAATGCTACCTTGATGTCAAGGGCAGTCACTCTCACCTCACCTCTGGAATTCAGCTCCTTTGTCCATGTTTGAACCAAGGCTGTAATGAGGTCAGGAGCCGAGTGGTCTTGGCGGAACCCAAACTGGGCATCAGTGAGCAGGTTATTGGTGTGTAAGTGCCGCTTGATAGCACTGTCGATGACACCTTCCATCATTTTGCTGATGATTGAGAGTAGAATGATGGGGCGGTAATTGGCCGGATTGGATTTGTCCTGCTTTTTCTGGACAGGACATATCTGGGCAGTTTTCCACATTGTCAGATAGATGCCAGTGTTGTAGCTGTACTGGAACAACTTGGCTAGAGAGCCGCGGCTAGTTCTGGAGCACAAGTCTTCAGCACGATAGCTGGAATATTGTCGGTGCCCATAGCCCATTGTACAATGAGAAAGGGTTAATTAATAACCATGTACTAAAGGGGCCTTTAGCGAAGAGTGACCATAACATGAAAGAATTTTAGATTGAGTTTGAAAGTAACTTAGTTAAATCCGAAACTAGGGTCTTAAATCTAAGCATGGATCATCCACTCGGCACTTCTGGCTGAAGATGGTTGCAAACCTTTCAGCCTTGTCTTTTGCACTCATGTGCTGGGCTCCACCATCATTGAGGATGGGGATATTCATGGAGCCTGCTCCTCCAGTTAGTTGTTTAATGGTCCAACACTATTCACGACTGGTTGTGGCAGGACTGCAGAGCTTTGATCTGATCCGTTGATTGTGGAATCTCTTAGCCCTGTCTATAGCATGCTGCTTCTGCTTTTTAGTATGTATGTAGTCTTGTGTTGCAGCTTCCCCAGGTTGGCACCTCATTTTTAGGTATGCCTGGTGCTGCTCCTGGCATGCTCTTCTACACTCCTTATTGAACCAGGATTGGTCCCCTGGCTTGATGGTAATGGTAGAGTGAGGGATATGACGGGCCATGAGGTTACAGATTGTGGTGGAATACAATTCTGCTGCTGCTGATGGCCCACAGAGTCTCATGGATGCCCAGTTTTGAGCTGCTAGATCTGTTCTGAATCTATCCCATTTAGCACGGTGGTAATGCCACACAACACGATGGAGGGTGTCCTCAGTGTGAAGATGGGACTTCGTCTCCCCAATGACTGTGTGGTGGTCACTGCTACCAATAAATATCATGGACAGATGCATCTGCAACAGGTAGAATGGTGAGGACGAGGTCAAGTAGGTTTTTCCCTCGTGTTGGTTCTCTCATCACCTGTCGCAGGCCCAGACTGGCAGCTATGTCCTTAGTGGTGCTACGTTGAAGTCCCCCACCCAGAGTACATTCTGTGCCCTTGCTGCTCTCAGTGCTTCTTCCAAGTGGTGTTCAACATGGAGGAGTACTGATTCATCAGCTGAGGGAGGGCGGTAGGTGGTAATCAGCAGGAGGTTTCCTTGCCCATGCTTGACCTGAAGCCATGAGACTTAGAAACATAGAAAACATAGAAAAATAGGAGCAGGAGTAGGCCATTCGGCCCTTCGAGCCTGCTCCACCATTCAATATGATCATGGCTGATCGTCTATCTAAATACCATATTCCCGCTCTCTCCCCATACCCTTGATGCCTTTCATGGGGTTCAGAGTCAATGTTGAGGACTCCAAGGGCCACTCCTTCCCGACTGTATACCATGGTGCCGCCATCCCTGATGGGTCTGTCCTGCCAGTGGGACACGACATACCCAGGGATTGTGATGGATGATTTTGGGACATTGGCTGAAAGGTATGATTCTGTGAGAATGACTATGTCAGGTTTTTGCTTGACTAGTCTGTGGGGCAGCTCTCCCAATTTTGACACAAGTCCCCAGATGTTGGTGAGGAGGACTTTGCAGGGTTGACTGGGCTGGGTGTGCCGTTGCCGTGTCTGTAGCCGCTGCCAAGGTTGATACCGGGTGGTCCGTCCGTTTTTATTATTCTTATTGTGTTTCGTAGCGGCTTGTTACAACTGAGTGGCTTGATAGACCATTTCAGAGGGCAGTTAAGAGTCAACCACATTGCTGTGAGTCTGGAGTCACATATAGGCCAGACCAGGTAAGGACGGCAGATTTACTTCCCTAAAGGACATTTGTAAACCAGATGTGTTTTTTACGACAATCTGATAGTTTCATGGTTACCATCACTGATACTAGCTGTTTTTTTTTCCAGATTTATTTAATTGTGAAAGTGCCCTTTTACCTTGTATTTGTGATAGTTCAGTTGTTCAGTGTTTGAGATATTTTTGGCATTTAATAGATATTTTTGGAGCTATTTGACCTTGGTTTTTACCAGTAAGATTTAGCAATATTCTGCAGATGCAAGACAATCAATGGCCCGTATTTTGCAGTAAAAATAACAGTGAGGTGATCAGTGCTCACCGCTAATAAACTCCAAATCGGACAGCAACATCCGGCGACCACACATGCGCAGTTAAATGCAGAAATCAGCAAGTTGCTGTCCAAGTTGCCCTGCTCCTCCAGGAGCTTTGCTACAACAGTATCTCGCTGAGAGACTCGGCATTGAAACACATGGAACGGTGTGAAGTTGCTGTACTTACCTGATAGATACACACTAAACTCATGAGAAAAAGTTGGGCTTGTCCATTCCAGAGTAAGTGAATTTTTAACGGTGTGATAAGTCTTAATTACTGCCAAACAACCTCTCTGGCACTGAAAATGAACTTTTAAAAATGTGTGGAGCCTCATTCGTTCAGATTTTAATTATTGTTGGAGATTTCAAAACATAAAATCATTTTTCTTTTTTCCTTTCTCTTTCTCCTCTCTCTTAATCCCATCTTTCTTTCTGTACATGATTTGGCATGGAGTTAACTATTCTAACTTACACTTCCTGGTTCAGACTCTGCAATGGTCATTAACAATTCTTCAATCTGATTGGTTCAGGAGATGCACAGTTGCTTGCCCTGTTCACACAGGTCCTAGATCCCCTGTAGAGGGTGCTCGCCGAAATGGCTTTCTAATCATAGCAAGTTCCAGTGCAAAATCTCATACAAAGTCTGTAGGCAAGTGTAAGTGTAATGAGTGGCTGGCGCTATTCATCCGCCGCTGACCGTAAACTCCGGCCCAACATTGCAGAGGTGCAAGACCATGAATATTGTGGATATGCAAGTTCCAATAAGCATTCCTCTCTCTTTGCATTATTTGACTGAAGAAGAAGAGCCTGAAAGGAGGAATTCAAAGCAGGTTAGATTGCAGCAGAGGCAGACTGCCCATACCCACCCTTGTCTACATGACCGTATCTATAGTGTCAGCTGTGGCTCAGTTGGTAGCACTGTCGCCTCTGAGTCATAAGGTGGTGGGTTCAAGTCCCACTCCAGAGACTTGACCACAAAAATCTAGGCTGACACTCCAGTGCAGTACTGAGGGAGTGCTGCATCTGTCGGAGGTGTCGTCTTTCGGTTAAGACGTTCAACCGAGGCCCCTCTCAGGTGGATGTAAAAGATCCCAAGGCACTATTTCGAAGAAGAGTAGGGGAGTTATCTCTGTTGTCCTGGCCAATATTTATCCCTTGATCAACATCACTAAAACAGATTATCTGGCCATTATCACATTGCTGTTTGTGGGAGCTTGCAGTATGCAAATTGGCTGCTACATTTCCTAAATTACAACAGTGACTACACTTCAAAATTGGTTGTAAAGCACTTCGGGACATCCATTGGTCGTGAAAGGTGCTATATAAATGCAAGTCTTTCTTTATAAGCCCAGACACTCATATCTGGAAATATTTGACAAAAACTTCCTTTATAGACTGTATTTTACCAGGAAAGCCATGCAGAATTGTGCAGGTTGCTTGAAGTTGACCTCCACTACAAGGACAGCACTGCCAATAGAAGTCATGCTCACCACAGCCTTGAACTTTGATGCCTCAAGCTCATTCCAAGCTACTATAGGAGTAGGTAAAATGCTAGAATCTATTATTAGGGATATGGTAACAGGGCACTTAGAAAATCATAATATGATTGGGCAGTGTCTACATGGATTTATGAAAGGGAAAGTGTGTTTGACAGAGTTTTTTGAGGTTGTAACTAGCAGAGTAGATAAAGGGGAGCCAGCGGATGTAGCGTATTTGGATTTTCAAAAAGCATTTGATAAGGTGCCACACGAGAGGTTATTACACAAAATTAGGGCTCATGGGATTGGGGGTAATGGCCCAGTAATTCCGTTCCAAACGCGTGAGTACGGTCGGGGTACTCACGCGTCTGGCCGGAGGAAATGCCGGTTTTCAACATGCACAGCACATGCGGGGAAAACCGGCATTTCCTGTCCTCTGAACGAAGGGGTTCAGAGGCACAGCGCGTGCGACTGCACAGGCAGCGCGTGCGCAGTGAACTTCGTCGATTTCATTCATGGATTCAGTGAGGTTAAGTCCTTACAACTTACACATGAAAAAAGCATGTGTAAAGTTGCTCCAGAGGCTGCGGAGGAAGATATATTTTATCGTGGAGCTTCTGAAAGGCAATATTTTTGTTTGGGAAAGGGAGGAAAGTTATTTTAAGAAATGCTGAGGTAAGTTTTAAAGTTTAATTTTTTTTTTTTTAAACGGGTTTTCAGTACTGTAGGTAGAAGGAGCAATTGTGGCTGTGTGAATTGAATTTGCTGTGTTTATTAAATGTGAAAATGACTGTTCTAAAATGAGTAATGTAACATTTCCAACATTTTTAAGAAAGAAACTTTTCATCAGTAATATATTCTTTTAAGTAATTATGTATGTATGTCCGTAAATATTCCTTTACGTATATGTATGTATGTATATATTCCTTTACTTATGTGTATGAATGTATGTATTTAATTATGATTTTCCAATAAGTTACTTTCTCTGAAAGTCATAATTAAATACATACATTCATACACACAAGTAAAGGAATATATACATACATACATATACGCAAAGGAATATATACAGACATACATACATAACTTAAAAGAATATATTACTGATGAAAAGTTTCTTTCTTAAAAATGTTGGAGTAATTTTCACATTTAATAAACACAGCAAATTCAATTCACACAGCCACAATTGCTCCTTCTACCTACAGTACTGAAAACCCGTTTTAAAAAACAAAATTAAACTTTAAAACTTACCTCAGCATTTCTTAAAATAACTTTCCTCCCTTTCCCAAACAAAAACATTGCCTTTCAGAAGCTCCACGATAAAATATATCTTCCTCCGCAGCCTCTGGAGCAACTGTACTCATGCTTTTTTCATGTGTAAGTTGTAAGGACTTAACCTCACTGAAGGCATGAATGAAACAGACGAATTTTACTGCGCACGCGCTGCCTGTGCAGTCGCACGCATTCTGCCTCTGAACCCCTTCGTTCAGAGGACAGGAAATGCCGGTTTTCCCCGCATGCGCTGTGCATGCTGAAAACCAGCATTTCCTCCGGCCAGACGCGTGAGTACCCCGACCGTACTCACGCGTTTGGAACGGAATTACTGGGCCAACATTTTACACGTCAATAAAATGAAAAATTTAACAATTGCACGATTTGCCCCCTCGCATCTGCGACTGAGGGTCCAAGGAGGTGCATTGCGCAAGAGGTCATCGTCGTACGTATCCTCACACTGTTCCCTTTCGGGAACTGTATGAAGTGGTGGAAGGATTTCTGGCCACGTTAACGCTCCTTCCGTGACCATAACCATCTTCATACCAGCCATTAGGGTGGTTAGTCCTATGGCGTGAGGGTTTTACGGGCTCCCACAACCCATCTGAGGGGGGGGGCCACCCACACCCACGGACGCAAGTATCCCGCTGGATGTCCACCCAGAATTTATAGTTGGAGCTCCGACTCCACTTGCCGGGACTGTCTGGAGTGGGGTTCGAAACCCTACTCCTTCTGGCCCAGCGGCGGGGATGCTTACCGCTACGCAAAAGGCCCACTCCGCGCAAAAGGTGACACCCATACGTTTCCTGCGCCTTTTCCCTCCCCGTGACTGGGGCCCTATGCTGCCACTTGAAAGACCAAGCTATCATCTGTCCTTTTTGCGGTGCCTTGGACTTCTCATTACCAATGATGAGCAGGCGCTGCGCCTCCACCTCGTTGAGGAGATTGCTGAGGTCATCATCAGTTCAATTGTGAGTTCTTTTAATGCCGTGAATTGTGCTCATTCCAGCCATTCCACGTTGCTAATCGGAGTGGGCCTTTGGCGTAGCGGTAGGATCCCCGCCGCTGGGCCAGATGGGGTAGGGTTTCGAACCCCGCTCCAGACAGTCCCGGCAAGTGGAGTCGGAGCTCCGGCTCTAAATTCTGGGTTGACATCCAGTGGGATATTTGCGTCCGTGGGTGTGGGTGGCCCCCCCTCCTCGTATAGCTTGTGGGAGCCCGTAAAACCCTCCCGCCATAGGACTAACCACCCTAATGGCTGGTACAAAGATGGTTACGGTCACGGAAGGAGCGTTAATCACGGCCATAAATCCTTCCACCACTTCATACAGTTCCCCAAAGGGAACAGTGTGAAGACACGTATGACGACGATGTTGCTAAATAAATAAATGGAATGAAAAAAATTCTTTCAGGGCTTTTAAAAGTCTTTAAATTGCTTTAATTCTGTTTAAAACTACTTCAAATTCTTCAAAATAATGTAAACGTTTTTAAAAGTTTATAAAAGTTACCAAAAGCTTCATAAAAATACCAAAAACCTATTTGAAATGCTGCTCTGCATGTAAAAATGCTTTGCAGCTTGTGAGAAACATTGGGGGCGTGTCCTATTAAACTGAGACCTCAAGGGGCGTGTCTCAGTTGCACAGCGCGCTCCAGGTTTCGCGCTGGCTGCACTCCTGGGCGGCGTGACGTCAGACACTGCCCGGGATTCTTCTCTTTCAAAAAGGAATTCCAGGCGTCCCTGGAGGTGAACGGCAGGCGCGTCGGGTAAGTGCAGATCGGGGGCTTGCACGCGCGGCAAGCCCCCGATCCGAATTTCTGCCCCAATATATTAGCATGGATTGAGGATTGGTTAACGGACAGAAAACAGAGAGTAGGAATTAACAGGTCATTTTCGGGTTGTCAGGCTGTAACTAGTGGCATACCGCAAGGATCAGTGCTTGGGCCTCAGTTATTTACAATCTATAGCAATGATTTAGATGAGGGGACCCAGTATAATGTATCCAATTTGCTGACAATTCAAAGTTAGCTGGGAAAGTAAGCTGTGAAGAGGACACAAAGAGGCTGAAAAGGGATATAGACAGGTTAAGTGAGTAGGCAAGGATATGGCAGATGGTATATAATATGGAGAAGTGTGAAGTTATCCACTTTGGTAGGAAAAATAGAAAAACAGAGTATTTTTTAAATGGTGAGAGACTGGGAAACATTGGTATTCAGAGGGACGTGGGTGTCCTTGTAGACAAATCACAGAAAGTTAACATGCAGGTACAGTAAGCAATTAGCAAAGCAAATGGTATGTTGGCCTTTATTATAAAGGGATTGGAGTATAAGAGTAAGGAAGTCTTACTACAATTATATAGGGCCTTGGTGAGACTGCACCTGAAGTATAGTGTACAGCTTTGGTCGCCTTACCTAAAGAAGGATATACTTGCCTTAGAGGGAGTGCAAGAAAGGTTCACGTGATTGATTCCTGGGATGAGGGGATTGTCCTCTGAGGAGATATTGGGCTGGATTTTCATTGAGAAGTCGGGTAGGAGGCGGGACTACAACTTTCGGGGTTGTAGTCTTGCCTCCATCGAGTTCTAGCCAACCCACGTGATTGTCACTTGATTGACCTTGTTGAGCCCGCCCAGCGGGCTCAGCAGGCCAATTAAGGGCCACCCGGCAACAAGTGGTGTCACAGATTGATATTTCATCTGTCAAGACCTTTTGACAGATGAAATATCAGCGTTTCACAGCTGTTTGAAGCTGTCAAACACTGACAATCTGTATTCTAAGTTAATTCCTTCCTCTCAGGATGATTTAGAGGTCTCCCCGGAACAGAAAGCTGAATGCTGCAATTTTTGACAGCTCGCAGCCATTCTGCTTTCTGTGCCGGTGAGATGAGGGACTTCCGAGACCTGAAGGAAGGCTGTAAAGGTATGTAAAACTTCTTTAAACACTTTATACACACACCAAACACACTTACCTTTGCACTCATGCACCCATCACTCACCTGAACACCGGACATCTTGACCCCACCAAGCCCTTCATCCCAACGGTCCGCCTCCTCTAATTTGTCGTGGTTTGGACCGTCGGGAATCCCACACTTCCAACATTAAAAATAGGGATTAGGCTAAAAACTGCCTGTTAACTACCTGTTAACAGGCAGTTAATTGGCACTAATCCCCTTCCCACCTTGGGGAGGCGGGTCCCAGTGCAGGGCAGGTACCCGCCTCCTTTGAAACTGGCATGGAGATGGGTTGGGGGCGGGATGGGGTCGGCACCCCCGATTTCGGGATTTTAACCACCCACACGCCTCCAATCCCGCCTCCACAGCCCAATGAAAATCCTGCCCATTGAGTAGACTAAGGCTATATTCCGCAGAGTTATAAGAATGAGAGGTGATCTCATTGAAACATATAAAATTCTTAAAGGGCTTTACAGGGTGGATGCTGGGAGAATGTTTCCACTGCCTGGGGAGTCTAGAATTAGGGGTCACATTCTCAGGATAAGGGGTCGGCCATTTAGGACTGAGATGAGGAGAAATTTCTTCACTGGTGAATCTTTGGAATTCTCTACCCCAGAGGGCTATGGATGCTCAGTTGTTGAGTATATTAAAGACAGATCGATAGATTTTTGAAGACTAAGGGAATCAAGAAATATGGGGATAGTACGTGAAGGTGGAGTTGAGGTAAAACATCAGCCATGATCTTATTAAATGACGGAGCAGAATGGCCTGCTCCTGCTCCTAATTCTTATGTTCTTATCAGTCAATCTGCAGTGCATGAATGTAGCTAGCCGGTCACTGCTGCATCGTTCACCAAAAGAAAGAAAGACTTGCATTTATATAGCGCCTTACATGACCACCGGACATCTCAAAGCGCTTTACAGCCAATGAAGTACTTTTGAAGTGGAGTCACTGTTGTAATGTGGGAAACGCGGCAGCCAATTTGCGCACAGCAAGGTCCCACAAACAACAGTGTGAAAATGATCAGATAATCTGTTTTTGTTAGAGTGGTTGAGGGAGAAATATTGGCCAAGACACCAGGGCTAACTCCCCTACTCTTCTTTGAAATAATGCCATGGGATCTTTTACATCTACCTGAGAGAGCAGACAGGGCCTCGGTTTAATGTCTCATCCAAAAGATGGCACCTCCGACAGGACAGCACTCCCTCAGTACTGCACTGGAGTGTCAGCCTAGCTTTATGTGCTGCAAGTCCCTGGAGTGGGACTATGAACTCATAACCTTCTGACTCAGAGGCGAGTGTGCTACCAACTGAGCCACAGTTGACACAACCATGGCAAACACTTTCATCACTTTCACCATTGAAACTGGCAACATGTGTCCATCGATGCCACTACATACAATCCCATGGCCTTTATGAGCCATAAAAATTCCACTCCATTAATGTAGATGATTAGCGACTATCAATACAGGGGGTCATGCAAGTCAACCCACTTTTCACACTGCAGCTATGATGCTTTTGTAGGCTATTTGAACATGTAGGCACATTGAAAGGATAGCTCCTAGGGGACCAAGGCTATTCTTGTCAGCCCTGGCATATGATACCATTGACACTACCACAAACACTATCTAAACGAAGATATAGTGAGGTTCTTACAGCCACTAGAATCCTTATGCCACATTAAAGGCAACTTGAAGTAGCACCAAGGGCAAAGCACGACAGTGACAATGAGCCAGAGTTTATCGCTACTGAACACCTTTGTAGATAGTGAAAGTCATACACCAGGCACTCATGGATGAGATGTTCAGCTAACTGCTACATCTGTTCAATGTATTGACAGACCTCTTCACATGTGCAAGATGCAATGACCCAATACACTCTCACCAACATTGTCCTCTGCACTGTCAACTACCATGCCAATCCTTTCATCTGCTAATAACTTTATTTTGTACCATTAAAATAAATATTTCTGGACACAGCTGAAAAAAGTTAAATTTTCTGAAAGGGATTAGTGCATATGCTGGTGTGTTTTTCCCCAGTTACAGTGTAGCACAGATTTTACAATCCTGGAATTAATGAACAATTTTAGTTATGTGAGTCCTTAAAGTGTTGCTAACATTGCAATGTGGAACATTTTGAATGAATGTCTGCCACATCCTTCCAAACAGATTAGATAAAACAAAGTGCACTGGGCACTTCTTGTACAAACACCTCCAATGTAGCACCACAAAACAGATATGCCTGAGTTCTTGATGAGCCATTTCTAAGTTTATGGCAGCAAGCATTAAGTAGCAACTATAGTCTTATTACATAGAATATCATAGAATGTACAGCACAGAAACAGGCCATTTGGCCCAATTGGTCTATGCCAATGTTTATGCTCCACACGAGCCTCTTCCCATCCCTTTACATCTAACTCTATCGGCAAATCATTCTATTCCTTTCTCCCGCATGTAATTTTAAAACATGAAACATAATTGATTGCTTCATGTGTATAATGTTTTTGTGTAATATGGTGTGGCAGTGTATTCAGGGCCTCAAATCTCAATGCTGATGCTCAGCATATGCATCATTATTCCTATCCTTTTTGAAACGAGGAAGAAGCAGGGAAGCTCTTGAAGAATAACAAGGACCAAAAGATTTGTGGAGATGGTTTTACCAAGAGACACAAATGGGCAATCAGACTCCAATTTCTGACCTGAGCGAATGCTGACTAACCTATATGTATAGACAGGAGACAATGAGTAGGGATAATGGGTAGGTACTCCAATTGGCAGGATGTGACTAGTGGTGTCCAGCAGGGATCTGTGTTGGGGCCTCAACTATTCACTGTATTTATTAACGACTTAGATGATGGCATAGAAAGTCATACATCCAAATTTGCCGATGTCACAAAGATAGGTGGCATTGTAGGCAGTGTAGATGAAAGCATAAAATTACAAAGGGATATTGACAGGTAAGTGAATGGGCAAAACTGTGGCAAATGGATTGCAATGTAGGCAAATGTGAGGTCATCCACTTTGGACCTGAAAAGGATAGAACAGGGCACTTTCTAAATGGTGAAAAGCTAAAAACAGTGGAGGTCCAAAGAGACGTGGGGGTTCAGGTGAATAGATCATGAATGTCATGAACAGGTACAGAAAATAATTTAAAAGGCTAATGGAATGCTGGCCTTTATATCTAGAGGACTAGAGTACAAGGCGGTAGAAGTTATGCTGGAGCTATACAAAACCCTGGTTCGACCACACCTAGAGTACTGTGAGCAGTTCTGGGCACCATACCTTAGGAAGGATATACCCTTGGAGGGAGTGCAGCGTAGGTTTACCACAATGATACCCGGACTTTGAGGGTTACGTTACTAGAAGAGATTACAGAAGTTAGGGTTGTATTCCCTAGAATTTAGAAGGTTAAGGGGTGATCTGATTGAAGTTTTCAAGATATTAAAGGGTAACAGATAGGGTAGATAGAGAGAAACTATACCCGCTGGTTGGGGATTCTAGGACGAGGGGTCATAGTCTAAAAATTACAGCCGGACCTTTCAGGAATGAAATTAGGAAACAATTCTACACTAAAGGGCTCAATTTTCTAGGCCCGAGGAGGCGGGATTGGAGGCATTTGAGGTGTTAAAATCGCAAAAAATGGCGTGCGGGCCCAATCCCGCCTCCGAGCAATTTTCGCAGAATCGGGGTTTCAGACCCCGTTTCCATCCCACCTCCAAGAGGCGGGATAGGCCCTTAAGGCCCTTAACAATCACTTAATTGCCTCTATAATTCAATTTTGAGAGGCCTTTCTGATTTTTAGACATTTCCCCCATCCTACACGCCTCCTCTGGAACACGCCAGGTAAACCTGGCGGCCTCAAGTGGATTGCTTAGTAACAGCTGCAGCTCCACCATTAAAAAAGGAGTTTTCAGCAATCATCATTTGCAGGTGGCAGAACTTTGTTGTCTCAGGTCTTGTAGGGGGTGGTGGGTTTGTCAGCCTTTTAAATTGACCTTGATGGTTCGAATCGTTCCACTCCCTGGTTCTGGGGCTTTGAATTATTTAGGGGATGTGATAGATGTAGGCAGACAACTGTTTGGTGCAAGAACAAAAATTTTATTTAGAAATCGCACGCCACACGAATTAACCAAACAAAAACGTATACGCAACGGGTACAAAGGTTAAGCAGTGAGAGAAAAAAATAAAAAAAATAAAACCACCTCCCACCACTACACTAACTGAGTTAGGCTCTGAAATTACAGGGACTATGCTCACCAAAGGATTTCTCCAGTTTAGACCAGCTGCACATTGCTTCCTCTCTCCTCAATCTTGTGGACTCCTTGGTTGCGGTGTCTTCGGTATTAGCAGTGGTCGGTGTTTTGATGGTAAACACGTTTTTCCTAGAGTCAGCGCTGGATGATGGTTGATCTTTCAATGACTCCGAGGCTTCTTGTTAGGTTTTCTTGTTGCGTTGCTGTAACCTCGTGTGGCAAGTTAGATGTTTCAAAGCCAGAGTCAAAGAGCCCAGAGTCCAAGTGCTTTTCCAGCGTGTTCTCGGGTACATTTCTTCTGCTCCGGTGTGCTGCTGCTGCTGCTTGCCGGCACTCTCTCTCTTCAGCCCGTCTGTTGAGGTCTCTCTAGCTACTAGCAAGCCCCCAGTTATATCGGAGAGACTGCTTAAACTTTTGCGCCAAAACTCAGGTGCACAATTGATTTTAGATGACTCCCTTTTGTGCGATTTTGGCAGGCTGATCAACTCTGATGTGATCCCTTAGTGAGAATTTTAGTGGGCTGATTGGGAATCTTGTATCATGCTAATGCTCAAAGGGGTTGATGGGGTTTTTGAATGGTGCTGTTAGAAGGTAATCAGGTCTTGATACTGTCCATTGTGTGTTTTGCTGATGCCAGGGTTTTCTGCATAGCTGTTTTAAGAACTATTAAAATATGTATGTACAGGAAACTTCGCGATATCCGGCACTGACGGGACCGAGCTGGTGCCGTTAGATCAAAACTTCCGGATAGACCAGCGCTAATGTTGAAGGATACGGAGGTTTTCATCTCCATATCTGACAACAAACACTGTTGCTTAACAACAGCTTGTAAACACTCGGCCCGTACCTTGGAAGCGTCTCTGAAGCTGTTGCTAAGCTACAGAGACGCTTTCCACAGCCTGGCTGTTTAAAAAAATGCTAGGGGAAGAAAAAAAACCTAACAAAACGGCTGCTGATTTCTGCCGTTAGATCGAGGTTTCCGGATATACAACCTCCGGATAAACCAAAGTTTCCTGTATCTAGGTCCCTGGTAAGTGGGCTTTTGTTAGACTGCTAATGTCTCCCTGGGGGCCTGCCTCCCAGGTGGGTTAGCAGCCCTATAAAAATCCCATTTTCCTGAGCAGACCCAGCATACAATTTAAAATGTCCAAACTCAATCCAATAGGCCCTAGTTTAGTGCAAAGGCACCTAATAGTGAGATATTTCTGTCCACATTTCTCCTTCAGAAGGTCCAACACAGTCCTTTTTTAAATTCCAGACACATGTCCATTGAGTAGGGGGTCCCGGAATTTTGTGAATCCTACAGTCTGGGGGAACTTTTAGCAGGCCTACTCATTTCCAGGGCCGCCTCCTCCCAGGCGGTGAGCTGGGCTACTGAGTGTGACCCTCCTCCTGTCATGGCTCTTTCCCTCTTATTGTGGGCTCTCTTTTCCTGCAATGAGGGACACAAGTGGAGTTTGAGTGAGAATGAAGGAGTGTAAAGAATGCATAGCATAGATGCTTAGAAGGAGACAAAGGGCCCTCCCTGTGTGTTGTAAGTTGTTGTTGTTGCATCACTGATAGGGAGTGTGAGGGCTACATGGTCGAATAGTTAAGTGAATGTGACCATAGAGAGAGAGGCAACGGGTAAGGGTGCAGGGATATAAGTGTCAAGTGGGATGTGGAGGAAGAGGTTAGCAAAGCAGAGAGCTGGTGAGGAGAAGCGATGGGGATCAGATTGAAGGAGATGGGAAAGTCATACTCACTTTTCCTGTGCGGAGAAGGTCTTGAAACCTCTTCCTGCATTGCAGCCATCTTCTGCGGCTCATCGATATGGAGTTGACCTCCTGGGCCACTTGCAGCCACACAGCTTTAGTTTGCTGGGGTGGCTTTTTCTCCCTGAGGAAGGGAAGAGCACCTCCTTATTTGATCTTGCTCCCTCCACCAGAGCTTGGAGGGAGGGCTTATCGAAGCGTGGAGCACACTTTTTCCTGCTGGTGGACATACTCAATCAATGAATTTCTTACTACAATCACCATAAAGTTTGCAGTCTCCAGAAGAAGCAAGGCTGCTTGCAGGCCTTAAATCCAGCAGCATTAATGATGTATCGGAGGCGACTTTCTGTATGAAAAGACTCATTGGGCCAGGGGTTCCACACGCTGGAAATCAATTGCCCAATTAGGGCAAAATCGCACTTTTTCGCCACTTCACTTCAGAGTCGGGGTCCTGACACGAATGCCACCTGACACGCCCCAACCCGCCCACACTGGCAAAATTGAGCCCAAAGTGTGGTAGTAGTTTGGAACTCTCTTCCGCAAATGGCAATTGATGCTAGATCAATTGTTAATTTTAAATCGGACTTTGATAGCTTTTTATTAACTAAAGGTATTAAGGGATATGGGCCAAAGGTGGGTATATGGAGTTAGGTCGCAGATCATCCATGATCTCGTTGAATGGCGGAACAGATGCGAGGGGCTGAATGGCCTACTCCTGTTCCTATGTATACAACTTTCCAAAATCAGATGCTGTAATCTATCCATCCTGGAATACAGAAGTTGAAGGTTGGATTTTCCACTAACTTATTCAAAGAATGAACTGCATTGACTTCTTCTGTGACTAAAATGCAGCTCTTTGCACCTACGTACTTACTCAATCCTGATGCGGTAGATGCTGATTGGTCATAATAAAGCATGCAGTTTTCTTCTGTTTTAATTCAGCTAGGTTATGTTTTGAACTAATCGCAATACCAACTATTAAATCACACACTGAATGCCCAGCATTTTGGGTGGTAGCCTGCAACACACTCAGCTGTTAAACAAATCACTCATGGAACAAATCAGGTGCTGCCGCAATCCTGTAGCATGCTGCTGAAATCTGCAGTGAAAAAGAACCCAGATCCCCAACTAGAAAGGAAGCATCTCTTGAGCATCATGGAACAAGCTGCCACTTTTCATAATGTTTAAAAGTGACAGAGAATTAGAAACACATGATAAAGATGGAACAAGAAACAGAAGGAAAAAGAGGGCATGAAAGATAATGCGGGGGGGAATGAGAGAGATAGAGGGGTGAATGGGAGTCAGAGGGAGGGAGGAAATCGAAGTTGAATGGTATATTCAGTTCTGGTCACTGAGGCATACAAAAGCCTTGGAAACAGTGCAAGGAAAGGGCTACAGGTAGATTCAGATGAAATGGGGGTAGAAGGTGGGAGTTAATTGGACACAGAGTGAAAGGAGGGCTGCAGTGCTGAAGGCCAAAAAAGAAAGGTGCCTTGAGTAGGTTGGATGGGGAAGGTAGAGCAGATTTAGAGGATGGACAAGTGGTGGGTGGGACAAGTCAGAAGGTACAACAGAATCAGGGGAGAAGGTATGGAAGAATTAGAGGCTGAAGGGAGAGGGAAGGCCGAGCAGGTTTAGAGGTTAGAGACTGGAGGTCAGGGGGAAGGTAGAGCAGTGTTAGAAGCCAGGAGCAAGGAAGAAGGTGCATCAGGGTTAGAGAATGGGGAGAAGGAGAAGGTACAGCATAGTACAAGACCAGAGATACTCTGTCGCTGTGGCTAGAGCCCAGAGAAAGTAGCTGTACTGGAGCAACCAGTGACAGAAGTATAGTAAGTGCAAGTAGAACAGAGCTGGGAAGGAGGAGTAAAGAGATGGGGACGGGAGGAGGAAAAGCAGGGGAAAGCGAGCAGAGGAGGGTGAGGGACGAAATGTGGAGCTGGGGCAGGGAGGAGTATTGGGGATTGCCCACTGGATGAACAGGAAGATGAGGAAAAGCAAGGATGAGGAATGGGGAAGGATGAGCAAGAAGGGGGGGTGGGGAAAATAATTATTTGACCTGCCGACTAACAACAGAAAAAAAATTGAATGCAATGGTATTTCATTAACTTTAAACTGCAGCATCCTAGCCTCTGTCCATCGACTCAAGAAATATATAATACATTGTGGAGCCCCAGTTCCAGGTCAGGAATAATTGCTAAATCTATTTTTCTTGGTGTCAGGTATAGTCCTTGGTTCTAAGGAGCATTATTGGACCGCACCCCCCCCAACATGATCAGCTTTGGTGGGGGGCAGGGATCAACTATCGGCCAGGATGGCCAAAGTGGAGTGGGGAAGCAGTAGGCAGGGCATGATGGCAAGGCAGCCTGCTCTAAGGTTCTCTTATCAGGGCAGTTTGAGACAGCGGATGTGGGACGGTGGAGGAAAATATCGACAATGGTGGCCAAATCAGCAAGCAGCCAGCAGGGTGGGAGAGTGGGGCAGAAGTTGCATGTCACATGTGGGAGAGGTTGAGAGTTTTGATCAGAACCTGAGCCCTGCCACTTAATATTTTTCAAAGACTCTCTCCACAGCCAGCATTAGATTCGGTGGGAACTGAAGGAATTTCTGCTCCAGAGCCAGCAACGGAGCAGCCAACTGACAAGGACAGTATGAGCTGCAGCTGAACATTATTTCCTGCCTCCACGGACAGAGCGCTCCCGTTGGCATGCACAATCCAGGCTAGGGGCTCATAATGCATATCTAATGAGGCAATCCTTGTGAAATCTGACAACAGCAGCCCAGCACAATTTTGGCCCTTGGATTGGAAAATTTACCCTAAAATCTTTTTACTGATTTGTTAAAGACTACACTTCAAAAGTACTTCATTGGCTATAAAGCGCTTTGGGATGTCCTGAGGTTGTGAAAGGTGCTATATAAATACAAGTTTTTCTTTCTTTAATAACTAGTTATTAGGACAATCACTAATATGCACTGAGTTTAAGTTTACAATGACTACCTGATATACGTAAGAAAGGATAATTCAGACTTCAGATTCAGAAACCATTTTTGCAGTCCAAAAATGACACTTTTTTAGTATTAATTAAAGCTGCTATAGTTTACAGTGACATTTTGCATGTCTGCGTATACATTCTTCTAATAATGGATTACTTCCACAAACCTTCTCTGTGAAGAGATTCGCCAGTTAATTTGTACATTAGGCGCTTGAATAATAACAATTGCCCCCCAGAGGGCAATTGTTATTACTCAGAGCCTAAATTACAAAAGGGCATTTATGAATTAATTAATATTGTCATGGGGATGAACAAATGATTCACTTAAAAAAGATGGGCTGTAATGTACTCAGTTTGAGTATGTGCTTTGCATAAATTGTTTTTATTGTCCTTAAAGGAACAAATGAAATGTATAGCCATTTTATTTTTTGTCAATTGAGAGTAAGGTACATGCTCTGCATTTAAAGTGTCTTTTTTCTCATAAAACAAATACATCAAATCTATTAAAATTAAACACTGAAAATGCTGGAAATACTCTGCCAGTCAGGCAGCATCTGCGGAGAGAGCACTGCAGGGACAAATGTACATGGGCAATCTGGCACAATAATAGTGTTAAAAAGCACGAGAGATAGGATCACTGATAATATTGCAATATAAAAGGGGTCAGAGCCGAGGAGAATGAAAGCTTAATTGATGTTATGATTTGCAACCTATTACTAACTGGTGCATTTGTCAAAGTGATGACCAAAATAGAATAAAAGCTCCACTTCTATATAATATAATATCAATCTAGTTAATGGCCACCAGTGTTAAGGCACAAGTAACAGTTTGACTACTCCCTAATGATTCAGTGAGTTTATCCAATGAGTACCAAAGGCATACAGAACATGAAGGTCACAGGTTCAAGCCCTGGTTTGTGCCGAGTCATCTGACTTCGGTTGGGGCAGTGGTAGGGTTGCTACAATTGACTTCAGCGCCTAGGGAATGGGGAGGGGAAAATTAGCCAAGATTTCCACTCCTGATTGCGATTCAGTAACCTGTGCAGGAATTAACTGTGTGTGGATGGATGTTGGATATGTACATGATTTGCTCAGCTGTTCTGCCTCCACAGTTAAATAACCTGCAATACTCACTGTCGATGCTCACATATGAAAATAATTAGCATTATGCTGTTGTACTTGTGGCATTTATGAGGAATATTTCAGTCCTTTGCATGCATTTATTTGAACAATAATAATTTTTAGTAAAAGGTCCAAGATTGTATTCAAAATGCACGTTAACAAATAATTTCTAGCAAGTCAAACAAAGGTTATATTTTTTAATTAATTTTGATTTGGGGGAAATATCTGTATTAATCATTGTGACAAAGAAATAAGAGTATGTTTCAAAATGTTTACTGAGGAAGACATAAAAGAGACATGCCTTTAGCAGATGTGCACGTACAGGCCAAATCGAACTCACAAGAGTCATACTGTTGGTGCAGTATTAAATTTATATTAAAACCAGGTCATCAATATATCAAAACTGAGATGAGGAGAAACTTCTTCACTCAGAGGGTAGTAAATCTATGGAATTTGCTACCTCAGAGAGCTGTGGAAGCTGCGACATTAAATAAATTTAAAACGGAGATAGACAGTTTCCTAGCTGATAAGGGAATTAGGGGATACGGGGAGCGGGCAGGGAAGTGGACGTGAGTCTAGGTTCGGATCAGCCATGATCCTATTGAATGGCGGAGCAGGCCCAAGGGGCCGTATGGCCTACTCCTGCTCCTACTTCTTACGTTCTTATGTACTAGTGCCTTGGTCACATCGAGCTAGAAGCAGTAAAAGTCATAGGGTATGTCGTTAAAGCAGCTGAAAGCACGGCTGTTAAGGGATCTTAAGGAGATGATGGAAAACAGAGTCAGACAGCCAAAAATACTTGATCATAATTTCTCTCTATGCACATGTACACTCTAGTGAAAGAGAAATGGAGAATTAAAAACAATTTTTGAGCTGGGCGGGTATGGGTTCTAGAGGTTCTGAATTCAAATCCCAGCATGGGGAGTTGTGAAACTGCATTCATAAATCTGATCATTTGTGGATTAGCACAAAAGTTGTTGCTTTGTTGTAGGAAGGATTATTTAAGCTCTGGCCTACATGTGACTCCAGTCCCACATTATATGGTCTAATGCCCACTGGGCAACTAGGAATGGGCAATAAAATGTTGCCCACAACACAAGAGAAAATTATTTTTAAAACTGCCATCTCCTGGAACCAGACTCTGCAACTCGGGATCAACAAGTTGCCTGTCGTGGTAAAAGTGTTGATGCACTTAACTTTTTTTGCCACAGGCTTCTTGTAGTTGAGCCAAATCTCAGCTCTGCCCTCCACAGCTCTGTCAAACCCCAGGTTCCCTTCCACAATGATGCCAGATCAAAGGACTCAGTGGGGGATGGGCAGAATCCCAGGAGGAACAGCGTAAACATATATCCCAGTTTTAATAATGATAACATTTCAATATACTAGTAATCGAATATATAAAATAAAGGCCACCATTTACAGTTTTCACAGAATCACTAAAACACCAGTAAAGATCTCAGAATACATTTTAAGAAAAATGGAACTTGACTTAATCAATCACAAGAAATCAGTAGCCCAGAATTATCCCCTACTGTACAGCCCTATTGTTTAATTCTTCTAACTCACTATGGGGAATGCCACAGGAGATCTACTTTATATATACATTAAAAAGAAACAAACAATAAAATCTATACACTAAACATTTTTATAGATAACTTATATGCATGCACTTATTTTCTTACAATATTTTCTAACTAAGGGAGTTAGCTTGTTCACCTTATCTTTCTGGGAAAATTTGAATCAGTTTGATACAACTCCACTCGGCCCAACTCTGTTCTGTTAACTCAACTCACTTAACAGTTCCAGCTATTTAAATACCCTTTGAACAATTGCTGACTCTTGTTGAATTTGAATGACTGACTCTAGGATACAAAAATAGCTGGCTGTCATGCACACAACTGAACCAATTGTGCTTTGTTCATATATGTGGCTTGATTCCTCTCTCAAGCCTGTAACCTCAGAACCAAACTTGCAACATTTGTAGTGATTTAGGCAGGGTCAGTGCAGCTGGCTTTTGAATTTGGGGCAGAAATTATGTGGACCCGTTTGAGGTCAAATTACTTGTCTTTGGACTTACCTCACTTATCACTGCTGCTGAAGTTTTACTATAGGCAATTTGTTCCTCCCTAACCCAGATATGCTGATTAGGAACATAGGAACAGGAGTAGGCCATTCAGCTCCACGACCCTGTTCCACCATTCAATTAGATCATGGCAAATCTGTATCTCAACTCCAACTACCCACCTTGGTTCCATATCCCTTAATACCCTTGCCTAACAAAAATCTATCAATCTCAGTTTTGATATTTTCAATTGGCCTAGCCTCAACAGCTTTTGAGGGAGAGTTCCAGATTTCCACTACCCTTTGTGTGAAGAAGTGCTTCCTGATAGCACCCCTCAACTGCCTAGCTCTAATTTTAAGGTTATGCCCTGTTGTTCTGGACTCCTCCACAAGAGGAAATAGTTTCTCTCTATCTATCCTCTCAAATCCGTTAATCACCTTAAACACCTCAAATATATCACCTTTTAATCTTCTATACTCAAGGGAATACAAGCCTAGTTCATACAATCTTTCCTCACAATTTAACCCTTTTAAGCCCCAGTATCATTTTGGTGAATCTGCACTGCACCCCTTCCAAAGCCAATACAGTATATCCTTCCTGATGTGTGATGCCCAGAACTGAACGCAGTACTCCAGATGGGGTCTAACCAGAGCTTTATATAAATGTAGCATAACTCACCCTTTTGTATTCCAACCGCTTTGAGATGAAGGTTAACATTCCATTAGCCTTTTTAATTATTGGTTGTACCTGTCCACTAGTTTTAAGTGATTTTTGTACATGGACCTCTGAATCTCTCTGCTTCTCTACAGTTCCTAGCTTCTAACCATTTAGAAAATACTCTAATCTACCTTTCTTAAGGCTAAAGTGGATGACTTTGCACTTCCCCATGTTGAACTCCATCTGCCACAGTTTTGCCCACTCACTTAATCTATCAATGTCCCTTTGCAACTTTCTGCTCCCGTCTGCCCCACTTACTGTGCCACATAACTTAGTGTTGTCAGCAAACTTGGTTAAAATCTATTCCTTCATCTAAGATTTTTTTTTTTTAATGTAGTGAAAAGCTGAGGCTCCAATACAGATCTCTGGGAGACACCACAAGTCACATCCTGCCAATTGGAGTACATACCCAGTATCCATACTCATTGGGCAGCCGCAGTATTTTGCTATTGGGCTATAAATTCATGTGGTTTGCGCCACATGTTAGCGCCACAAGATGGCGCTAAAATGCCATTGACAGCTGTAATGATAGCTGATGCCGGTTCCAGCGCCGCACGCCATATCGGTGTTGCCAGTAGCGCTGCCGGTAAACACGATCGCCAGGGACCTCGCCAGCATGGCGCTCGTAACGTGGATTTACAAAAGGTAAATCGTGCTTGACTAATCTACTGGAATTTTTTGAGGATGTAACTTGTAGAATAGATAAGGGAGAACCAGTGGATGTGGTGTATTTGGACTTTCAGAAGGCTTTTGATAAGGTCCCGCATAAGAGATTAGCGTGTAAAGTTAAGGCACATGGGATTGGGAGCAAGGTACTGACTTGGATAAAGAACTGGTTGGCAGACAGGAAGCAAAGAGTTGGAATAAACGGCTCTTTTTCCGAGTGGCAGGCAGTGACTAGTGGGGTACCACAGGGATCGGTGCTAGGACCCCAGCTATTCACAATATATATAAATGATCTAGACAAGGGAACTAGATGTAATATCTCCAAGTTTGCAGACGACACAAAGCTGGGTGGGCATGTGTGCTGTGAGGAGGATGCCGAGAAACTCCACTATGATTTGGACAGGTTGGGTGATTGGGCAGAAGCGTGGCAGATGCAGTATAAGTTGGATAAATGCAAGGTTATCCACTTTGGTGGCAAAAACAGGAAGGCAGATTATTATCTGAATGGCAATAGATTGGGAGAGGGAGAAGTGCAACGAGACCTGGGTGTCCTTGTGCACCAGTCGCTGAAGGTAAGCATGCAGGTGCAGCAGGTGGTTAAGAAGGCAAATGGTATGTTGGCCTTCATAGCGAGAGGGTTCGAGTACAAGAACAAGGATGTCTTGCTGCAGTTGTACAGGGCCTTGGTGAGACCACACCTTGAGTATTGTGTGCAGTTTTGGTCACCTTATCTGAGGAAGGATGTTCTTGCCATGGAGGGAGTGCAGCAAAGATTCACCAGATTGATACCTGGGATGACAGGAATGACATATGAGGAGAGATTGGGTCGATTGGGCTTATACTCGCTGGAGTTTAGAAGAATGAGAGGGGATCTCATTGAAACTTATAAAATTCTAACAGGACTGGACAGACTGGATGCAGGAAGGATGTTCCCGATGGCCGGGGAGTCCAGAACTAGGGGTCACAGTCTAAGGATAAGGAGTAAGCCATTTAGGACAGAGATGAGGAGGAATTTCTTCACCCAGAGAGTGGAGAACCTGTGGAATTCTCTACCACAGAAGGCAGTGGACGCCAATTCATTAAATATATTCAGGAAGGAGTTGGATATATTTCTTAAGGCTAACGGGATCAAGGGATATGGGGAGAAGGCAGGGACAGGGTACTTAAATTGGATGATCAGCCATGATCTCATTGAATGGCGGAGCAGGCTCGAGGGGCTGAATGGCCTACTCCTGCTCCTATCTTCTATGTTTCTATGTCAGTGAGTGTGCAACACTCACTGGACGTCCAATCTTCAACATTGGATTTAGCCACTTGCCTTAACGGCAGCGCAGAACAACAACAGGGAGAGCTGGCGTCTACCAGCAGGAAGCAGGCTGCAGCAACGATATTTAAAGGCACCATCCCCAATCAGCCGTACCTGACAGGGTTTTGCAGTTTCAGTGCCTCTTTGCTACTTCCTGCAACTGGAACAGCGCTCTTTAGTTATTTTAGTTTTTTTTGGTGACAGGGAGTGTTGATTCAAGTGCAGAAGTCACTCATTATTTGTTAAAGGCTACTGCTCACAACACTTCCTCACAATCATGCGTGATTGCAGGATTACCGCAGGAGGATGATGAGGCAGAGGAGGATGAGGAGGAGGATGAGGCAGAGAAGGATGAGGAGGAAGAGGATGTGGAGGAGGACGAGGCAGAGGAGGGTGAGGAGAAAGAGGACGAGGAACAGGAGGGAGGGCGGAGGCAGCAAGACAATCGGCCTTCTGGACGGGCTGTCCGTGACCGGCTCATCAGACTCCGATTCACATGAATGAGACCCCAGATCCCTGTATCTCACCACATCCCCATCATACAATCCCTGTCTCATGGAATATCACAGCGCCCTCCTGGGCAAAAAGGTGAAATGAGAGAGAGACCACAAAATATTCCAAATACACCTAATAAATTTATCTATAAACATATGACATGAATTCTAATAACTAATGACCCTTGTGCCTGCTATAGTTGAATAGCTATCATCGTGTGCAAGGTGTGAGATGTGGGTGTGAGTGTTTCTAGGTAGAGATTGTTGGTGGGTGAGTGCTGGGGGTGTGGTGCATTGAGCAGTGTGTGAAGCTTGTGGTACAGATGGTGGTATGTAGCATTTGTTGAAGCATTCACTCACCCTGACCACCTGTGTGAAGTCATTAAACGTCTTGCTGCACTGGGTGTAGGTCCTGGCGAGCACAGTGCTGCCCATGACGTGGTGTGCCACCTCCCTCAACATAGTCTGGCAGACTTGTGGTGAGGACCTCCTGACAGTTGCTGGGTACAGGACCGCCCACCTTCTCTCCACCACTAAAACCAATGCCTCCAAAACTTCATCGGAAAACCTCCGGGCTCTCTCCCTGGGGTGGCGATCTGCCATCAGGTTTTGTAAATAAGTGCTCCTTCTTCTTCTTTTGGTTGTTGAGGCAGCTGCACACCCAAAAATACTGAGAATGAGGTGCCTCACCTTTAAGTAGTGAAAAAAGCCATTACTTGAGTTTAGACTACACCCGATATTGGTCCATCTTTTTGGTGTAACGCCAATGAGCTTGGGTTTTTAGATAAGAATCATGACTGCAATCATTTTAATGAGGAGTGAGGATGAATTTTGCATGCAGTCTAGACGATTTTCACCTGGTGCTACTTAACCATTTTTAGTCTAAACACTGCCCATTCCTTGGCTATAACGAATTTCTAGGCTGTTTCCTAACCAATTCCCTACCCATGTTAAAAGGTTGCCTCCAATTCTATGTGCTTCCATTATTCCTAATAGTCTCTTGCGTCCTAACAGTCTCTTGTGTTATGGTATATATTGGTATGCATAGTCTTTTGTAGTGGGCATAAACTCCTTTGTGGTGTTTTCATGTGTGTGTTTCCTGGCATCAGTACTTTCAGAATATGTAATATATCCTTAGGTAGTTTAATGGTGCTGTATATCAGAGCTGATGTGTTTATTGTCTTCTATTATTTATTTGAAATTCAAATCAGATTTGAATCTTATTAATCTAAATAAAAATCTAATCTAATTATATATGAATGCTAATTGCCCAAATCACTCAATATAGCACAAAGGAGATAACCTGGCCTCTCCCCAAGCAGAGGAACCAAAGAGCTACCAGAGTGCGTTGAACCTGATGAGGGATCAGTGCTGTTAAATTGCCTGGCTCAAGCCATTTTGATGGTCTGGGCACCTTCCTGGGATAAGCCCAACCTCTGGTAGAGCGTGGCACTGAGAGCAAGACGTGGAAATTGGAGCACAGCTGCAGTCGCTCCTAGCTGCCAGCTTCAGGTCCTTATTCTGCTTTCCCATCTTTATCTATTCTATCTTTATTCAGTTAACTTTGAACTATTCTACCTGATGTAGCATATCAGATCTTCGCTAACCTTTCTCTCCTTAAATTTGTCATTAGCCCCACAGCCTCAACAGCACCCAAACAACTAAATGGATCTATGGTATTGGACAGTTTAATTTTTTTTATTCTTTCATGTTCTCTTTCAATCTTTGCAGTTCATACACCATTCTTTAGCCAAAATGCAAACCTCAGTCAACCGACTACTTCCATTGAGTATTAATTTTATTGTAAAAGGTGTTCTGCATTATATCCTACGTTAATTTTACAACTTCTTTTCTACTTACCAGATTCATGTGTTTGACTTGAACGTTAACAAATATGAACCAATCTGTGAGCAAGCTATTGTGAACAAGAAGAGAAATAAACTCACACATATTGAGTTTAATCCGACCTACCCTATTATAATGGTAGGAGATGAGCGGGGTGGTGTGACAATCTTGAAGCTGTCTCCAAATCTCCGAAAACAACCTAAGGTAAGATAGTTTCTTAAATGTCCAATTAAATGTGCAGCAAAGTACCACTGCTTTTCTACAGTACCTGTGTCAATGAGCTGCGTTAGCTCTAAAAATGATTTTAAATAAAGATATGTTAAATCTGTTATTTTTTAAAAGTTATTTGAGTACCTTTTTGTTAAATGTTGAGAACGTAGGGGCTAATAAGGCAAACTTTGGCACTGCTGTGCATTAGGGGCTGGTTACTCACATTATGGAGTGCTCAATATGCACAATGTAGAATAACACAACTCAAAAGTGCTTCATAAGATGTGCGCAAGGCTCATTAAAGCACCTATTTTGATGAAGATGAGGGGAGGTCTTCATCAGATGAGTGGAGTACCTGAACAGTGTTCCATAGGCTAAGCACCCACATGAAATTGGCACTGCAAGAGAACCTCTTTCCATCAGTTGAATCCTTGCTTTTAAAGGTACATTGTATTTGGTGTTTCCAGATTACTGTTTCTCTACTATACTATTGTTCTTGGATAAAGGAAGGTAGTGAAACTTCTTGGAGCCTTCCTGGCAGCTTCTTAAAGCAATACTGCATCTATCCTCTATGCATTATAGCACAAGACTATATACACAAGGAAGCACCACAGATATGAGCAATATGCACAGAGCAATGGTCCCAGCTCCACTCTACCGGAACTGCGCTTTCTGCCCCATATTTTCTTCTTCATTTCATATCTTCTACTTACTGCTAAAAGTAATCCTATATCATCAATCAGAAGATCTTTTTGACATTACTATGAGGGTGTCACTTATGTCATCTTTCTGCATCATCATACCATATATAAGAGGCTATATTTGTTAGGCAATGTCAAATATTTTTCCTGTTGTCCTAAGGCTGGTTGTAAGACCCCGATTGAAATTCATCTACAAATGGGCAGAGCATGCGCCGAGCAAGCTCCACCCAGGTGTTTCAGCCCCCTGAGTTGGATACTCTTGCACCCTTGCTAGTTAATTCTATACTTGGGTTGCAGATCTCCTCTTGCAGACTGTTTCCTACAGTTTAAAAAAAAAATCCACAGCCTCTCTCCTCAAATTCCTCAGCTTGCCTATTTACAAGTCAGCTGATTGATTTTCCAAAATAAAAAATACATTAAAAGTTTTTTTTTACTAAAACTGAAATGTCAATTTCAGAAATCAGGAGGAAATAAGGACCAGATAATGCCTTATCATGTCTTTTATAAATATCTTAAAATATCTCATTCACATGCAGTGAACTACTTTGAACTTACACAACACCAGGTTATAGTCCAACAGTTTTATTTGAAATCACAAGCTTTCGGAGCGCTGCTCCTTCGTCAGGACCCGGAAGCTTGTGATTTCAAATAAAACTGTTGGACTATAACCTGGTGTTGTGTGACTTCTTACATTTGTCCACCCCAGTCCAACACCAGCATCTCCACACCATGGCTACTTTGAACTTGGCTGTTGTCATGTAGTTACATGCTGCAGCTATTTTGTGCATAACAAGATTCCACAAACAGCGGTGAAATGTATGACCAGTTTTTTGTACTACAGGTAGACTATCCTTTATCCGAAAACCTCGGGACCAGCCGTGTTTCGGTTTTAGGAAAATTTCGGATTTCGGAAGGTGCGCGAAAACACTTCGGTTTTCAGAGGTAATTCGGTTTTCGGGAGTGCGGATAAAGGATACACTATCCCTTATCCGAAAGGGTGGGATAAATAACGACTATAAATACTGTAGTTACAGGGATAAATACTGTAGTACAGTTTATTTGTAAGGAAAACATTCAGTAAAACTTCAAACAGGTACAGGTACAGGTACAAACTAAGCTAAATACCTGTACATAAACATGCAATAAAGGTACATTACATCTGGCTTGTCGTGCGCACGACTTACGCTGACCGAAAAAACCTTCGGTTTTTAGAGGGTTTCGGTTTTCGGAAGTCCGGATAAAGGGTAGTCTACCTGTATTGGTTAAGCGAGCAGTTTGGCCAGGACACTGGGGAATCTCCCTGCTCTTCCTTGAATGGTGGCATATGATCTTTAATGTTGATTATAATAGGCAGCTGGGGTCTTGGATTACTATTTCATCTGAAGGTCAGCACTTGCAACAATGCAACACTCCCTTAGTAATATCTGATGTCTCAGCCTAGATTATGTACTCAAATCCTGTATTAGGGTTTGCATCCACAACCTTCTGACTCAGAGGCAAGAGGATGACAAACTGCACCTGAACTGGAATTTGCAAGTAGATTTTCCTATTCCATGATTGGGCATAAATAACAAACGGGAGGAGTTTACAAAGGAAACTTGGGCAGGAATGATCACATGCCCATAACAGAGTTCACCCAATTTCTGTCTATTTAACTTAATGGATGGACCATCAGGTAGGCTTTGTTACAGGAGTGTGATCCTTCCTGCCCGATTTTCTTCTAGGCACTCCAGCAAGGCAATTAATCTGTCCCCAGCACAGAAAAGGAAACTCTGCCCTGTGAATTCTTGAATAAATTAAACTGTATTTTAGAGTATGTTTGCTGCTTTTCCATCACTGGCAGCTCGAGTAGTTTCAATATAAACTATGCCATCAGCAAACGTTGACTCTATTTCTCTCTGCACGGATGTTGCCTGGCCTGCTGAGTTTTTCCAGCATTTTCTGTTGTTATTTCCATCAGCAATCTACTTTGTTTTAAATGTCTGTCAATAGATCTGAAGTAAAGTGTTCTTATCTGTATTTTAATAGATTTCAGGAGCTTGAAGCTATAAAAATGCCAAAATACTGGACAGCAAACTCTCAATTATCCAGTCTTTCTTCGTCCCGTATTTTTCAAGCTATGTTACTGTCTCTACTACCCGTCAATTTAATCCCATGATTCTGAGCTCCCATTTATCTGAACTGATCTATTTTGTCTGGACTGAGCAAACTGTATTTATTTTCTGATAACTTAACACATATTTGCCTCTGAATAATGGTTTACATAGAAACATAGAAACATAGAAGATAGGAGCAGGAGTAGGCCATTCGGCCCATCGAGCCTGCTCCACCATTCAATGAGATCATGGCTGATCATCCAAATTCAGTACCCTGTCCCTGCCTTCTCCCCATATCCCTTGATCCCTTTAGCCTCAAGAAATATATCCAACTCTTTCTTGAATATATTTAATGAACTGGCCTCCACCGCCCTCTGTGGTAGAGAATTCCAGAGGTTCACCACTCTGGGTGAAGAAATTCCTCCTCATTTCAGTCCTAAATGGCTTACCCCTTATCCTTAGACTATGACCCCTGGTTCTGGACTCCCCGGCCATCAGAAACTTCCTTCCTGCATCTAGTCTGTCCAGACCTGACAGAATTTTATAGGTTTCGATGAGATCCCCTCTCAATCTTCTAAACTCCAGTGAGTATAAGCCCAATCGACACAATCTCTCCTCATACATCATTCCTGCCATCCCAGGTATCAGCCTGGTGAATCTTCGCTGCATTCCCTCCATGGCAAGAACGTCCTTCCTCAGGTAAGGTGACTGTTAAGTCTGTGTGTTATATTGTGAATTACTACACAGACCACAAGAGTAAACTTTAACAGGATTTTACTGGTTGAAGGTCAGGGCGGAACTGCCCAATAAATCATTACACAGCACTTATATACCGGTGTGGTCACCGCCGGTATTACAGTATACAGCAGCCAAGATAAAGTAGTGCAACTCTTAAAATAGTTCTCTTAAAGGTGGAACGGTTACATACAATAGTTCTCTTAAAGGTGGAACGGTTACATACACTACAATCCTCCCTTTTTAGCTTACAATATATATATTCCCCATTAAACATAACATCATAACATAGATACACAACTTCATGTAAAACAGTTCACAGATTCAGTCTCTGCGGAAAACAGTTCACAGATTCAGTCTCTGCGGAAAACAGTTCACAGATTCAGTCTCTGCGGAGGCGCCTCCTGCGCTTCCTGACTCGGTCCGGATGACGTCTCGGTGGTGTAGTAGTTCTCGGTGGTGTAGTAGGTTCACGTTGCTGGGGTGACTCATCTAATAGTCCTTCACTGGACTTAACAGCTTGAACTTTCGTAACTTCAGAACCAGCCTTGCTGACTTCTAAAGGCTCGAGTACCTTGGGAAGTTTTTCTACTTCCAAACTGATTTGACTCAGTTCGGAGGGACCACGTGCGTGACCTGGTAGAGGTGATAATGGTTCAGATGGGTCATCATCCTGCTTCGTCTTTCCCTTTTCTGCTTCTTGGAGACTCTCTGGGCTCCACTCCCAGCTGCATGCACAGTTCCTCCTCCTCTTCCTCCTGTTGCCGTATTAGCGCCACCATCTCCCGGTGTTTCTTGGACTTTTCGTGATTCTTCATGGTTTTTGCACTTTGGAAGATTTCCCCACAAGCTGGGCAGAACAGGTCGTGGTAATATTCGGTGTCGTCCTGAGCTAGGCCAGCGAGAGGGTCTTCTATTTCCTCCATGCCCAGCTGGACGTTAGCCAGCTTTTGTTCCAAATCCAGACATCTCTCCTGAAGAGACTTCTTCATGTGTTCAGCTTCATCCAGCTGTTTCTGGGCTTCCTGCAAGTCTTTTACTAATGACATCATTTGTGATTTCAATACTTCAACTTCATTCGGAGATTGATTGATCGGACTATTCAATCCCTCTACTGGAGCAGCTGTTTCAGCATTCTGTTGTTCTACATTGACGTGAGTCAGCGTACTCTTGACATCCAAAGGCTGCACTGCTGCAATCTTCTGTGTTGCAACCTCAGCTATTTCAATAACTTTTGAGAGCTCCGAACCCCTTTCCTTTGAAGATTGAAGCTCGTGTTCAAGTTTTTCCCATTTCAGAGTCTTGTCCCTCAGCATATGAAGGAGTTGGCTGACCGTTAACTCTTCTGACATCAGACGTTTCCCAGTATCGTCGTCATGTGTTTTTGACGTATAGGCTGCAGGGCTGTTTGTAACCTTGCACTGGGGCTCCTTTGCTGCTTTTAATTCGCCATCATCCACAGCCTCCACCATTCGAATTTCAACAAATGAATCGTCCGGTGATGCTGCACCCAACTTCAGTAGGAGCTCGGAATTCATGGCAACCAAATCAGCCTTTTCTGCCTGCAACCTGCTAACAAGCGCCTTCAGTTGCTGAACATCTTGCTCCACCAGATTAGAGCACGCACCTTCAGAAACCGAATCAGCTTTGATTCGTTTGGCCTCCTCGCGCAGACGGTTTGTGTGTTCCTGTTCCATTTTCTCCATCAGCTGCTTCTGCTGTCTTTCCAGATTCTCCCACTCTGTGTCAAAGAACTTTTTCATTGCATTCATCTCTTGCTCAAAACGGCGAATCATTGGTCTAATTGCTGTTGTAGTTTGAAATGGAGTTGAGTTCGAGCCCGGTGTTCCTCAGAAATGTGCATGTCTGTAGACTGGACAGACTCAGAATTCTCTGTCAAACTATGTTGTTGTTGTTCAGTGGAATTCTGTTCTGATACTTTGTTCTCCTCTGAAGCATAAGCATTTATGCACTCCTTCGTTTTTCCATCATTAGTCTGCAAGTCCATTTTAGACTTGTCTTTTGCACATGGGCTGGTCTTACCATCATCAGTTCCAGAGTCTGAGCTGATTGTCTTCACCGAGTTCTCACTCTTTATTGCTTTTAGGGAGTGCCAGTCCATATTTATTTTCCTGATCCACTCCCGTCCCAGAAGTGGTGGACCTCCCTCAGGTAGTACATATAAGTCCATTCCTTGGTGTTCTTTGCCCTTGTGTCTCACCTTTATTTTTATCTTTCCGATGGGGTATACTCTTTGCCCCGTGTATGTCAGCAATACAATCTTGGTATCTCGCAAGGGTATATGTGAGAATAGCCGCTTGTAGTCCCTTCGGTTTATGACTGTTAGGGCTGATCCTGTGTCCAATTCCATTTTCACTTGGACTCCGGCTATCTTGAGCGTGACCCAGATAGTTTGTAGGTCAGCTTCCTTACTCACATTGTGAATTCTCAGACTACCCAGTTCCTGGCTGTTGGAGTCTGAATCCAAATTCTGTTCATCCGAACTCTTCTCAGCCACCTTATGTACCTTTCTGCACTTTCCCTGCGGTGACTTTTTGTTGCTGGTCTTCTTACCTGACCGGCATACGTTAGCTATGTGACCAAGCTTGCCACATTTTCTACATTCCTGGTTTTTAAACCAGGATTGGTTCTGATCGTGTGTTGTCTTTCCACAACGATAACATTTCGTTGTACCCAAAGCCATTTGATCTACGCCGAGTACCGCTGCCTTCAGCTGCATTTCCGCCGTGCCTCTCGCTGCGGCTTCGTGCGATGCTGCAATAGAGACAGCCTTATCAAGTGTAAGATCATTCTCTTCGAGCAGTCGCTTTTGTGTTCCTTCCTTTGACAACCCACACACGAACTTGTCTCTCAGTGCCTCTGTCAGATTTTCCCCAAACTGACAGTATTTCGCTAGCCTACGCAGTTCAACCAAGTACTCCGTGTTGCTTTCCTCTTTCAGTTGCGTTCTCGCATAAAATTTAAATCGTTCCGCTAACATCAGCGGTGTGGGGTTCAAATGATCCTTCAGGACAGCAACAATATTAGCGAAAATCTGATCCGCCGGTTTAGCTGGTGATAGAAGATGCTTCAATAGCCCGTATGTCTTCGCACCCATTGAGTTTAGTAAGGTTAGTGCTTTATCATCATTTGATATTTTATTTGCCTTACAATATATCTCTATGCGTTCTACATATGTGGCCCAATCTTCCACATCGGGATCGAAATCGTTGATGTTACCACGCTTAGGCATCTTCGCAATCTTTTTTGGAAAACAACAACGAAATTTTTCTTTAACTTTTTTTTTTTCAAAAATGGCAGTTTCCCGCGCTTACCTTCTTCCCCGCCTCCGAGAATGGTGGTTTCCTGCGCTTGTCTTCTTCCCCACCTAAATGGCGGCTTCCCGCGTTTCTTCCTCTGGCGGGAGGGGTAAAGCTTTGCCCTCGGGCGACGACTGCTGGCTTTCGGGGTTCGCAGCCTGCGCGCCGGCTTCAGTTTATTCTGAAAGCGCGAGAACAGCTGATTGAGTTCCTTGTTCCCTTTCCCGACGGGCAACCGGGCGCTGGGGACAACCAGTTGGCGGCGGACAGTTCCAGCTCTTGGTCCTTTACGGAAAGCTGCTGTAAGCCGCTGGGCTGAAATCTCGCTCGGTCTCCCTCGCTCGGTCCCGTTCTCTTCTCCCGCTCGCTCGGTCTCACTCGCTCTCTCGGGCTCTGTCTCTCCCGCTCGCTTGGGCTCTGTCTCTCCCTCAGCGGTTTTCAATCGCGCCTCCCAGCCCCTCTTGCAGTCCGGTCCTTTCCCCCCCCGGCTGCAGCTGAGTTCTCCGCGGTTTTTTTAATTTTTTTATTTCCTCCCGCGCCTTATGATCCCGGTCGCAGCGCCTCGCGGCCTCGGTAGCTGCCCGGCCTTTTTCACCGGTCGCGGTCAAGCTGTCTCTCGACGCTGTTGCGTCTCCCAGCCCGCTTGTAGCCCGGTCTCTCACACCGGCTGCGTTCCCGCTTGTAGCCCGGCCTCTCACACCGGCTGCGTTTGCCTGCACCGCAGCTTCCGTGCCCTACGCTGCCCCAGTCTCAGCGCCTCTGACCCCGACTTCTGTCCGGCTCCTTTCCCCGGCCGTGGTCGAGTTCTCCGCCCTTATATCCTCCGTTTTTTTCTTATTTTCTCCCCTACTCACAGTCAACGTGGCCGACTTGCTTCTCGTGGCTGATCGGCTCACTCACCACCGTGATAGAAGGGACGATCACTGCCTGTTGCTGATGGAAGGCTTCGTGTCAGAATTCTTCCTTCTTCCTTGCTCTGCAGACTCGAGTCTTCTCTCAGCAGAATGACGAGGGCGGATGCCTCTTCTCGACGCCCGTTAAACTGCCTTGGATATATCTCTGCCGCAGGGTAAGATCGAACTCGTCGCCACTGTTAAGTCTGTGTGTTATATTGTGAATTACTACACAGACCACAAGAGTAAACTTTAACAGGACTTTACTGGTTGAAGGTCAGGGCGGAACTGCCCAATAAATCATTACACAGCACTTATATACCGGTGTGGTCACCGCCGGTATTACAGTATACAGCAGCCAAGATAAAGTAGTGCAACTCTTAAAATAGTTCTCTTAAAGGTGGAACGGTTACATACAATAGTTCTCTTAAAGGTGGAACGGTTACATACACTACAGTGACCAAAACTGCACACAATACTCAAGGTGCGGTCTCACCAAGGCCCTGTACAACTGCAGCAAGACATCCTTGTTCCTGTACTCGAACCCTCTTGCTACGAAGGCCAACATACCATTTGCCTTCTTAACTGCCTGCTGCACCTGCATGCTTACCTTCAGCGACTGGTGCACAATAACACCCAGGTCTCTTTGCACTTCCCCTTCTCCCAATCTATTGCCATTCAAATAATAATCTGCCTTCCTGTTTTTGCCACCAAAGTGGATAACCTCACATTTATCCACATTATAGTGCATTTGCCATGTTTCTGCCCAATCACCCAACCTGTCCAAATCGTACTGGAGTTTCACGACATCCTCCTCACAGCTTACCCTCCCACCCGGCTTTGTGTCGTCTGCAAATTTGGAGATATTACATCCAATTCCCTCGTCCAGATCATTAATATATATTGTGAACTGCTGGGGTCCTAGGACCGATCCTTGCGGTACCCCACTAGTCACTGCCTGCTACTCGGAAAATGACCCGTTTATTCCAACTCTTTGCTTTCTGTCCGCCAACCAGTTCTCTATCCAAGTCAATACCTTGCCCCCAATCCCATGTGCCTTAATTTTGCATGCTAATCTCTTATGTGGGACCTTATCGAAAGCCTTCTGAAAGTCCAAATACACCACATCCACTGGTTCTCCCTTATCTATTTTCCCAGTTACATCCTCAAAAAATTCCAGTAGATTAGTCAAGCATGATTTACCTTTTGTAAATCCATGTTGACTTTGTCCAATCCTGTCACTGCTTTCCAAGTGCTCTGCTATTACATCTTTTATAATAGACTCTAGCATTTTCCCCACTACCGATGTCAGGCTTACCGGTCTATAATTCCCCGCTTTTTCTCTACCACCTATTTTGAATAGTGGGGTAACATTAGCTACCCTCCAATCCATGGGTACCGTTCTAGAGTCTATCAAGTTCTGGAAGATGACCAGCAATGCATCTACTATCTCTAGGGCCACTTCCTTAAGTACCCTGGGATGTAGACCATCAGGCCCTGGGGATTTATCGGCCTTCAGTCCCATCAATTTTCCTAACACCATTTCCCTACAAATACTGATTTCTTCCAGTTCCTCCCTTTCATCAGACCCTATGTTCCCCGGCATCTCTGGGAGGTTATTTGTGTCCTCCTTTGTGAAGACAGAACCAAAGTATGTATTTAGTTGGTCTGCCATTTCCTTGTTTCCCATTATAAATTCCCCTGATTCTGACTGTAAGGGACCTACACTTGACTTCCCAATGTGAACCACGACCTCTGCCTGTTCACCCTCCCCCTTCAGAATGCCCTGTAGCCGTTCAGTGACATCCTTGATCCTGGCACCAGGGAGGCAAGAAACCATCCTGGAGTCACGTTTACGGCCACAGAAACGCCTATCTGTTCCCCTTACGATGGAATCCCCTACCACTATTGCTCTCCCACTCTTTTTCCTCCCTTCCTGAGCAGCAGAAGCATCCCTGGTGCCAGGAATTTGGCTGCTGCTGCCTTCCCCTGGTGAGTCATCCCCCTCAACAGTATCCAAATTGGTATACCTGTTTGAAAGGGGGATGGCCACAGGGGTCCCCTGCACTACCTGCCTGCTTCTATTGCTCCACCTGGTGGTCACCCATTTCCCTCTGCCTGTGCAGCCCTAACCTACGGCGTGACCAACTCATCAAACGTGTAATCCACGACCCTCTCAGCATCGTGAATGCTCCACAACCCATCCATCCGCAGCTCCAGCACCTCAATACGGCCCGTTAGTAGCTGCAGCTGGATGCATTTCTGGCACATGTGGTCGTCAGGGACACTGGCAGCATCCCTGAATTCCCACATAGAGCAAGAGGAGCATAACACGGGGCTGGGCTCTCCTGGCATGACTTACCCCCCTTAATTAATTTAAATTAATTCAATACCACCAGTTAAAGATATACTCTAGGGCACTTATTTACCAACTGTCCCCACTACACCACAGAGACCCTAGAAAATATAAACTGCAGAATTTAAGCTTGTAATGAAAAGGAGAAAGAAATACTCACCAACCAATCACTTACCTGCTTCCTGGTGACGTCACACTTGGATTACTTTTTACCTCTCTCCCCTGCTGCTGAATTGGTATGCCTCACTGCTCCCTCGCAGGTCCGATTGCAGGAGGGGAACTTGGAGCTGGTGGTGTTCCCATAAAGCTGTATACATATTAATAGATTTTATAGTGAAAATTCTATTCCATCTGTGAAAAAGGACTGTATATACTGAAGCTGAGTAGACATTAAAGATAAGCAAATTTGAAATACACTCAACTTGATTTTTAAAAAACGTCTTACGAATTTCCCTCTGGATATGGTTAAAAAAAATTGTAGCAGTCTGGCCAACAAATATCTGAGAACTCATTTTGGAAGGAAATTGGAGACTTGGATGTACAAAACTACATTAAGATAGCATCCATATTCCCTTATTTTCTTTGTCCCTTCATTTTCATTCGTTTAGTTGGAAATCTTTTCTTGCTTTTTCTCCTTCCTGGCTTCCTTTCAGTCAGGAGGGTAGGACCATCACAGATTTTTGTCGTGGTCATCCCCTCATTGTCGCTCCACATCAACTAAAATAAGTTGTTCCTTACAGGAACCTGTAGGTCTCCCCTGAGATGCAGTAGTCTGCTGCAAAGGAATGCTCCATCTGGCGACTTGCCTACTTGAGTTAACCGAGCTTGAATGTGCCGGGAAGAAATAAATGGGCTGGCAAACAGGAAACACAAACAGTCGCACAAGATTGTAGTAGATGGAGAAACCTGACTGCAGTCTTAATCTGCCACCAGGCAGGAAGAGGATGAGTGCTTAAGTTTGAATAATGGTAGAGGCTGGAGCTTTAACCTGGGTTATTTAAACGTGTCTAAGTCTGTACCTTTGGAAGGCTAAACTGCTTGATATGTTTGATGGTTGGAGCTGCATTCCCTTTCGGCTAAGAACAAGCTGATTGAGAACAATATTTGTATGGCCAGTGTGGTTGCTAAACCAACAATGTCAGAAATAATAACTTGATATAACCAGTATTCAATATTAGTTTAAGAAATGGTAATGGAGAAATTAATGGGACTTATGATAGATAAATCTCCAGGACCTGATATTTTCAACCCCAGGGTATTAAAAGAATTAGGTGAAGAAATTGCAGAAGCATTTGTTGTTATGTTTCAAAGCTCTCTTGATTTGGGAATTGTGCCATTAGACTGAAAAAATTGCTAATGTTACTCCATTGTTTAAGATGGGTGGGAGAGAGAAACAAGGTAACTACAAGCCTGTCAGTTTAACATCAGTTGTGCGGAAGCTACTAGAATCTGTCATTAAGGACAAAGTAACTGAGCACTTGCGCAAATATGAGCTGAAATGAACCAGCATGGCTTTGTTAAACCTAAGTCATGTCTGACTAATCTAGTTGAATTTTTTGAGAGGTCATGAATAAAGCAAAGGTGTGTCCACAGATGTTATCTATATTGACTTCCAGAAGGCATACAATAAGGTTCCACACAAAAGATTATTGGAAAAATGAGAACGCACAGAATTGGAGGTAGCCTTTTGACTTGGGTTAGAAATTGGTTCGGAGGTAGGAGACAGAGTGGGGATAAAGGGTATGTACGCAACTTGGCAGGATGTGACAAGTGGCGTTCCCCAGGAATCTGTTCTGGAGCGCCAACCTTTCACCATATTTATTAATATCTTGGATGAAGGAATAGAGTGTTGTACATCCAAGTTTGCAAATGTCACTAAATTAGGAGGGACAGTAACTAGTGCAGATGGGAGCAGGAAGTTACAAATGGAAACAGACAGATAAGTGAGTGGGCAAAACTATGGCAGGATAAGTTTAATGTGGACAAGTCTGGAGGTCATCCATTTTGGATCTAAGAAAGATAAATCAGATTATTTTCTAAATGGTGAGAAACTAGGAACTGTAGAGGAGCAAAGAGGTTTGGGAGCCCAAGTACACAAATCATTCAAAGCTAGTAGACAGGTACAAAACTCAATCAAAAAGGCTAATTGAATATGGTCTTTATGTCCAGGGGGCTGGATTACCAAGAGTAGGAGATCATTCTTCAGTCGTATGGAGCCTTGGTCAGACTCCATCCCGAGTACTGCGTTCAGTTTTGGGCACTGCATCTTAGGAAAGATATATTGGCCATGAAGGGGTGCAGCGCAGATTCACCAGAATTATACCAGGCCTTAGAGGGTTAAATTATGAGGCCAGAGTACATTGACTTGATTTGTATTCCCTTGAGTTTAGAAGGTTGATGGGTGATCTATTTCAGGTGTTTAAAATGATAAAAGGAATTGATAGAGTTGGTACAGAGAAGCTATTTCCTCTGGTGGGGTAATTTTTTTTTTCATTCATGGGATGTGGGCATTGCTGGCAAAGCCAATTGCCCTTGAGAAGGTGGTGGTGAGCCGCCTTCTGAACTGCTGCAGTCTGTGTGGTGAAGGTATTCCCACAGTGCTGTTAGGTAGGGAGTTCCAGGATTTTGACCCAGAGATGATGTGTGTCAGGATGGTGTGTGACTTGGAGGGGAACTTGGAGCTGGTGGTGTTCCTGTGTGCCTGCTGCCCTTGTCCTTGTAGGTGGTAGAGGTCGCGGGTTTGGGAGGTGCAGCCAAGGGAGAAGATTTGGCAAGTTGCTGCAGTGCATCTTGTAGATGGTACACACTGCCGCCACAGTACTCCGGTGGTGGAGGGAGTGAATGTTTAAGGTGGTGGATGGGGTTCTGATCAAGCGGGCTGATGTGGATTGTGTTGAGCTTCTTGAATATTGTTGGAGCTGCACCCGTCAAAGGGGCATAATCTTAAAATTAGAGCTAGGCTATTCAGGAGTGAAATCAAGAAGCACTTTTTACACAAAGGGGCATTCTCTTCCTCAAAAGGTTGAATGCTGGGTCAACTGAAATTTTCAAGACTGAGATTGAAAGATTTCTGATAGGTAAGGGTACTAAGGGATGTGGATCAAAAGTAGGTAAATGGAGTTGAGGTACAGATCAGCCATGATCTAATTGAATGACAGAGCAGGCTCTAAAAGCTGAATGGCCTACTCCTGTTCCTATGCCAACAAAAGATCCTCAAATCCAGTGAGCCGCAGCTGAGAGACCCTTTTTATGCTGCTTCAGGAGCTCTCAGACACCAATCCTGCTAGGTTTTGATGGCAGATCCGAGATTGTGTTAGGCATCCATGATTTTGCGTTAAAATGCAGTGAGGTATGACATCATCGGAGCATGACTTTGACCTTTTAATTAGGATCCCACTTGTCTGGGGCGGGTGCCTGACATGTAGCCAGAAACTGGTGAGTTAATATGGTGGTGGAAAGGAAGGGTGTGGGAATCCCCCAGATGTGAATTTAACCCCCAGCTGCCCCTTGCCTACTGAGTAGGTTGGGTTAAAATGGCTCTTTGAACTGCTTATGGAAACTGGGGAGGATGATTTTGCCAATGGGGAGCTTTTGGAGGCGGGACTCCCACTTGTTTCAGTCCCGCCTCCATCAATTTCTGGCCAACCCACGCTATTTTCCCTTGATTGACCTTGTTAAGCCTGCCCAGCGGGCTTAGCAGGCCAATTAAGGAAAAGCCAGTTGCAGAGAACGTCAACGTATGACATTTCATCTGTCAAAATTGTCATTGTTTGATAGCTCTGTGAAGCTGTCAAACAGTGACATTCTCTGTAGTTTGATGAGGTCTTGAATTCAAGAATACAGGCTTAATATCCACAAAGATTATCCTCATTTTCTCATTCTCATTTAAACCTGGGTTTTCTGGTAAATTGAGCCAATTCTGAATGGCTCACTCCTAAGATGAGAAGATTTCTTGCCAGTATTCTTTTTCAAAATTAGGACCACACTATAGGACCATTTTTTTTATTCAGGGCCTTCCTTGGAGCATAAGTCAGGTGGTGTCACACCTGACTATTAGCATGCTGGCTCCACATCTAGTTCCAGGGTCAGTCTCATTTACAGAGTTCCAAGTATCAAGAATGATTCTCCATGGAAACCGACCCAAGTGGAGACAGGAAATTTCAATAGAACCCTGAAATATAGGCCCCGATAATAACTCAGAGACGCATTAGAAGCGGGGGTGTCCGATATCACATGGGAAACCCGGAAGTAAGTTCAGCTCGTCTGTCAGTGGCATTTTAATGCAGCCGCCTCATTAACATTTTACTTCCGGGTTTGGCGTTAATTACACGGCAGCGGGCGTGATGAGGACCCACATGATGCAATCTCAACTGGAGTATTTAAAGGGCCAATCCAAAGATGGAATTTGGAGGAATTGGGAGTCGGGTACAAGGGAAGATGAACTGTGAGAATGGATTCAGGGCGGTCAAAGGCTGCTCCATGCTTCAATGATGCCTCCCTTGATGTGCTGCTGGGGGCTGTGAGGAGCTGCAGAAAGATACATTTTCTCAGCAGTGGGAAGAAGAAACCTGCTGCAGTAAAGCAGGCCTGGCTGGAGCTGGCTCAGGAGGTCAGCAGCAGGAGCTTTGCACCATGCTCCTGGATTCAGTGTAGGAAGCACTTTAGTGACCTCAGCAGGTTAGGAAAGGTGAGTACAGTTGCACATTCACCTACATCCAGCTGTGCGCATCACCCCCCCCTCACACTGCCTTGTCAAGTCTATTCCATCACATCACTCCTCACACCCACTTACCTTGCAGGTGCGCCCATCCTTCTCTGTGCACTTCCTCAGATCCCCATCTATTCATCCACCACTCTCACTCACCCTTATTCTTATGCAATTTCACGCCTCTCCCTGATATTCACCCTCACCAAATGAGCAGCAAATACAGTATACTAAATTGAAAGATCCCACCGTGGTTGACAGGGCCCTCGACCATGTCCCATTTCCCACACTTCTGTTCTCACCCCTCCCGATGCAGTCTCCTCTACATTGGGGAGACCAAACGCAGATTAGGTGATCGCCTTACGGAACACCTCCATTCTCTGCCCCACTCCCACTCTGACCTCTCTGTCCTCAGCCTCCTACACTGTTCCAATGAAGCTCAACTTTCGATTAGGCACTTTACAGCCTTCCGAACTCAACATTGAGTTTGATCATTTCAGATCATAACCACTGCCCCCATTTTTTTCAGACAGCAGCTGTTGGTAACGATTCTGCTGTTACCATTTACACCTCCTCCAGACCCATCTTTTGTTTCTTTACTCATTCTATTACCATCCCCCTTTGCCTTGCACCATCATCCCTTTGCCATTTAATCTCTCCTGCCTTCTACCCTATCACAGACCTTCCCTTTGTTCTGTCTTCCCCTCCCCCCTTTCCCTGCCTCTGCACTTGCTTAAAACCTGTTACATCTCTAACTTTTTCTAGTTCTGATGAAAGGTCATCGACCTGAGTATTTCTAACATTTTCTGTTTTTATTTCAGATTTCCAGCATCTGCAGTATTTTGCTTTTGTATACACTATGCAGTAGCTCCTTTAACCTCCTAAATGCTGCTTCTCTAACACCCTTGCATGCTATTCCCTCTAGCAGATCCTTCCATCTATTTCCTTGCATTATGTATGTTGATATATACACAACCACTATGGGCCACATGCTAACAAACAGACATCACTGCATGTGCTAATGGGAAATTTTGCTATATTTACAAAAGACTGTACATAACATGAGAGTGAAGGCACACAAGATTGAGCCTCCCAAACTCCATCATCTGACCCCTGTGTCACTGTATGGCTCTTGTCCCAGACCAATATGGTCGGCTCTTACCTGCCCTCTGAAGTGGCTTGGCAAGCCAGTTGTATCAAACTGCTACAGAGGTTCAAGGGGAAACCCCACCACCACCTTTTGGCAACTGGGGATGGGCAATATATGCTGGCCTTGCAAGCGATGTCTACATCCTAAGAATTATTTTTTTAAATAAGGTTAATTTCAACTAACTGAAAACTGCTATTTTTTCAAGCATTAATATATTTTTATGTAAGTAATAGTCTTGAATTCTACACAAGAAAAATGAAAAACTGATGCTTCATTTTCACCTTTGATGTATCAAATGATTTTAAATTGTTAATCTGGCAAAAGCAGGAATCCTACAATATAGTCTTGAAGTGTGCAATTCTAACTAATGTCATTCACTTTTGCATCACTGAGTTGCTAAAGCCTGAAACTAATTTGACTTAGTCATAGTGGAAAACTGAATTGAAATAATACATTGATTTTAATTGTTATGCAAGGAACACGATTTCTCTTAGTTGAAAAGAGTCACATGACCATGGAGCCATGTGATAGACAATGTGCCATTGTTCATTTTGTTTTCTTTTTAAAACGGTAATTTAAGTAGTTGACACTGGCAGCCATTGATAGTGTTAGTCAGTACAAGAAATTTACTGCGAAGTTTGTTCGCTATGGACTCCTCCATTCGCTCCACACTCACAGTGACCCTGGAGAAAAAACCTGCCAGAGACTCCTGCATCTTTTCCTGGAGTGCCATCACCACTGATACTGTGGATCGACCCAGAGGCAGAGGGTCGACATACAGCTGAGCCGAGCTGGCAGAGTCTTGCGCCCTCCAACTAGGACTCTCCACTGCTGTCCCTGTCTCCACCATCTGCTGATGCTCACTTGTGAGCTGTGATACACCAGGTGACAACTCTACTCTATGTCCCGAAGGTCCCACCGAGGTGTGAGTGTCTGTGCTGGTGCTGGGTGCGCTGAATTCTGCTGACGCTGCGCCCTCAGAGGAGTCTGGAGGCTCAGCCTGTTACTTCTGGCTAGTGGGGACGGGTGCTTGCGATGGTCCTGTGGAGGAGTAAAGGGAAGAGTCAGAGATGTGTTGCCAAGTTTACATGCACATTGCATATTGCAGACGATCATTAGTCCATCTGTTAGAGCTTCCGAAACATTATCAGCGACTCATGCAATGTCAATGAGAGAGATGGAAAACTATTCTGTCACCAGCTTGGTGTGATGCACCCGTCTGTCCATCCCCCACATGCGCGTCGTCCTCCACTCCTATGATCTCCTGGACCGCCTCCTCCCAGAGGGTGAGGTGGGCTACTGATGGTGGCCCTCCTCCTGTCCTCGCTCGTTCTCTTTTATTGTGAGCTCTCTTTTCCTGCAATGAGGAGACAAGTGGAGGTTGAGTGAGAATGAAGGAGTGAGGTGTTGTCAGTTGTTTTCATAGCATCACAGTGATAGGGAGTGTGAGGGCTGCATAGTCGAATAGTTAGGTGAATGTGACCATAAAGAGAGAGGGAATGGGTAAGGGTGCATGGATATCAGTGTCAAGTGGGATGTGGAGGAAGAGATTGCTAAAGCTAAGTGCTGGTGAGGAAAGGCAATGGGGATCAGATTGAGAGTGATGGGAAATTCATACTCACTTTTCCAGTGCGCTGAAGGTCATGAAATCTCTTCCTGCACTGTATCCAGGTTCTGCGGGTAGCCGATAAGGAGTTGACCTCCTCTGCCACTTGCAGCCACGCAGCCTTTGTCTGCTGGGGAGGCTTCTTCCTCCCTGATGAAAGGAAGTGCACCTCCTTGTGAGCTCTTGCTCCCTCCACTAAAGCCTGCAGGGCAACGTCGTCGAAACGGGGTGCAGACCTCGATCTTTCTCTGGCCATTCTGCTTCCAGCTCAGTGTATCAGCAAATGCCAAAAGGTTGGCAGTCTGCAGAAGAAGCAAGGCTTCTTGCAGACCTTAAATGCAGCAGCAATTATGACATTATCGGAGGTGACTTTCAGACTGGAGAAACTCATTTGCTATGGGTTCCCACACGCTGGAACTCAGTTGGGTAATTTAGTTAAAATAGCATCAATCTCCCACATCGAATTAGATTTGTGTGGATAACACGAATTGCGGATTTCACGACACCAACCTGCCCCTGAATGAAAATCCAGCCCTATGTTTCTATTAGGACTGAGATGAGGAGGAATTTCTTCACCCAGACAGTGGTGAACCTGTGGAATTCTCTACCACAGAAGGCAATTGAGGCAATTCATCTATATATATAAAGCGGTTTGTCTGTTTGTCTCTCTGTTTCTCTATCTGTCTGTCTGTCTGTCCGCTATACACTCAAAAGTTATAGAGCGTACCTACACGCGTGTTATATCAAAAGAAAGCTTATCATTAGGGGAGTCTAATAGGCATATTTACTTTTTGGTCAGACAAAAATTGTTCCGACAGTATACAAAAAAGGTTCAAAAAACCGCAACATTCCGCTCATTAGCGTTGAGTGACGTGATGGTTGACCAATCGTACAGGGGATTAACCTGATGGTTGACCAATCGGTGCATCACGGGGGGCATTTCATTGCGTGTGTGGGCGGGCCTAATCCTTCTGAGCTGAGGTGAGTGGCCGCCATCTTGATTACTAACTATTGATTTATTTTTCCCACTTTCTGTGTGTTTATTTTTCCCACTTTCTGTGTGTACCCTGTTAGGTTCTTTTCTGCAGTTGTCTTCTTAGCTATGGGGTGCTTAAAAACCTGAACTTTAATATTTAGGAATCTCTCTTTATTGTAGTGGATGCGTGCAGCTGCGGCCTAGCAGCGTGGGAAGCCTGGGCCTCGAGTTCAGCGGATTCCCGGCACGCCCGGAACCTGTCGAACCTGCTCAAGGCCGTTCATTTCCGCGACCACGTCACTGTCTTCGCCTCGACCAACGGCATCGGGGTGACAGCCGAGGCCGCCAAAAGCGTCCAGGGGAACGCGTTCATCCAGGTGCCAAGGCCCGGGCCACGGGGCAGAAAGCCGACCAGGTCACCATCTTCGCCTCGGCCAACAGCATCAGGGTGACGGCCGAGGCCGCCAAAAACGTCCAGGGGAACGCGTTCATCCAGGTGCCGAGGCCCGGGCCCCGGGGCAGAAAGAGGGATTGGAGCGGGGATGAGGGCTCGGGGAGGGGAGAGGGGGGAGGGGAGAGGGTAAGAGGGAGGGGGGGAGTGGGGGAGGGGGGAAGAGGGGGGAGGGGGGAAGAGGGAGGAGGGGAGGGGGAAGAGGGAGGAGGGGGGGAAGGGGGAGGAGGGGAGGGGGAAGAGGGAGGAGGGGGGAAGGGGGAGGAGGGGGAAGAGGGAGGAGGGGAGGGGAAGAGGGAGAAGGGGGAGGAGGGGAGAGGAGAGGGGGAGGAAGGGGGAGGAGAGGAGAGGGGGAGGGAAGGAGAGGAGAGGGGGAGGGAATGTGAGGAGAGGCAGGGAGGGAGAGGAGAGGGGAGGGAGGGACAGAGAGTAAAGCAGGGAGAGACAGGGGGAGGGAGAGAGAGAGGGTGAGGGAGGGAAAGAGTGAGAGGGAGGGAGAGCTCGCCTTCTTCCTTCCTTCCTTCCTTCGCAGGGGTCCATCGGGCCAGGCCTGAGACGCTCCTTCCCCCCCTCTCTCTCCAGGCTAATCCCGAACTAAATCCAGCAGTCTCTCTCTCTCTTCCCCCCATCTCTCTCTTCTCCCCCCAGTCTCTCTCTCTCTCTCTCCCCCATCTCTCTCTTCTTCCCCCAGTCTCTCTCTCTCTCCTTCCCCCTCTCTTTCCCTCTCTCTCTCTCTCCCCCCAGTCTCTCTCTCTCTCTCCCCCCCAGTCTCTCTCTCTCTTCCTCCCAGTCGCTCTTTCCCCCCAGTCTCTCTCTCCCCCCCAGTCTCTCTCTCCCCCCAGTCTCTCTCTCCCCCCCCAGTCTCTCTCTCTCTCTCTCTTCCCCCCAGTCGCTCTCTCCCCCCCTTCCCCCCAGTCGCTCTCTCCCCCCCCAGTCTCTCTCTCCCCCCCAGTCTCTCTCTTCTCCCCCCAGTCTCTCTCTCTCTCTCTTCCAACAACAACATGCCCTCAAAAAACCCTCGGCACCGCCGGGCACTCCAGCTAGTTAAATATATTCAAGAAGGAGTTAGATATATTTCTTAAGGCTAAAGGGATCAAGGGATATGGGGAGAAAGCAGGGACAGGGTACTGAATTTGGATGATCAGCCATGATCTCATTAAATGGCGGAACAGGCTCGAGGGGCCGAATGGCCTACTCCAACTCCTATCTTCTATGTTTCTATATTAATATCTCTTTGTAATTTTATGGTTCCATCTACACTGCTTACAATGCCACCTATCATTGTGTCATCAGCAAACTTGGATATGTGGCTTTCTATCCCGTCATCTAATAAATAGTTGAGACCCCAACACAGATCCTTGTAGGACACCACTAGTCACAACCTGCCAATCAGAGTACCTGCCCAGTATCCCTACTTTCTGTCTCCTGCCGCTCAGCTAATTTCCTAACCAGGTCAATAATTAACCTTCAATTCCATGAGCTTCAACTTTAGCTTGCAGTCTCTTATGAGGAAATTTATCAAATGCCTTCTGGAAGTCAATATAAATAACATCCACATACATTCCTCTGTCCAATATTTTAGTTACCTCTTCAAAAACTTCAATCAGGTTTGTCAGGTATAATCTACCCTTTACAAATCTATGCTGGCTCTCTCCGATCAGCTGAAAATTTTCAAGGTGTTCAGTCACTCTGTCCTTAATTATAGACTCTAGTAATTTCCCAACAACAGATGTTAGGCTAACCGGTCTGTAATTACCTTGTTTCCTTCTCTCACATTTCTTAAATAGCGGAATGACATGCACAATTTTCCAATCTAAAGGGATGCTTCCCGAATCGAGAGAACTTTGGAAGATTATAGTTAGTGCATCTGCAATGTTCTCAACTACTTCCTTTAAAACCCTGGGATGGAAACCATCTGGTCCTGGGGATTTGTAACTCTTTAGTGTCATTATTTTCTTCATTACTGTTATTTTACTTATGTTAATTTTGGTGAGTTACTGTCCCTGATTCAATATTAATTTCCTTGGGTTGTCCAGCATGCTATCCTCTTCCTCTGCTGTAAATACCGATGCAAAGTAATTATTCAACATGTCCGCCATTTCCTTATTTTCATTGACAATATCACGGTTACCAGTTTTCAAGGGGCCCACATTGCTCCTGACCACCCTATTTTTCCTTTTTTGTGTTGATTTTGATATCCTTTGTAAGTTTCTTTTCATACTCCCTTTTTGTAACTCTTACTGTTTTGTGACCCTTTGTTGTTTGTATCTCTCCCAGTTGCCAGGATCTGTTCTAGTTTTTGCATGTTTGTATGCTTTTTCTTTTAGTTTTATGTTGGCCCCTACCTCTTTAACATCCATGGCTGGGGTTTTTTGGCAATTAGAGCTCTTGCCCCAAGGGGTATAAACTGATTCTATATCACATTAAATTATGTTTTAAACACCTCCTGCTCATCTTCTGTCATTTTACCCATTAACAGATTTGCCCAGTTTACTGTAGACAGTCTCTGTCTCATCGCATTGAAGTCAGCCCACCCCTTGGTTGGATGCCCACCCCTTGTCCTGCCTCCATTAAACCCGGAAATTGGCGGCTTGAAGGCGGGTTATGGTCGGGTTTGAGATTTAAAAATTTTTAACATCTCACCCGACCCCCAACCCACCCATTTTTGGGAGTTAAAATGCATCCCTTTGTTCTTTTCTCCTGATTTCTGATACTTTCCAGCTTCCATCTCATCATATTTTTAAATATTTCAAGTTACATAACTCCAAACAATTGTTTTTTTCTAGTGAGATTAAGCTCATGTTTTGAAGTCTCTCATAACTCAACAATTGAAATCCTGTAAATTTCTATTTCCTCGAGAGCTTGTTTTTTATCTCTGTAAGATCTTTTGTATTATATTCCATTAAACTCCAGATTTTATTATCTGATGGATCTGGAAGAGAATGTTATTGTTCTGAACCTATTATAGGTTGGCAGAGCTATTTCCCCCATCTACCGATAATAGATTCAGTCCAAAAATTGAATGTAGCATATAGCAGATGATTTTTTTTCACACTGTGCTTCAATGCTGTGGCTTTACTGCTTAATTTTAGCCTGAATGTTGTAAAATTTATTTCTATTTTAATTGAATGACGTAACATTTCCTAAAATACACACACACTAATTGGTGACTACTTTACTAATTGGTGATTACTTACACAGGTAAGTCCTAAATAGATGTAGTAATTGATTTCCCAGTGTGTGTAGGAGTGCTGAGGCAGTTCCCTGACGCTGTCCATTAGAATTGATAGTCTTAAGCAGCTTTAACTTTGCATTACTGAGGAATCATTATTTGGTGTTAAATTGTGTAGGTTAAAGTAAGTGAGGATGAGGAGGACAGTAACTCAGTTATATGTTTCTGTAGCAAATTATAATAATAGAACTCCATTATTCAAAGCAATGAGAAAAGTAAGTACTGGGGCGATTTTTAACCCTACTCGCTCAGTAGAAATCTGGCAGATGGCCAGTTAAAACCGTCCTGGCTCTTACCTGCCCAAAGGCTGCCATGATCGCAACATCTGAAAATTTAAGCTGCTCTCCTGTGCAGGCAGCAAGGACATGCGCCTGGATCCAACAGGGTCCTTCTTTACATATGCATGTTACATAGAAACATAGAAGATAGGAGCAGGAGTAGGCCATTCGGCCCTTCGAGCCTGCTCCGCCATTCAACGAGATCATGGCTGATCATCCAAACCCTAGCACCCGGTCCCTACACCGACAGCCATCCCACCCAAGCCCTATCCCCGTAACCCCGTAACCCCACATATTTAATCCCCCCTAACACTAAGGGCCAATTTTTATCATAGCCAATCAACCTAACCCGCACATCTTTGGACTGTGGGAGGAAACCGGAGCACCTGGAGGAAACCCACGCAAACATGGGGAGAATGTGCAAACTCCACACAGACAGTCACCCGAGGCCGGATTTGAACCCGGGTCCCTGGCGCTGTGAGGCAACAGTGCTAACCACTATGCCACCGTGCAGCCCAGTGACATCATTGAGACCCAACTGTAAATTTAACTCAGGCCTGAGCAGGAAATCCACCTGGAGTTAAAATCAGGGCCATTTTTACCTTATTGTATAAATACTGTTGCTATATTTGGTTGATGTGACAACAAGGTATTGTTTTGTGAAGTATTTTATTAAGTTTGAAAGTGATGGGATTTGTTCACAGCATATGTAGAAGAAGCACAACATTGTCACATCAGCCTGAATGGCTTTGTTGGATTGTTATCAGTGAACTCATGAGCTTAGAAATTACGGTGTGTGATATTTATGTACAAACACTTAAAATCACTTTGTTGTTTTAACAGAGGCATTAACTCATTTAGTTTAAATAGTGTTATAAGCATCGCTACACTAATATCACACACTGGTCCTGAATTTCCTCACACTTTCTGCTGCTGCATCGCCGTAACTTCATCAGACATGCGGCGGCAGTGGTCCTCAGATAAATCCAGGGGGCAAGTGAAGAAGAATGGGAGGGGTGCGATCGCGGGCCAGCATCAGCCCTCAGGAGTGTTGTTCCTCCTGGTTCCGCAGCAAAATACATTTTTTAAAAGACTTACTTTTTGATGGTGGTCACCTCTTAGACCGCAGCAATCGCACCAAAACCTGAGTGAAGCAGACCCTCTGAGATGACGAATTTTGCTGAAGGTGTTGAGTCTGTGTGTCCCAGTTATGCTTATGATCAATCACTGGACACAGACAACAAGAATAACTTTTAACAGGTCTTTACTATTCGGAGGTCAGGGCTGAACTGCCCAGCAAATCCCTACACAACACTTATATACCGGTGTGGTCACCACCGGTATTACAGTATACAGTAGCCAAGAGAAAGTAATACATTTCTTAAGGTAGTTCTCTTAAGGTGGAACAGGTTACATACACCACAATCCTCCCTTTTTAGCTTAACAGTTATATCCCCATTTAACATAACATAATAACATATATATATATACAACTTCATGCAAAACAGTTCAAAGATTCAGTCTCTGAGGAGGCCTCCTGATTCGAGTTGGATAACGCCTTTCAGGGGTCTCTGATTCTCGTTGCTGGGTTGACTCATCTAGTTGATCTCTTATGGATTGGACATCATCATCAGGTACATTCACTTCTGAGGTAGATGCTTCAGGTTCACTAACTTCTTCCACGGTTGTCTCTGCCGTAACCATGGGTTCGACCCTTGTACTCGATTCTACCAGTTGGTCAGCATGACGCCGTATTACATTTTCACCAATATCTACCGTGTACATCAGGGGTCCTTGTCTGGCCCGAATTGTTCCAGATTGCCATTTCTCATTTTTATAGTCCCAGGCTAACACTGGTTGTCCTATTTCGAAACTCCGAGTGGTCTTGTTATTTATATGCTGGAACTGTTTGTTTTCAACTTCCCTCCGCACATTTGGTTTTAACAAGTCCAACCTGGACTGCAACCTCCTGTTATAGAACATCATGGCAGGACTTTGGTTTGTCACTGCATGAGTGGCGTTTCGATATGCCAGTAGGAATTTGTCCACCTTGTGTTGTAGTGGAATCTGATCTTCACTCATGGCCTTTATTGCTTTTTTGAACGTTTGTACAAATCTCTCGGCCAACCCGTTTGTAGCCGGATGATATGGGGCAGAGGTATAATGTTTCACCCCATTCTTCTTCATGAATTTCTGGAATTCTTCTGACACGAACTGCGGTCCGTTGTCTGAACATATTTGTTCTGGCAATCCATTTCTTGCAAATATCGTTCTTAGCACCGCGATCGTCTTTTCCGAGGTAGTGGTAGTCATCTTAATCACTTCTGGCCATTTAGAATGTGCGTCCACCGCAATTAAAAACATGGAGTCCATGAATGGACCAGCAAAGTCAATATGTACACGTTGCCATGGGGTTGAAGGCCATTCCCATGGATGCAGCGGTGCACTCAGAGGTGCATTTTGCACTTTTTGGCACCCTGAGCAGCTTTTCGTCAGATCCTCTATCTGTTGGTCGATACCCGGCCACCACACATAAGCCCTAGCAAGGCTTTTCATCTTGACTCCCCCCAGATGACCTTCATGCAGTTCCTTTAGAACTCTCTCTCTTAACTTAGGAGGAATAATCACCCTTGTTCCATACATCAATGTTCCTTGACAGACGGACAGCTGTTCTCGTCTTGCTGAGAATGCCGGTAACAGTGGATCACCATGTGCTGGCCATCCCTTCACTGTCACTTCGTAGACCCGGGACAGTGTCGGGTCGTTCCTGGTTTCTCTTTCAATACTTGCATTGGTGACTGGTAAACATTCGATGATGGTCGAGTGAAATAACTCAACAGGGTCAACCGTCGGTGCCTCCTCCTCTGTAGGTAGTGGCAGGCGCGACAGCCCATCAGCATTACCATGCTGCTTTGTACCTTTGAATTCAATCTGATATTGATGTGCCCCTAGGAAAAGGGACCATCTCTGGAGTCTCTGTGCTGTCATCACCGAAACACCCTTCTTAGGGTTAAAAATGGATACCAACGGCTGGTGGTCTGTCAGAAGCGTAAACTTTTGGCCCTGCAGGTAATGATTAAACTTCTTTACTCCCCACACAAGGCTGAGAGCCTCCCTATCTATCTGAGCATAGTTGCGCTCCGCGGAGGTCAATGATCTGGATGCGAATGCGACTGGCCTCTCCAGGCCATTTGGCAACTTGTGTGAGAGTACTGCCCCAATACCATATGGAGAAGCATCACAAGCCAAACGAATAGGCAGCATTGGGTTGAAGTGAGCCAACACTTCCTCTGAGGTGATCAATGCCTTGCTTTTGCGAAAGGCCCTCTTACAGTCCTCGCTCCACTTCCATGGTATTCCCTTCTGCAAAAGAGCGTTCAGCGGGTGCAGCACCGTGGATAAATTTGGCAGAAACTTATGGTAATAGTTAATCAACCCTAGGAACGACCTCAACTGGGATACATTATCCAGAGCGGGAGCCTTCACAACAGCTTCGATCTTGTCAGGAGACTTATGAAGCCCCTCCTGGTCAATGACATGACCACAGTACGAGATCCGCTTCTGAAAGGACTCACATTTCTGGAGATTAACTCAAAGTCCATATTCTTTCAATCTGGTGAGCACCAGTTCCAAATTTGCAAGGTGTTCCTCGTCATCATCTCCTGTAATCAGAATATCGTCCAGGTAACATTGTGTGCCTGGAATTCCCTGTAATACCTGCTCCATGGCCCTCTGCCAAATTGCTGGTGCCGATGCCACTCCAAAAACCAGTCTATTATACCGGTACAAGCCTCTATGCGTGTTGATCATGAGATACTGGCGTGACTCTTCCTCAACTTCCATCTGTAAGTACGCCTGCGCCAGGTCTATCTTGGTGAAGTGTTTCCCGCCAGACAACGAAGCGAAGATATCCTCAATCCGCGGAAGCGGATACTGCACCGTGTGAAGCACCGGATTAACAGTGATCTTGAAATCTCCACAGATGCGAACCTTCCCCGGTTCCCCCGGCTTGTTGCTCGATGAACGCTTCATGACGGGAACAATGGGCGTGGCCCACTCACTCCAGTCTACCTTAGACAGTACTCCTGAACGTTCTAGCCCTTCCAGCTCAGCTTCCACAGCAGATCGTATCGCATAAGGTACCGGTCTGGCTTTGAAAAATTTCGGGTTTGCATGTTCTTCAACCTTGATGTTTGCCGTAATTCCTCTCAGTGTTCCCAGTCCCTGTTGGAACACCTCTTTAGCATCGTCCAATATTCTGGACAATCGTTTAGGTTTGACATCTTTTTTACCGGAATCTACCGTTAGTGCTTTTAAGGAATGCCAGTCCATATTTATTTTCCTAATCCACTCCCGTCCCAGTAGTGGTGGACCTCCCTCAGGTAGCACATATAAGTCCATTCCTCGGCTTTCTTTGCCCTTGTGGACCACCTTTACCTCTATCTTCCCGATGGGGTATACTCTTTGCCCCGTGTATGTTTTCAATACAATCTCCGTATCCCGTAGGGGAATATGTGGGAATAACCTTTTGTAATCTTGCTTATTCATGACCGTCAATGCCGATCCAGTGTCCAATTCCATCTTCACTTGGACTCCTGATATCTGAAGTGTGACCCAAATTGTTTGGAGGTCTGCTTCCTTACCAACATTGTGTACTCTTAGACTACCCAGTTCATTACTGCTGGAGTCTGAATCTGACTTCTGTTCGTTCGAACTGTTCTCTGTCACCTTGTGTACCTTTCTGTACTTTTCCTGCGGTGACTTTTTGTTGCTGGTCTTCTTTCCTGACCGGCATACTTTAGCTATGTGACCAAGCCTGCCACATTTTCTGCATTCCTGATTTTTGAACCAGCACTGGTTCTGATCGTGCGTTGTCTTTCCACAACGATAACATTTTACTGTACCCAAGACCATTTGATTGGTGCTGAGTTCCGGTGACCGTAGCTGCATTTCCGCCGTGCCTCTTGCTGTGGCTTCTTGCGATGCTGCAATAGTGACAGCTTTATCAAGCGTAAGATCATTCTCCTCAAGCAGTCGCTTTTGTGTTCCTTCTTTTAACAATCCACACACAAATTTATCTCTCAGCGCATCTGCTAGTCCTGTTCCAAACTGACAGTACTTTGATAGCTTACGCAGTTCAATTAAAAATTCAGCGTTGCTTTCGTCTTTCAGCTGCGTTCTTCTGTAAAATTTAAATCGTTCCGCTATCATCAGCGGCGTGGGGTTTAAATGATTTTTCAGGACAGTAACAATATTCGCGAAAGTCTGATCCGCCGGTTTATTTGGTGATAGAAGGTGCTTCAATAGCCCGTATGTCTTCGCACCCATTGAGCTTAATAAGGTTAGTGCTTTCTCATCATCTGGTACCTTATTTGCTTTACAATAAACTTCCATGCGTTCTACATACGTGGTCCAATCTTCGATATCGCTATCAAAGGTATTAATGTTCCCATGTTTAGGCATCCTTGCAAGTTTTTAAATTTTTCTTTTTCTCAAAATGGCGGCTTCCCGCGCTTGTCTTCTTCCCCCGCCTACTAAAATGGCAGCTTCCCGCGCTTGGCGGTCTTTCCCACGCTCGTCTTCTTCCCTCGCCGACTACAATGGCGGATTCCCGCATTTGCCTTCTTCCCCCCCCCCCGCTGGCTGCAATGGCGATTGCCGTGCTGCTGCCGTTCTCGCCTCCCCAGCGGTTCTCAATTCCCCGACGCTGCTTTGCCTCGCAGCCCCGCTTGCAGCCCGGTCCTTTACACCGGCTGCGTTTGAGTTCTCCGCGGCTCTCGTGCCTTAAGCTGCCCCAGTCGCTGCGCCTGTCGGCCTCGATTGCAGCCCGGCCCTTTTTACCGGCCGTGGTCGAGTTCTCCGCCCTTATTCCTCCGTTTTCCCTCCCCTACTCCACAGCCAACGCGGCCGACTTTCTGTTCGTGTCGCTGATCGGCTTACCCACCACCGTGGTAGAAGGGATGATCACTGCCTGTCGCTGATGGAGGGCTTCGTGGTCAGAATTTTTCTTTTTAACCCGGGTTCTCGATGCCTCCCGTGCAATGGTGCTCAGCAGGATGATGAGGGCGGATGCCTCTTCTCGACGCCCGTTCTGAGGACGAAGCTGCCTTGGATGTAAAACTGCCGCAGGGTAAGATCGGACTCGTCGCCACTGTTGAGTCTGTGTGTCCCAGTTATGCTTATGATCAATCACTGGACACAGACAACAAGAATAACTTTTAACAGGTCTTTACTATTCGGAGGTCAGGGCTGAACTGCCCAGCAAATCCCTACACAACACTTATATACCGGTGTGGTCACCACCGGTATTACAGTATACAGCAGCCAAGAGAAAGTAGTACATCTCTTAAGGTAGTTCTCTTAAGGTGGAACAGGTTACATACACCACAGAAGGGTCTTTAAAAAGACATTAGGCCTCGTATTAGCATATGCAAGGGGTGTAATGCCAGATAAGGCAGCTGGCCAGGTTGCCTGAAAATCATCAAATGCCAATATGATATCGAATTATTTCAGGCATCCATGGAGTGCAGGGCAGAGGCCTGCAAAATTGGTCATTTCTGCCCGTTTTCTACCCGGAAAAAGAGCGCAACGAGGACCGATTTCTACCCCAATGTGCTGCATGGCCTCTTTGTGTAATGTAAACATCTGTGGTTCCTGTAAGAAATGAGTGGTAGTGAGATATAAAGCTGTAGCAATAGAGTTGAGGCCGAAGATCAGCCCATCTTATTGAATGGTGGAGCAGGCTCGAAGGGCCGTATAGCCTACTCCTGCTCCTAATTCTTATGTTCTTATGTTCTTACTTCCTGGAGTCCAAACGACAATAAATCACCCAACTTCATTTTTGTGGTTTATGAAATCAAATGGATTCCACCCTTTGTTTTTATGCAAAAAATACTGTACTTTCTGCATCTACTAGTTTTTACCTTAAACATATATTTGTAGGTTATTATTTTTACTCCCCTTCACACATTAAGGGAGAATTTTGGGTACATTACATGATAGGAATGGAATGTTTTATTTCTACAATATGGCCCCGATATTAATATGAAGACGTCTTATGAGCGGAGGGGGCGGGTAGTGGAATTGCCTGGGGGAAACACGGACATCAACTGAGCGGGTCAGAATGTACCAATTAATTTTGACTTCTGGGTTTCGCATCTCCAAGCTGCACAGCGGGCATGATGCGCCCCCGCGTGATGCAATTTCAGTTGTATTTAAAGGGACAGTGCACAAAAGGAAATTCGAGGTGTTCAGGGTGGCTGATGGACATAGAGCATGGGCAGCACCCAGATGTAATGATGCCTCACTGGTGCTGTGTGCAATAAGGAGGAGGAGGGCCATACTTTTCCCCAGCAATGGGAGGAAGAAACCTGGTGCTCTCACCAAGAAGGCTAGGTTGGAGGTAGCTGAGGAGGTGAGCAGCAGGAGCGCTGTGCTCAGGTCATGAATGCAATGTAGGAAGTGGTTTAATGACCTAACCAGGTCAGGAAAAGTAAGTACATTTGCTGATCCAACTACATCCTGTGTTTTAAACCACCCCCCTCACTCTGTCTTGCTAAGCATTCTCCATCAAAGCACGCCTCACACTCACTCAACTTTTAGCAGCACCCAGCCTTCATTTTCTATGCACTTCATCACTCCCCATTTATCCATCCATCGTTGACAATCACCCCACTCCTTAAAGCAATATGATGAAACTGTCTCATAGTCACCCACACCGATTGCACTGCATTCATCGGGTGAATACCTCACCTTCACTCACTCACAGGTCTGTTTTTTTACCCCTTGTAGGAGAAGAGAGTGCAAAACGCAAAGCAGATGGACAGGATTGGAGGTGGACCACCACAAATAGTCCAGCTCACTGATGCAGAGGAGGAGGCCCTAGAGGTAAGTGGCACATCTGCATTCCTCTCAGCAAGAGACGGAGAGACAGGGAGCTCGCAGATACCTGGTGACAGAATTACAAATATCTCTGACACACATATGCTGACTTCATTTCATCAATGACTTAACTATGAGAAGACTGAATATGGTGATTGTCAAGATTGTGACTTTACCATGACTAAATCATATCCTCTTTTGTCTTCCAGGGTCTTCACGTGTACAGCAAGTGTCGCAGGACATCCATGAGGACGACTCCTCAGAGGTACTCATTCCTTCTGAGGGTGCAGTGTCACAGGACGTACAGCCATGCACCAGCACAAATACTCGCACTTTGGTGGATCCACTTAGACAGTTAGTTGGGTTTTCACCTGGTGATTCACACCTCGCAAGTGAGCACGAGCAGACACTGGTGGCAGAGACCGCTGTGGAGTGTCCGCGTCAGAGGGTGCAATCCTCTCCAAGCTCTGCTCAGCTGGACACAGATGCTGATCTCCGGGGGCTATCGTTGAGAAGGAGAATGCTAGAGGTGCATCAACAACTTAGCCAGGTACTGATGGACTTGCCACGCACACTCTCCACAGTAGCGGAGAGGATGGAGGAGTCCAACTCGATTGCTAGTGGTTTGGTGGTGCAGGGAATTGTGAGAATGTCTGCCATGGAGAGAGAGGTCGCATCCATGGAGCTTCAAGCAAGGCTCTAAAATGAGTCCATGCAGGACATGACTATGGCCGTGCAGACTTTGGATGCCAACTTGTCTGCCGCCTTAAACAAGATGACAGATACCTTATTCGTGGCCTTACAATGCATCACCGATCTTCACCAATCTGGTTTGCAGCAGAGTGGTAGGAGTGATGTGGCACTGGCCCAGGAGAGGGATGATGGTGAAAGGGGACATGGAAGTGGGAACTCCATTCAAAGCATTGCCACTTCTCACCCGTTGCCTCCCTCAGCCAGTACCCAACATGCTGCCTTATCTCCCAATGGACGAGTCTGGCCCTGCACAGGTGCAGGTGGAGCAGTCTTTGGTGGGGCCGTCAGGGGCTTCAAAACATAGAGGGCATAGATCAAAAGCATCTCGGCAGTTAGGGCAGGGATCTGAGCAGCCTGCCTCTACCTTTGCTGAAGCTACACAGGATGCACCACATAGAAGCAGTAGGAAGCTTAAGTTGAAGAAATTGTAATTCACCAATGTACACACATGGGTGTTTGATAAAATGTTATGTTGTTAAGTTTCCTTTTTTTATAATGCCACGTCTTGCTCATTATTGCATCCCGAGTGCCAACTCGCCCTTTCACTTGTTTCATGATGAACGTCAATACATGACAGGACCCATTGGGCAGATGTGTATTGATTTCACCAGTAACTAATAGTAACTCACTGAAACTGCATTGGTAACTATTAGTAATAATGATAACATTTAGATTCCCCTCATCGCAAAAGGTAATACCATAACTCATAGTATACAATAACTCACTGATAGTGTATATGTAACTGGTAGTAATAGGTGTAAAGTCCCAATATCCTACCTGTAATTAGTAGTAATCTTATAAGCAAGTGATAGTCACCCTGTAACTATAGCAAGCACCCCCCTGCACTGCAGAAAATGCAATCAAGCTGCCCAGTTGATGCCACTTATAACAGGCCCCATCTCTCTTCCTATCTCCTTGGACTCTAGTTTGGACTCAGGTTCTGTCTGAAGGTGATAACTCTGAACTGAGAGCCTCAGTCAGAGCCAACCTGAACTTCAACTTTGCATGTCAAAACCGGCTGGTACAGACCGACCTGAACCAAAACAAAAGATCGCACAAAGGGCAGCGGGCTTGGTGTTTGGGGCACTTCTCAAAGGGCACATCGTATCAAACTCAGCTCAGCACCAACATTTTAAACCACTCTCTGGGCTCAGACTAAATAAAGAAGAATTTTCATAGAATTATAGAAATTAGAGCACAGGAAGATGCCATTCGGCCCTCCGATCCTGTGCCGGTGCTGCCGCTCTCGCTTATAACCCAACTGCCCACCCAGATCTTTTTATATTCCTCCTTTTCAAATACTTATCCCAATCCCCTTTAAATGATGTTCGTGTCTCTTCCTCAATAGCCAGTTATAGTTAAGCATCCCATGGTTTAATAGCCCTCAGTTCAAAAACCTTCCCTGTCCCTTCCCCCTTGATTCCTTCAGTGAGAATCCTCAGTCTCCATCCTCTTGTTTCATATGCACCCTCCTGTGGAAGCAATCTTTAACTATTTACCCTGGTTTCACTCAATCCTTTATTGGCTGCTCCTTTCGATGCCACTCCCACTCACCAAGTTGCTGCTGCTCCTGACTCTGCAGGAAACCATGGAGCCCACACTATTCCCCAGACTCCCTCCCTCCCACTCATTTGAGCACCAATCTCCCAACCCCTATTCTCCAGTCTCCCTCTCTGTCTGACCCCCATTCTGCAGTCTCCCTCTCTCCCCTGAGCCCGCGCCCCCATCCCAAGCCCCATTCCCCAATCTGCCGCTCTCCCCTGTGCCCCCATTCCCCAGTCTCCTCTCTAGCCAAGCCCCATCCCCAACCCCCATTCCCCAGTCTGCCTCTCTCCCATGTGCCCCCATTCCCCTGTCTCCCTCTCTCTACCGGAGACCCATCCCCAATTCCCATTCTCCAGTCTCCATCTCTTCCCCCCCCGAACTCTCATTCACCAGTCTCCCTCTCTCCCCGAGCCCCAACCCCCATTCTCCCTCTCTTCTCCTGAGCTTCCATTCACCAGTCTCCCTCTCCCTCCCCAAGCCCCAGCCCCCATTTTCCAGTTTCCCTCTCTTCCCCCCTGCCCGAGCCCCCATTTCCCAGTCTCCCTCTCTCTTCCAGAGCCCCAGCCCCAACTCCCATTCCCCAGAATCCCCCACTCCCCGACCCCTATATCCAGTCTTCCTTTTTCCACCCGACCTACAATCTGCTTTCACTCTTCCCACTGCCCCAAGGGCCAATTCCCCAACCCCTCCAAACCTCGGTCACTCACTGTTCCCCCACTGAACCCTAATCCCCTGCCTCCCAGTCCCTGTTCACCCTAGTCCTGCACCTCTCCTTGCTCTGTCTCTCTCTCTCTTCCCCACCCCTCACCCACTCCCCCCCCAGACCCCCGGCAACAAGTCGGTCCCGTTTCTAGACACCCTGAAGCAGGGACCAGCTCTCTGCAGCGGAGGGAAGGGTTTGACATTACTGGTCCATAAGACTTCTCTGTGGTGGCAGCCTTTAACATCACGGAGCGCATGGGCTATAACTGTGCCAGGAAATTTAAAGCACAAAGTTCTCCCGGGCCCCAGTCCAGGAATCCCCTAGGCAATCCAGGAGGGTTGAAAAGCCTGGGCAGTAGGCCTCTCTCCATGTAAATCGGGGTCCTATTAACATTTTTTAAAAAATTTGTGGAACCAGAAGGAGCACAGGTGGACGGAGTTGCAGGCCGTTGCTGTAGTTGACTGGCCTGTAGTTGCCGGGTTTATCCCTCTCCCCCTTTTTCAAACAGGGGTGTAACATTTGCAATCCTCCAGTCCTTTAGAATCACCCCACTATCTAAGGGGGATTGGAAAATTGTGGCCAGATTCTCTGTAATATCAACCCTTACTTCCCTCAATAACCTAGGATGCATCCCATCTGGACCGGGTGACTTTTCTACTTTGAGGACTGCCAACCTTTTAAGTACCTCCTCTTTATCTATTTTTATCCTATCCAATATCGCTACTACCTCCTCCTTTACTGCTACATTTGCAGCACCCTATTCTCTAATGAAGACAGATGCAAAGTACTAATTTAGTATCTCAGCCTTGCCCTCTGCCTCCACAAAAATATCTCATTGGCCTCTAATCGGCCCACCCTTCGACAGGCGGTTAAGAAGGCAAATGGTATGTTGGCCTTCGTAGCAAGAGGGTTCGAGTACAGGAACAAGGATGTCTTGCTACAGTTGTACAGGGCCTTGGTGAGACCGCACCTTGAGTACTGTGTGCAGTTTTGGTCGCCTTACCTGAGGAAGGACGTTCTTGCCATGGAAGGAGTGCAGCGAAGATTCACCAGGCTGATACCTGGGATGGCAGGAATGACGTATGAGGAGAGATTGTCTCGATTGCGCTTATACTCACTGGAGTTTAGAAGATTTGAGAGGGGCTCACTGGAGTTTAGAAGATTGAGAGGGGATCTCATCGAAACCTATAAAATTCTGTCAGGCCTGGACAGACTAGATGCAGGAAGGATGTTTCTGATGGCCGGGGAGTCCAGAACCAGGGGTCATAGTCTAAGGATAAGGGGTAAGCCATTTAGGACTGAAATGAGGAGGAATTTGTTCACCCAGAGAGTGGTGAACCTGTGGAATTCTCTGCCACAGAGGGCGGTGGAAGCCAGTTCATTAAATATATTCAAGAAAGTGTTGGATATATTTCTTAAGGCTAAAGGGATCAAGGGATATGGGGAGAAGGCAGGGACAGGGTACTGAACTTGGATGATCAGCCATAATCTCACTGAATGGCGGAGCAGGCTCGAAGGGCCGAATGGCCTACTCCTGCTCCTATCTTCTATGTTTCTATGTTTACTATTTATAATATGTTTATAAAAGACTTTTAGGTTCTCTTTTGTGTTAGCTGCTAATCTATGCTTATACTCTCTCTTTGCCCCTCTTATTCCCTTTTTTAGATCTCCTCTGTACATTCTATATTCAGTTTGGTTCTCTACTGTATTGTGAACCTTACATTTGTCATAATCCTCCTTTTACCGTTTCATTTTAATCTCTATATCTTTTGTCATCCAGGGAGCTCTAGCTTTGGATACCCTTCCTTTCCATCTCTTGAGAATGTGTCTATTCTGTACCCAAACCATCTCCTCTTTGAAGGCCTCCATTGTTAAATTACTATTTTTCCTACCAATTTTTGATTCCAATCCACCTGGGCCAGATCCCTTTTCAACTCACTGAAGTTATCCCTCCTCCAGTTAAGTATTTTATGCTTGATTGTTCCTTCTCCTTTTCCGTAACTATTCTAAACCTGATATCATCACTGTTTCCCAAATGGTCCCCCATTGAAATGCTCCACTTGCCCCACTTCATTCCCAGAACTAGATCCTGCACTGCTTCCTTCCTTGTTGGGTGGAAACACACTGATCAAGAAAGTTCTCTTGTACACATTTTGGGAATTCCTCCCCCTCTTCATCCTTTATACTGTTACTATCCCAGTCTATATTAGGATAATTGAAGTCCCCTGTTATCGCTACTCTGTGTTCTTGTATCTTTCTATAATTTGCCTGCAAATTTGCTCCCCTATCTCCTTTCCACTATTTGGTGGTCTATAGTATATACCCAGTAGCATAATAGCTCCTCTATTGCTCCTTAATTCTAACCAAATAGATTCTGTCTTTGACCCCTCAACTACATCATCCCTTCCCAGTGCTACAATAGTTTATTTGATCAATACTGCAACCAACCCATCCTTTTTTTCTTTCCTGAATACCTTGTAGCCAAGAATATTAAGTTCCCAATCCTCCCCTTCTTTGAGCTAGGTCTCTGTTACTGCCACTATATCATAGTCCCATGTGGCGACTTGTGTCTGCAGCTCACCTACCTTATTTACCATGCTACGTACATTTACACACATACACACCAAACCCATCTTAGACTGCCTCGTATTTACCCCGTCTGATCCCTCCTATTTCTGAACTATTCTTTACTCTAGTGCTATCTGTCTCTCCAAGTCCTCTATGCACCTTGTTTCTCCTCTCTAATGTTTTATCCTGGTGCCCATCCCCCTGCCAAATTAGTTTAAACCCTCCACCACAGCATTGGTTAACCTACCCGCGAGGACATTGGTCCCAACTCTGTTGAGGTGCAGCCCGTCCACCTTGAACAGGTCCCTCCTGCCCCAGAACTGGTCCCAATGCCCCACGAATCTGAAGTCCTCCCTCCTGCACCATTTCTCCAGCCATGCATTAACTTATCTTATCCTACTATTCCTGTACTCACTAGCGCATGGCACTGGGAGTAATCTAGAGATTACTACCTTTGAAGTTCTGCTCTTTAATTTCCTCCCGAGCTCCTTAAACTCTTGACTGCAGGACCCCAACCCTTTTCCTTCCTATGTCATTGGTTCTCACATGGACCATAGGCTGAATTTTGCGGGTTTGGAGACGGGTCCGCTGTCAAAATCAAAATGATTGACAGCGGGTTGGGAACCCGCTGTGAACCCGCCTCCATATAAGTTTCCAGATTGTCGGGTCTGCGATTTCAGAACAGACCCGACACCAAGCAGCGGGGGAGGCATTTAAGATACTTAACTGCTTGTTTACTATTATTTTGCCAGTCTTTTTCTGTTTTACCACATTTTTAACGGGGTTCACGTCGTTCGGAGATCACGTCAGGTAAGTAGGTTAGGTTCTCTATATCTCCCCATTGCTCTGAATAGGTGACAGCTACAAAAGTGGTATGAAAGCTACCATTTCAGAGCTGGTCACTTTCCAATGTCAGAAGCTTGAGCCTTCATGACTTGGAAGAAACTTATGAGCTGTATGCAGTTTGGAAGTGTTTGGAGTAAACTCTCTGTCCACTGTCACCTCCTTGGAGCACGCTCTCTCACCACTGACAGATCGCTTCTGTCATCTCAATTTCAGCTGCCATCTATTCCAGCAACAAAAATCTCACCTTGGTCCTCTGAATCCCTCCACGATCAGCCTCAACACCAACATCACCAGGCACACCAACATCACCAACAACAATCCCAACCTTCTCCGCAATCACCTGATGCAGCACAGGATATAGGGCATCAGCACCTGACAACACTGCTGGCTGGGAGGCCAGTGATGGCATCACCATGGCCAGATTTACTTCACTTGATACTGTACACCCTGGCTGCCACATGATGCGCCAGGTTAACAACACCCCACACCATCACCATAAAGCATTCCTACAATGACCAAGCCATTCCTTTCACACTCATCACCATTGTGGGGGATACCGTTATGTCTCACCATTCACTGCAACTCACTAAGACACTTCTAAAGGTAAGCACAGATCTGTACAATAAGGCAAAGTGTTGAAAATAAAGATTTCAATGTTTGATAACACATTAACAGAAAATTTACATGAACATTGCATAAAACACTCAAGTGCCTACCCTTGTGTGATGTTAGTTGGTATGATTGCACGAGGATGAGGTTGAGTGTGAGGGGTGGCTAGTGACATGGGGAAGTGATAATGTAGATAGAGAGGGATGGGTGGAGGTGCAAGGTAAGTTGGTGTGAGTAAGAATGTGCAGGAGTAGGGTAGGGAAGGCAGAGCTATGGGGATGTGATGAGTGGCACAGCAGGACGAAGTTGAGTGTGGCTTTTGCAGTAACGTTTTAGTGATCTACTGAGATCATTGAAAGGTTTGCGCCACTGCAGCCAGGTATTCCTGACATCCCTGCTTTTGCCCCCCTGTGCAATGTGCAACCAGGCAGCGTGGTGTCCTGGGGAGGTCTGTTCCGCCCTTGGAAGGGAAGAGAACCTCCCTGCATGCTGTGACTCCCTCCATAAGCATATGGAGGGAGTCATCCGAGAGCCTTAGTGCAGCCATGCACCTTTGTGCAGTGCTTGTCAGTGTTTGCAGCACCTCAATGCTGCAGAACACTGACAGCACACTGTTAAAATGAATGCGGCCATGGTCCCTTTAAGGAAACCGGCTGATGATGCGTCATCCTTTTAATTGTCCGGGAACCCTGCAGGACAGGTTTAACAAGCCCTATGAAGGGAAAATCCTTTTTACAGAGCGGCTGCAGCCGGGAACGGGACCGGAACCCGCCAACCACCTCTCCCACCGCGATCCCTCCTCCACTGGCGAAATCGCGGCCCATGACTTCTGGCTGTTTCCCTTCCCCCCTCAAAATGTTCTGCATCTTCTTAGTGGTGTCCTACACCCTGGCACCAGGGAGGCAACGCACCATAGAAATTTACAGCCCGGAAGGAGGCCATTGAGCCCATCGTGTCCACGCTGGTCGACAAAGAACTATCCAGCCTAATCCCACCTGCCAGCTCTTGGTCCGTAGCCTTGTAGGCCACGGCACCTCAAGTGCACATCCAAGTTCTTTTTGAATGTGGTGAGAGTTTCTGCCTCTACCATCCCTTGAGTGAGTTCCAGACCCACACCACCCTCTGGGTGAAAAACCTTTCCCTCAAATCCCCTCTAAACCTCTGACCAATTACTTTAAATCTATTCCCCGTTTGTTGACCCCTCTGCCAAGGGAAACAGTTTGTTCCTATCCACTCTATCTAGGTCTCTCATAATTTTATACACCTCAATTAGGTCTCCCCTCAGCCTCCTCTGTTCCAAAGACAACAACCCCAGCCTATCCAATCTTTCCTCACAGCTAAAATTCTCCAGTCCAGGCAACATCTTTGTAAATCTCCTCTGTACCCTCTCTAGCGCAATCACACCTTTCCTGTAACGTGGTGACCAGAACTGCACGCAGTACTCTAGCTGAGACCTAACTAGTGTTTTATACAGTTCAAGCATAACCTCGCTGCTCTTGTATTCTATGCCTCGGCTAATAAAGCCAAGTATCTCGTATGCCTTCTTAACCACCTTATCTACCTGTCCTGCTACCTTCAGGGATCTGTCGACATGCACTTCAAGGTCCCTCTGCACTTCTCAGCCCTCCCCAAATGCATTACCTCACACTTTTCCAGATTGAATACCATTTGCCACTGTTCTGCCCACCTGACCAGTCCATTGATATCTTCCTGCAGTCTGTAGCTTTCTTCTTATCCACCACGGCCAATTTTTGTATCGTCTGCAGACTTCTTAATCATAACCCCTACATTCAAGTCTAAATCATTCATATATATCACAAAAAGCAAGGGACCTAGTACTGAGCCCTGCAGAACCCCACTAGAAACAGCCTACCAGTCACAAAAACACCCATCGACCATAATCCTTTGCTTCCTACTTCTGAGCCAACTTTGGAGCCAACTTGCCACTTTGCCTTGGATCCCACGGAATTCCTATATGGCACAGGAATTGCAGGCAATGGGTCTCAGCTATCCCATTATTTTACTTAAAAGTCTATCTTCTTATGTTATATATATGTTTTTAGTTACTCCTATTTATTATTTAATTATTTATGTATACCAGATTTTTATTTGATGCAATTTGGATCCTTTTAATGTTGATATCCTCTACTTAGATCATTTTAATTTTAGCCCTAATCTAATTAATTACTCTGATTATTTATATATTTACTGTTGCCTCTTGGTTTAAAGTAATTAGCACCTACTTCCCCCTCTGCACTGAATTCCCACTCTCGCCAAATTCCCGTCGCCACTCTGTTTAGCAGATTCACCTAGCTCCGTATGCAGTCTTTTTGGATGGATGAGCCAAGATGGCTCGAATGGTCTTCCTCCTCTGTATCTATCTTGTGAGTAGGTGGCATGGGGAAGAAAATTAAAAGATTTTGTGCCCTCAGTTTTTAATATGGGTAAAAATTGTTGATTTACTTAGTTACAGCATGAATTCCCTTATTCTAAGTGACTATTAAGAGGAAGTATCACTATCAATATCCTTTTTTTTCAAATCCAAGCTGTTCAAAATGTAAAATGTGAGGACATATACCTGCATATATCTACAGCACACCCCGTATTTTACAGGAAAATAGTCTGTACACAGAAATGAAAAAGAAAACTGCAGAAGGATGGGAGAAGTGAGGGTTGTGTGCCTGGCCTTCCACTTACTATTCCATTAATAGGTGATAGTAATTATAAAACTGAGATGGGTACATGAAACAGAGCAGACAGGACATAACAAACCATCTTCAGACTAGTAATTTTCAATGCATGGAGCTGATTGTGGAACTGTCACTTCTGGATTAATAAGGGACACGAGTCTCAAGCTACATTACTAACAGTGACTACACTCCAAAAATGTACTTCATTGGCTGCAAAGCACTTTGGGATGTCCTGAGGGCGTGAAAGACACTATATAAATGCAAGATTTCCTTCCTTCCCTCCCTCCCTCCTTCTTTCCTTCATTTCATTAAATTGTTTCCGTACTTTAGTTCAGCATTTTCAGACTTCGATGGGCCAAATGGCCTTTTCTTGCTCCATGCTTTCTTGCATTTTCTTTATTGTTAAATGTGTCAAAATTCAATTGCAATATAAATAGCTTTAAAGTCATGTTTATTGCAGTGTTGCACACACACACTGGTTCATTCAGTGAGTAATCCAGGAACATGGTGGAGTGATAGCAAATTCCCACAGAAACCTGCTTCATTACAAATAGGCTCATTTCAGGCACTAATCCAAGATCTAAAGTTCTTTGTAGGAGACCTCAAACATTCTGTATCCAACCATGTAGGCATGCAGCAGAAATATAAATGGAGCGATTCCAAATCCTCACTCTGACTTGCTGTATTACAGCATAGCCCTTAAGAAGACTCGGATCTCACACCAGTACTCTGTTTGGACTCCACGGCTGTAGTTGTTGCACCATTGTGAGGTTTACACAACAGAATCTGCTTTAGCTCATGTCTAAATATAAATTAAGGTTTACTGTTTGCAGCCATGTGAAGAAGAAATTGATCATATAGTGAGCCTGCAGCAGCCCTTATAATGCTGTATTTGTCAATTTTGTAATTTAGATTGCAACCAATTTTTTTGATCAATCTGATTTATAAACAAAGATCTCAATAAGGAAGTTACTAAATAAAAATGTTAGCTTGAAGAAAAAAGGAAGGATGAAATAATTACAGAAACGTGCACAATTATTTACTTTTTTAAACTTTATGTTAAATACCTGCCATAAGAACTAAAAAATCAGAACATCCGAACTGTGAAAAGAAAGTGTTTGAGTCCACTGCACTCTTTTCCAGCATTAACAAATCATATCCTCCCCTGGAAGGATGAGCTTTGATGGTAACAGTGGGTCATCCGGGGAGAGGAAGGGGGAAAAGCTGGCTCGGAAAAGTGGCACAACTCAAGCCCAATTCCTGGTGGGTCAATGAAGAAGCTTTGTGATGGCATCCAGTGTCAGCAAGATGATCAAGTTTAAGATGGGTTCATTGCAGGGTAAAACTTGTCCTATATTGTACCAGCAATGGGGCAAGGTATACTCTATACACTAGATGTAGCAAAACTGTAAACATATTTAATAAGGACAGGTTTATGATTTCACTACGCCTACCAGACAGAAGAAATCCTCCCCCAATATCCTTCTTAGGCAGTCCCGCGGAACCGAGGATGACTTGCTTCCACATTAAAAATGAGTTCGCAGGTGACTGATGAGTCCAATGCGGGACCTACAGTCTCTGTCACAGGTGGGGCAGACGGTGGTTGAAGGGGCGGGTGGGTGGGGTGCTTGGGTTGACGTGTGCTCCTTGCGCTGCCTGCGCTTGGCTTCCACTTGCTCCCGGCAAAGAGACTCAAGGTGTTCGGCACCTTCCCGGATTCTTCTCCTCCACTTTGTGCGGTCTTGGGCCAGAGATTCCCAGGTGTCGATGGGGATGTTACACTTTTTCAAGGAGGCTTTGAGGGTGTCCTTGAAGCGTTTCCTCTGCCCACTGGGGATCTCTTGCCATGCCGGAGCTCCGAGTAGAGCGCTTGTTTTGGGAGTCTCGTATCGGGCATGCGGATAATGTGACCTGCCCATCAGAGCTGATTGAGCGTGGTCAAAGCTTCGATGCTGGGGATGTTGGCCTGAGCAAGAACACTGACGTTGGTGCGCCTATCCTGCCAATGGATTGGCAGGATCTTGCGGAGGCAGCGTTGGTGGTACCTCTCCATTGCTTTGAGGTACCTGCTGTACATGGTCCATGTCTCTGAGGCATACAGCAGGGCGGGTATCACTGCTGCTCTGTAGACCATGAGCTTAGTGCCGGGTTTGAGGTCCTGGTCTTCAAACACTCTCTTCCTCAGGCGACCGAAGGCTGCACTGACACACTGAAGGCGGTGTTGGACTTCGTCGTCGACGTCTGCCCCTGTTGGCGGTAGGCTCCCGAGGTATGGAAAGTGGTCCACGTTGTCCAAGGCCTTGTCGTGGATTTTGATAATCGGGGGGGCAGTACTGTGTGGCGGGGGCAAGTTGGTAGAGGACGTTTGTCTTACGGATGTTTAGTATAAGGCCCATGCTCTCGTACGCTTCGGTGAAGGTGTTGACGATGGTTTGGAGTTCGACCTTCGAGTGAGCGCAGACGCAAGCGTCGTCTGCATACTGTAATTCGATGACAGAGGATGGGACGACCTTGGATCTGGACTGGAGGTGACAGAGGTTGAACAGTTTCCCGTTTGTTCTGTAAATTAGCTCCACTCCAGTGGGGAGCTTATTGAGGGTGAGATGGAGCATTGCAACAAGGAGGATCAAGAGTGTTGGTGCGATGACACAGCCTTGTTTGACCCTGGTTCGTACGTGAATTGGGTCTGTGGTGGAACTGTTGGTCAGGATCACGGCTTGCATGTCGTCGTGAAGCAAGCGGAGGATGGTGACAAACTTTTGAGGGCAGCCGAATTTGAGGAGGACACTCCATAATCCCTCACGGTTGAGTGTCGAAGGCCTTTGTGAGATCAAAAAACGCCCCAATATACCTTAACCCCCAACCTCAGATATCCACCTCCTAATTACACTTTCATTTCCATTTACCACTGTAAGTTAAGTGGCAAATCATGCAATTTTGTGCTGTGAACTTATACTGGATTTCAACCTGGATCTCAGAAGTGAAATGGCAATATGCTGACCTACCTACCACCATTTCTCTTCTATTAAAGATAGCCTGAACTTCTGTAAGATAATGGGCAAAACTTTAATCTTTGGCAGGGGTGTAAAACTGCCAAGATTGGATTGGCTGCCCATTATACATCCTGCTTGATTTTCCTTACCATTGAAGTCAGGCAGGGTGTATAACGGGTGACAAATCTGATCTCACTAATTTTACGCCCCTGTGTAAGTTGAAAGTTCCTGCAAATGTGTGATAGTTCACCATGCCATTTATTATACAATCCTACTGAATATTTAAAACTGTTTCGCTAACAATGTAACTAATCATATTGTGTATCATGCTCCAAATTATTATTATCCTATTCAATTTTAGGCAAAGAAAGGGCAAGAAGTACAAAAAGGACCTGAAGTGGAAATAGCTAAACTGGACAAGCTGCTGAGTCTGGTTAGAGACCCCGACATCAAGCGGAACTGATTACCCCCTGTTGTGAGGATATCTAATCAACATGTCATAATGTATCAGCATTCATGCATAGGTCATACGCGCGATCACATGCGTCTGCCAGTAGTGCTCAGAAATGAGGCACCGTGTAACTTTTATCACATATTTAAAAACACAATGCAGCATCCTCACAGTACACGATGATTTCACTTTCATATATCCAGAAAAACCTATTAAACCAAATTTATTTTTCTTCTGTTTAATAATTTTCCTTCTAATAATCTATAAAAACATAAAGATTTGTTAAAATGGTAATTTCTTTATTTTGGTGCATCTTGCAAATAAAGTATTGTATGTTATTTGAATGGCTGTGGAGAAATGTATACTTTAGGTAAAATATTCTATTGACAAAGGGCTCATTTTTTCCATTTGTATGGTGATTCTGCTGTTGAATGAATTAAAACATCAATATATTAATTCCAGTTTATTAGAGAAGCTAAGGGAGTGAAATTGGGTATAAAAACAGAAAATGCTGGAAATACTCAGCAGGTCAGCAAGCTGACATGTTAACCCTACCTTCCTCGCTCCGCAGATGCTGCCTAACTTGCCAAGTGTTTAGAGCATCTTCTGTTTTTGCCTCAGCAATTCTAACTGTATTACAGGGAGGTGACCCTGCTGATTTGAGCTACAGCAAACCCTACCTCCTACAAAAGCAACAGTCATGGTAAAGACTGGACTTTTATTTTAATAACTATGTAATATTGAGATTTTTTTTAAACAGAAAGCAGTTTACAACCATATATATTTTTAGGGATGTAGGGTAAATCTTTTTCCTCATTAATGGAGGCTGTCAGGGCTAGGAAATTGAAGAATGAACATTTTCCCACTTTAGGCACCAAGGGCAGGATTTTCCACTCGGGCTACACCGGCTCCGTGGTGTAACTTGGGCACAATTTCGTGGAAAACACTTCGGGAGCCTCTCTGCTGGGTCACCGCTTCCAGTATTATTTGCTTGATATAACATCAGACATATAATACGTTCAAATATGAGGTGGGCGTTTTATAATTGTACACAAATGATGGGAATATATCATACAACGCATTTCTAGTTTGTAATTCAAAGGGAACACATTGTTACATTACCTGGATTACACTATATTGTATAAATTGATATTGGGCAGTGTGAGTCAACTCCAGAATGGAATCCCCTGATGGGAGTGACTGTTGCCAATAAACCCAAGAAGGTTATCGATGCCAAAAACGAATTTCTAACAATCCCCAATGCCATCCCCGACTGCCACAGATCCCAGTCCTGACAATTCTTCTACACCCATAACCTCCTGAGTGTTCAAGAACTCCAATCCCCCGCACACCCACCACCCCCCTCCTCTGTGACAGCTTTTTGCCCTCCAATCCTGGTACATGCAGCCTGCCACTTGCTGCATGCCCTAGGCACTGAGCGCATACAGGAAACTTTGTGCTATCTGGCACCGACGGGACCAAGCTGTTGCCGTCCCATCAAAACTGCCAGACAAACCAGCGCTAATGTTGAAACATATGGAGATTTTGAGCTCCGTATCTGGCAACAAACCCAACAGCTTCTAAACAGTCAGCCGTACCTTGCAAGCGTCTCTGTAGCGTCTCTAGCTTAGCAACAGCTTCAGCGAGACCTTGCAGAGCTTGACTGTTGAGAAAAAAGCAACGAAAAGAAAAAAAACCTAACGAAACGGCTCCTGATTTTTGCCGGTGGCTCGAGCTTGCTGGACATTTAGCCTCCGGATAACACAAAGTTTCCTGTATATAAAGGAATGTGTGTAAGAGCAACATAGACATTGGAGACATTCAGGAAAGGAGCCACAAACATTGACAAATTTACACTTAAAGTGAGATACAGTATGAAACAATGATAAAATGAGAGATACAGACACAAGAGAAAATTGTGTCAGTTACAGAGAGATACAATTAGTAACATCACAGGAGATCAGCTGTTTTATAATATATTGAGGGTAAAGTTGATCTTGGGCACCGTGTAAAATGGGCAATAGCGAATCGGCAGCCTATTTTACACGCCACCCAGTTTTCTTTTCCATCTATTCCCTATTTTCTTTTCCATTGAAGTAAATGGAAAAGAAAACCAGGTAGCCTGTAAAACAGGTTACCGATTCACTATTGCCCGTTTTGTGCCCTTTTTTCATCCCCTTTTGTTTTACATGGTATAATGCTCCTATCATTATTAAACAGTGAATCCTCCAACTCAATATGAGCAATGCCATGGGAGATCTACTAATATTTTAAACTTTTTAAGAGCCTTTCTCCTCGTAAAAATACGCTCTACATCTACTTATCACCACTCACGTACCAAAATGAGGCTGTAAACTTACTGCGTGGAGAATTGTGGTTGTGCACTTTGCTCCTATAACTCAGATTAACATTAGCACATTCTGCCTGCATCAAATAGTACATTAATGTTCATTAATGCAGTCGGCACCGCAAGCATGAACACGACCTGTTGAATAACCTGTAAATCTTCCTTTTCCCTGGACTTTATAAGCCTATATACTAAATTCTGCTACAAACTAAACTTCTCTCTTCACCAGCTCCAAAATTGCATCCCCACTTTTAACAAATATTTTTTTTTTCTTCAAAATTGGCCCATTGCAGAGGTTAAACACTAATAATTACAAGGGATATAACCTGGAACTCTACTTGCTTAAGACGATTTCCTTATTCTTCTGCATCGTTTTGTTATGGCAGTGAACACGAGACGGTTTGTTTATCAGTTATCGCATACATACACTCAAGTTACTCCAACCAAGTTGGTATCGTCCACCAAACAGACCCGAGCATCGCAATCTTCAGCGTCCTTGTGTCCTTGACACCGCTACATCATCTCAAGTGCAGCAGCAGTTAATCCAGACAAATCACCAAACGGGTCATCTGCGTCTTTACTGCCAGATACTATTTCCGCTTTTGAGCGACCGATGTTGTCGCATTTCAAATCAAACATCGAAATCCCTCAACTGACTTGTTTTACTACAAAAAATAAGGCAACCCCCACACGTCCCTTAGTTTATAAAAAAGTGTTTAAAAAAAACCCGAGAAAATAAGTTTTCAAAACAATGTCATCGATATATATATTTATTTATGTAATTAGAAATACTAAAAAAATTGGTGAAAAAGTCCAAGTAAATGCAAAACAGTGCAACATTAAAGTTAGCAGGTGCTGATGAAATGTCACCGAAGATGTCAAGACTTTTTTAAATTTCAGTTCCATTACACAAAGCTGAAGGAGGGAGCCGCGCCTGACGGTGGGGAACAGGCCAAGATGTCACTTGTCGCCCTGATTCTGGAAGCACTGTATTTATTAGTCTGTGTTTACCGCCCGATACACAGCCTCCGCCTAACTCCGCACTGTGCTACACTGAAAAGCGGCTAATAGCGCCTAAGGCATTTTTAATTATACGGCGCTTGAGACTGATCTCTTAGTGCTAGCTTATTGCGACGCTATATTTTTCTAATTAAAAAAAAGTAAAACAGATTTTATGCCCGTCTCTAAAGAGCCTCCGCCGATGGCACTGACCGGACGGCACAGGCACTGCCGTCTCCAAACCCTGGCGTTGTATTCTTCCAACAATCCAGTTCCAAGAGCCAATATCCCAGCTTGTCGGAGATTTCCAAGTTTTTTTTTAATGAGTTTTGTTTTAAGTGACCCATTATTTGGTTAAAGGAGTGAATTCTCTCGTCTATTCCTTGGTGCATTTTTCTCTCTCACGCTTAATGCTTCCAGTTTGGGGAATCTTCCAACCTCATTTTTTCCGATGAAATTCTAGCTTTGTGCTTTTTTTTTCCTTTCCAGAGTTCAAACTTATACCTTGCTATTTCTTTTCGCACAGCTTTAACAGACGCTCGTATGTCGACGTCAGGGTTTCAGTAAGTATTTCTCTTCACTTTTTGTTTGCCTCGAGTCTGCGATCGGGGTCTTCTCCTCCGCCGTCGAAGGCTGCTTGCAAGCCTTGTACAGGATAACGAGGAGAACCAGCATCAGCAGCGCCAAGATGCAGTTGAACACGATGGCGATGATCGCCCCGGTCGACAAAGGAGCGCTCATCGCAGACCCGGTGAGGAAATCCGGAACCGTGGAAGAAAATGGGGAGAGAGAGAGAGGTGATCAGCCCGGAGGGCGCGGACTTTGCTTTTCCCTGCTGTGGGTCAGACGCCTATCGGACAGTGAACGACCCATCCAACGTTCAAGTTGCAATCGAGCGCCACAGAAAGCTCTCCCGGGCTAAGAGATCGGGGAATTCTTCACTGCGTATCCTGACAATCCAGATCTGTTTGAAGAAATGGCACTCGCCACAGGGCGCAGCAGCCGATAACTGTCAACAGATTCAATGCCACTGTTTTGGGCGATTATTTCCTGTAACGCGATCCCTGGGGAAATATTTATTTGAAAAACCAGAGTCGGTGTCTAGGTATTCATTTGATCACCACTTGCACCGAATTTCCGCAGAGAGGTAGTGGTCTTCCAGGGACCCCGGCGTGGAAGTCCCAAAGGTGCGATCGTTACTTCTTATTCAGACCAGTGCAAGTCCACCGTTAGCCTTTATAAGCGGGTCTGCAGTTCTGACTTTCTGGAGTTTGCAATCGCATTAGGGTTTTCCGGCTGTCATCCTCCCCAGTGATGGTTAAGACTGGAGTGGCGGTGTCCCAGGCATTGGCCAATTGTTGCTCTGGGTGTCCGGCTGTATTTTGGAAGCCCCCAATCCACTTACCTCATGCTGCTTTGCTGGCGGTCCCGCTGGGCACTGGGGTAATGATGAGAACCTGTCAGTGTTGGGAAAACAGCCCCGCCTCCCTGGCTCCCATTGGCCTGCGAAGGGCGACTCTCTGTTTTGGAATGTTGCGTTTGTTTTGGAGTGGTGAGAGTGCAATGCTCAGCGAACATTGGTTGGGGGCGCTGTCAATCACAGAATCAACACTTGCTCTGGTTCGGACATGGGTTAAATTTGATGGAGGAAGGTGTGAAGATCTCATGTATTTATACACTCTTCAAATACAGTTTGCAGACGTCTAGTATCAAAGCTGGAGTCATACCTAGCACAAAGGAAGATGGTTGTGGTTGTTGGAGGTCAAACATCTCAGCCCCAGGACATTGCTGTAGGAATTCCTCAGGGCAGTGTCCTGGGCCCAACCATCTTCAGCTGCTTCATCAATGACCTTCCCTCCATCATAAGGTCAGAAGTGGGGATATTCGCTGATGATTGCACAGAACTCCTCAGATAATGAAGCTGTCAATGCCTGCATGCAGCAAGACCTGGACAACATCCAGGCTTGGGCTGATAAATGGCAAGTAACATTCACACCACACAATGACTATCTCCAACAAGAGAGCCTCTAACCACTGCTTCTTGACATTCAATGGCATTACCATGGGCAATAGATTCTGTCTTTGCCAACGACGCCCACATCCCAGGAATGAATAATAAAAAAGGCAACTTTACTTACAAAATGCCGAAGGCTATGCTCTTGTATAAGGACAGAAGCTGTATACTATGAATTATTCTGCTGCTAAGGTGGCTGTATGTTCCCTTAAGGCCACAAAGTACAATTGTTGTTAAATAAATAAACTTCAATTCAATCAGACTTTAATTCCTGAGGGAATTTTGGAGAGTGGAAAATGCTTGTAAATTCCTGGGCTCCAGGTCAGAAAGGAATGGCTTTAAAAAAAAATACTTTTGACACTTTGAAATGTGACATTTGTATCGCGACTTCTGAAGTATGACAGGTGGCCCAGAATTTCCTGGAAATGATTACACTGCTGTTGAACCTTTTGAAAATATTACACTGACCGGTGGCCTCCAGAGGTTTTTTTTTGGTCTGCTTATTAGCATTCCCACTGGTGCAGGCATTGGTGTAAACCCTATGTAAAATGAACTTTGATAAGCTGGTGAATTACCTGGAAACTTATGCGCAGCCTTTAGAAACACTGTTCAGCCTGCAACTCCACCTTTAAACCTGTATCCCACTTTGAGGAGAAGGCCACGGAGCTAGTGGACACTCACTCAGCTCTTGCTATCAGAGATGGCAAAGTCGGCAGCATCTTACTGGTGTCAGGTTAGTGACTGAGCATCTACACTGTCACCCTGGAATCCCTGTAAAGTACCGCACAGACAGAACCTTCCACCCCTTTTCTCTGTCTATTAATTCCAAAGGGTTAATGCTCACCAATTCCTACCTTTTACCCTCCTTTCTCGCAGATATACCGCAATAACAGGAGGAAGATGAGAAGGAGCTGGGGAGATACTACTTCCTTGATGCATAAGATGATGACAATAATGAGGAAGGCTATGAGAACCGGAACAACTTCCCTGTGTAGCGGCTTCATCCTGCTCCATCTTTCTCTACACCAACCTCCACCAACTCACCACCAGTGGAACTTGTTTCCTTACTCTCAGGCACCAGCTCAGATTCTGTCACCCAGGATGAATTAGATAGTGTTAGTGAGGATGTGACACTGGATGATTCACAGAGGCCAAGGGAACTGGAGGAATCAAGAGTGACTGAGGATGTGCACAACTTCCAAGGAAGGCTGAGGAGAAAACTTCCAATGGCTTCAGAGTTGTGAGACCAAGAATTAAAAAGAGGATGTTTAAGAAACATCGTACCTATATGCAAGCTCTGAGGTCACTCACTGAAGATGGGCGACAACTGACAGGTATGACTCTCAAGCCTGCAGCTATCCTTTGTGGCAACATCATGGAAGCTTTAGCTTTGTTGCAGGCACCAATGGAGCAATGGAATCAGCATCAGATCCCCAGCTATGAATCAGCCAGGAAGCACAGGCTGCAGCTCTGGAGACAATAGGGGACAGATTGGAGTGCAGCATTATTGCAGTTTCTAGACCATCATGACCACTGTGTCTCAGGGCTATCAGGATCTCATAGTTGCCATTAAGAAAGAAAGACTTGCATTTATATAGCACCTTTCACAACTTCAGGATGTTCCAAAGCGCTTTACACCCTTACAACTTGTTAAAAGTGCTATCTGGAGGACGGTAACATTTTCAGGTTGTTCCTTTCCTTTAGGGAGAGATAGTCTGGACCTTTAGACCCAATTAACCGTCTTTAGGATTCGGCTACCTCAAACTTCAGTTGAAAGTGAACGTCTGAGGAATACGCCTGATCCGGGGTAGCCCTAAACGGGCTAGGACTAGTAATAATCCTTTCAACTCCTGGCGTGGTCTCATGAAAGCCCTGTGCAATTGTAGTAAGACTGCCATAGTCTTGTACTCTTAACCTCCTTGCAATAAAGGCCAACATACCATTTGCTTTCCTAATTGCTTGCTGTACCTGCATGCTAACTTTCTGTGTTTCCTGTACGAGGACAAACAACAACAATAACAACTTGTATTTATATAGCACCTTTAACATAGTAAAACGTCCCAAGGCGCTTCACAGGAGTAATTATAAGACAAAAAATTTGACACCAAGCCACATAAGGAGAAATTAGGGCAGGTGACCAAAAGTTTGGTCAAAGCGTTAGATTTTAAGGAGCGTCTTAAGGAGGAAAGAGAGGCAGGGAGGTTTAGGCAGGGAATTCCAGAGCTTAGGGCCTAGGCAACAGAAGGCACGGCCACCAATGGTTGAGCGATTGTAATCAGGGATGCTCAAGAGGGCAGAATTAGAGGAGCGCAGATATCTCGGCGGGGGGGGGGGCGGTGGTTTGTCGGGCTAAAGGAGATTACAGAGATAGGGAGGGGCGAGGCCATGAGGGGATTTGAAAACAAGGATGCGAATTTTGAAATCGAGGCGTTGCTTAACCGGGAGCCAATGTAGGTCAGAGAGCACAGAGGTGATGGGTGAACGGGACTTGGTGTGAGTTAGGACACGGGCAGCTGAGTTTTGGATCACCTCAAGTTTACTTAGGGTAAAATGTAGGAGGCCAGCCAGCAGTGCATTGGAATAGTCAAGTCTAGAGGTAACAATGGCATGGATGAGGGTTTCAGCAGCAGATGAGCTGAGGCAAGGGCGGAGACAGACGATGTTACAGAGGTGAAAATAGGCTGTCTTAGCTATGCCGCGGATATGTGATCAGAAGCTCATTTCAGGGTCAAATATGACACCAAGGTTACGAACAGTGTGGTTCAGCCTCAGACAGATGTTAGGGAGAGGGATGGAGTCAGTGGCTAGGCAACGGGGTTTGTGGCGGGGACCGAAAACAATGGCTTCGGTCTTCCCAATATTTAATTGGAGAACATTTCTGCTCATCCAGAACTGGATGTCAGACAGGCAGTCTGACAAATTAGGGACCGTGGAGTGGTCGAGAGAAGTGGTAGTGAGGTAGAGCTGGGTGTCGTCAGCGTACACGTGGAAACTGATGCTGTGTTTTCGAATGATGTCGCCAAGTGGCAACATGTAGATGAGAAATAGAAAGGGGTCAAGGATAGATCCTTGGGGGACACCAGAGACAACGATGCGGGAGCGGGAAGAGAAGCCATTGCAGGTGATTCTCTGGCTACAATTAGATAGCTAAGAATGGAACCAGGCGAGTGCAGTCCCACCCAGCTGGACGATGGTGGAGAGGCATTGGAGAAGGATGGAGTGGTCAACCGTGTCAAAGGCTGCAAACAAGTCAAGAAGGATGAGGGGGAATAGGTTAGATTTGTCACAGTCACAGAGGATGCCATTTGTGACTTTGTTGAGAGCCGTTTCGGTACTGTGGCAAGGGCGGAAACCTGACTGGAGGGATTCAAACAATGAACTGCGGGAAAGATGGACATGGATTTGGGAGGTGACAACAGGTTCAAGGGCTTTGGAGAGGAAAAGGAGATTGGAGATGGGGTGATAGTTAGCATGGACGGAGAGGTCAAGGGTTAATTTTTTGAGGAGAGCGGTGATGAGGCAGATTTGAGAGAGAGGGGGACAGTACCTGAGGAGAGAGAACCGTTAACAATGTCAGCTAACATGGGAGCCAGAAAAGGAAGTTGGGTGGTCAGCAGTTTGGTGGGAATAGGGTTGAGGGAGCAGGAAGTGGGTCTCATGGACAAGATGAGCATGGATTGGTCATGAGGGGAGATCGGAGAGAAACTGGAGAAAGATGTGAGTTCAGGGCTAAGGCAGGGGAGAACCTTAGAGGAAGTTTGGCCCAGTGGGATAGGGGAAGGAAGGGAAGTGGCAGAGGCAGTTGAACGGATGGTCTCAATCTCAGAGACAAAGAAGTCCATGAGTTCCTCACACTACTTGTCGGAGGTGAGGGTGGAGGACACAGGGGAGAGGGGTTTAAAAAGATGGTTAGCAGTGGAGAATAGAAGCCGGGGTTTATCTTTGCATTACAGAATGATTCTGGAATAGCAAGCAATTTCTGCAGGCGAGAGCAGGACCCGATAATGCTTTATGTGAACCAGCCAGATATGGCGGTGAATGGCTAAACCAGTCGTCCGCCATATCCATTTAAGTCTGCGTCCCTTGGACTTAAGGGAGCAAAGATGAGGGCCGTACCAGGGGGAATGGCCAGGGTGTGAGAGCGTAATTGTTTTAATAGGGACTAAGGCATCAAAGGTGGTGGTGAGGGTGTGGTTGAGCAGATCGGTAGTTGCAGAAATGTCATGGTGAATGGAGGGCTAAAGGCTGGACAGTTGGGATTTCATAAGTGCAGTTGGGAGAGTTTTTTCCAGGGGCAGACACAGAAGGAAGTAGGGTTGGGAGGGGTGGAAGGGGGATGTGGGTGGAGAGCGATACAAGGAAGTGGTCAGAAATGGCTTTATCTGCGATTGACACGATGGGAGTAGCGAGGCCACGAGAGATGGCAAGGTCGAGGGGGTGGCCGTGAATAGGGGTTGGAGAGTTTACATGGAGGGAAAGATTAAGGGAGGATAGGAGGCTAGTGAACTTAGAGGAGAGAGAGCATGATGAATTGAGATGGAGATTGAAATCACCGAGGATGAGAAGTCGATCGCAAAATACTGCGAATGCTGGAAATCCGAAATAACAACAGAAAATGCTGGAAAACTCAGCAGGCCAGGCAACATCCCTCGAGCGAGAAATAGAGTCAATGTTTTGGGTAGAAATCCTTCTACAGAACTGAAAGAAAAGGCAGGAAATGAAACAAAAGGCAGTTTGGGGGCTGGGAAATGGAGGGGATGAAAGAAGAGACATTAAGAGATATTCAAGGTGAGATGAGATAGTAATAGGACAGGTAAAGAAACAGACAATGGCTCTAGATGAAGTGTGAAATGCGCTGGCAGAGTGAAAGACAGCTGCCATGTGGGAGAGAGAGAAAAAAGGAAAAGGCACAAACCAAAAGTGTGGATAAAAAATATAAAAATATAATAGGGGCCGAGATTATGATCTGAAGTTGTTGAATTCGATATTGAGTCCGGAAGAATGTAAAGTGCCTAATCGGAAGATGAGGTGCTGTTCCTCGAGTTTACGGTGAGCTTCCATGGAACAATGCAAGAGGCCGCAGATGGTGAGGTCTGAGTGGGAATGGAGCGGTGAATTGAAATGACAGGCTACCGGAAGCTCGGGGTCACCCTTACGGACTGAACGGAGGTGTTCTGCAAAGCGGTCACCCAATCTGCATTTGATCTCCCCAATGTAGAGGAGACCACATCATGAGCAGCGAATACAGTATACTAGATTGCAAGAAGTACAAGTAAATCGCTGTTTCACCTGGAAGGGGTATTTGGGGCCCTGGACAGTGGGAAGGGGGGAGGTATATAGGCAGGTGTTGCATCTCCTGCGCTTGTACGGGAAGGTGCCGGGCGAAGGGGAAGGGGTGCTGGGGGTGATAGAGGAGTGGACTAGGGTGTCTCGGAGGGAGCGGTCCCTACGGAATGCTAAAAGGGGAGGGGAGGGGAAGATGCGTTTGGTGGTGGAAATGGCGGAGGATGATCCGTTGAATGTGGAGGCTGGTGGGGTGAAAGGTGAGGACAAGGGGAACCCTATCGTGGTTCCGGGAGGGAGGGGCAGGAGTGAGGGCAGAAGTGCGGGAGATAGAACGGACACGGTCGAGGGCCGTGTCAATCACGGTAGAGGGGAATCCTCAGTTGAGGAAAATGGAAGACATGTCGGAAGCACTGGTGTGGAAAGTGGCATCATCGGAGCAGATGTGGCGGAGATGGAGAAACTGGGTGAATGGAATAGAGTCCTTACAGGAGGCGGGGTGGGAGGAAGTGTCGTCCAGGTAGCTGTGGGAGTCAGTGGGCTTGTAGTGAATGTTGGTCAATAACCTATCCCCAGAGATGGAGACGGAGAAGTCGAGGAAGGGAAGGGAAGAGTCGGAGATGGACCATGTGAAGGTGAGGGAAGGGTGGAAATTGGAGGCAAAGTGAATGAAATTGTCTAGTTCAGGGCAAGAGCAGGAAACAGCACCGATATTGTCATCAATGTAGCGGAAAAAGAGGTGAGGGAAGGGACCCAAGTAAGACTGGAACAAAGAGTGTTCCACATATCCCATGAAAAGGCAGGCATAGCTAGGACCCATGCGGGTACCCATAGCAACACCTTTAATTTGGAGGAAATGAGTGGAGTCAAAGAAGAAGTTGTTCAATGTGAGAACAAGTTCAGCCAGGTGGAGGAGGGTGATGATGGATGGGGACTGGTTGGACCTCTGTTCAAGGAAGAAGCGGAGTGCCCTCAGGCCATCCTGGTGGGGGATGGAGGTGTAAAGGGATTGTACATCGTGAGGATGAGAAGTCGTTCGGTGCAGAGGCTGAGGGAGAAAAGCAGTGAAGATATCTTGGTAATAAAATTTTTATGGTACTTGGGTGGGCGGTAAAGAACGAGAATTTTAAATGAGAGGTGAGAGGGGTAGAATAAGATGAGATGCTCAAAGGAGGAGAAAGTGCCGATGGAATAGGGGGACAAACCAAGTGATTTGGTGATGAGACCACAGCTGTCTGAGCGGGGCAAGTGGTGGAAGATATAGCCAGGCGGAGATGCTTCATTTAAGCGTAAGGTGTCATCACCCCTCAACCAAATTTCCGTCAGGGCCATGATGTCAATGCAATCATCCATGATAGCAGTGGTGACCATGAAACTATGGAATTGTCATAAAAACCCATCTGGTTCACTAATGTCCTTTAGGGAAGTAAATCTGCCGTCCTTACCTGGTCTGGCCTATATGTGACTCCAGACCCACAGCAATGTGGTTGATTCTTAACTGCCTTCTGAAATGGCCTAGCAAGCCACTCAGTTGTAACAAACCACTACGAAAAATAATAATAAAAATGAAACCAGACGGACCACCCGGCATCGACCTGGGCACCGTCTACAGACACGTCAACGGCACACCCAGCCCAGTCAACCCTGCAAAGTCCTCCTCACCAACATCTGGGGACTTGTGCCAAAATTGGGAGAGCTGCCCCACAGACTAGTCAAGCAACAGCCTGACATAGTCATACTCACAGAACCATAGCTTTCAGCCAATGTCCCGAACTCCTCCATCACCATCCCTGGGTATGTCCTGTCCCACCGGCAGGACAGACCCACCAGGGGTGGCGGCAAAGTGGTATAGAGTCGGGAAGGAGGGGCCCTGGGAGTCCTCAACATTGATTCCGGACCCCACGAAGTCTCATGGCTTCGGGTCAAGCATGGGCAAGGAGCCTCCTGCTAATTACCACCTACTGCCCTCCCTCAGCTGATCAATCAGTACTCCTCCATGTTGAACATCACTTGGAAGAAGCACTGAGAGTAGCAAGGGCACAGCATGTACTCTGGGTGGGGGACTTCAATGTGGCTCGGTAGCACCACTACCGACCGAGCTGGCCGAGTCCTGAAGGACATAGCTGCCTGTTTGGGCCTGCGACAGGTGGTGAGAGAAACAAACCAAGGGAAAAACCTACTTGACCTCGTCCTCACCAATCTACCTGTCGCAGATGCATCTGTCCATGACAGTATTGGTAGCAGTGACCACCACACAGTCATTGTGGAGACTAAGTCCCGTCTTCACACTGAGGACACCCTCCATCGTGTTGTGTGGCACTACCACCATGCTAAATGGGATAGATTCAGAACAGATCTAGCAGCTTAAAACTGGGCATCCATGAGGCGCGTTGGGCCATCAGCAGCAGCAGCAGAATTATATTCCACTGCAATCTAAAACCTCATGGCCCAGCATATCCCTCACTCTACCATTACCATCAAGCCAGGGGACTAACCCTGGTTCAATAAGGAGTGTAGAAGAGCATGCCAGGAGCAGCACCAGGCATACCTAAAAATGAGGTGCCAACCTGGGGAAGCTACAACACAGGACTACATGCATGCTAAAAGACGGAAGCAGCATGCTATAGACAGGGCTAAGCAATCTCACAACCAACGGATCAGATCAAAGCTCTGCAGTCCTGCCACATCCAGTCGTGACTGGTGGTGGACAATTAAACAACTAACGGGAGGAGGAAGCTCCATGAATATCGTTATCCTCAATGATGGTGGAGCCCAGCACGTGAGTGCAAAAGACAAGGCTGAATTGTTTGCAGCCATCTTCAGCCAGAAGGGCCGAGTGGATGATTTATATCGGCCTCCTCTTGAGGTCCCCACCATCACAGAAGCCAGTCTTCAGCCAATTTGATTCACTCTGTATGATACCAAGAAACGGCTGAGCGCATTGGATACAGCAAAGGCTATGGGCCCTGACAACATCCCGGCTATCGTGCTGAAGGCTTGGCTCTAGAACTAGCCGCACCTCTAGCCAAGCTCTTCCAGTACAGCTACAACACTGGCATCTATCCTAAAATGTGGAAAACTGCCAAGGTATGTCCTGTCCACAAAAAGCAGGACAAATCCAATCCGGCCAATTACTGCCCTGTAGGGTTTGAAAATCCACAACCACGTTTTATTGGAGCCCTCTAAGGGCAAGGTGACCAAAATTGGATTGCCCTATACAGTTTAAAACCAACATTTTCGGCCAATGCAGTGGTCCCGAAAAGCAGGCTGGGATATCTGAATACAGGGGACTGTGGCTCAGAAGCGAGCCATAGATGTCGGCCAATCGAAACAAGATGCATTCTCAAAGGCCAATCAGGGGACTGAGTCGGGCCTGAAGCAAGGAAATCCCCGGCCAATGGGGACGACCCGGCCCAGGTTTGAATATGTGACTCACCCCTAATCGAGCTATGAGTACAGGCCATCATCACCTTAATCAACTTGGACTAGGGACAATAGTTTTGGGATCACTACAGTTAAGAGGTGGCCCAAAATAATCAAGTCCCAGGACTGACACAAAGGGACAGCAGACTTGGAGGAGCCGCTGTGCACTCAAAACAATACCCCTGCCCTCACACTTGTAAACACCAATTTAATTGGGCGCGAAGAGGCCGAAATGGAATTGGGTATAAAATACAGAACCAAGAGATTATTAAGAGACCAGAAGAAAGAGCAGGAGAGCGAGTTAAGAAGCTGAGGGAGAGACGAGCTGGGGCGAACTACCATCTAAAGAACTCCAACCACGCTGATGAGAAGATCCACCATCAGACCCCAGGCTCAATCGGCATACTGAAAGTTTACTCCGCTACCAGACGGCACAACATCACCGCAAGAAACCGCACCGTATACCGACTCCCATCCCGGGGACATCAACAAGAAGACACCAACGACCGAAGTGGCTGTGGAAGACGGCATTCGCTCCCGCTATTTCGGGAGCCTTTTCCATCAAGCACAAACCAACCAACAACAGCAACAACCCAACAGCCGCACTCAAAGTAGGCTGTGAGTATAATCCAAGGGCCTGCAACTGTCAGTCTAGTCTAGGTAGGAAAGTGGGTTGGTGGGATTGGACTTGGTAAAGTTAAAACAGTGTAAAACATTTTCGTTATGTCCGTTCTCTCCCATATTTTATTTATAGTTATAGAGTGTGTGTGTTTATTACGTTTGTGGTAGAACCAAATAAAATTGGTTGTCACCTGTTTTTTCCAAGGACTACTTGTCTCCGAGTGTCTATTTAAAGTGCATCGTTCTCCATCCAAATTCTGGAGTTAGAACCAGATAGGGGCATTAGGGCGCTTCGAACCCACCAAACAAGGGAACAGCAGGCTAGGGAAAAAGAGAGAGGACTATAGGAGCCCTTGGGCTCAGGAGGAGCCCTTGGGTTCAGGAGTACCCCGCAGATTAGGTATAAACTGTGCGGGTCATCACCGTATTCTAGTCCTCCTCTATACGCTGTTGTTCTCTATCTCCTTAGAGGGTGTTTAGTGACACCCGACCTGCAGGCTAACATAAGCTGCAAGGGTATAAAGGAGACAGAGGCCCAATACATTAACAGGCACTAAAGACCCCTGTAATTGGGCAGAGCAAAACCCCCTACACAATGGCGGCCATGGCAGGACTCCAGTGGGTGAATGAATGCACGACCTCGGAAACAGTGGTTTTTGGTAAATCTAAGATGGAGAAGAGAATCTCCGCCTATGCTATTTCCAAGGTAAACTTCACAAAGGAATGGGTACAGAACCTAAGCAGGGCGCCACGTCCAGTGGACGCGGCGGCCCAGTGGACGGCAGGATCAAAGCATAATAAGAAGATAGAAAAGGCAATTTGGCTCATATGTCTGACAAGGCAGGTCCGGGCATCGGACTGCGAGATAGCCAGGCTTAGCGAGGAGCTGCGAGAGGCGCTGCTCACCTCAGAAGCTAGGGAGGCTACAGGGCAGAGGATCATGTTAGAGCTGTTTGAGGAAAGGGAAATAAGGGCCAAAGAGGAGGAAGCCTCCCGCAGCCAGCAACAGTGTAATGAAATCTGTTTGTCTTGATCCTGTATTCGTTTTGCACTCATGTATATTACCCTCCCCCACTGTGTATAGTTTCACTTCCTCTTTCCCGACTAACCTGGGAGGTTCCAGGTCTTGGCTCTTGGCTCCGCCCCTGACTTCTCTTACATAAAGATCCCAGGATCTGTATGACTCATTCCTGTGAACCAGTCGGCGTGTTGAGATGTTAGCTCTGATCTTAGTGATTAAAAGCCAACTTGTTTAAGTCTATAACTTCTAGTTTTGTGGTTATTGAAGGCCCATCAATTTTAATCACTAAGGAATACTAGGATGGATCGGCTCCTAAAAACAGAGCGCCTGGACTTGGATCCACATTCTGCTGAAGCATCAAATCAATTTGGACACTGGCTCAAATGCTTCGAACTCTTCGCGGGGGCCTCATCCGCTAGCGAGGTAGATAAACTGAGTCTACTGACTACTCGCGTAAGTCATTGGATTTATTCGTTCATCCGGGATGCCACCTCTTACATGGAGGCCATCACTATCCTGATGGCCCAATACCAGAGGCCGGTAAACGAAGTGTATGCCAGACATCTGCTGGCTACACGCAGGCAGCGACCAGAGGAATCAATGGACGATTTCTTACAGGGCCTAAAGGACCTGGTCCGGGACTGTAACTGCAAGGCCGTGACGGCCAACGTGTACTCTGACGAATTGGTCCGCGATTCCTTCATCACGGGCCTCAAATCGAATTATATCCGGCAGAGACTGCTGGAGAAGGAGGTCCTGGACTTAAAAAAGGCAGTGGCCACTGCGCGATCGCTGGACGTGGCCCAGAAAAACCCTGACTCTTATTCTTCCGGCCATGCGGCCCTCACCGCCTCGTGCGCGCTGAGGGGGCCGCCATCTTGGAATCAGCCATCTTCCGCATCCAGGTCTCAGACCAGCTCTATGCCGCCGGAGTCCCCACACAGAAGTTCACCCAGGAGTCCTACTACAGCAGCAATGTCTCGAGGCCCGAAATGCTATTTCTGCGGCCAGGCCAAGCACCCCAGACAACGATGCCCAGCGAAGGACGCTACATGCTTCAAATGTAAGAAAAAGGGGCATTTTAGCAAAGTCTGCAGGGGGAATCCAATTTCCAACTCCGTCACCGCCTCGTGCGTGCCGTGCGGGCCGCCATCTTGGGATCCGCCATCTTTTCCCGACTCAACGGCCGCCCAGGGCCCAACAGTGGCTTCGATCATGGTGGATCAATCCAGGCCACACCCGTTGACAAAATCCATGATGGACATACAGGTAAACGGGAATTTAACGAAATGTTTAATTGACTGTGGGAGTACCGAGAGTTTTATCCACCCTAGCCTGGTACAGCGACACTCATTAACGGTAACCCCTACACGGAGCAGAATTACTATGGCTGCTAAGCCCCACACTTCGGACATTTTGGGCTACTGTGTGGTAACACTGACTGTAAAAGGCACGGACTACAAAGATTTTAAACTCCTCGTGATGCCAGAACTCTGTGTTAATGTAATCTTGGGCCTGGACTTCCAGTGCCACCACGAAAGTGTCACGCTAGCATATGGCGGGTCCCAGCCGCCACTCACAGTCTGTGGCCTATCAACCTTAAAAATCAGCCCGCCCTCTTTATTCGCTAATCTCGCTCCGAACTGTAGGCCCATAGCGACCAAAAGTAGACGGTACAGTCTGGAAGACAGACACTTTATCAAGACGGAAGTGGACAGACTCCTGCGGGAAGGCATTATTGAATGCAGTACCAGCCCGTGGCGTGCCCAAGTAGTCATAGTTAAAAATAGCGAAAAGAAACGGATGGTAATTGACTACAGCCAGACTGTTAATATTTATACCCAGCTGGACGCCTACCCTTTACCCCGCCTATCAGAAATGGTCAACCAGATTGCGCAATACCGAGTCTTCTCGACTATCGACCTCAAATCTGCGTATCACCAGCTCCCCATTAGAACGGAGGACCGCCCATACACTGCCTTCGAGGCGAACGGGCGCCTCTACCATTTTCTCACAGTGCCCTTCGGGGTAACAAATGGAGTCTCGGTCTTCCAACGTGAGATGGACCGCATGGTTGACGAGAATAAACTACAAGCTACCTACCCCTATCTGGACAATGTCACTATCTGCAGGCACAACCAGCAAGACCACGACTTAAATCTTGCGAGATTTTTAAAAACTGCCCTAAAGCTGAATCTAACCTCCAACGAAGACAAATGTGTCTTCAACACAACCCGTCTCTGTATCCTCGGCTGTGTGGTGGAAGATGGGGTAATTGGACCGGACCCTGACCGATTACGCCCCCTAAAGGAACTGCCCCTGCCACACAATCCCAAAGCTTTAAAAAGGTGCCTGGGATTTTTTTTGTATTATGCCCAATGGGTGCCCAATTACTCTGATAAGGCCTGACCCCTCATTAAATCGACGTCCTTCCCACTATCAGCTGAAGTTCGGGAGGCTTTCACCAGTATTAAACAGGACATTGAAAGGGCTGCAGTGTGTGCAGTGGACGAATGCATTCCCTTTCAAGTCGAAAGCGATGCATCAGACTTTGCCTTAGCTGTGACCCTCAATCAAGCTGGGAGACCTGTGGCCTTCTTCTCCCGAACCCTTCAGGGACCTGAAATCAGGCACTCTTCTGTCGAGAAGGAGGTACAGGCTATAGTGGAGGCAGTGCGGCACTGGAGACACTACCTAGCCGGCAAACGTTTCACCCTGCTCACCGACCAGCGGTCGGTGGCTTTCATGTTTAATAACAAACAAAGGGGTAAAATCAAGAATGACAAAATACTCAGGTGGAGGATCGAACTATCCACGTTCGACTATGATATTATGTACAGGCCGGGAGCCCTTAATGAACCCCCAGACGCCCTATCGCGGGGAATGTGTGCCAGCATTCATACGGACAAATTACAGGGTCTCCACAACGACCTCTGTCACCCAGGGGTCACCCGACTATACCATTTTATAAAGTCCCGCAATCTGCCCCACTCCATCGAGGAGGTCAGGGCAATGACCAGATACTGCCGCATCTGTGCGGAATGCAAGCCTCGTTTCTGCAGGCCTGACCGTGCACACCTTATCAAAGCCACACGGCCATTCGAGCAGCTAAGTGTGGACTTCAAGGGACCCCTTCCCTCTGCTGACCGTAACGTATACTTCCTCAATATCATTGATGAATATTCCCGCTTCCCCTTTGCCATTCCCTGCCCAGACATGACCAGTGCCACGGTCATCAAGTGTCTCTGTAATCTATTCTGCGATAGGGGGACGTCATTCATGAGTGACGAGCTGCTCCAGTTCTTGCTCTCGAAGGGGATAGCCACTAGCAGAACCACTAGTTACAACCCCTGGGGTAATGGGCAAGTGGAAAGGGAGAATGCTACTGTTTGGAAGGCTGTCACGTTAGCCTTAAAGTCAAAAGGCCTTCCGACCTCCCGCTGGCAGGAAGTCCTCTCAGACGTGCTCCACTCCATAAGGTCTCTGTTATGTACTGCCACTAACGCTACCCCTCACGAAAAGATGTTCGTTTTCCCCCGGAAATCCACCTCGGGCATATCTCTACCCGCGTGGCTGACGTCTCCGGGGACAGTACTATTGCGGAAGCACGTGAGAGGCCATAAAACGGACCCCCTTGTGGAAAAGGTACAGCTCCTCCATGCAAACCCTCAGTACGCCTATATCGAATACTCTGACGGGCGAGAGGACACTGTTTCCATAAAAGACCTCGCTCCCTCGGGGAGCGGAGAGAACGATGGGAGACTACCCGATGAAGACCTACACTACAAAGAGACAGGACGCCCAGAGGTATCAATACCCAACTTTAACCAGGAGGACACTGCAGATAACCTGGAAGACACTGCAGAGGCCCGGACAGCGGAGAAACCAGAATCCACTCCCCTAGAGGCACCCCAACCGGCTTTGCGCCGATCACTGAGAACTGCAAAACCTCCTGACAGACTCACTTATACCAACTTTTAAGAAACATCACCCCGATGGACTAAATCTATAGAAGGGGTGAATGTAATGAAATCTGTTTGTCTTGATCCTGTATTCGTTTTGCACTCATGTATATTACCCTCCCCCACTGTGTATAGTTTCACTTCCTCTTTCCTGACTAACCTGGGAGGTTCCAGGTCTTGGCTCTTGGCTCCGCCCCTGACTTCTCTTACATAAAGATCCCAGGATCCGTATGACTCATTCCTGTGAACCAGTCGGCGTGTTGAGATGTTAGCTCTGATCTTAGTGATTAAAAGCCAACTTGTTTAAGTCTATAACTTCTAGTTTTGTTGTTATTGAAGGCCCATCAAACAGTACCTGCAGGGGCAGGTGACCGAGGCTAAGGCTGGGGAGCACAAGGTTAAGAAGTTGAACGTTACTTATGCGCAGAAAATCGAAGAGCTGGAAGGCCAGCTGAAAGACTTGCAGGCGGCATATAGAGTTAACTGCAAGGAGGGTTTTGAGAAAACAGATCACGGGCCTTGCAGAGAACGGGTTCAGTCGCTGCTCCAATCTCTTGCCCAGGCGAAGGGTACGATCTGTTTGTTAGAGCCAAAGAGGGCTGACAACAGATCGGAGCATTGGGGAATAGTAGAGGACCCAGCTGCGAAGGACAGCCAACCGCTTCCCGAAGCACCGGTAGGTCCGGTTGAGCCACGGGAGGATACAAGGGTGCAGACCAGGGAGCCCACAGGACGGGGGACCGGACAGGGAGGTCCGGCCCAGCCCAAGGGGTATGGGTCACCCACAGAAGGAGTTGGGTCGGTAGGATCGGAATCCGAGGCAGAGGAAGAGGAGGTAGAGGAAATAGAGACCCCAGCTACGGAGTCTGCGGCGGAACCTATGTGTCCAGTGGTCCAGAAAAAGTACAGGCCTCCACATGGGGCACAGGCCCGTGGGCCACTGGACAGTGAGTTTGTAGTCCCGCACGCAGCTCCAGCTCTGAAGGCCATGATTGCACATATCCCCACGCTCACCAGAGGGGGGGGAGATCCATCTGTACATTTCTCTAACATCGCACAGGCGGTGGAAATGAACAATTGTGACGACCAAGAAGCAGTAAAGATGCTGCTATTCTCAATAGAGGGGATGGTGTACCAGGCCCTCCCAACAGCCTGTAGAACGGGGCAGGTTACCCCAGAGTGGTTACAACGGGCCATCTTAGAAGCCCTGGGGTGTAACGATGGGAACCCCCTTGACAGGCTCAACAAGACCAGCCAGTTACCTGGGGAAGCCCCGCAGGTATACGTGGACAGGCTGTGGATGGTGTACCGTGCAGCCTGTGGCAATATCCTGGATAGAAGGGCTCTTACAGCGGACCAGCGTGAAGCGTGGTTCCGGATGATTATCGCAAACAGTCTGCCCTGTATTAAGACCCGGGCAGATCTCTGGTTCAACCCCAGAGACCCTAACCTCACCGAAGAGGCGGTGGCGGAAAGGATGTCGGTTACCCAGCGTAACGGGGAAACACCAGATGAAAAGCTGGATAAACCCACAAAGGGGCGAGTGCACGAAGTGCACTCAAACCCTAATCCAAAAAGGGAATGGTATCAGGAGGGCAAGCACCCGTCCGTTAAGAGGGGAGTGTGTTACGGGTGTGGGAAGCCCGGCCACTACCGAAGTAGTTGTAGGAGCAATCCACCCCAGGCGCAGGAAGGAAGGAACCCTCCCGCGACTGCCCAGTCCGGAGGAAAGAAAGGACAGGCAAACGAAGTTTTTGAAAACGCAGTGGTAGCACTCCGACAGCTGATGGCAGGGACGGGACGCATAGATGTAGCCGTAGGAAAGGAAATCCCCACGGCTCCACAACCACAGGAACAATGACTAGAGCCCATGCAGCCTGCTTACTTGTGCCCACTAGATTATGACTCATGGGGTAGACCATGGGTGAAGATGGAGGTAGAGGGAGCACGGGGTACCTACCTGTTGGACACAGGTGCCCCCAGCACCATCGTCCATGCGGAGGATCCGGAGGCTTCACCTCTATCCAGCGGGGTGCCCCATGAACTAGTGGGATTCACGGGGAATGAGAAGACAGGGTACTTCTCACTCCCACTTACGCTTCAGCTAGGCGCACTTACTGCGAAGTGGAAGTGTGTCCTGATGAAGTGGGAGCAGGCTGACAAGGGGATACTGGGGGCTGACTTTGTAATCGCCCACCAGATCCTGGTGGACTTGCGGAACCATTGTCTGTGGGGAACCGTAGACCCGGGGACCAAGAAAGGAGTTATGATGATTGACAGGGCGCAGGATAAGGGGACTCTCTGTACAGTGAAGCCAAAGGGGGGCTATGACCTGGAGCTTCTGGCCAGTGGCACCCCAGCCGAGTACAGGGCCTATGTGCGAGCCAATCTCGCAGCATTTGCCACCCACAAGCACGACTGTGGGAGAGTCACAGGGGTGGACGTCAGAATAGATGGGGATCCCATGTCTAGGCCCCAAAGACAATACAACTTCCCGAGAGAGGCGGAAGCCGATTTAGAGGTGGCGCTGGGTTCGCTAGTCGAGCAGGGTGTTCTGAGGCCCATAGCCACCCACGTAAACTCTCCTCTTTGGCCGGTCAGGAAACCGGACAACTCGTGGAGAGCCATGGTGGACTATCGGGTGCTCAATAAGAACATCTCGGCTTGCGCTCCCATGGTGGCGGCGGTTGCAGACCTGATCCGAGAGATCCCTGCTTCCGCCACCACATTTACGGTGCTAGACATTTCAAACGGCTTCTGGTCGATCCCTGTGAGGAGAGACCAATACAAGTTTGCTTTCACGTTCAAGGAGCAACAGTATACTTGGACCTGCCTCCCACAGGGATTCCACAATAGCCCTAGCATCTTCCACCAGTGCATGGCCAATTGTCTAAAGGATTTCAGCCAGCCAGGACAGTTGGTGCAGTATGTGGACGACCTGCTGCTCTTCACAGAGAGCAGGGAACAACACGGTCCACTGCTGGCTGAGCTGTTGGCTGTGCTGAAAGACGGCGGGTTTAAAATAAACCCCAAGAAGGCCCAGATAGGGTTGAGGGAAGTCAGGTTCCTGGGTTTAACCTTAAGGGCAGGAGAAAGGGGCATTGATGAGGCCCGAAGGCGGACAGTGCAGGAACTCCCGATACCGACCAACGTGTCCGGAGTTCGATCCTTTCTGGGGATCACGGGCTATTGCAGGGACTTCATCGAGGATTATGCAGCCACAGCAGCCCCCCTACTCAGACTCCTCCACAAGGGGGTTGAGTGGCAATGGGACGACGGCTGTCAGGTTGCATTCCTTCGATTGAAGCAAGATTTGCAAAAAGCACCTGCACTGGGGGCAATTGATGGGGGTGAGGATTTCTTTTTGGAGGTGGCAGCCAGCGGGGACAGCCTGAGTGCTGTGCTTTTACAGGAAAGGTACGGACGGCTGAGACCGGTGGTGTACTCCTCTAGGGTCCTCACGGATGTGGAGAAGGGGTACTCGAACTGTGAGAGACATCTGTTGGCTACTCACTGGGCAGTGAAGAGGTCACAGGTCTTCACAGGAGTATCCCCTATCACACTCCTCACCCATCATACCCCGACCCAGATGCTGCTTGATGGGAGGATAAAAGATGGGACGGTCAGCAGTGCAAGGATCACTCGCTGGACCCTCCTCCTCTCCCAGATGGCGATCAGGGTCAGAGGCCTCTGTGAGCCAAAGCTCGCAGCCAACCTTACTTATGCAGGGGAACCACACAGATGCTCAGTAGAGGGGGTGTGGGACATCGACTTCGGATTTCGGGCAGGGATACATCCCACAGGCCGCGAGATCTACGTCGATGGGTCAAGTTCAGTGTCCGCGGGTACAAGACTCACGGGCTGCGGAGTTTGGGACCCCAAGGCAGGCATAGCCTTGGCACTTAAACTCCCCAGCACCCTGAGCGCCCAGCAGGCTGAACTCTCGGCGGTGATGTACGTGGTCACTCACCCCGAGAAATTCCCCACCCCGTACACGATTTGCTTGGACAGTATGTTCACATGCAATTCGTGTACGGAGTATCTGGCGATTTGGTCCCGCAGGGGGTACACCTCCGCGGATGGGAGACCCCTGGTCACCAAGCCCCTGCTAGTGAGGATAGTGGCAGCCCTAGAGAGTAGTAGGGACGTCTACATCCATAAAGTAAAAGCCCACTCTAAGACCGAGCCACGGGCAGAGGGTAACCAGCGAGCCGACTTGCTGGCCAGAGAGGGAGCACAGACCGGTCGCTTCTGGGACCCGTACGAGAAAGGCAGTGTAGTAGCTGTCAGAGGCCAGCCGAGGACACCAGGGAGCGCAGGGGTAGGATTGGCCCCGGACCTGAGAATGGTCCAGGCGCAGGATCCCGTCCTCAAGGCGGCCATAACAACCATCCTCGGTGGAGGAAAAGCAGAGGGCCCGTATGATACTGTGGACGTAGCTGTGAAGGAAGGGATGCTGTTTAAGGGGGACAAGTGGGTGGTCCCAGTGCAACACCAGCGGGAGTTCCTACAACTGGCCCATGAGGGCCCAGGTGCAGGACATCCCGGGCCAGAGTCCACCTGGCAGAAGGTGGAACAGGCAGCGTGGTGGCCAGATCTCCGGACCGACGTCCGCGACTTCTGTGCAGCCAGCCTGGTGTGTGCAGCAAACAACCCAGACCCCCAGAAAAGAAAGGCATCCATGGGGCACATAAGGCGGGTAGAGGGACCATGGCAGTCGATCCAGGTCGACTACATAGGACCCCTACTGACCGCCCAGGGAGGATACAAGTACTGCCTGGTGTTGGTAGACGTATTCTCCAAGTGGGTGGAGGCCTTCCCTTGCCGAACAGCCACCGCAATAGGGACGGCCAGGATCCTGGTCAGGGAGGTGTTTTCAAGGTGGGGACTGCCACAGTTTGTGGAGTCCGACCAGGGGAGGCACTTCACTGGCCAGGTGATGCAGGCCACCCTAAAGGTACTAGGAATTAGGGCAAAATGGCATGTTGCCCACAACCCCCAGTCCTCAGGTCCAGTGGAATGCCTGAACCGCACCATTAAAGAAAGACTCCGCAAGAAGACTGGGGACTCACCGAACAAATGGGTAGAGGTCTTGCCTCTGGTCCTCATGGGAATTCGGGCCAGTCAGTCGAAGAGCACAGGGCACTCGCCCCATGAGCTGATGACTGGACGGCCCATGAGGACCCCGGTACACGTGTTGGTGCCCGGCCTCACCGAAGGTCAGCTTCGGGAAACAGACCGGGACCGCTTTGCTGGGAATCTGCTGGAACGACTGCAGCAGATTCACTGGCAAGCGGCCACCAATATGGGGAAACAGCACCGCAGCAACAAACTGCTGCTGGAACCCTGCAAGCAGCAGGACTGGGAAGTCGGCGACCAGGTCATGGTCCGCAGCTTCGCCAGAGTGGGGGTGTTTGAACCACTGTACATGGGTCCTTATAGTATCGTTGATAAGGCCAGCCCAATGGTTTATGCGGTCCAATTACCCCGCCGGGTGAAGTGGTACCACATTAACCAATGTAAGCGGTTTGACCCCACTAGGGCAGGAAGCAAGAAGGTCCCCAAACCCAGAGAACCCCCAGAAGTGACAGGGGACGCCCCAGTGGAGGTGGCAGCTTTGACAGAGGTCGATGTCGGCCCGAAGGCTGTGCCGCCCGGGATGGTCCTCTGCCACTGCGGAGACATCACACCACTTGACAGACAGGCAGGAAGGATAGGACAGGAAGTTCAAAGTCAAGGTCACAGGGAGGCTGGAGCTCAGTGTGAAACCGACGCGCAGCCGAGGGAAGCCCTACGGCACGCAGCAGAGAAGGGAATTGTGTTAAGCATAGTAACCGGAAAAGCAAAGGAAGGGGAGGATCAGTGGGAGGACGAAGGGATACTGCCCATGATGTGGGACTTTGTACCGCCGGTGAGGCGTAGTTCCCGGACGGTCTGACCCAGGGTGACTTGGTCCCCCGTGTATCCTTCCCCGAATACAAGGGTTCAAAAGCAGAGGAAGCGCCGGAAGGGTAAACTCTGTACTGTGAGGGGTAAGTCCCCGTCACAATCCCCAGAACGAGCACCAGACACAGGGGGACAGTTGAAGGAGGTCCTCCTGCAAGCCCTACGAAAGGGGGTATCTCGATCCCCTGGGCAAGGTCGACAGGATGACCAGGAAAGGGAAGGCAGTTACAGAGACTGACCTGGCCACCCGGAGACGGGTGGCGTTGTACATAGCACTGTTTTTTGTTTTTTTTTGAAAGATAGTTGGGGTGATTTCACAGTGAGGTGAGGGTGTTTTGGTTAAGCAAGGAAAACAAAACTTGGTGCTACTCTAGTCGAGCCTGAAGAAGTCTCAGGCAAGACTGTGTTTTTCAATTTGTGTTCCAGAAGATGCTCCGGACCATTGTGATGATACTCACCTACCTGGGGACCTGCGCCGGACGCCGAGGGGACAGCGAGGAGTCCCTGGTGTACGGGTGTTCCGGGGGCAGGGTGCCAACCGTAACCACGGGAGAAGGGATCATGGAGGCAGAAGGCCAGGCCACCTACCTCCACGAGGGAAGATGGCCTGGGTGGTTGGGCTCGAATTCCACCCAGTATTCGAGCCACAGGAGCTTTACTTATGGAGAGGCCTCCATCCCCTGTCCGAACATCGAGGTGGCCACTTCCCGGGTTAGGGTGACAGAGGGGAAAAGGGTGTGTTTGACGTGTAAGGGGGACGTACCTTTAGGATGCTGGTGGTGGCTCAGGAAATTGAGCACGGACATCGAGGACAGGAGCTCAGACTGGGAACGTCTGAGCAACGATACCTACCGGACCATCACGGGGTCACCGGGGGAAGTCACAGTGTGTTGGGAAAAATGGTGGGCCTACGACGAAGGGATGTACGTATGCCTATGGGGATCAGCCCAAGTATGCCCAGCGGGGCTGTCCATCGCCTTTGTCAGGTGGTGGCAGGACACAGGGTACGGGTTGGAGTGGGATAGAAGCGGGGAAGCTTGCGTCACCCCTCGCATCCGAGTGCCCATCAATGCCACCGAGCTCCTGGCTCAAGTGAGGAAACCCCTACCCACGCCCAAACACACTGATGCCCACGGATGTCCGACCACCACTAGGGGACCTGGGAATGGGTTGGTATTAGTACCGACGGGTAAGTTAGTGTACCAGGGATTGCACTATGCAGTTGCATCTGTGGTCCTTAACCTAACAGAAGTTTGCCTACCTGCGTTCTGCCCCCGGAAAACCGAGTTGCTGTATCAGGCTCTGCTGAGGGAGATGTTCCGAAGCTTCTATGAGCTGGACTTCGGGGACATCAGTGTGGCAGACCTGTACACAAAAGAAGACACGACCGAGAGGGGCAGACAGCGCAGGGGGGTTTTGAACGATGTTTTCACTGGGTTTAATACCGGGGCCTCAGTTATGAACAGCCTGGATGATGTGCAGCTGGCCCTACAGATTAATGGGCTAAAGTCTCAGCTGCGCAGCATCCTAGGGAAGGAGAATGATGTTTTGGGCTCCATGCTTCATGAGGGGGTGGCTATGACAGTGCACCTGAAGGAGATTGTCGCCCAGCTAGAGGCTCATACTCGGACAATAAACACCTTGATTAAGGAGGACCGGCTGGCCTCCGATCAGGCGGCACAGAATGAGGTGTATGTGCTCTATGCGGCCTGGTTGCTGGGAGAGGGCCGCAGTAACTTGGAAGACCTTAGGCAAGGTCGGGTCCCCTCCTGGATCAGCAACAAGCACCTGGAGGCACTGCACCCCTATAGCCACACACTCAGCCCATGCCAGCTCCAAGTGGCGTCGGAGGCCTATCCTGTCCCGGTTGACTGTGGGAAATCCAACCACACTATTATGGGTGTGGTTGTGCGAATGCCAGTGATGGGGTCATCCGCCAAACCAGCACCCCTGTATCGTGTGGAGAATGTCGGGGTCATTTGTGGGGGGGTACACGTCTGTTTCACAACGGTCCCACCCTATGTCATTGTGTGGGAGCACACAGTGACGGGTACTGACCTGTCTGGTTGCCGTAGCCGGGGAGCACAGGTGATACTGTGTCCCCAGCACTTGAACGCCTTCAGGAGGTCACAATGCGGGTTTAGCACTGCTGGGGCAGAACCTATAAATTGCACGATGGAGGTAATGGCACCTGGCCATGTACCTCCACAGATAGCATATGTGGGTGGTGGGACATATTGTGTCGCCACGACTGCCCGCCGGTATAGGCACGGATCGAGTGAGTGGTGTGATATACCGGACAGCAGCTTTTGCTTTAAACCTAGGGCAGAAGTTCAAATGGCCCAGGAAAGGATCATTCCAATCCCGGAACCCTCCACAATTCACCTCACGGTACAGTACAATGTAAGTGACTTGCAGAACTATGTTGCCCGGTTAACAGAAAAACAAAGACATAGCTCTTGGGATCGCAGACATAGAGTCACCCGCGTGGTGGGAATGGGGAACGAGGGTAGGTATCCCTGTCGGGCTTCGCATGGCCTCCCACACGCTGGTAATTGTACAACTGGTCATTGTAGTGTATCTCATTATAAACACCTGCAAAGCCAGAAGAGCCCTCAAAGCACACCGGTATCTGAAACTATTCAACAAGCAGCAACAGAAGGACAGCCCAGTATAACCATGAGGAGAATGCCCTTTTGTTTCCAGGTATTCTTTCCTTGTCGGAAACAAAGGACCATTCTGATGCACTGTATCGCAGCACTACTCGCACCCGGAAGCTGGCTAATACCATGCACTACGTAAGCTGTCAAAACTTATATACGGCAAAGTTGTACGAACTTACACCATCACGGATGGATAGGGTGAAAGCTGTACAACTTTGCAGGAAAGGACGCAAGGAACACACGTGGCATCGGGTATTTGTTATGCTCTATGTAATGGAAAAATGTAGTACCTTGTTTTGATGTATACCTGAAAGGGGATATGATTATTGTACCTTTTTCTTTAAGGAAAATGATATTGTTTTGTACACACTAACTTTGTAAGGGTTATTAGTTAGAGTAAACAACGGGGATGACTGACACTTGGTAGGCCTTTCGATTTTCTTACATGTCAATTGACACATCCCAGCTATATCCGGTTGTGTCAAGATGGGGGACTGTAGGGTTTGAAAATCCACAACCACGTTTTATTGGAGCCCTCTAAGGGCAAGGTGACCAAAATTGGATTGCCCTATACAGTTTAAACCAACATTTTCGGCCAATGCAGTGGTCCCGAAAAGCAGGCTGGGATATCTGAATACAGGGGACAGTGGCTCAGAAGCGAGCCATAGATGTCGGCCAATCGAAACAAGGTGCATTCTCAAAGGCCGATCAGGGGACTGAATCGGGCCTGAAGCAAGGAAATCCCCGGCCAATGGGGACGACCCGGCCCAGGTTTGAATATGTGACTCACCCCTAATCGAGCTATGAGTACAGGCCATCATCACCTTAATCAACTTGGACTAGGGACAATAGTTTTGGGATCACTACAGTTAAGAGGTGGCCCAAAATAATCAAGTCCCAGGACTGACACAATGGGACAGCAGACTTGGAGGAGCCGCTGTGCACTCAAAACAATACCCCTGCTCTCACACTTGTAAACACCAATTTAATTGGGCGCGAAGAGGCCGAAATGGAATTGGGTATAAAATACAGAACCAAGAGATTATTAAGAGACCAGAAGAAAGAGCAGGAGAGCGAGTTAAGAAGCTGAGGGAGAGACGAGCTGGGGCGAACTACCATCTAAAGAACTCCAACCACGCTGATGAGAAGATCCACCATCAGGCCCCAGACTCAATCGGCATACTGAAAGTTTACTCCGCTACCAGACGGCGGAACATCACCGCAAGAAACCGCACCGTATACCGACTCCTGTCCCGGGGACATCAACAAGAAGACACCAACGACCGAAGTGGCTGTGGAAGACGGCATTCACTCCCGCTATTTCGGGAGCCTTTTCCATCAAGCACAATCCAACCAACAACAGCAACAACCCAACAACCGCACTCAAAGTAGGCTGTGAGTATAATCCAAGGGCCTGCAACTGTCAGTCTAGTCTAGGTAGGAAAGTGGGTAGGAAAATTCAGAAATCTGAATGACAACCAAAAACTCCCATACCTACTGGGGGAGGAGAGAAGCTGTGTAGCACTGGCGGCACACTATGTTACAGCTTGCCATGAACAGAGGGACAACCAGTAAACTAAGAAAAGAGTATATATAAATAATGCGAATGTATATTTATAAACTCAGGGATATACCTGTTTATACACTGTATGAATAGAACTGCGTTTATGTGTTCAACCATAAATGTATTTTGATGCTTTGGCAACATAAGATGTACCTTATCATGCCAATAAAGTGATTTGAATTGAATTGAATTGAATTGAACTGATTGGACTTGGTAAAGTTAAAACAGTGTAAAACATTTTCGTTATGTCCGTTCTCTCCCATATTTTATTTATAGTTATAGAGTGTGTGTGTTTATTATGTTTGTGGTAGAACCAAATAAAATTGGTTGTCACCTGTTTTTTCCAAGGACTACTTGTCTCCGAGTGTCTATTTAAAGTGCATCGTTCTCCATCCAAATTCTGGAGTTAGAACCAGATAGGGGCATTAGGGCGCTTCGAACCCGCCAAACAAGGGAACAGCAGGCTAGGGAAAAAGAGAGAGGACTATAGGAGCCATTGGGCTCAGGAGTACCCCGCAGATTAGATATAAACTGTGCGGGTTGTCACCGTATTCTAGTCCTCCTCTATAAGCTGTTGTTCTCTATCTCCTTAGAGGGTGTTTAGTGACACCCGACCTGCAGGCTAACATAAGCTGCAAGGGTATAAAGGAGACAGAGGCCCAATACATTAACAGGCACTAAAGACCCCTGTAATTGGGCAGAGCAAAACCCCCTACACAATTGCCCCATCAGTCTACTCTCAATCATCAGCAAAATGATGGAAGGTGTCATCGACAGTGCTATCAAGCGGCACTTACAGACCAATAACCTGCTCACTGAGCCCAGTTTGGGTTCCGCCAAGACCACTCGGCTCCCGACTTCATTACAGCCTTGGTTCAAACATGGACAAAGGAGTTGAATTCCAGAGGTGAGGTGAGAGTCACTGCCCTTGGCATTTGACCGAGTGTGGTATCAAGGAGCCCTAGTAAAACTGAAATCAATGGGAATCGGGGGGAAAAGTCTCCATTGGCTGGAGTCATACCTAGCACAAAGGAAAATGGTTGTGGTGACTGAAGGTAAATCATCACAGCTCCTGGACATCGCTGCAGGAGTTCCTCAGGGCAGTGTCCTAGGCCCAACCATCTTCAGCTGCTTCATCAATGACATTCCCTCCAACATAAGGTCAGAAATGGGGATGTTCGCTGATGGACTGCACAGTGTTCAGCGCCATTCACAGCTCCTCAGATAATGAAGCAGTCCATGCCCGCATGCAACAAGACCTGGACGACGTTCAGGCTTGGGCTGATAAGTGACAGGTAACATTCGCGCCACAGAAGTGCCAGGCAATCACTATCTCCAACAAGTGAGAGTCTAACCACCTCCCCTTGACATGCAATGGCATTACCATTGCCGAATCCCCCACCATCAATATCATGGAGGTTACCATTGACCAGAAACTTAACTGGACCAGCCACATAAACACTGTGGCAACAAGAGCAGGTCAGAGGCTGGGTATTCTGTGGCGAGTGTCTCACCTCCTGACTCCCCAAAGCCTTTCCAACATCTACAGGGCACAAGTAAGGAATGTGACAGAATACTCTCCACTTGCCTGGATGAGTGCAGCTCCAACAACACTCAAGAAGCTCCACACCATCCAGGACAAAGCAGCCCACTTGCTTGGCACCCCACTACCACCTTAAACATTCACTCCCTCCACCACGTACCATGGCTGCAGTGTGTACCATCTACAAGATGCATTTCAGCAACTCACCAAGACTTCTTCGGCAGCACCTCCCAAACCTGCGACCACTTCCACCTAGAAGGACAAGGGCATCAGACGCATGGGAACACCTCCAAGTTCCCCTCCAAGTCACACACCATCCTGACTTAGAAGTATATCGCCGATCCATCATCGTCACTGGGTCAAAATCCTGGAACTCCTTACCTAACAGCACTGTGGGAGTACCTTCACTACATGGACTGCAGTGGTTCAAGAAGGTGGTTCAAGGACAATTAGGGATGGGCAATGAATGCTGGCCTTGCCAGTGACACCCACATCCCATAAACGAATGAAAAAAAAGATAAGCTCATGGATGGCAAGGGCCTTCTTCGCAAGTGAATGGACATTCTGGAGGGAGATGTGGAGAGGGTTGGTGATGGCTGCCCCACTGCCAGTGTCCACAGTGTCAGCGCTGGGTGTGGGATGATTTGGATGTGGAGGAGCTTGGCAAGATTTGCCGCCAGTGGGCATGCTGGGTGGGAAGGTCGGCGAGAGAGTAGGATAAGAGAGTTCGGGTTGCTGCTCGTAAGGAGGCAGCGACGAGTGCCTCAATTGGCCCTTCGTAGGATGCCAAGGGAGGCACAGAGGGAAGCTGTAGGCTTATCTAAGAGTGAGTCAAGCCTGGGACGGTGGCAGGAGAGTAGGAATGTCGAACAGTAATGATGGATTGGGGAAGGGATTTAGGAGGGTAGAGTATCCAAGAGAGGAGAGATGAAAGGAGGCATGACGACAGGAGAGCATGGTTAGGGAGGGCTAGAGAGAAAAGGAAAAGAGGGGGAAAAAGTGGAAAAGTTTTAAATAGCTCGGGTCCGGAGTGGCAGCCAAAGTGCATACACAAATGGACATAGGGGAAAAGCTCAGGTTACATAGGCCTGTTTAAATGTAGTAATTAATGGAATACTTATTTCCTGGTAGTGTAAGATTCGAAAATTTTCATTAACTAATCACGCAAGAAAACAGGATTAATAATACAGCTTTATTGACCAAAAGAAGCTTATACAGAAAAACCTTTGATAAAAAGGGGCATACAAAATGGCCGCCGGACCTCGTGATCAGTTTCTGGGACCATTTGATTTCTGTTACTGCAAGCCAGACAGGCTTATGGATTGAGGACAGTAAGCCCGCGAAGGCCAGTATCGGGAAACCGAAACTCAGGGAACTGAGCATACATATTAATTGGATTATAAGTACAAAACAGCTTCAGGTAACAGGATGGGGCCCATCAAGAAATGGGCGGACAATTGAATGAACATTTAAACCCATTTACTGTACAAAGGAAAGACCGTTTAACAGCCATCAAGGGCAATCTCCAGACCGATCAATATGCGAGCCGAGTTACGGTGACAAAGTAAAAGACATTATCGGCCAGGAAGGCCAGTTAAGCTATCACCGGCCCCCGTTACAAGACAAAGCGCCCCTGCAGAGATTTCTGCCCGCCAAAAATATTACAAAGACTGGACTATGATCTGGCGGGAGATAAGCCTGTCCCAAAAGGGTATAACTATGGATTTGAAAGGTCCATCAGGGCAACGCTTCACCTCGACGGCTACGCTTCACTCGTAGGACGATTCACTTCTTCGGTACAATTCGTAACTTCGGTGACAACGAGAAGACTTTGGCTGGGAAGCCAGCTCGGCCAGGCAAGGCTCGACCACGACGGGAAGACGAAGGAGGGTGGCCCGGGTACTTTTGTCGGGAGATCATCGACGACCCAGGCCGAAGAAGAAGACACCCTCAGGAAAACCGATGATCCAGGCCGGATAAAAAGGGACATTCCGGGCCTAGCCAGTCAGGGCCTCGACATACCATTCGGCCAGAAACTCTCGGACTCTCCTCCCATAGACATCCAATTCTTCAACAACCTTTTAACGGATTCAGTCATGGCAAGCGCTCATCGAGGCTGTGTCCACTGCCTCATCGCCTGAGAGAGAGAAAAACAAGCTGCGCCAGAAGTTTCCAAATCCACGTGACGACGGAAAGCTGTACCGAAAGGCTGCGAACCCCCTCTTTTGCGAATCTGAAAGTGGTGAGCATGATTTCGAGTTCCTCAGGTCGAAACTTAGTCTAGGTCTAGGGGAGGGGGTAAGGGTAATCGTAATGTGTTTCCCCTTTTTCGATGTGCCGTGTGTTTCCCATTTCCATGGAATTAAGTTTATAGATATGTGCATGCTTGTAGTTGCTTTAATTTGTGCTTACGACATGTATTTTATAATGCTGCAAACTGTTTAATGATAAAAACATCCATTTCGTGCTATTCAACCTGGTCTATTGAGTTTTTCTCTGCACTTCAGTTCCCTGCACCTAAGTCCAAGGTCTAGAACCATAGGGAAGAGTGGGTCGAACCACTCAAGGGTAATTATTGCACGAAGCCTGGTAGGAGACCAGAACGAGCAAGAGAAACCCCCTACAGAAATGGCGACTGCGGCAGGACCTTGGCAGCAGGAATGTAGCGTGTTAGATCAAGGTTTGAATAAACGAAATGTGATGGATGAGAGGATAGCGGATTATGTTTTTGGGAAGGTAAACCTTACAAAACAGTGGATATCTGACCTATTAAGGGATTGGCGCCCGCTAGACGCAGCCATCAAGTGGACAGAAGGCAAAGAGCATAAGAAGTCGTTAGAAAAGGCGGTCTGGCTGATGTGCTACAAGAAGCAAGTCCAGCTTTTGGACCAGGTCGTTGTGGCACAGACAGCCCAGATAAAAGGGCTGCTCACAGAAGTAGAGGAAAAGGTTGCGGGAGGTCAGAAACTGATTCAATCGCTTAATGCGCTGAATCAGGAACGCCAACCGTAACTCACCGCCATGAGACCCGGATAGAGTATTTGGAATGTCAGGTCAGTGAGGCCAAGGCCAGTGAAGGTAGAATGAGAGAGAGGTGTTTCCGCCTAGCTAAGCAGGTAGCGACACAGGAGGAAAGTATCTTGGGGGCCAGGGCAGCTTATAAGATGGCCATGCAGGATAGGTCTGAGAACACCGATCATAGCGCTTGCCACAGAGAGCTAGAGGACCGGTCGGGACCGGCGCCGATGTGTCCCACGCAACACCAGAGGCTCGGTCCGAACGAAGAGGATGGCGCAGATGGACCCCTTGTGAATCAGATCATAATGCCCCATAGCGCACGATAGCTAAGGGAAATGATCAGTAGCATCCCAAAACTCTCCGAGTCAGGAGATCCCTCAGTGCATTTTCGGGACGTGGAGCAAACCGCAGCAGTTAACGACTGTGACGGGGCTGAACTGTCCAAAATGCTGCTGTCCTCCCTGGACAGCTCACTCCTCCAGTGTCTCCCTGACGAGAGCAAGAGAGGGCGAAAAACGTACGAGGAAATACGGGATGAGATCCTGGAGATTATAGGGGAAGGTGACGGAACTCCGTTCCTCCGATTGGAAAGGACGGTACAGCTCGAGGGAGAACCCCCCACGGGTTTTCGCCGGAAGGTTGTAGCCAGTGTACCGGCGCAGCTGCCCGGGAGGACCGGACCGGAACGCGCTAAATGTTGACCAAAGGGCTCATTGGCTCTGGTGTCTGGTCGCCAATTGCTTGCCGTCGGTGAGGGAGCAGGCCAAAGCATGGTTTGACCCCACTAACCCCCGCTCCACGGAGGAAGTAGTACTTGACCAGCTCACGATGAGTTACAGGAACAACAAGAGTAGGGATGTGCCTTCCTCAAAAGGAAAGGTGCATGAGGCGAGGCCTGCAGCTCCTGCTAAAAAGGAATGGCATCAGGAGGGGAATCGCGCCCCCCCAAGCCAAGAGCAGTTGTTACGGGTGTGGAAAGGAGGGTCATTGGCGCCGAGACTGTAAAAATCCCTGGAAGGATTTAAAGGGAAAAACTCCCCCAGCCCCAGCCCAAGCGCCCGTCCGGGAGAGGGGAGCCGATGTGTCGATCCATCCCGATACGATCGAGTCGGTTTTAGAGGCAATGCGGTCTCTAATGACCTCGCAGGGGAAAGTGGCAGTCGTCAACAGCCCTGTTGCTTCCCCAACCCCAACCGAAGTGCCCAAATGACTGAAGCCCGCGCAACCCGTCTACCTGTGTCCGCTCCGCTATGACGCGTGGAGAAGACCCGTTGTGGAGATGGAGGTGGAGAAGGAAAAGGGTAGTTACCTGTTGGATACGGGAGCATCATGCACCGTGATCCACATAGCTAAGCCTTTTGCCTCACCTCTATCTACCCAGGCTTCATTCTCAGTAGCGGGTTTCACAGGCAGAGAACAGGCTGGCGCGTACTCCATCCCGCTCTCCATTCATTTGGGAGCACTCCACACCACATGGACGTGCATCCTATTGAAGTGGAATGAGGGGGGTGGGAAAGGCATCCTCGGGGCTGATTTCTTGGTGGAACACGGAATCCTCGTGGGCCTTAGAAATCACTGTCTCTGGGGAGCCGAGAATGGGTTAGGTAAGGTAGTTGTGATCCCAGGAAAGGATAAAAAGGGGACCCTGTGCACCATGAAGCCGTCAGGGGGTTACGACCTCGGACTTCTGGTCGCGGACGTCCCAACGGACTTGCAAGCGTTTGTGTCGGACAATCTGACCGCGTTTGCCACCCACAAGCACGACTGTGGGAGGGTCACTGGGTTTGAGGTCAGCGTAGACGGGGACCCCATGATCCGGCCCCAAAAGCAGTATAACTTCCCCAAGGAGGCAGAACCCGACATGCAGACAGCAATATCTTCCTTGGTGCAGCAGGGCGTGTTGAGACCAATAGCCACTCACGTGAACTCCCCATTATGGCCGGTAAAGAAGCCGGACAATTCGTGGAGGGCCACGGTGGACTATAGAGTCCTCAACAGTAACATCCCAGCCTGCGCGCCCACGGTAGCAGCAGTTGCTGACCTAATAGGGAGTATTCCAGCATCCGCGACCACGTTCACGGTGCTGGATATCTCGAACGGTTTCTGGTCCATTCCACTGCGGCGGGAGGATCAGTACAAGTTTGCCTTTACTTTTAAAGGACAACAGTACACCTGGAACTGCTTGCCACAGGGTTTCCACAACAGCCCCAGCATTTTCCATCAATGCATGGCGGGAAGTTTAAAAGAATTTAGCCAGCCCAATCAGATAGTACAGTATGTGGACGACTTGCTCCTGTTCACGGACTCAAGGGAGGAGCACGGCCCACTATTAGCCGAGTTATTGGAGCTGCTGGAAAGAAAGGGTTTTAAAGTAAACCCAAAGAAAGCACGGATCGGCCAGCAGGAGGTGAAATTCCTGGGTCTGGCCATCCGCGCTGGAGAAAGAGCCATAGATAAGGCTAGACGGGAATCGGTGCAAGATCTACCGATCCCTAACACAGTAACGGGTGTAAGGTCCTTTTTGGGGTTGACCGGGTACTGCAGGGATTTCATCGAGGACTATGCAGCCACAGCAGCCCCGCTACTCCGACTCTTACACAAGGGAGTCGAGTGGTCTTGGGATGAGGGGTGTCAGGCAGCATTCGAGAAGTTGAAAAGGGATCTGCAGACCGCGTCAGCCCTAGGGGCCATAGATGGGGGGGGAGGAGTTTTTTCTGGAGGTGGCCGCTAGTGGGGACAGCCTGAGCGCCGTGCTGCTCCAGGAGCGACACGGCAAGCTGAGACCAGTGGTCTATTCCTCCAGGGTGCTTACGGATGTGGAGAGGAGTTTTTCCAATTGCGAACGGCATCTCCTGGCCACGCATTGGGCTGTGAACAGATCAGTGATCTTCACAGGAACCTCTCCCATCACCCTCCTCACCCATCACACCCCCACAAAGATGCTTCTGGATGGAAGGATTAAGGATGGGACTGTAAGCAGCGCTCGGATTGCGCGCTGGACCCTCCTCCTTTCCCAGATGGATCTCAAAGTTAAAGGTCTCTGCGAGCCAAAGCTCGCAGCCAACATGGTATATCCCGGAACAGCCCATCGGTGTTCCGTCAAAGGGGTATGGGAGGTTAACATAGGTTTACGGGCCGGGATACACCCCACAGGCCGCGGGATCTATGTAGACGGTTCCAGCACGGTATCTGCTGGCGAACGACTCACAGGGTGTGGAGTTTATGACCCTACGGCAAACATTGCCTTGGCAATTAAGCTCCCCAGCACTATGAGCACACAGCAAGCTGAACTGTCCGCGGTGGCGTACGTGGTTACCCACCCCGAGATCTTCCCAACCCCATACACGATTTGCTCAGACAGCATGTTCACGTGCAATTCGTGTACGGAATACCTCGCCATCTGGTCCCGCCGCGGATATACCTCCGCGGACGGACAGCCTTTAACAGTTAAGCCCTTGCTGGAAAAGATCCTGGCAGCTGTGGGGGAGGAAGGGGAGGTGTTCATCCACAAGGTGAAGGCTCATTCCACCACAGAACCCCGCAGTCAGGGCAACCAGCAGGCGGATGCGCTAGCCAGGGAGGGTGCCCGCAATGGCATTTTCTGGGACCCCTATGGACCCGGACCCATGGCGGTGATCCGAGGCAGGGAGGGGACTCCAGGGAACACAGGGGTGACACCGCCCCTAGACCTAAAAACCGTCCAGACCCTGGATCCCGCCCGAAAAACAGTCCTCAAAGCCATTACTGAGGGCAAGCAGGTAGAGGGTCCGTACAGTACGGCAGCCCTCTCAGTCAAGGAAGGCATGCTGTTCCGAGAGGAACAGTGGGTTGTGCTGCAGCAGCACCAGAGGGAATTCCTTCAACTGGCCCATGAGGGTCCAGGGGCAGGACACCCCGGGCCTGAGGTTACCTGGCAACGGGTAGAGCAGGCGGGATGGTGGCTGGGACTTAGGGACGATGTCCGCGAGTTCTGCGCGAGCTGTCTTGTGTGCGCTGCAAACAACCCAGACCCCCAGAAAAGGAAGGTGCCCATGGGGCACATCAGGAGGGTAGAGGGACCATGGCAATCGATTCAGGTCGACTACATAGGACCCCTGCCCGCCGCCCAGGGCGGCTATAAGTATTGCCTTGTCCTGGTGGATGTGTTCACCAAATGGGTAGAAGCTTTCCCGTGCAGAACAGCTACGGCGCTGGATACTGCCAAGATCTTGATCCGGGAAGTGTTCTCACGATGGGGACTCCCCCGTTTTGTTGAGTCCGACCAAGGGAGTCAGTTCACCGGTCAAGTGATGCAGAACACCCTCATGCTCTTGGGCATTGAAGGGAAGTGGCACGTAGCGTACAATCCCCAGTCATCTGGGATTGTTGAACGCATGAACCGGACCCTCAAGGAAAAGCTGAGGAAAGAGACAATGGGCTCGCCCCAGAAATGGGCGGAGGTCCTGCCTTTAGTCCTCATGGGGTTCCGGGCCAGCCAGTCCAAAAGTACGGGGTATTCCCCGCACGAATTAATGACTGGAAGGATCATGCGAACACCCACCCATGTACTAGCCCCGGTGCTCACTGAGGGCCAGCTCCAAGAGGTGAGGCGAGACAAGTTCGTCCAAACCCTTTTGGAGCGTCTGAAGCAGATTTATGGGCAGGCGGCTGGGAACATGGGGAGACAGCATCAGGGGAACCGACTGTTGCTGGAACCTCGTAAGCAACAAGAGTGGGAAGTCGGAAACCAGGTCATGGTTAGGAACTATGCCCGGGTGGGGAGTTTTGAACCACTGTACATGTGGCCGTCCAGCATTGTAGACAAGGCCAGCCCCATGGTTTATGCAGTGAAGGTGCCCCGACGTACTAAATGGTTTCACATTAACCAGTGCAAACTGTTTAAGTCGGGTGCACAAGGGCAAACAACAGTGGCCAGGTCTGAGGACAAAAATCCTCAGCCTGCGACAGGGTCACAGGCCACCCAGGCTGGAACAGTGGCCTGCGTGAAGGGAGGAGTCATCCCATTGGAATGGGAGGTCTCCCCTCTGATTTGGGATTCGGACGAGGAGGAGCCCGAACGGCTCGGCCCCGCCCTTGACCCGATCACGGAGGAGGATGAGTCAGAGGACGAAGATCCCGCCCTCGACTCAAGCTTAGGGGAGGTAGGGATTAGGGGCGGAGACTCACTACCTGTAGGGACAGGTGAGGTGGAGTCGGATGCCACAAATCCCGGCCCCGGGGGGGCGGAGCCTGAGGGAAGGGAGCCGGAGCCGGCAGCTGTGGTGGAACCACAGGCTGTGACGGTGAAAGTCCCAACCCCCAGTCCGTCAGCCCTGGGAGCCTCACCCAAGGCAGCCCCTCGTAGGTCGACTCGAACGCCCCAGCCCAGAAAGCAATGGCCCAATTCTCCCTATCTTCCCCAACCTCAGTACAGAGCAGCCCGAGAAAGGCACGATTCCCGTTCAGCAGCGACAGGCTGCGGGGGATCAAAGCCGAAGGTCAGTGCAGCCCCGCCACAGGAAGCGGCGCACTGCAGCCCTCACAGGAATTAGGTAGGCCGCCCGAAGGAGGGCGGCGCTGTATATAGGTGTTAGGTAATGATAAGTTAAGTGAGGTAATTGTAATGATAGTTTAAGGCGTGTAAAGTTTAAGATGATGGAGTGTTTAAAAGATAGTTTTCAAAGTCTGCCCAGTATGCGTGGTTGTTTGGAAGCGGGGTCAAGGGATCCGCGCGTCCGTTAAATTAAGCCAGCACCAGTTGGGAGCCTGGCTACATCATCTTATCGATTACAGAAACCAGGGATACGATGGAGAGGATTCTCGTGATGCTCGTGGCGATCGGGTGCGGGCTGGCCTATCGGGGCCGCACCAAGGACGTCATCGTGTTCGGATGTTCCGGGGACACAGCCCCCATCGCAACGGATGGGACGGGGAAGCGAGAGGTTGACGAAACCGCCACCTACTTCCACCAAGGGAGATGGCCAGGGTGGCTGGGGGCGAATTCTACGGAATACTCCAGCAATTTCGGTTTTGCCTACCAAGAGACTTCATTATCGTGCCCTCGGGTGAGGATCCTTGTACCCAGAGTCAGCGTTACCGTGGGAAAGAGGATCTGTTTGGTATGTAATGGGAACGTACCACTAAGTCGATGGTGGTGGCTGCGAAAGCTGGGAATGGACATGAAGAACTCTACTATCGAGTGGGAGCGACTGGGTAACGATACCCATCGGACAATTATGGGGACTCACGGACAATTACGTGTGTGTTGGGACAAATGGTGGGAACCAGATGAAGGAATATATGTCTGTATGTGGGGTTCGAAACGCGTCTGCCCCAAGGGCGTATCCATCTTTTTCCAGAGGCAGTGGCAAGATGAAGGAAAGGGGATGAGATGGGATGTCAGCACTCGGGCGTGCGGAGCCCCATACTCCCCGATTCCAGTAAACGCCACTGAACTCATCACCCGCCCACGCAAGCCCCTGCCCACAATCCCGGTAGCGCTGGCCCGGAAGGAAGGGTGCCCCACCACCACAAAGAGACCCGGGAACGGTCTAGTATTGGTACCCACCGGTCAGGTGCTGTACCAAGGGGTACACTACACGGTGGCCTCAGTGATTTTAAACCTCGCTGAGGTACAATTGCCTGAGTGGTGTCCCAGGGAAACGGAACAGTTGTACCGGGTACTGTTAACCCGAATGTTCAGACAATTTTACGAGTTTGACTTTGCCGACATCGACAAGGCCAGATTATACACCACACCACAGGAAGTTTTGGATCGGGTAGGAAGGCAAAGAAGGGGTACTGTAAATGACATTTTCACTGCTTTTAACACCGGGACGTCTGTTGTCAACGCTCTAGACAACGTGGAGCTGCAGACACAGATCAATGGTTTAAAAACCCAGTTAAGGAACATACTGACAAGCGAAAATAAGGTAGTGGGTTCTGAGCTGCATGAAGACCAAGCCATGACACTACACTTAAAGGAAATAATTGCTGAGCTGGAGAAACACGCTAGGACGGTAAATGCGCTCATTAAGGAGGATCGGAATGCGTCCGATCAGGCTGCGCAGAACGAGGCTTGTGTGCTATACGGGGCGTGGTTACTGGGCGAGGGCCGCAGTAATCTGGAGGATTTAAAACAAGGTTTGGTCCCGTCCTGGATCAGCAACAAGCACTTGCAAGCGCTCCACCCTTTTGAGAATGCATTAAGTCCGTGCCAGCTCAGACTAGCTGCAGAAGCGTACCCAGTCCCAGTGGACTGCGGACGCTCAAACCACACTATCATGGGAATAGTGGTAAGGATGCCGGTGTTGGGTCCCACAGCAAAGCCCGCCCTGGTATACAGGGTGGAGAACATTGGAGTCATTCAGGGGGGTGCGCACATTCGTTACGCAGTGGTCCCGCCTTATGTCATCAGATGGGAGCATACAATGACAGGCACCGACCTCTCGGGGTGTCGTAGCCGGGGAGCACACATCATCCTGTGCCCCCAGCATTTGAATGCCTTTTTGAAGCCACAGTGCGGGTTCAGAGCCGCTAGCGCGAAGCCGATAAATTGCACCATGGAGGCAATGGCAAAGGATCATGTGCCCCCGCAGGTGGCATATATCGGAGGTGGGACATACTGTGTCACCACTGCAGCGCCTCACTACCGCCACGGACAGCACGAGTGGTGTCCGGTCGGTGACAGCAGTTTCTGTTTCAAACCCAGGGCTGAAGTTCAAGTGGCACAACAACGGATTGTCCCCATTCCTGCACCCTCCACCGTTCACCTCACTGTAAAAGAGAATTTCACGGACTTGCAGCGATTCGTCGCCCATTTCGGATATGTCATTCCCCCTCTCCCCGAACACCTCACCAAGATTTTAAAAGCCGTTATAGTTTCACAGGAACATTTCTACACACTGGAGCAGAAGACAATAGAGATAGGGAAAGACATATTGGACATAGTCACCCCACCATGGTGGGACCTGTTCACCAATATAGAGATCCCGGCCTGGATTAGAATAGCATCCCATATCCTAGTAGTGTGTCAGGTTGTAATTGTAATATTTTTATTGTTCGTGCATTGCAAGAGAGGCAAACGCCTCCAGAGGCACGAGAACACAGGAGAATGGAGAGAACGCTATGTACGAGTGGGGGAAGAGGACACCCCAGTGTAAGTGGCTAGTATTAAAAGTTAAAGCGTCCCTCCATTTTTGGATTTCAACCACTGCATGATTTAAGTGTGTGAATACTGTAATGTTATAGCCGTTGGTGAAGTTTTGTTTTTTTGATTAATAAAAGGTGTATGCAGGTGGTGCAAGGAGCATTGGCCCCTTCACATCTGAAAGATGAATGTGTTATAGTTTAAGATAATACTGCCTATGATTGTCCAACTGTACACAAGGTAATTTTCTGAAATGGGAACTGCATGTGTCGTGGGGGTCATAGATAGTTAATTATCAGGAATGTTTGGATGTGGGGAATCAGGAAAAATTTGCTCACCAAGGATTATTGATACTGTAAGCAAGCTATCAGTATCACAGGGGGGACTGTAAGATTCGAAAATTTTCATTAACTAATCACGCAAGAAAACAGGATTAATAATACAGCTTTATTGACCAAAAGAAGCTTATACAGAAAAACCTTTGATAAAAAGGGGCATACAAAATGGCCGCCGGACCTCGTGATCAGTTTCTGGGACCATTTGATTTCTGTTACTGCAAGCCAGACAGGCTTATGGATTGAGGACAGTAAGCCCGCGAAGGCCAGTATCGGGAAACCGAAACTCAGGGAACTGAGCATACATATTAATTGGATTATAAGTACAAAACAGCTTCAGGTAACAGGATGGGGCCCATCAAGAAATGGGCGAACAATTGAATGAACACTTAAACCCATTTACTGTACAAAGGAAAGACCATTTAACAGCCATCAAGGGCAATCTCCAGACCGATCAATATGCGAGCCGAGTTACGGTGACAAAGTAAAAGACATTATCGGCCAGGAAGGCCAGTTAAGCTCTCACCGGCCCCCGTTACAAGACAAAGCGCCCCTGCAGAGATTTCTGCCCGCCAAAAATATTACAAAGACTGGACTATGATCTGGCGGGAGATAAGACTGTCCCAAAAGGGTATAACTATGGATTTGAAAGGTCCATCAGGGCAACGCTTCACCTCGACGGCTATGCTTCACTTGTAGGACGATTCACTTCTTCGGTACAATTCGTAACTTCGGTGACGACGAGAAGACTTTGGCTGGGAAGCCAGCTCGGCCAAGCAAGGCTCGACCACGACGGGAAGACGAAGGAGGGTGGCCCGGGTACTTTTGTCGGGAGATCATTGACGACCCAGGCCGAAGAAGAAGACACCCTCAGGAAAACCGACGATCCAGGCCGGATAAAGGGACATTCCGGGCCTAGCCAGTCAGGGCCTCGACATACCATTTGGCCAGAAACTCTCGGACTCTCCTCCCATGGACATCCAGTTCTTCAACAACCTTTTAACGGGTTCAGTCATGATGAGCGCTCATCGAGGCTGTGTCCACTGCCTCATCGCCTGAGAGAGAGAAAAACAAGCTGCGCCAGAAGTTTCCAAATCCACGTGACGACGGAAAGCTGTACCGAAAGGCTGCGAACCCCCTCTTTTACGAATCTGAAAGTGGTGAGCATGATTCTGAGTTCCTCAGGTCAAAACTTAGTCTAGGTCTAGGGGAGGGGGTAAGGGTAATCGTAATGTGTTTCCCCTTTTTCGATGTGCCGTGTGTTTCCCATTTCCATGGAATTAAGTTTATAGATATGTGCATGCTTGTAGTTGCTTTAATTTGTGCTTACGACATGTATTTTATAATGCTGCAAACTGTTTAATGATAAAAACATCAATTTCGTGCTATTCAACCTGGTCTATTGAGTTTTTCTCTGCACTACAGTTCCCTGTACCTAAGTCCAAGGTCTAGAACCGTAGGGAAGAGTGGGTCGAACCACTCAAGGGTAATTATTGCATGAAGCCTGGTAGGAGACCAGAACGAGCAAGAGAAACCCCCTACAGTAGCAGGGAATAGGTTGGAGACAATAGTAGGGAGCCCAGGGTCAAAGTCAGAGGTCCCATGGAAGGACAAAGCTGACATAAACAGGATGGAGCCGGCACGGAGCATTGACAAACCGCTGCCCAAAGCAGGTGAGTGAAGTCCAGAAGGTATTGGACAGGTAGAGAGTTCGAGGATAGAGGTTGTTGCAGTAGGAAACATAGAAACATAGAAGATAGGAGCAGGAGTAGGCCATTCGGCCCCTCAAGCCTGCTCCACCATTCAATGCGATCATGGCTGATCATCCAAATTCAGTACTCTGTCCCTGCTTTCTTCCCATATCCCTTGATCCCTTTAGCCTTAAGTAATATATCCAACTCCTTCTTGAATATATTTAATGAATTGGCCTCTACTGCCTTCTGTGGCAGAGAATTCCACAGGTTCACCACGCTCTGGGTGAAGAAATCCCTCCTCATCTCTGTCCTAAATGGCTTACCCCTTATCCTTAGACTGCGACCCCTGGTCCTGGACTCCCCAACCATCGGGAACATCCTTCCTGCATCTAGTCTGTCTAGTCCTGTTAGAATTTTATAAGTTTCAATGAGAGCCCCTCTCATTCTTCTAAACTCCAGCGAGTACAAGCCCAATCAACCCAATCTCTCCTCATACGTCATTCCTGCCATCCCAGGTATCAGCCTGGTGAATCTTCGCTGCACTCCTTCCATGGCAAGAACATCCTTCCTCAGATAAGGCAACCAAAACTGCACACAATACTCAAGATGTGGTCTCACCAAGGCCCTGTACAACTGCAGCAAGACATCCTTGTTCCTGTACTCAAATCCTCTCGCTACAAAGGCCAACATACCATTTGCCTTCTTAACCGTCTGCTGCACCTGCATGCTTACCTTCAGCGACTCGTGCACAAGGACGCCCAGGTCTCGTTGCACTTCCCCTTCTCCCAATCTATTGCCATTCAGATAATAATCTGCTTTCTTGTTTTTGACACCAAAGTGGATAAGCTCACATTTATCCACGTTATATTGCATCTGCCATGCTTCTGCCCAATCACCCAACCTGTCCAAATCATACTGGAGTTTCTCTGCATCCTCCTCACAGCACACACGCCCACCCAGCTTTGTGTCGTCTGCAAACTTGGAGATATTACATCTAGTTCCCTCATCCAGATCATTAATATATATTGTGAATAGCTGGGGTCCCCCACTAGTCACTGCCTGCCACTGGGAAAAAGAGCCATTTATTCCAACTCTTTGCTTTCTGTCTGCCAACCAGTTCTCTATCCAAGTCAATACCTTGCCCCCAATCCCACGTGCCTTAAATTTACACGCTAATCTCTTATGCGGGACCTTATCAAAAGCCTTTTGAAAGTCCAAATACACCACATCCACCTTATCTATTTTACCAGTTACATCCTCAAAAAATTCCAGTAGATTAGTCAAGCACGATTTACCTTTTGTAAATCCATGTTGACTTTGTCCGATCCGGTCACTGTTTTCCAAGTGCTCTGCTATTACATCTTTTATAATGGACTCTAGCATTTTCCCCACTACCGATGTCAGGCTTACTGGTCTGTAATTCCCCGTTTTCTCTCTACCACCTTTTTTGAACAGTGGGGTAACATTAGCTACCCGCCAATCCATGGGTACTGTTCCAGAGTCTATTGAATTTTGGAAGATGACCAGCAATGCATCCACTATTTCTAGGGCCACGTCCTTAAGTACCCTAGGATGTAGATTTTCAGGCCCTGGGGATTTATCGGCCTTCAATCCCGTCAATTTCTCTAACACCATTTCCCTACAAATACTGATTTCTATCAGTTCCTCCCTTTCATTAGACCCTATGTTCTCCGACATCTCTGGGAGGTTATTTGTGTCCTCCTTTGTGAAGACAGAACCAAAGTATGTATTTAATTGGTCTGCCATTTCTTTGTTCCCCATTATAAATTCCCCTGATTTTGACTGCAAGGGACCTACACTTGACTTCACCAATCTTTTTCTCTTCACATATCTATAAAAGCTTTTATAGTCAATTTTTATGTTCCCTGAAAGCTTACTCTCATATTCTATTTTCCCCCTCTTAATTAATCCCTTTGTCCTCCTTTGTTGAATCCTAAACTGCTCCCAACCCTCAGTTTTACTGCTTTGTCTGGCCAATTTATATGTCCTCTCCTTGAATCTTATGCTATCTCTAATTTCCCTTGTTAGCCACAGTTGAGTCACCATTTTTGTTTTATTTTTATGCCAAACTGGGATGAACAAATTCTGTAGTTCATCCATGCGATCTTTGAATGTTTGCCATTGCCTATCCACCGTCAACATTTTGAGTGACATTCCCCAATCAATCCTACCCAACTCGCGCCTCATACCATCGTAGTTTCCTTTATTTAAATTCAGGACCCTCGTCTCTGAGTCAAATACTTCACTCTCCATCTTAATAAAGAATTCTATCATATGATCGCTCCGACCCAAGGGGCCTCGTGCAACAAGATTGCTAATTAATCCTTTCTCATTACATAATACCCAGTCTAAGATGGCCTGATCTCTAGTTGGTTCCTTGACATATTGGTCCAGGAAACCATCCCGTATACACTCCAGGAATTCCTCCTGCACAGTATTGTTACCCATAATACCTGCTGTGCCCTTATTGCACGCTTCTCTAATTTCCCTTTTACTGCCATCCCCAACCTCCGCATTACTGTTTGGAGGTCTATATACCACTCCCACTAACGTTTTCTGCCCCTTGGTATTTCTCAGTTCTACCCATACAGATTCCACATCATCAGAGCTAATATCCTTCCTTACAATTGTGTTAATCCCCTCTTTAACCAGCAATGCTACCCCACCTCCTTTGCCTTTTTGCCTATCTTTCCTGAATATTGAATACCCCTGGATGTTGAGTTCCCAGCCCTGGCCACCCTGGAGCCACGTTTCCGTAATCCCAATCATATCATATTCGTTTATCTCTATTTGTGCAGCTAATTCATCCACCTTATTACGAATGCTCCTCGCATTAAGGCACAAAGCCTTCAGGCTTGTTTTTTTAATGCTCTTAGATCTTTTAGAATTATTATTTACTGTGGCCATGTTTGATTTAAACCCTTGATTTCTCTGTCTGCCACTTTTGCTTTTCTCCTTCCTGTCTTTTGCTTTTATCCTTGTTTCCCTTTCCTCTGTCTCCCCGCTCAGGTTCCCAATCCCCTGCCATTTTAGTTTAAACCCTCCCCCAGAGCACTAGCAAACACTCCCCCTAGGACATCGGTCCCGGCCCTGCCCAGGTGCAAACTGTTCATTTTGTACTGGTCCCACCTCCCCTAGAACCGGTTCCAATGTCCCAGGAATTTGAATCCCTCCCCCTTGCACCATTCCTCTAGCCACGTATTCATCTGAAGTATCCTTCTATTTCTACTCTGACTAGCACGTGGCACTGGTAGCAATCCTGAGATTACTACCTTTGAGGTCCTATTTTTTAATTTACTTCCTAACTCCCTATATTCAGCTTTTAGGACCTCATCCCATTTTTTACCTATACCGTTGGTACCTATATGCACCATGACAACTGGCTGTTCACCCTCCCTTTCCAAAATGAGAATGAGAGTCGGTAGCGGTGCAGAAAGATGATGCCAAAATTGACGCAAGTTAGAGGTCACCGTAGATCAAAGCGACGGGGAAAAAGTAAAACCACAAGCCAGCGGCCAGCAAAGCTGAAAACCAGTAGAACGAGTCACTGGACAGCAAGTGAAGCAGCTGCTACTAGCTAGAAGCCAGCAGAGCTGAAAAACAGGTGGAACCAGTTCAGCAGAGACACAACCGCAGTTTAAAAGGTAAAAATCTTTTAGCAGCAGAAATAGAGACATAGCAAATAAGTCTTACAGTGTAATCCAGTGCAGTCCAGTGCAGAAACGTAGGGGTGTAATCCAGTGTAGTTCAAAGCAGAAACGTAGTCTAGATGTCCAGAGAAGTCCAGGAGATCGGAAACCAATTTGACAAAAGAATTCAGCAGCATAAGACTTGAAGCGACTGAAAAGCAGAGTAGAGCCACAGCCGCTGAGTCAAAACATGTGCTCACCGAAGTCCTGTTCACGAGGAATCCAGTGATGGAGGTCAAGTTTCAGCAGAATTCCGGCAGTTGAAAGAGCTCAGTGAGAACAAAGACACGACGGGGGATGGGCAGTGGACGCTGCACGGGTAGCTTTAAACTTGTAGTTTGGGCTGAAATGCCTTCACTATCAGAGGCAGGGTATCTTAAGTAATGGAAGAAAGGAAATGGGGGAAGAAAGGGCAAAAGGTGGCAATGGATGACCACTGTTGAAGAGAAGAGAAGCTCAGAAAGGAGCTGCCAGCCCAGGAGCCAGGACCCCGTGCAAAGGACACCTAAATCTCTCTGAACACCAACATTTAATAGTTTCTCACCATTTAAAAAATATTCTGTTTTTCTATTCTTCCTACCAAAGTAAATAACCTCACATTTCTACACATTACTGCCCACTCACTTAACCTGTCAGTATCCCTTTGCAGACTCCTTGCATCCTCCTCACAGCTCACTTTCCCACCTAGCTTTGTATCATCAGCAAACCTGGATACATTGCACTCAGTCCCTTTATCTAAGTCATTAATATAGATTGGAAATAGCTGAGGCCCAAGCACTGATCCTTGCGGCACTCTGCTAGTTACAGCTTGCCATAAATGATCCATTTATCCCTACTCTGTTTTGTGCCTGTTAACCAATCTTCTATCAATGCTGATATATTACCCCCAACCCCATGAGCCCTTATCTTGCGTAGCAACCTTTTATGTGGCACCTTACCGAATGCCTTTTGGAAATCCAAATATACTACATCCACTGGTTTCCCTTTGTCTTCTTCTTCTTAGGTGATGTGCCTCAATAATCCCGAGACTCGATGTTAGCGAAACAAAACAAGGCTTTTATTAACTTAGAAGATAACACGCAGTGGAGAGAGGTGTCTTCCATCTGGAGGTCAGCAGTACTGGATATGAGGCCAGACTGCTTGCTTACATAGAGGCCAGGTATGGGCGGAGCCCTACACACAGTACATTCCATACATTCCAATATACAATACAATGGTGAGGAGAAACCTGAAACCAACCACAGTCACAGGCAGTGATGATATACAATACAATGGTGAGGGGAAACCTGAAACCAACCACAGTCACAGGCAGTGATGAATGGAATATTTCATCACATTCACCCCTTCTATAGATTTAGTCTGTTCGGGGGTTTGGTAGTCCTCTGCGACCGACGTGGCTGTTGTGGTGTCGCGGGTGTCAGCTGGGTGTCCCCGGTGGCCTCCTGGGTCTCTGCCGGGGGTGCCGCCAGGGTTGTTGAAGGGGTAGTTGGTGGGGGTGCCGTTGGTCGATGTTCTTCTGGGGGTGATGAAAGAGTAGTGGGTGGGTAAGAGTTGCTGTGGTCGTTGTTGCTGCTATTGCCGTGGTTGTTGTCGTTACCGGCTGGGGCGACGTCTTTTATTGACACGGTGTCCTCCCTTCCGTCGGCGTGCCGGACATACGCGTATTGGGGGTTGGCGTGGAGTAGGTGCACTGGCTCCATGAGAGGGTCCGTCTTATGGCCCCTCACATGCCTTCGCACGAATACCGGACCTGGGGTGGAGAGCCATGACGGCATGGATACGCCTGAGGTGGATTTCCGGGGAAAGACAAACATTCGTTCATGAGGCGTGGCATTAGTGGCAGTACACAATAGCGACCGTATCGAATGGAGCACATCTGAGAGGACTTCCTGCCAGCGGGAGATAGGGAGGCCCTTGGTCCTTAGAGCTAGAGTGACTGCTTTCCATACTGTCCCGTTCTCTCGCTCCACTTGACCGTTACCCCGGGGGTTGTAGCTGGTGGTACAGCTCGTGGCGATACCCCTGGACAGCATGTACTGGCGTAGCTCTTCACTCATGAAGGACGCCCCCCTATCCGTGTGGATGTAGCTTGGCATACCGAACAGGCAGAACAGGCTGTTGAGGCATTTAATGACCATGGCGCTGGTCATGTCTGGGCAGGGGAAGGCGAATGGGAACCGGGAGTATTCGTCCACAATGTTCAGGAAGTAAACATTGCGGTCGACGGACGGGAGGGGGCCCTTGAAATCTAAGCTGAGCCGCTCAAAGGGCCGTGTAGCTTTGATTAAGTGAGCTCTATCAGGGTGGTAGAACCGAGGCTTGCACTCAGCGCAAGTGCGGCAGTTCCTGGTCAGAGACCGAACTTCCTCAATCGAGTAGGGTAAGTTGCGGGACTTTATGAAGTGGAACAGCCGCGTGACCCCTGGGTGGCAGAGGTCGCTGTGGAGGGTCTGTAGCCAATCCCCGGTGGCGCTGGCACACATCCCTCTTGAGAGGGCATCTGGGGATTCGTTAAGGGCCCCTGGCCGGTAAGTGATGTCATACTCGAAGGTGGAGAGCTCGATCCGCCACCTAAGAATCTTATCATTTTTGATCTTCCCCCTCTGTTTATTATTGAACATAAACGCTACTGACCGCTGGTCGGTAAGTAGGGTGAAGCGTTTGCCGGCTAGGTAGTGGCGCCAGTGGCGCACTGCCTCCAGGATGGCTTGGGCCTCCTTTTCCACGGAGGAGTGTCTGATCTTGGGCCCTTGGAGGGTCCTCGAGAAGAAAGCTACGGGCCGCCCCGCCTGGTTGAGGGTGGCCGCCAAGGCAAAGTCAGACGCATCACTTTCCACTTGAAATGGAGTGTTCTCGTCCACTGCTTGTAGTGTGGCCCGCTCAATATCCTGCTTAATGCTTTTGAAGGCGGCGTGGGCCTCAGCAGAGAGCGGAAAAGAGGATGCTTTCAAGAGGGGGCGGGCTTTGTCGGAGTAGTTGGGGACCCATTGGGAATAATAAGAAAATAACCCCAGGCACCTTTTCAGGGCTTTGGGAGTGTTGGGCAGGGGCAGCTCCCGTAGGGGGTGCAATCGGTCGGGGTCTGGTCCGATTTCCCCATTCTCCACCACGCTGCCTAGTATGCAGAGGCGCGTGGTGTTGAAAACGCACTTGTCCTCGTTGTAGGTGAGGTTGAGTTTTTGTGCGGTTTTCAGGAACCTCTCGAGGTTCGAGTCGTGATCCTGCTGGTTGTGACTGCCGATGGTGACGTTGTCGAGGTAGGGGAAGGTTGCCTGCAAGTGGTGGTCATCGACCATGCGATCCATCTCCCTCTGGAAGACCGAGACCCCATTCGTCACCCCAAAGGGGACTCTGAGGAATTGGTAGAGGCGTCCGTTCGCCTCGAAGGCGGTGTACGGGCGGTCCTCTGGTCTGATAGGGAGCTGGTGGTACGCTGACTTGAGGTCGATGGTGGAGAACACCCGGTATTGGGCGATTTGGTTCACCATTTCTGATATGCGGGGTAGCGGGTAGGCGTCTAGTTGGGTGTACCTGTTGATCGTTTGGCTATAGTCGATCACCATCCGTTTCTTCTCGCTACCCCTTACCACCACCACTTGGGCGCGCCACGGGCTATTGCTGCATTCAACAATGCGCTCTTTCAGGAGCCTGTCTACCTCGGTCGCGATAAACCGCCTGTCCTCCCAGCTGTACCTCCTGCTTTTGGTCGCTATTGGCCGGCAGTTAGGGGTAAGGTTCGCGAATAGCGAAGGCGGCTTTACCTTCAGGGTAGCCAGGCCGCACACTGTGAGGGGCGGCTGGGACCCACCGTACTTGAGCGTGATGCTTTGGTGGTTGCACTGGAAATCCAGGCCCAAGATCACGCTCGCGCATAGATTCTTCATGATTAATACTTTAAAATTATCGTATACCGTCCCGTTAACGGACAATTGTACCGTGCAGTAACCCAGAATGGTCGATGTCTGGGTTTTATCAGCCATAGAGATGGTACCCCGAGTAGGGACCACCTTTAGGGAGAGTTGTTGTGCCAGTTCAGGGTGGATAAAACTCTCCGTGCTTCCACTGTCAATTAAACATTTAACCCGGCACCCGTTTACCTCGATGTCCACCATTGATTTGGATAGCGGGTGGGGCCTGGTCTGGTCCACTGTGACCGATGCCACTGTAGGGCCCTGATCGAGACAAGGTGGCGTCCACACTGTCTGCTCACAAGATGGCGGACCCCACGAGGTCGGGCAAGATGGCGTCCAAGATGGCCGCTCCCATGGCGCACACGCGGCGGTGGCGGGTTTTGGTTTTCCGGCGGGGTTCCCTCTGCACACCTTCCCGAAGTGCCCCTTCTTACCGCACTTAAAGCAGGTGGTGCCTTTCGCCGGGCACAGGTTTCTGGTGTGCTTTGGCTGCCCGCAGAAGTAGCAGTTGGGTCCCCGACGCGTCGCGGCTGTCGTAGGGCTTCTGTGGGGAGAGCGGGGCCCCGACGGTGTCGGGCTGCCGGGCGGGGAAGATGCCTTCCAAGATGGCGGCACCCTTGGTGCACACGTGGCGGCGTGGACGGCGCGGGCTGAAGAGTTTCTCTGGGCCACATCCAGGGATCGCGCGGTGTCCGCAGCCTGTTTCAGGTCCAATCCCATTTTTTCCAGCAGTCTTTGCCGGATGTAAGTGGAGCTGAGGCCTGTGATAAAGGCATCGCGAAGAAGCTCGTCGGTGTACACTGCGGCTTTTACATCTCGGCACTTGCAGTCTTTGCCAAGCATTTTCAGGGTGCCTAGGAACTCCTCCACCGATTCCCCAGGTCGCTGTGCGCGAGTGGCGAGCAGATGCCTAGCATACACCTCATTCGTAGGCTGCTGGTAATGCGCCTTTAAGATGTCGCAGGCGGCCAGGTACGTGTCGGCGTCTTGGATGAGGGGGTAAACCCGGTGGCTTACCCAATTCCGCGGAATTCCGAGTTTCATACTCGCAGCGTCCGTAGCATCTTTGACGGCTGCGGAATTGTCCAGGAAGAATTCCATACACATAAACCAGTGTCCGAAGCGTGCTGATGCGTCCGGAGCATGCTGATCCAAATCCAAACGTTCGGGTTTCAGGAGTTGATCCATTGTGTTGAAAAATAAGTTAATAAAATTGATGTGCCTCAATAATCCCGAGACTCGATGTTAGCGAAACAAAACAAGGCTTTTATTAACTTAGAAGATAACACGCAGTGGAGAGAGGTGTCTTCCATCTGGAGGTCAGCAGTACTGGATATGAGGCCAGACTGCTTGCTTACATAGAGACCAGGTATGGGCGGAGCCCTACACACAGTACATTCCATACATTCCAATATACAATACAATGGTGAGGAGAAACCTGAAACCAACCACAGTCACAGGCAGTGATGATATACAATACAATGGTGAGGGGAAACCTGAAACCAACCACAGTCACAGGCAGTGATGAATGGAATATTTCATCACATTAGGCAGTCCCTCGGAACCGAGAATGACTTGCTTCCACATTAAAAATGAGTTCTCAGGTGACTGATGAATCCAATGCGGGACCTACAGTCTCTGTCACAGGTGGGGCAGACGGTGGTTGAAGGGGCGGGTGGGTGGGATGCTTGGGTTGACGTGCGCTCCTTGCACTGCTTGCGCTTGGCTTCCGCTTGCTCCAAGCGAAGAGACTCGAGGTGTTTGGCGCCTTCCCAGATGCTTCTTCTCCACTTTGTGTGGTCTTGGGCCAGAGATTCCCAGGTGTCAGTGGGGATGTTGCACTTTTTCAAGGAGGCTTTGAGGGTGTCCTTGAAGCGTTTCCTCTGCCCACCTGGGGCTCTCTTGCCGTGCCAGAGCTCTGAGTAGAGCGCTTGCTTTGGGAGTCTCGTATCAGGCATGCGGACGATGTGACCCATCCATCGGAGCTGATCGAGCATGATCAAAGCTTTGATGCTGGGGATGTTGGCCTGAGCGAGAACACTGACGTTGGTGCACCTATCCTGCCAATGAATTTGCAGGATCTTGCGGAGGCAGTGTTGGTGGCACCTCTCCAGTGCTTTGAGATGCCTGCTGTACATGGTCCACATCTCTGAGGCATACAGCAGGGCAGGTATCACTGCTGCTCTGTAGACTATGAGCTTAGTGCCGGGTTTGAGGTCCTGGTCTTCAAACACTCTCTTCCTCAGGCGACCGAAGGCTGCACTGGCACACTGAAGGTGGTGTTGGACTTTGTCATCGACATCTGCCCTTGTTGTCAGTAGGCTCCCGAGGTATGGAAAGTGGTCCACGTTGTCCAAGGCCTTATCGTGGATTTTGATAATCGGGGGCAGTACTGTGTGGCGGGGGCAGGTTGGTAGAGGACCTTTGTCTTACGGATGTTTAGTGTAAGGCCCATGCTCTCGTACGCTTCAGTGAAGGTGTTGACATTGGTTTGGAGTTCGACCTTCGAGTGAGCGCAGACGCAAGCGTCGTCTGCATACTGTAATTCAACGACAGAGGATGGGACGACCTTGGATCTGGACTGGAGGCAACGGAGGTTGAACCGTTTCCCGTTTGTTCTGTAAATTAGCTCCACTCCAGCGGGGAGCTTATTGAGAGTGAGATGGAGCATTGCAGCAAGGAAGATCGAGAAGTGCGTTGGTGCAATGACACAGCCTTGCTTGACCCCGGTTCATACGTGAATTGGGTCTTATTATGTCCGTGTGTAATTGAGACACGGACTGTAGGAGTTGGTTACAACAGGTCTTTACTGAGTGGAGACAAACTGGAACTAACTATGCAAAGTTACTACACAGGCTTATATACAGGGGTGGTCACTACTGGTACTGCAGTATTCAGGGGCTGCAGAATATAGTTCCTTCTGCAAAGTACATACACTACAATTCCTCCCCTTTTAGCTAAACAGTACATAACATTCGATTAATAATTAAATAACATATTTACAATTACAGTTGTCATATACATTAGCTGAAGTTAAGCAATTATAAGTTCAGTCTTTGAGGAGGCTTCCTGATTCTGTCCGGATAACGCCTCTTTGGGGTATCGGTTCTTCTGGCAGAGTTGATTCAGAATCAATGTCGTTGTTGGGTTTGTCTGCTTCCAATATTCCCGATTCTGAGGTAGATGCAATTGGTACTTCGGTTTCATCACCAGGTGTATCGGATCGTGGTGTGGAATTGATGTTTTCCAGTGACTCTAGAATCTGGTCAGCATGGCGTCTTACAATGCTCTCTCCAACGTCCACGGTATACATTAGAGGTCGTTGCCATGTACAGATCGTTCCTGGCTGCCATTTCTCTGTGCGGTAGTCCCAGGCCAAAACTGGTTGACCTATCTTAAAACTCCTGGTTGGCCTTTCATTCATATTCTGAAACTGCCTGTTCTCCACATCTCTTCTGATGTTTGGCTTAACCAAATCCAAGGAACCTCTCAGCCAATCCATTGGTGGCTGGATGATATGGGGCGGATGTGTAATGCTTAGCACCATTGTTCTTTAAGAACCTCCGGAACTCTTCAGACACAAACTGTGGTCCATTGTCGGAGCAAAACTGTTCAGGCAGCCCATTTCTGGTGAATATGGTTCGTAAGACTGTGATAGTTTTTTCTGTGGTGGTTGAGGACATTTTTATTACCTCTGGCCACTTTGAATGTGCATCCACCGCAATTAAAAACATCGAGTCCATAAATGGACCAGCAAAATCAATGTGCACCCTTTGCCATGGAGATGAGGGCCACTCCCATGGATGTAGAGGGGCTTGTGGTGGGGCGTTTTGGACCTTCTGGCATCCTGTACAGCTCTTGGTCATCTCTTCGATTTCTCTATCGATTCCCGGCCACCACACAAACGCTTTGGCTAAGTTTTTCATTTTTACCCCTCCCAGATGACCCTCATGAAGCTCATTGAGCACTCTATCCTTCAATTTGGGTGGAATTACTACTCTGGATCCACACATCAAGGTTCCTCTGCACACTGACAGCTGTTCTCTTCTCGGCGAGAATGCTGGCAACAGTGGTTCGCCACGTGCTGGCCATCCCTTCACCGTTAAATCATAGACCCAGGAGAGTGTTGGGTCATTTCGTGTTTCCTTTTCTATGTTTGCATTCGTCACAGGTAGACATTCGACTATGGTCGAGTGGAATATCTCCACTGGATCCACTGCAGGTGCTTCTTCCACCGTCGGCAACGGTAGGCACGACAATCCATCAACATTCCCATGCTGTTTAGTTCCTTTGTACTCGATGTCATATTGGTGTGCCCCTAGGAAAAGGGACCACCTCTGTAGCTGTTGTGCTGTCATTATCGGGACGCCCTTCTGAGGGTTGAAAATGGAGACAAGAGGTTGATGATCAGTTAGTAGAGTAAATTTGACCGTGCAGGTAGTGATTGAACTTCTTCACCCCCCCACACCAGGCTGAGGGCCTCTCTATCAATCTGGGCGTAGTTACGCTCGGCTGAAGTTAACGAGCGTGACGCAAAAGCTATCGGCCTCTCTGAACCATCAAGGAATTTATGTGACAGTACCGCTCCAATGCCGTAGGGAGACGCATCACACGCCAGTCTTATCGGTAGTGATGGGTTATAGTGAGCCAATACTTCTCTTGAAGTGATTAGGTCTTTACTCTTCTGAAAGGCCCACTTACATTCATCGCTCCATTTCCATGCTACTCCAGTTTGTAGTAGGGCGTTCAGTGGGTGCAGAATTGTGGACAAATTCGGCAAAAACTTATGGTAGTAATTCACCAATCCGAGGAATGACCTCAGTTGCGACACATTTTCAGGCGCTGGAGCCTTAACTACCGCTTCAATTTTGCCAGGGGACTTATGTAACCCCTCTTCATCAATCACGTGGCCACAATACGATATCTGTTTCTTAAAAAACTCGCACTTGGGGCGATTGGCTCGTAGCCCATGTTCTCTTAGTCTAGTGAGCACCTGCTCTAGGTTGGCAAGGTGTTCACTGTCATCTTCACCTGTCACTAGGATGTCGTCCAAGTAACACTGAGTCCCCGGAATCTCTTGCACGACTTGTTCCATCGCTCTTTGCCATATCGCCGGAGCTGATGCTACTCCGAATACCAGTCGATTATACTGGTAAAGACCTTTGTGAGTGTTTATCGTGAGATACTTCCTAGAGGATTCTTCAACCTCCATCTGCAAATATGCTTGTGCTAGGTCAATTTTTGTAAAACGCTTCCCTCCAGATAGTGAGGCGAAAATATCTTCTATCCTCGGGAGACGATATTGTACTGTGTGAAGGACTGGGTTCACCATCACCTTGAAGTCCCCACAGATGCGAACCTTTCTTGGTTCCTCAGACTTATTGTTTAACGTTTTCTTCATGACAGGAATGATGGGTGTCGCCCACTCGCTCCAGTCTACCTTAGATAACACGCCTGCATTCTCCAGATTCTCCAGCTCTGCCTCGATGGCTGGGCGAATTGCATATGGTACCGGTCTTGCTTTGAAAAACTTGGGAATTGCATTCTCTTCTATTTTTATCGAGGCGGTTACGCCTTTAAGAGTTCCCAGTTCTTGTTGAAATACCTCTTTGGCGTTAGCTAAGATTTTTGACAATCGTCCAGGTGTGACGTCGTCATCCTTTTTACCAGCCACCGTCAGTGCCTGAATGGAGTGCCAGTCTAAACTTATCTTTCTGATCCATTCACGTCCCAATAACGGTGGTCCACCATCTTGCAGTATGTACAGATACAATTTCTGTATTTCCTTGCCATTGTATTCGACAGGCACCCTTATTTTCCCTCTGGGGTATAGTTTTTGCCCCGTATATGTCTTCAAGACAATGGATGTCTCTTTCAAGTGTATGTGTGAGAATAGCCGCTCGTAGTCTCGTCGATTCATGACGGTCAGGGCTGATCCTGTATCCAATTCCATTTTGACTTGGGACCCTGCTATCGTGAGGGTGACCCAAATGGTTCGGTGATCCTCTTTTGTGATTACGTTGTGAAGTTTGAGACAGCTTAGTCTCTTGTTCCCGGATTCACTATCGCTCATCTGGTCTTCGGAACTACTGTCCGTCATCTTTTGTACTTTCCTGTACTGTTCCTTAGTAGCCTTTTTGTTGTCGTTAGTCTTCTTCCCAGACCTGCAAACTCGTGCAATGTGTCCCAACTTTCCGCATTGCCTGCATATTTTGTCCTTGGACCAGCAGTCCTTCTGGTCATGGGTTGTTCTGCTGCAGCGATAGCATTTTTCAAATCCCCATGTCATTTCGTGGGTGCCGTATTCCTGTGGCTTTTGCTGTATTTCCGCAGCTCCCCTTGCTGCTGCTTCATACGATACTGCCATGCTGAAAGCCTTATCTAGCGTCAGCTCTTTCTCTGAGAGTAACCTCTTCTGGGTTCCTTCACTCAGGAGTCCACAGACAAATTTGTCCCGTAGGGTATCTGCCAGTCCTGCTCCGAACTGGCAGTGCTTTGATAGCTTGCATAGTTCCATAATGTAATCAGCATTGCTCTCATCTTTATGCTGATTTCTCCTGTGGAATTTAAATCTTTCTGCTATCAGCAGCGGTGTAGGATTTAGGTGTTCCTGTAGGATATCAACAATTTTGTTAAAACTCTTCGCCATCGGTTTGGCTGGAGTAGTCAGGTTCCACAATAGGCCGTACGTTCTTGCGCCCATTAAGTTTAGTAGTACTAATGCCTTTTTCTCATCGGCTACTTCGTTTGCCTCGCAATATACTTCGACTCTTTCCACATACGTGGTCCAGTCTTCTATTGCATTATCGAAGGCAGTGATATTGCCAGTCTTCGGCATCTTGGAAATCTAAGATGGCGCCTCCCGCGCTTTGCCTTCTTCCCCGATTTAACAAAATGGCGCCTCCCGCGCTTTCCATCTTCTCCGCTGCTGCTAGCGCTGTTGCTGGCGTTTTATGCCTTGATGGCGACGCCCTATGGTCTTCGCGCACTTCTCCCCGCGCTGCTGCTAACGCCGCTCTCCTTGGTTCCCGTGGCAAACTGCAGCTCCTCGCGGCTTTCTGCGCTTCTAATTTCTTTTATTTCCCCGTCGTCGGAGCAACCCTGCGGGACACTTTCCTCGCTCTTCTCGGGTCTGTACGCTGCCCGGCTTCGTAGCACCGGCCGTGCCCTGTGTGCTCCACCCTCTCTCTCTCTCTCCTCTTCCCGACAACGCTGCTCGGCCCCGTTGAAAAGCCACCCGATCGAGCTCTAACCCGCCGCAGCCCAGGAAGGATCAATGTACTACTTGCCACCAGCCTGATTAGCTGGAACACCATCGACAGGATAACCAAGCCCCGCTCTCGACAGCCTCTCCTGCAATTCTTTCACTCCGATGAATCAGAGGCGGTTGCCCACGGTCGACGCCCGTTTCTTCTGTTTGTTTTTTTTTCTTTCTTCCTTCTGGCCTCGACCTCTAACAACTTCGCTTCAGGGATGGATCCCCATGAGGTGGTGCAGAACTGTAGGTAAGTTCGGATCTGCTCGTCGCCAGTATTATGTCCATGTGTAATTGAGACACGGACTGCAGGAGTTGGTTACAACAGGTCTTTACTGAGTGGAGACAAACTGGAACTACTATGCAAAGTTACTACACAGGCTTATATACAGGGGTGGTCACTACTGGTACTGCAGTATACAGGGGCTGCAGAATATAGTTCCTTCTGCAAAGTACATACACTACAGGTCTGTGGTGGAACTGTTGGTCAGGATCACGGCTTGCCTGTTGTCGTGAAGCAGGTGGAGGATGGTGACAAACTTTTGAGGGCAGCCGAGTTTGAGGAGGACACTCCATAATCCCTCACGGTTGACAGTGTCGAAGGCCTTTGTGAGATCAAAGAAGGCCATGTACAGTGGTTGGTGCTGTTCCCTGCATTTCTCTTGTAATTGACGTGCGGTGAAGATCATGTCCATTGTGCCCCTTAGTGGGCGGAATCCGCATTGCGACTCTGGGAGGAGCTCTTCGACCACTGGGAGAAGGCGATTGAGGAGGATTCTTGTGATGACTTTCCCTGTGGCAGACAGCAGGGAAACTCCTCTGTAATTACCGCAATCGGACTTGTCACCTTTCTTGAAGATGGTCACAATTACGGCATCTCTGAGATCCCCTGGCATGCTCTCTGTGGTGTATGTAACCGTTCCACCTTTAAGAGAACTATTTTAAGAGATGCACTACTTTATCTTGGCTGCTGTATACTGTAATACCGGTGGTGACCACACCGGTATATAAGTGCTGTGTAATGATTTATTGGGCAGTTCAGCCTGACCTCCGACTAGTAAAGACCTGTTGCATTTACTCTTGTGGTCTGTGTGCAGTGATTCTTATTAACAATAACTAGAACACACAGACTTAACAGTGGCGAAGATGGCGATCTTACCCTGCGGCAGAGATATATCCAAGGCAGTTTAACGGGCGTCGAGAAGAGGCATCCGCCCTCATCATCCTGCTGAGAAAAGACTCGGGTCTGAAGAGCAAGGAAGAATCCTGACACAAAGCCTTCCATCAGCAACAGGCAGTGATCATCCCTTCTATCACGGTGGTGGGTAAGCCGATCAGTGACGAGCAGCAAGTCGGCCACGTTGGCTGTGAAGTAGGGGAGGGAAAAACGGAGGATATAAGGGCGGAGAACTCGACCGCGTCCGGGGAAAAGAGCCGGACAGAAGTTGGGGCCAGAGGCGCTGAGACTGGGGCAGCGTAAGGCACGGGAGCCGCGGTGAATGCAAACGCAGCCGGTGTAAAAGACCGGGCTGCAAGCGGGCTGGGAGACGCAACAGCGTCGAGAGAGAGCTCGACCACGACCGGGGAAAAAGGCCGGGCAGCTACCGAGGCCGCGAGGCGCGGGACAAAATTTAAAAAAAAACGCGGAGAACTCAGCCGCAGCCGGGGGAAAGGACCGGACTGCAAGAGGGGCTGGGAGGCACGATTTGAGAACCGCTGGGGAGGGCGAACGCAGCAATACGGCAATCGCCATTACAGCCAGCGGGGGAGAAAGGCAAACGCGGGAAGCCGCCATTTTCGTAGGCGGGGGAAGAAGACAAGCGCGGGAAACCGCCATTTTGAAAAATAAAATAAAAATTTCTTTTTGTTTCTCAAGAAGATTGCGAGGATGCCTAAGCGTGGTAACATCAACGATTTCGATCCCGATGTTGAAGATTGGGCCACGTATGTAGAACACATAGAGATTTATTGTAAGGCAAATAAAATATCAGATGAAGATAAAGCACTAACCTTACTAAACTCAATGGGTGCGAAGACATACGGGCTATTGAAGCATCTTCTATCACCAGCTAAACCGACGGATCAGGCTTTCGCTAATATTGTTGCTGTCCTGAGAAATCATTTGAACCCCACACCGCTGATGTTAGCGGAACGATTTAAATTTTATGCGAGAACGCAACTGAAAGAGGAAAGCAACGCGGAGTATTTAATTGAACTGCGTAAGCTAGCGAAATACTGTCAGTTTGGGGAAAGACTGACAGAGGCACTGAGAGACAAATTCGTGTGTGGATTGTCGAAAGAAGGAACACAAAAGCGGCTGCTTGAAGAGAATGATCTTACACTTGATAAGGTTGTCACTATTGCAGCATCGCACGAAGCCGCAGCGAGAGGCACTGCGGAAATGCAGCTGAAGGCAGCGGTACTCAGCGTAGATCAAATGATTTTGGGTACAGCGAAATGTTATCGTTGTGGAAAGACAACACACGATCAGAACCAATGCTGGTTTAAAAATCAGGAATGTAGAAAATGTGGCAAGCTTGGTCACATAGCTATAGTATGCCGGTCAGGAAAGAAGACCAGCAACAAAAAGTCACCGCAGGAAAAGTGCAGAAAGGTACATAAGGTGGCTGAGAAGAGTTCGGATGAACAGAATTCGGATTCAGACTCCAACAGCAAGGAACTGGGTAGTCTGAGAATTCACAATGTGAGTAAGGAAGCTGACCTACAAACTATCTGGGTCATACTTCAGATAGCAGGAGTCCAAGTGAAGATGGAATTGGACACCGGATCGGCATTGACGGTCATGAATAAGCAAGATTACAAAAGGTTATTCACACATATTCCCCTACGGGATACGGAGATAGTATTGCAGACATACACGGGGCAAAGAGTATACCCCATCGGAAAGATAAAAGTCAAGGTGGTACACAAGGGCAAAGAACACCAAGGAATGGACTTATATGTACTACCTGAGGGAGGTCCACCACTTCTGGGACGGGAGTGGATCAGGAAAATAAACATGGACTGGCACTCCCTAAAAGCAATAACGGTAGATTCCGGAAAAAAAGATGTCAAACCTGAACGATTGTCCAGAATATTGGACGATGCTAAAGAGGTGTTCCAACAGGGACTGGGAACACTGAGAGGAATTACGGCAAACATCAAGGTTGAAGAACATGCAAACCCGAAATTTTTCAAAGCCAGACCGGTACCTTATGCGATACGACCTGCTGTGGAAGCTGAGCTGGAAGGGCTAGAACGTTCAGGAGTACTGTCTAAGGTAGACTGGAGTGAGTGGGCCACGCCCATTGTTCCCGTCATGACGCGTTCATCGAGCAACAAGCCGGGGGAACCGGGGAAGGTTCGCATCTGTGGAGATTTCAAGATCACTGTTAATCCGGTGCTTCACACGGTGCAGTATCCGCTTCCGCGGATTGAGGATATCTTCGCTTCGTTGTCTGGCGGGAAACACTTCACCAAGATAGACCTGGCGCAGGCGTACTTACAGATGGAAGTTGAGGAAGAGTCGCGCCAGTATCTCACAATCAACATGCACAGAGGCTTGTATCGATACAATAGACTGGTTTTTGGAGTGGCTTCGGCTCCAGCAATTTGGCAGAGGGCCATGGAGCAGGTATTACAGGGAATTCCAAGCACTCAATGTTACTTGGACGATATCCTGATTACAGGAGATGACGATGAGGAACACCTTGCAAATTTGAAACTGGTGCTCACCAGATTGAAGGAATATGGACTTCGAATTAATCGCCAGAAATGTGAGTTCTTTCAGAAATGGATCTCGTACTGTGGTCATGTCATTGACCAGGAGGGGCTGCACAAGTCACCTGACAAGATCGAAGCTGTTGTGAAGGCTCCCGCTCCGGAAAATGTATCCCAGTTGAGGTCGTTCCGAGGGTTGATTAACTATTACCATAAGTTTCTGCCAAATCTATCCACGGTGCTGCACCTGCTGAACGCTCTTTTGCAGAAAGAAGTACCATGGAAGTGGAGCGAGGACTGTAAGAAGGCCTTTCGCAAAAGCAAGGCATTGATCACCTCAGAGGAAGTGTTGGCTCACTTCAACCCAACGCTACCTATTCGTTTAGCTTGTGATGCTTCTCCTTATGGTATTGGAGCAGTACTCTCACACAAGTTGCCAAATGGCTTGGAAAGGCCAGTCGCATTTGCATCCAGATCATTGACCTCCGCTGAGCGCAACTATGCTCAGATAGATAGGGAGGCTCTCAGCTTTGTGTGGGGAGTAAAGAAGTTTAATCATTACCTGCAGGGCCAGAAGTTTACACTGCTGACAGACCACCAGCCGTTGGTATCCATTTTTAACCCTAAGAAGGGTGTTTCGGTGATGACAGCACAGAGGCTCCAGAGATGGTCCCTTTTCCTCGGGGCACATCAATATCAGATAGAATTCAAAGGTACAAAGCAGCATGGTAATGCTGATGGGCTATCGCGCCTGCCATTACCTACTGAGGAGGAGGCACCGACGGTTGACCCGGTGGAGTTATTTCACTCGACCATCATCGAATGTTTACCTGTCACCAATGCAAATATTGAAAGGGAGACTAGGAATGACCCGACACTGTCCCGGGTCTACGAATTGACAGTAAAGGGATGGCCAGCCCATGGTGATCCACTGTTACCGGCATTCTCAGCAAGACGAGAACAGCTGTCCATCTGTCAGGGAACATTGATGTATGGAACAAGGGTGATTATCCCTCCTAAGTTAAGAGAGAGAGTTCTAAAAGAACTACATGAAGGTCATCTGGGGGGAGTCAAGATGAAAAGCCTTGCTAGGGCTTATGTGTGGTGGCCGGGTATCGACAACAGATAGAGGATCTGACGAAAAGCTGCTCAGGGTGCCAAAAAGTCCAAAATGCACCTGCAATTGCACTGCTGCATCCATGGGAATGGCTTTCAACCCCATGGCAACGTGTACATATTGACTTTGCTGGTCCATTCATGGATTCCATGTTTTTAATTGCGGTGGACGCACATTCTAAATGGCCAGAAGTGATTAAAATGACTACCACTACCTCGGAGAAGACGATCGCGGTGCTAAGAACGATATTTGCAAGAAATGGATTGCCAGAGCAAATATGTTCAGACAACGGACCACAGTTCGTGTCAGAGGAATTCCAGAAATTCCTGAAGAAGAATGGGGTGAAACATTATACCTCTGCCCCATATCATCCAGCTATGAATGGGCTGGCCGAGAGGTTTGTACAGACGTTCAAAAAGGCAATAAAGGCCATGAGCGAAGATCAGATTCCACTGCAACACAAGGTGGACAATTTCCTACTGGCATATCGAAATGCCACCCATGCAACAACAAACCAAAGTCCTGCCATGATGTTCTATAACAGAAGGTTGCGGTCCAGGTTGGACTTGTTAAAACCAAATGTGCGGAGGGAAGTCGAAAACAAACAGTTCCAGCATATCAATAACAAGCCCACTCGGAGTTTTGAAATAGGACAACCGGTGTTAGCCAGGGACTATAAAAACGAGAAATGGCAATCTGGAACAATTCGGGCCAGACAAGGACCCCTGATGTACACGGTAGATGTTGGTGAAAATGTAATGCGACGTCATGCTGACCAACTGGTGGGATCGAGAACAAGGGTCGAGCCCATGGTTACGACAGAGACAACCGTGGAGGAAGTTAGTGAACCTGAAGCATCTACCTCAGAAGTGAATATACCTGATGATGATGCCCTATCCATAGGGGATCAACTAGATGAGTCACCCCAGCAACGAGAACCAGAGACCCTGAAAGGCGTTATCCGTCTTGGATCAGGAGGCCTCCTCAGAGACTGAATCTGTGAACTGTTTTTACATGAAGTTGTGTATATATGTTATTATGTTATGTTTAATGGGGAATATATACTGTTAAGCTAAAAAGGGAGGATTGTGGTGTATGTAACCGTTCCACCTTTAAGAGAACTATTTTAAGAGATGCACTACTTTATCTTGGCTGCTGTATACTGTAATACCGGTGGTGACCACACCGGTATATAAGTGCTGTGTAATGATTTATTGGGCAGTTCAGCCTGACCTCCGACTAGTAAAGACCTGTTGAATTTACTCTTGTGGTCTGTGTGCAGTGATTCTTATTAACAATAACTAGAACATACAGACTTAACACTCTCCTCCTTCCAGGTAAGAGAAATGAGTTCATGAATTCGCACCAGTAGTGCTTCTCCGCTATGCTTTAGTGCCTCGGCGGGGATTCCATCTGCTCCTGAGACCTTGTTGTTCTTGAGTTGTCGGATGGCCTTTTCAACCTCATGCCGGGCTGGAGTTGTGCTGAGATGGTGGCGGGTAGCATGCTGCAGGATGGAGTTGAGGACACTCGCGTCGAGGACATCTACCCTGCTAGTTACATCCTCAAAAAACTCTAATAATAAATTTCCTTTTCATAAAACCTCCATGCGAGGAGCACAGCTGCTATGAGACGAGGTGCATCTCAGCCTCATGACCCTTCTGTACAGCTCTTTTCTCTGGAAAAGATAAGACTTTAGAGATGTTTAAAATTTTGAAGGGGTTTGATAGGGTGGACTTGGAGAAACTGTTTCCACTTGAGGGAGTAGAATCCCTTCCTGTTGAGGTAGCTGAGTGGGTGTTCTGTGGGTGCTCTCGATGAAATGTGGGTGCCATTGATTGCACCCTGGACCTTGGGGAAGCCAACCACTCAATAAAACTGTATGGCCCTATCTGTCTTCTGCCTTGTTCCGAATTTTCACGTGGTGAGTTGCAACATGCCTATAGAAAATGAATTGAGCCTACGTGATTATCTGGAGAAGTATATACATGAGAATTTCCTGGGTCAGCTTTTTGCATATCCGTTAAAGTAATGGTTAGTATTGAACCCGTGTAAAATGGGAATAACCTGCTGCGGTGCATGGATATAAGAGTGAAGCCAGTTGTGGCTGAATATTCCAGCAGCAGTCTGGGGGATCAGCAACCAAGTAAGGAATAGGTGGGATTTCCCAGCATAGACAGTCTCTGCCTTCACCTCCTCTGTGTCAGTCAGTGGCTTTGTTTTAGGGTGGGTGGATGCTCTGCCCCCAATCAAAGCCACAGGGAACTGCCACCCCGCAGAGTTTGCACCATTTTGGCAGACTCCCAGTGGAGTTACAATGTGAATCTACCAGAATCGTTAAGCAATTTTGGCCCCAAACTCTCTGATTCGCAACATGATTTCTTTTTATGCACTGTGAATGGCTTATGATTAGTATTTGTTGCAACAACTTGATATTATGTAAGGTAATTGAAAGTACCATTTTCTGAAGCACTTACTATTCTGGCTGTGGTGTGATGCTGCCGTGAGATGAAGGGATGTGATTCTACATATTTTGTCATCAGTTTAAGGCTGATGCTTGAAAGATGAGATTTTGCAGATATAGATGCCACAAAGACTGCTGGGAATTGATTGCCTGTTGAGGTTTGTACGTGATATTATTACTGGTCTTGCCCCATCATGAGCATCATCACAATTATTTTCCTGATATATTTGGTAACCTTGTGCACCTCCTTGTAATGCTAATGCATTATAATAAGTCCCAGTAAGCAGTTGTGGGAAGCTTATATTATCAACCGTAAACCATGCAGTGAATTTTCCATGGTAACTTCCAACTCATACTTCATTTCATATGCACAGCGAGCTCAGAATTTGAAATCAAACGAGTTCTGTGATGTTGTAACTGCAGTAGCCATTTAAAAGTAAATAGAGTTTTGATGAATTCAAGCTTTGTACAGTCTGGAAGTATCTCCTGCAGTAATGGAACAGTGCTATCAAAATCACCATCTGGCTGGGAGCTTTCAGTTGAGCTAGTGTGGTGTGAGGTGAACAAAAAGAGGATTGCCCTGTTACACACACTAGGGCATCGTCCCCAAGGAGACGCCTGCAGAGTTCTTGAGAGGAGATTGCAGTGACAGTGAATGCTGACAGAACATAGAGACAGCCACATAAGTAGTTGTCAGACATCAAAAGTCTGCCAAGATAAGGCTATCTAAAATTTCCCTCTTACAAGTGAAGAATGGCACAGTGTCTCCCCGTTACATATTGACTGTGATCCACCAAAAGTACTCAGACAGCGCTTTGATTGATTGCAATGCATGTCCATACTGTAGTGGGGCACACTTTCCAGCTGCAAATTACAACTGGAAGTCTTGTAAAGCTGTCATGCAGGATAGGTCCCTGGGGTATTTTTGCTTTCAGGATGTGGTGCCAAGGCTGCATTTATTGCCCATCCCTAGTTGCCATGAGAAGGTGGTAATGTACCTTCTTGAACTGCTGCAGTCCTTGGTGCTCTCACAATAATAATTGACAGGGAATTGCAGGATATTAACCCAGTGGCGATGAAGCAATGGTGATACATAGAAACATAGAAACATAGAAGATAGGAGCAGGAGTAGGCCATTCGGCCCTTCGAGCCTACTCCGCCATTCAACGAGATCATGGCTGATCATCCAAACCCTAGCACCCGGTCCCTACACCGACAGCCATCCCACCCAAGCCCTATCCCCGTAACCCCACGTATTTAATCCCCCCTAACACTAAGGGCCAATTTTTTTTTTTTTAATCATAGCCAATCAACCTAACCCGCACATCTTTGGACTGTGGGAGGAAACCGGAGCACCCGGAGAAAACCCACGCAAAGACGGGGAGAATGTGCAAACCCCACACAGACAGTCACCCGAGGCCGGATTTGAACCCGGGTCCCTGGCGCTGTGAGGCAACAGTGCTAACCACTATGCCACCGTGTCAGGGGGGTGTGTGACTTGGTGGGAACTTGGAGATGATGGTGATCCCATGACATTGCTGCTCTTGTCCTTCTCAGTGGTAGAGATCACAGGGCTGGGAGTGCTGTTGATCTCAACACTACTTTCCGGCTTGCTGGACAAGGTGGCAGGAGGGTTACTCATTCTTGCAGTCCAGTGTAGTGCATATGGCAACTTCATGGGGATCTGCAGAGGAGCTCCAAGTGTTAGAGCTTCTAAGCAGAGTGGAAGCATCGCTTATTAATGTTCACATTGTCAAAATGGAGGGCTTGAGTTCCATTTTACAACTGGCTCAATTATCCAGCTTCAACATGCTAGGGGTTTGGATTTTTAAAATTTTATTTATTCATTCATGGGATGCGGGCGTTGCTGACATGGCCAGCATTTATTGACCATCCTTAATTGCCCTTGAGAAGGTGGTGGTGAGCTGCCTTCTTGAACCACTACAGTTCGTGTGGTGAAGGTACTCCCACAATGCTGTTAGGTAGGGAATTCCAGGATTGAGAGGACCATTGTACAGTGTTTCACAAACCTTCATTTATATCCAGCGATCTGGGAAAAAATCATTGCAGTTACATTCACAGATCATGTACAGGCAAATAAATTGGCCATCTTTAATTCTGTTGGTGTAAAATAATGTAGCAATTATTCAAAGGATGGGTATCCATAGTGGTCAAAGTAGTGCAGAGGACGCTGTTGGAAGGTATGATGTCCTGTTCCTCAGTCAACACTGTAAAGTCCGCGCCTCAATAATACACGGACTTCGGGAGAACAGTTTAACAGGTACTTTACTGAACAAGAGGCAGCTTGAAACTGAAACTACAGAAGCCTGCTAGGGCCTTTTATACAGGGGTGGTCACTGCCGGTACTGCAGCCTAAGACCAGTTATTCCCTTAAAGGGACATACACAACAATTCCTCCCCTTTTAGATAAACAGTACATAACATTCATTTAACAACTAAATAATAACTAATTACAATTACAATTTTCTCAGTAATATATACATCGACTGGAATAGTCATTTATAAGTTCAGTCTTTGAGGAGGCTTCCTGATCTGGACTGGATAGCGCCTTTCTCGAGTATCCTGTTCTGGCGGTGAAGTCAATTCTGGCTCATTGTCATTGGTTGGTTCGTTAGCTTCCAATACCCCTGCTTCTGAGGTAGACGCAATCTGTACTTCGGGCTCATTACCAGGTGCACATGCTTGTGGTACAGGTTTGGATTGTTCCTGTGACTCTAGAATCTGGTCAGCATGGCATCTCACGATGCTTTCTCCAACCTCCACTGTGTACATTAGTGGTCCCTGCTGTGTGCATATCGTGCCTGGCTGCCATTTTTCTGTTCGGTAGTTGCGGGCCAAGACTGGTTGCCCTATCTTGAAGCTCCTGGTTGGTTTCTCATTGATGTGCTGGAACTGCTTATCCTCAACATCTCGTCTTATGTTTGGTTTGAGCAAATCCAAGCGACATCTTAGTCTCCGGTTGAAAAACAGTACGGCTGGAGTTTGGTTGGTTACTGCATGTGTCGCAAACAGAAAGTTATCCACCTTGTGTTGCAGTGGTATGTCGTCATTATACATTGCCTTTATGGCCTTTTTAAAGGTCTGAACAAACCTCTCAGCCAATCCATTTGTGGCTGGATGATATGGGGCAGATGTGTAATGTTTCACCCCATTATTCTTCAGGAACCTCCGGAAATCCTCAGACACAAACTGTGGGCCATTGTCGGAACAGATCTGTTCTGGCAACCCATTCCTGGCGAAGATGGTCCTTAGGACTGCAATAGTTTACTCCGTGGTGGTGGAGGACATTGTGATAAAAATAATAACTTCCGGGAAGTTATGTCATCACTTCCTGTGAACTGTGAACTGTGAACTATGAACTATGAACTGTGTACATACCTCACTTCCTGTCATGTGTCACTTCCTGTTGGACTGGTATAAATACTGGTCTGTTCAGTATTGTAAGAGGCTTCTACCAGAGGCATGGTAAAGACTTCTCTTGTATATAGTGTGTTTATAAGTTACTTAAAGCTTACTTTAAAGTTACTTGATGGTAAGCCTCCTTTTTCTTACATCAATTTAAGTAACTTATAAACACACTATATACAAGAGAGGTCTTTACCATGCCTCTGGTAGAAGCCTCTTACAATACTGAACAGACCAGCATTTATACCAGTCCAACAGGAAGTGACACATGACAGGAAGTGAGGTATGTACACAGTTCATAGTTCATAGTTCACAGTTCACAGTTCACAGGAAGTGATGACATAACTTCCCGGAAGTTATTATTTTTATCACATTCTTCCCTCCTGCAGGTTTAGGAGGCTGTGGTCTACCTTTTGGTCCGCAGCCGCCGAACAAGGAAGAGTCGCACCCGTTTGGATTCCCGTCGTAGAGGGTCGCTGGTCCGCTTACATGCGGTTGGCCATTGGTCAGAGTCCGTGTGGCCTGGATTGCCCTGTGAAGGGTCGGGGAGATCATGGCTACTCTGAATCAGGAAGGTCGTCCTGTAGCATTTATGTCCAGGACCTTACAAGGTGCTGAGCTACATTATCCTCCGGTTGAGAAAGAAGCCACAGCCATCATAGAGGCAGTACGGAAGTGGAACCATTTTCTAGCTCGCCAGCACTTTACATTGATCACGGACCAACGATCAGTCGCCTTCATGCTCGATAATCGAAAGCGAACCAAAATTAAGAATAATAAAATACAACTTTGGAGGATGGAACTGGCCTCTTTTGGTTATACCATTCTCTATCGGCCTGGCAAGGAGAATGTGGCCCCGGACACCCTCACACGGGCATTCTGCTCCACTATGTCATCCTCCACTCTCATGGATGTCCACAATGGTTTGTGTCATCCTGGCGTTACGCGCATGCTACATTTCGTACGATCACGGAATCTCCCTTTTTCCACTGGAGATGTAAAGAAAATATGCTCAGAATGCCGGCTTTGTGCGGAATTAAAACCTCAGTTCTTCCGCCCCTCAGATGGTATACTCATACATGCAACCCAACCGATGCAACGACTTAGCATCGATTTTAAGGGCCCAGTGCCCTCTTCAACTCGGAACACATATTTGCTCACCATGATCGACGAATATTCACGTTTTCCGTTTGCCTTCCCCTGCTCCAATATGCTGGCGTCCACAGTAATCTGCTGCCTTGAGCAGGTATTTTCTCTCTGTGGCATGCCGGCTTATATTCACTCAGATCGGGGTCCATCCTTTATGTCGAGGGAACTCAAGGACTACCTCTCAGAACGGGGAATTGCTACAAGCAAAACAACACCATACCATCCCATCGGAAATGGGCAGGTAGAGAGGTATAACGGTATCATCTGGAATTCCGTACGTCTCGCTTTAGATCTCGGGGCCTACCAGACCAGCAATGGGAAACAGTGCTTCCGGATGCATTGCACTCTATACGGTCCCTGCTTTCTACAGCCACAAATACTACACCTCATGAGCGGTTCTTTGGATTCCAGCGTCGCTCATCTCATGGGACATCACTCCCGTCATGGCTAACTACTCCTGGACCTGTATTACTCCGAAGATACGTTCGGACGTCTAAAAATGACCCTCTTGTAGACGAGGTCGAACTAACCGATGCCAACCCCACCTATGCAAACATACGATATTCCGACGGCCGAGAATCTACCGTATCATTACGGGATCTGGCCCCCTGCCCACCAGGACCTAGTGGGACATCGGGTGATGGCATTTCACCAGGAAACTCTTGGGACCTATCGGGTACCCCTCTCCAGGATCCTGATCGGACACCAACTAGCTTGGTGCCGGTAGAACCCCGTGCTCAAGGTTGCGACCCTCCCAGTACCACGCATGAAAGTACTGGTCCGCCACAGACCAGCTCTGCACCTCCCTCTGAACAGAGGCAGTCTGACTTTGAACCTATTGGGGCTCGTACTCGAAGCCATGATCTCCCCGACCCTTCACAGGGCAATCCAGGCCACACGGACTCTGACCAATGGCCAACCGCATGTAAGCGGACCAGCGACCCTCTACGACGGGAATCCAAACGGGTGCGACTCTTCCTTGTTCGGCGGCTGCGGACCAAAAGGTAGACCACAGCCTCCTAAACCTGCAGGAGGGAAGAATGTGATAAAAATAATAACTTCCGGGAAGTTATGTCATCACTTCCTGTGAACTGTGAACTGTGAACTATGAACTATGAACTGTGTACATACCTCACTTCCTGTCATGTGTCACTTCCTGTTGGACTGGTATAAATACTGGTCTGTTCAGTATTGTAAGAGGCTTCTACCAGAGGCATGGTAAAGACCTCTCTTGTATATAGTGTGTTTATAAGTTACTTAAAGCTTACTTTAAAGTTACTTGATGGTAAGCCTCCGTTTTCTTACATCAGACATTTTAATGACCTCTGGCCATTTCGAATGGGCGTCCACAGCGACTAGAAACATTGAGTCCATAAATGGACCAGCGAAATCAATGTGTACCCGTTGCCATGGAGATGAGGGCCACTCCCATGGATGTAGCGGGGCCTGTGGTGGAGCGTTTTGGACCTTCTGGCATCCTGTGCATCTCTTGGTCATAACCTCGATTTCTTTATCGATTCCCGGCCACCACACAAACGCCGTGGCTAGGCTCTTCATTTTTACCCCTCCCAGATGACCCTCGTGAAGCTCATTGAGTACTCTATCTCTCAACTTGGGTGGAATTACCACTCGGGATCCACACATCAAGGTTCCCCGGCACGCTGACAGCTGTTCCCTCCTTGGCGAGAATGCTGGCAACAGTGAGCCGCCATATGCTGGCCATCCCTTCACCATCAAATCATAGACCCGAGAGAGTGTCGGGTAATTTCGGGTTTCCTTCTCAATACTTGCGTTTGTAACAGGCAAACATTCGACTATGGTCGCATGGAATATCTCCACCGGGTCCACTGCAGGTGCTTCTTCCGCCATAGGCAACGGTAGGCGCGACAGCCCATCAGCGTTTCCATGTTGTTTCGTACCTTTGTACTCTATGTCATACTGATGTGCCCCTAGAAAAAGTGACCATCTTTGCAGCCGTTGCGCCGTCATCACCGAAACGCCCTTCTTTGGGTTAAAAATTGAGACCAGGCGTTGATGATCAGTCAGTAGGGTGAATTTCTGCCCGTGCAGGTAGTGATTGAACTTCTTCACACCCCACACCAGGCTGAGGGCCTCCCTGTCAAACTGGGCATAGTTACGCTCGGCTGAGGTTAGCGAGCGCGATGCAAAGGCTATTGGCCTCTCTGAACCATCACAGAATTTGTGCGACAGCACCGCTCCAATGCCGTAAGGTGACGCATCACATGCCAACCGAATCGGTAGTGTTAGGTTATAGTGGGCCAATACTTCTTTTGAAGTGATTTGGCATTTACATTCCTGAAAGGCACACTTACACTCATCACTCCATTTCCATGTTACACCAGTTTGAAGGAGGGCATTCAGTGGGTGCAGAATTGTAGATAAATTTGGCAAGAACTTATGGTAGTAGTTCACCAACCCGAGGAACGACCTCAGTTGCGACACATTTTCTGGTGCTGGAGCCTTGACTACAGCCTCAATCTTGTCCGACGACTTATGCAACCCTTCCTCATCAATCATGTGGCCACAATACGAGATTTGTCTCCTGAAGAACTCGCATTTGGGACGGTTGGCTCGCAGCCCATATTCCTGCAATCTTGTGAGCACCTGTTCCAGGTTGGCAAGGTGTTCATTGTCATTTTTGCCCGTAACCAGGATGTCGTCCAAATAACACTGGGTCCCCGGGATCCCTTGCAGGACTTGTTCCATTGCCCTCTGCCACATAGCCGGGGCCGATGCTACCCCAAATACCAGTCGATTGTACTGGTAAAGGCCTTTGTGAGTGTTTATCGTGAGGTATTTCCTAGATGCTTCTTCCACCTCCATTTGTAGATACGCTTGAGCCAGGTCAATCTTTGTAAAACGTTTCCCTCCAGATAGTGAGGCGAAAATATCTTCTATCCGCGGAAGTGGATACTGTACTGTGTGCAGGACTGGGTTCACAGTCACCTTGAAGTCCCCACAGATGCGAACCTTCCTTGGCTCCCCAGGTGTGCTGCTCAATGCTTTCTTCATTACAGGAACGATGGGTGTGGCCCACTCGCTCCAGTCCACCTTAGACAGCACCCCCGAATGCTCCAGACTCTCCAGTTCAGCTTCCACAGCTGGGCGTATCGCGTATGGCACTGGTCTGGCCTTGAAAAATTTTGGGGTTGCGTTATCCTCAATCTTTATGGTTGCCTTTACTCCTTTTAGAGTCCCAAGTCCTTGTTGGAACACCTCTTCCGCGTCAGATAGAATTTGTGACAGACGTCCAGGTGCGACGTCATCATCTTTTTTGTCAGTCACAGTTAGTGCCAGAATGGAATGCCAATCCAATTGTAGTCTTCGGATCCATTCACGTCCCAATAATGGTGGTCCTCCATCTCATAGTATATACCTGTATAGTTTCTGTGTTTCCTTTCCGTTATATTCAACTGGCACCCTTATTTTTCCTCTGGGGTAGACCTTTTGCCCCGTGTATGTCTTCAATACAATGGACGTGTCCTTTAAGGATATGTGTGAGAATAGCCGCTCATAGTCTCGTCGATTCATGACAGTTAGGGCTGATCCTGTGTCCAATTCCATCTTCACTGGGGACCCTGCTATCATGAGGGTGACCCAAATGGTTCGGTGATCTTCTTTTGCGATCACGTTGTGTAACTTTAAACAACTTAGTCGCCTGCTCCCGGAGTCCTTATCACTCTCCTGATCTTCTGAACTACTATCTGTCAGTTTCTTTACTTTCCTGTACTGTTCCTTAGTAGTTCCTGTCGTGTTGGTCTTCTTTCCCGACCTACAGACTCTTGCTATATGTCCCATTTTCCCGCATTGCCTGCATATTTTGTCTTTAAACAAGCAGTCCTTCTGATCATGGGTTGTTCTTCCGCAGCGATAGCACTTTTCGGCTCCATACGCCATTTCGTTAGCGCTGTATTCTTGTGGTTTCTGTTGTATTTCCGCAGCTCCCCGTGCTGCTGCTTCGTAGGATACTGCCACGCTGAAAGCCTGTTCTAGCGTCAGGTCCTTTTTTGAAAGTAGTCGTTTCTGGGTTCCTTCACTCTGGAGCCCGCAGACAAACTTATCCCGTAAGGTGTCTGCCAGTCCTGCTCCGAACTGGCAGTGCTTTGATAACTTGCGTAGTTCCGTGAGATAGTCAGCATTGCTCTCATCTTTGTGCTGGTTTCTTTTATGGAACTTGAATCTTTCTGCTATCAGCAGTGGTGTAGGGCTTAGATGTTCCTGTAAGATATGAACAATCTCCTCAAAACTTTTCTCCATTGGTTTAGCTGGGGTAATTAAATTCCGCAATAGGCCGTACGTACTCGCACCCATCAGATTTAATAATACCGACGCCCTCTTTCCATCAGCCACCTCATTTGCCTTGCAGTACACCTCAATTCTTTCCACATACGTGGTCCAGTCTTCTACCTCGTTGTCGAAAGCAGTGATACTGCCACTTTTTGGCATCTTGGGCGATTTAAAATGGCGCCTCCCACGCTTTTGCTTCTTTCCCAATGGGATAAAATGGCGCCTCCCACGCTTTTGCTTCTTCCCCTTACTGCCACGCTGCTCCTCGCGTTCTACGGGGTAATGGCGGTGACCCGCAGCTTCGGCGCGTCTCGCTTTCCTTCCCCCCTGTTTAGCTTCTCTCCACTGTCCTGTTCTCGAGCACCGACCATGCCCTGTGCGCTCCACCCTCTCTCTCTTGTTTTCTTTTCCCGGCGACCCTGCGCAGCCTGATTTGTAGAGCCGCTCGATCGAGCTTGAGCCCGCCGCAGTCCGGAAGGGTCAGCGCGCTACCTGCTACCAGCACGATTCGCTGGAACCACAGTCTCTCCCGCAATTCTCCAAACACCGATGGATTCTTCGGGCGGTTGCCCTCGGTCGACGCCCGTTGCTCAGACTACGACCTTCCAGGACCTTCCCTTCAGGCGAGATCCCCGTGAGATGATGCCACACTGCAGGTGAGTTCGAACTTACTTGTCGCCACTGTAAAGTCCGCGCCTCAATAATACACGGACTTCGGGAGAACTGTTTAACAGGTACTTTACTGAACAAGAGGCAGCTTGAAACTAAAACTACAGAAGCCTGCTAGGGCCTTTTATGCAGGGGTTGTCACTGCCGGTACTGCAGTCTAAGACCAGTTATTCCCTTAAAGGGACATACACAACAAACACCATCAAAACAGATTAACTGATTTGCTGTTAACATATTGCTGTTTCTAGGAACTTGCTGTGTGCAAATATGGTGGCCACATTTACTAACATAACAGCAACTTCGAAAGTAATTTCTGAGAAATGTTTTGAGATGTGTCTCAGAGTTGTGATTAGGTGCTGTCTAAATGCAAGTTTTTCATTTAATGGACCACTGCATATTGCACATATGGATGGGATAGATAGTTAAATAGGCAACTGTATGAGAGACTGGAATAACACTTTTCCAGTCTGTGTCTGAGTCTATAAACACAACTCTGTGAATGAGGTTGGGTGGGGGCAGTTCCCCATCTGGTGATGTGAATCTCCCTGGAATCCCTTACATCATCCTTCTCATCCTCTCCAAAAAACTCAAGCAGAGAAAAGAACAAAATTCAAGACCCATTTTAGCTTAGTTTTTGCTGCAGCAACCAAAAGTGCCTGAGCTCCGCACTCTTTAAGAAGCCACTTCCTGGAAAGCCAGAGTTTTACACCATAGTGTTGTTAAGTAGGGAGTTCCAGGATTGAGAAGACTATTGCACAGAGCTTCACAAACTTAATTTCTACTCAGCGATCTGGGTAAAAGAAAAGCATGACAGAAGTGATTCCAGGGAGATTTGGATAGCCAGATGGGGAACTGCCCGCATCCAGCCTCATCCACAGAGTTGTGTTTACACTTCTTTGGACACTAAGGGAATCAAGAGATATGGGGATAGGGCGGGAAAGTGGAGTTGAGGCAGAAGATCAGCCATGATCTTATTGAATGGCGGAGCAGGCCCAAGGGGCCGTATGGCCTACTCATGCTCCTATTTCTTATGCTTACTGACCTTTATTGCCCGTTATATACTGCAAGCTATATGGACTGTGTGATTCCTTTGGAAATAACAGGAAGCTGTGCAGACCATTTAATATGTAATTAGCAACTGAATTTGTATTAAAATAAATCTCTCACACATTATGTGTGAGAGCACTTCACCCCAATCAAAGGGCTGGCCACAAAATAAAGTGCAGTATTATTTCAATGGGGAGCTGCCAAAATTGATTGCGGCCTGATTTCCCCACTTACCCATTTTACGTTTCCATCAACCGAAAAATCGGCTCCCACAAGTCCACACACTGAATGAATAAATCATATCCCATAGATCTCTGTCATTTATCCTGTGTATGCCAAATGTTATAAAGCTAATTAGGTGAAAGCTAATTACGTGAAGAGGTAAAGTAGATGAGTTTAGTAGTCCACTTTAAAATTTTCCGGTTAGGTTGAGTGCAGCTGGAGGCACCATGAGAGCTAATTGTGGGCTGTAGATTTTGATTACCTTTGAATTAATTTTTGAAGAAAAAGTCATGCCAGAAATTAGAACACAACATTGTCTTCAACCTGCCTTCCTCTCCAAAGTCCTTGAAGGTGTTCTCGCCTCACAAATCCCTGCCCATCTTTCCTGCATTACAACAGTGACGACATTTCAAAAGTACTTCCTTGGCTTTAAAGTGCTTTGGGACGTCCAGTGGTCATGACAGACAATATATAAATGCAAGTCTTTTTGTTTGTTTGTTTGTTTGTTTGTTTCTTTCTTTCTTTCTTTCTCTCTTTCTTTCTTTCTTTCTTTCGTTCTTCTCCATGTTTGAATCTCTCCAATCAGGTTTCCACCCCTGCCACAGCACTGAAATGGCCCTTATCAGAGTCACAAATGACATGGTTACATGACTGCGACCATGGTAAATTATCCATCCTCATCGTTCTCAACCTGTTTGTAGCCTTTGGCACGATTGATAACACCATCCTCCTCCAATGCCTCTCCTCCATCGCCCAGCTGGATTGGACAACCCTCGCCTGGTTCAATTCCTATCTATCCAGTCATAGCCAGAGAATAACCTTCAATGGCTCCTTTTCCTGCACCGTTACCTCTGGAAATCCCCAAGGATCTGTCCTTGTCATGCTGCTTGTCTGACATTCAGTATTGGATGAGCAGAAATTTCCTCCAATTAAATATTGGGAAGACCGAAGCCATTGTCTTCGGTCCCTGTCACAATCTTTGTTCCCTAGCCACCACCTCAATTCCTCTCCCTGGCCACTGTCTGAGGCTGATGCAGACCATTCACAACCTTGGCATCCTGTTTGACCCTGGGCTAAGCTTCCAACTCCATATCCTCTCCATCACCAAGACTGCTTGCTTCCACCTCCGTAACATCGCCCGTCTCCACCCCTGCCTCAGCTAATCTGCTGCTGAAACCCTCATCCATGCCTTTGTTACCTCTAGACTTGACTATTCCAATGCTCTCCTGGCCATCCTCCCACCTTGCACCCTCAGTAAACTTGAGCTCATCCAAAACTCTGCTGCCCATATCCTAATTACATCAAGTCCTGTTCACCCATCACCCCTGTGCTCGCTGACCTACACTGGCTCCTGGTCTGTAAGACAAAGATGATCTACCAACCTGCCCCCACCACACAGTACTGCCCCCCAATTATCAAAATCCACGACAAGGCCTTGGACAACTTGGACCACTTTCCATACCTCAGGAGCCTACCGTCAACAAGGGCAGACATTGATGATGAAGTCCAACACCGCCTTCAGTGTGCCAGTGCAGCCTTCGGTCGCCTGAGGAAGAGAGTGTTTGAAGACCAGGACCTCAAACCTGGCACCAAGTTCATGGTCTACAGAGCAGTAGTGATACCCGCACTCCGATATGCCTCAGAGACATGGACCATGTACAGCATGCACCTCAAAGCACTGGAGAGGTACCAGCAATGCTGCCTCCGCAAGATCCTGCAAATCCATTGGCAGGGCAGGCGCACCAATGTCGGTGTTCTCGCTCAGGCCAACATCCCCAGCATCGAAGCTTTGATCACGCTCGATCAGCTCCGATGAATGGGTCACATCGCCCGCATGCCTGATACGAGACTCCCAAAACAAGCGCTCTACTCGGAGCTCTGACACGGCAAGAGAGCCCCAGGTGGGCAGAGGAAACGCTTCAAGGACACCTTCAAAGCCTGCTTGAAAAAGTGCAACATCCCCACTGACACCTGGGAATCCCTGGCCCAAGACCGCACAAAGTGGAGGAGAAGCATCCGGGAAGGCGCCGAACACCTTGAGTCTCTTCGCTGGGAGCAAGCGCAAGCAGCACAAAGAGCGCACGTCAACCCAAGCACCCCACCCACCTGCCCCTTCAACCACTGTCTGCCCCACCTGTGACAGAGACTGTAGATCCTGCATTGGACTCATCAGTCACCTGAGAACTCATTCTTAACGTGGAAGCAAGTCATCCTCGGTTCCGAGGGACTGCCTAAGAGAGAGAGACACTGGCTCCTGGTCCAGCAATGCCTCAACTATAATATTCTCATCCTTGTTTTCAAATCTCTCCATGGCCTCGCCCCTCCCTATCTCTGCAACTACCTCCAGTCCTACAACCCTCCGAGATCTTTGCACTCCTCCAATTCTGGCCTCTTGCGCATTCCCGATTTTCTTCGCTTCACCATTGGTGGCAGTGCCTTCAGCTGCCTCGGCCGTAAGCTCTGGATTTCCCTCCCGAAACCACTCTGCCTCTCGATCTCGCCTTCTTTAAGACACCCCTTAAACCTTAACACTTCGCCCAAGCTTTAGGTCACCTGTTATAATATCTCTTTCTTTGGCCCGGTGTGAAATTTTGTTTGATAGTCACTCCTGTGATGCGCCTTAGGACAATTTCCTATGTTAGAGACACTATATAAATGCAAGTTGTTGTTGTAAGGGAGACAGTTAGGGTCAGCTTCAGCTAAGGTTTTGAATTTAAGATGGTGCAAAATAAGTAAGAGTAATTAGATGTAGATTTTCTTAAAACAGCTGAATATATGCAAAACATCATAACTTGTCTTTTCTCTTTACGAACATAAGAACATAAGAAATAGGAGCAGGAGTAGGCCACTGGCCCTTCGAGCCTGCTCTGCCATCCAGCAAGATCATGGCTGATCTTCTACATCAATTCCACTTTCCCGCACTATCCCCATATCCCTTAATTCCCTTAGTTCTCAAAAATGTATTGACCTCTGTCTTGAATATACTCAATGACTAAACAGCCACAGCTCTCTGGGTTAGAGAATTCCGAAGATTCTTTACAGATGCTGACTGACCTGCCGTGTTTTCATTTCCGATTTCCAGCAATTGCAGTGTTTTCCTTATTATTTCACTAATAAAGCACATGGCATTTATCCTACCTCGCATAGTCATCTCAACAAAATGCAAAAAATATTTAACAGCTGTCATATAGTCCATCTCGTCCATTGTGTCCTTCGTCAGGGTAGGTCCTTACTGCCCACCCAGGCCTCACCCCGAATTTCTCACCGAGATATCCTCACTCCTTTCCACCCTCAGCCTCTGCACTGAGCAACTTCACATCCTCGATGATTTGAACCTCTATTTCAACTCACCTTGCCCTTGCTCCTCTGAGTTTACTGCCCTCCTGTCCTCCTTTAACCTTGCCCTTGTAGGGGGTGGTGTGTTGAGTCAGCTTTGCCTCTGACTGTTTTGAGCGGTTCGAATCGTTCCCACACCCTTTGGTTCTAGACTCTGGACTTAGGTACAGGCTGCAATACAAAATCGGAGTAGACAACTGGTTTGGTGCAAGAAAACTATGTTTTATTAGAGTCACAATAAAATTATACACTTAGATTACTGGAGTAGCTACAGACATTCAAGAGTACACTTGATTAGGGATGGGGAACACACGGCACAATGAGGGAAAATCACATTAATAATCCCCCTACCCTTGTCCCACCCCCAATACCTAACTAAATTGTACTAAAAGGAGCCAGAGATCATGCTCACCAATAGGGGTTTCTTGACAGTTCGAATCCTGTCAGTTAAGCTGGTTGCATTTGGGGTTCGCTCTTTGTGTCCTTTGGGGCCTGCCGTCCCCACATGGTGCTAGTCTTAGAATCTGCGAAGGTTCTTCAGTTGGCTGGAGTCCGCTGATGCGGTTTAGGCGCGGTTGTGGATTTATCTGGTGAGTACCCACTTTTCTTCATTAGAAATAGGGAGAATAAAGTCTTTATTGGGTACTTTAGCTTGTAGAGTGGAAAGCTTCAGGTTTTGCTCTTCCGGTGGTGGTCTGGTCATCGAGTTTTGTTGCAGTTGGGGTTCGGTTGGCGGTCTTCGGTGTCAGCTCGGTCGCGGTGGCCTAGATCATTACTTGTGTAGTGGTAATGATCTGAAGGTATGGTTTACCCGGCCCTTTTGTTACCGCGGTGCTCGTGGTCGGTCCTCGTGTCGGGCTGCGGTTGCAGCCTTGTTGTCTTCGGTCGAGCCTGCCCCACCGTGCCCCCTCGCCGTGATGTTGCGTGAGTCTTCCTGTTGGCTTCCGAATGATGATGCAGGGTGGTGTTTCTGTTGTTGGTTACCGGTGGGCCTACAGTTATACTGTTTTTAAGTTTGTTATCTGCGCACCAAATCAGGGTTAGTTCTTTGTCCAATTTTTGGTGGGCTCGCTAAGGTGATTATAGCCATTCACCTTAACTGGTTTTTGGGCAGTTGTCTCGTTGCTAAATGGCTTTAATGTCTTGGGTGTTTGTCATGCATAAGGTTAATCGGTGTCTTCCTGGCTTGGTAGCTAGTTCAAACTGTAAGCGATTATTTATACAGAGTCTTGATGGGCTTTACATAGATACATAGATACATAGAAGATAGGAGCAGGAGTAGGCCATTCGGCCCTTCGTGCCTGCTCCGCCATTCGATGAGATCATGGCTGATCCTTTAATTCAGTATCCCGTCCCCGCCTTCTCTCTGTAACCCTTAACCCCTTTTGCCCGTAGAAATATATCTAATTCCCTCTTAAATATATTTAATGAGCTGGCGTACACTGCCCTCTGTGGCAATGAGTTCCACAGGTTCACCACTCTCTAAGTGAAGAAATTCCCCCTCATCTCTGTCCTAAATGGTTTAGCCCTTATCCTTAAATTATGTCCTCTAGTTCTGTTCTCATCCGCCAAGGGAAACATTCCTTCTGCATCCAGTCTGTCTAGACCTGTCAGAATTTTATACACTTCTATGAGGTCCCCTCTCAATCTTCTAAACTCCAGTGTGTACATCCCTAAACTACATAGTCTCTCCTCATAGGTCATTCCCGCCATTCCTGGTATCAGCCTGGTGAATCGCCGCTGCACCCCCTCCATGGCAAGAACATCCTTCCTCAGATGAGGCGACCAAAACTGTACACAGTACTCGAGGTGTGGTCTCACCAGTGCCCTGTACAGCTGCAGCAAGGTATCCCTGTTCCTGTATTCTAACCCTTTTGCTATGAAGGCCAGCATACCGTTTGCCTTCTTGACCGCCTGTTGCACCTGCATGCTCGCCTTCAGTGACTGGTGTACAAGAACACCCAGGTCTCTCTGTACTTCCCCCTCTCCCAATCTATTGCCATTTAAATAATAATTTGCCCTCCCGTTCCTGCACCCAAGGTGGATAACTTCGCACTTGTCCACATTATAGTGCATCTGCCATTTATCCGCCCAATCGCCCAGTCTGTCCAAATCGCTCTGGAGCTTCCTGGTCTCTTCCTCTGAGCCCACCCCCCCTCCTAGTTTAGTGTCGTCTGCAAATTTGGAAATGCTGCATCCGACTCCCTGATCCAGGTCATTAATGTAAATTGTGAACAGCTGGGGGCCCAGGACAGATCCCTGTGGTACCCCACTTGTTACTGCCTGCCATTCAGAAAATGAGCCGTTTATTCCAACTCTCTGTTTTCTATCTGACAGCCAGTTCCCTATCCACGCCAAAACTTTCCCCTTTATCCCATGAGCCTCAATTTTCCATGCTAATCTTTTATGTGGGACCTTATCGAAGGCCTTTTGGAAGTCCAGGTACACCACATCTACTGGCTCTCCCCCATCTATTCTACCAGTTACTCCCTCAAAAAATTCCAATAGATTAGTCAAGCACGATTTACCCTTTGTAAATCCATGTTGACTCTGTCCTATCCTGTCCCCATTTGCTAAGTGCTCCGCTATTTCATCCTTAATGATGGACTCCAGCATTTTGCCCACAACTGATGTAAGGCTTACAGGTCTGTAATTACCTGCTTTTTCCCTACCCCCCTTTTTGAATAGTGGGGTAACGTTAGCTACCCTCCAATCCATCGGTACTGTTCCCGAGTCTAATGAATTCTGAAAAATCATCCTTAGTGCATCCGCTATCTCTAGGGCCACCTCCTTCAGTACCCTAGGATGCATGTTATCAGGCCCTGGGGATTTGTCCACCTTCAATCCCTTTAGCTTCCTTAACACCATATCCTTAGAGATATTGATTTGCGTCAGTTCCTCCTTTGCCAATGTCCCTATTTTTCCCGATATCCCAGGGAGGTTTTTTGTGTCTTCCTTCGTAAAGACTGACCCAAAGTATGCATTTAGTTGATCTGCCATTTCCTTATTTCCCATTATATATTCCCCCGTATCTGACTGCAATGGACCAACTTCGGTTTTCACCAGTCTTTTCCTTTTGATATACTTATAAAAGCTTTTGGAGTTAGTTTTTATATTTTCCGCCAGCTTGTTTTCGTAAGCTATTTTGCCCCTCTTGATTATGCCCTTTGCCCTCCTTTGTTCTATCTTAAACTGTTCCCAATCTTCCGCTCTGGCGCTTTTTTTGGCTATTTTATACGCCCTATCTTTGGATTTTATGCTGTCTCTAATTTCCCCTGTTATCCACGGTTGAGTCACCTTTTTAGATTTCCTTTTATGCCAGATTGGTATAAACAATTTTTGCAATTTTGTCATTCTATCTTTAAATGTTTGCCATTGTTTATCTACCTCCAGTCCTCCCAGGAACGTTGTCCACTCAGACCTACTCAGTTCCCGTCTCATGGCATCATAATTCCCCTTGTTTAAATTCAGGACCTTAGTCTCTGAGTCAATTTCTTCGCTCTCCATTTCGAGTGAGAAATCGATCATGTTATGATCGCTCTGACCCAAGGGTCCCCGTACAACAAGATTACTGATTAGTCCCTTCTCATTGCACAGTACCCAGTCCAATATAGCCTGTTCCCGAGTTGGTTCCTCGACATATTGATCCAGATAACCATCCCTCAAACACTCAAGGAATTCCTCCTCCTCATTATTTTTACTGATTAGGCTAGTCCAATCTATATGTAAGTTAAAGTCACCTATGATGACAGCTGTGCTCTTATTGCACGCTTCTCTAATTTCCCTCGTGATGCCCTCCCTAACCTCTATTTTACTATTTGGAGGCCTATATACCACTCCTATTAATGTTTTTCGCCCCTCGCTATTTCTTAGCTCCACCCATATAGATTCTGTATTAACTGAGTTAATATCCTTCCTTTCAATTGCATTTATCCCCTCTTTTACTAGCAATGCTACCCCTCCTCCCTTTCTTTTTTGTCGATCCTTCCTAAATACTGAATACCCCTGTATGTTAAGCTCCCAGCCCTGTTCACCCTGCAACCATGTTTCCGTAATCCCAATTAGATCATAATTATTAACCTCTATTTCCACAGCTAATTCATCTACCTTGTTCCTGATGCTTCTCGCATTAAGGTATAAAACCCTCAGGCTTTTTTTATGCTCACATTTTTTATGAATTAGTTTGGCCCTTTGTTTTTTGTTCCTCACCCTTTTATCATTTATTTCTGTCTGCCTTTCACTTTCCTCTATTTCACTACATAGGTTTCTAGCCCCCTGCCATACTAGTTTAAATGCTCCCGAACTGCTTTATCAAAAATTACCCCGAGAACATCAGTTCCATCTCTGCACAGGTGTAGACCGTCCCTTTTGTATAGGTCACACCTACCATAAAACTGGTTCCAATGCCTCAAAAATTTAAAACCCTCCCTCTTACACCACTGCTCAAGCCACGTATTTAGCCTAACTATCCTGTTCTCTGTACTCTTACTAGCACGTGGCACTGGTAGTAATCCAGAGATTACTACCTTCGAGGTCCTACTTTTTAGTTTGGCTCCTAACTCCCTAAATTCTACTTGTAGGACCTCTTCCCTTTTTTTAGCTACGTCGTTGGTACCAACATGTATCACGACAACTGGCTGTTCCCCCTCCCCCTCCAGAATGTTCTGCACCCGCGCCGAGACATCCTTGACCCTTGCACCAGGGAGGCAACATACCATCCTGGAGTCTCGGTCGCGACCACAGAAACCCCTATCTATTCCCCTTACAATCGAATCCCCTATTACTATAGCCCTGCCACTCTTTTTCCCTCCCTTCTTTGCAACAGAGCCAGTCATGGTGCCATGAGCCTGGCTGCTGGTGCCTTCCCCCGATGTGTCACCCCCTCCGACAACAGTACCTAAGGCGGTGAACCTGTTGCTAAGGGAGACAACCCCAGGGGATTTCTGCACTACCTTCCTGCCCTTGCTCTGCCTTTTGGTCACCCATGTACTGTCTACGCTGGCCTTAACCTGCGGTGTGACCAACTCACTAAATGTGCTATCCACACCCCTCTCAGAATCGTGGATGCTCCAAAGTGAGTCCACCTGCAGCTCAAGGGCCGTCATGCGGTCCCACATGAGCTGCAGCTGGACACACTTCCTGCACACATAGTCGTCAGGGACACAGGAAGCGTCCCTGATTTCCCACATGTTACAGGAGGAGCATGACACAGGTCCGAGCTCTACTGCCATGACTTAACCCTTATATTACTTTTAATTTTCCAGTTTTAGTTTATTTATCGACTTTTGTTTTCCCGAAGCTTACTTAGACCAATGTATACTGTACTCCTCTTATTCCTTTTTAAACTAACCAAATCCCACTAGTTTTGGTTTTACTTTCTAGGAAGGTTTGAGGAAAGTACTTACCAGTTAGTCTTACCTCCCTGGTCTTTCGCTGACTTCCCGGTCTTGTGTCCCCTTGGTCCTACGCCGACTTCCCGCTCCTCCCGGTTCCTGCCCTGCTGAAAAGAAACTGAGACCAAAAAATTTGTGACCTCTGTTTTTAGACAGCTGCTAAAAGACTACTAGGTTAGAGGAGGGGGGCGGTGGGGGTTCCTACTCTGTAGGAACTCGGGTTTAAGCCACCACCCTCCTTAAATACCTTTCACCTGGGTGCTTCCCACCAGGTCCGCTTCTGAAAAAAAGCTCAAGAGCTGGACTTCCGCCTCAGCTGTTTTTTAAATGGCCCCGAGTCTCGCCGACTGCTGCCTCTCCGCTCCGCTCTCCCGAACTGGTCGGGCCTCTGCCTTCGCGCCGGTTTTTAAGCCGGGCTCCTCCTCCGCTGCTGCTCTCTCCCGAACACCTCCCAGGCTCCGTGCTCCGACTGCTCTCAGGCCTCGCTGCTCTCCGGTTTTTATACCGGCTCCTCACCTCCCAGGCTCCGTGCTCCGACTGCTCTCAGGCCTCGCTGCTCTCCGGTTTTTATACCGGCTCCTCACCTCCCAGGCTCCGTGCTCCGACTGCTCTCAGGCCTCGCTGCTCTCCGGTTTTTATACCGGCTCCTCACCTCCCAGGCTCCGTGCTCCGACTGCTCTCAGGCCTCGCTGCTCTCCGGTTTTTATACCGGCTCCTCACCTCCCAGGCTCCGTGCTCCGACTGCTCTCAGGCCTCGCTGCTCTCCGGTTTTTATACCGGCTCCTCACCTCCCAGGCTCCGTGCTCCGACTGCTCTCAGGCCTCGCTGCTCTCCGGTTTTTATACCGGCTCCTCACCTCCCAGGCTCCGTGCTCCGACTGCTCTCAGGCCTCGCTGCTCTCCGGTTTTTATACCGGCTCCTCACCTCCCAGGCTCCGTGCTCCGACTGCTCTCAGGCCTCGCTGCTCTCCGGTTTTTATACCGGCTCCTCACCTCCCAGGCTCCGTGCTCCGACTGCTCTCAGGCCTCGCTGCTCTCCGGTTTTTATACCGGCTCCTCACCTCCCAGGCTCCGTGCTCCGACTGCTCTCAGGCCTCGCTGCTCTCCGGTTTTTATACCGGCTCCTCACCTCCCAGGCTCCGTGCTCCGACTGCTCTCAGGCCTCGCTGCTCTCCGGTTTTTATACCGGCTCCTCACCTCCCAGGCTCCGTGCTCCGACTGCTCTCAGGCCTCGCTGCTCTCCGGTTTTTATACCGGCTCCTCACCTCCCAGGCTCCGTGCTCCGACTGCTCTCAGGCCTCGCTGCTCTCCGGTTTTTATACCGGCTCCTCACCTCCCAGGCTCCGTGCTCCGACTGCTCTCAGGCCTCGCTGCTCTCCGGTTTTTATACCGGCTCCTCACCTCCCAGGCTCCGTGCTCCGACTGCTCTCAGGCCTCGCTGCTCTCCGGTTTTTATACCGGCTCCTCACCTCCCAGGCTCCGTGCTCCGACTGCTCTCAGGCCTCGCTGCTCTCCGGTTTTTATACCGGCTCCTCACCTCCCAGGCTCCGTGCTCCGACTGCTCTCAGGCCTCGCTGCTCTCCGGTTTTTATACCGGCTCCTCACCTCCCAGGCTCCGTGCTCCGACTGCTCTCAGGCCTCGCTGCTCTCCGGTTTTTATACCGGCTCCTCACCTCCCAGGCTCCGTGCTCCGACTGCTCTCAGGCCTCGCTGCTCTCCGGTTTTTATACCGGCTCCTCACCTCCCAGGCTCCGTGCTCCGACTGCTCTCAGGCCTCGCTGCTCTCCGGTTTTTATACCGGCTCCTCACCTCCCAGGCTCCGTGCTCCGACTGCTCTCAGGCCTCGCTGCTCTCCGGTTTTTATACCGGCTCCTCACCTCCCAGGCTCCGTGCTCCGACTGCTCTCAGGCCTCGCTGCTCTCCGGTTTTTATACCGGCTCCTCACCTCCCAGGCTCCGTGCTCCGACTGCTCTCAGGCCTCGCTGCTCTCCGGTTTTTATACCGGCTCCTCACCTCCCAGGCTCCGTGCTCCGACTGTTCCCAGGGGAATCTGTCCTCTGCAAGTCAGGCACACGCGCTTCCCCTCAGTGGCCCCGACCCGTGTGGCCACAACCTGTATGCTGGGGCAGGGGAGGGAGGCCTCCCCGTAGGTGAACCCGGTCTGGCTGGAATACCGGGTGGAGTTAGATCCCAGCCACCCTGGCCATCTTCCCTCATGGGAATAGATAGCGAGCCCCGCCACGCCTCGTTCGCCGCCCCCAGTAGTCACAACCGGTGCTCTCTCTCCTGAGCATCCAAAAATGTGGGCGTCCTCCACATCACCTCACCTCCCAGTGCTCATTCCTATCAGGGCGAGTAGGAGTATGCCCCCTTTCATTTCAAAATCCCTTCTGTAAAGAGACACAAGAGCATATAGCCAGGTCCCGAGAAGATTCTCTGGCTTGGGTAAAGCATAGTCGAGTCTTGCGACCTTGACTCAATACAAACACTCTTAAAACAATAACACTTAAGCTACCAATCACCTTGTTTAAAATTAAACTAAAACACCCAAACTTAACAATCCCAAAATTACATTACAGAAACTATGTACATCCGCCGCCCATCTCCAAGTGGCCAGGCTAATCACTGTTCGGGCTGCAGCACACTACTCCCTTCGGTGTGGCTGCCCTGTCCTTTCCTTTTGGTCCCTCGCAGCCTGCAGCTGCTAGCTGGGAACCTCTGTCCTCGGATCGATCCCTGACTTGAGAGGCTGCCCGTTTGAACTGGGGAGCCGGTGACCACGGTTTCTTTGGCCGTGGCGTTCATGGGGACCTTCTAGGGACTTTGGCTGGTGGGGGTTTTCTGGCTGGTGGGTCTTTAACATGAGCCACTGCCCCCTCCTGTGCGGTCTGTGAACTTTCCACTACCGCTGACTGGGGATTTTTATCCTCAGGCTTTATTTCTCCTAAACCTGTGCTAAGGGCAGGCAACTCTACGCAGCCTGTGGAGGAGGAATTCCTGGAGTGTATACGGGATGGTTTCCTGAACCAATATGTCGAGGAACCAACTAGGGATCAGGCCATCTTAGACTGGGTATTATGCAATGAGAAAGGATTAATTAGCAATCTTGTTGTGCGAGGCCCCTTGGGTCGGAGCGATCATAATATGATCGAATTCTTCATTAAGATGGAGAGTGAAGTAGTTGATTCAGAGACTAAGGTCCTGATTTTAAATAAAGGGAACTACTGTATGATGGTATGAGACGCGAGTTGGGTAGGATTGATTGGGTAATGTCACTCAAAGGGTTGACGGTGGATAGGCAATGGCAAACATTCAAAGATCACATGGATGAACTACAGAATTTGTTTATCCCAGTTTGGCATAAAAATAAATCAAAAAAGATGACTCAACCGTGGCTAACAAGGGAAATTAGGGATAACATAAGATCCAAAGAGAGGGCATATAAATTAGCCAAAAAAAGCAGCAAACCTGAGGATTGGGAGCGGTTTAGGATTCAGCAAAGGAGGACAAAGGGATTAATTAAGAGGGGGAAAATAGATTATGAAAGTAAGCTTGCAGGGAACATAAAAACTGACTGTAAAAGCTTTTATAGATATGTGAAGCGAAAAAGATTGGTGAAGACAAGCGTAGGTCCCTTGCAGTCAGAATCAGGGGAATTTATAATGGGGAACAAAGAAATGGCGGACCAATTAAATACATATTTTGGTTCTGTCTTCACAAAGGAGGACACAAATAACCTCCCAGAGATGTCGGGGAACATAGGGACTAATGAGGCGGAGGAACTGAAAGAAATCAGTATTTGTAGGGAAATGGTGTTGGAGAAGTTGACGGGATTGAAGGCCGATAAATCCCCAGGGCCTGATAATCTACATCCTAGGGTACTTAAGGAAGTGGCCCTGGAGATAATAGATGCATTGCTGGTCATCTTCCAGAACTCAATAGTCTCTGGAACAGTACCCATGAATTGGGGGGTAGCTAATGTTACCCCACTATTCAAAAATTGTGGTAGAGAGAAAACGGGGAATTACAGACCGGTAAGCCTGACATCGGTAGTGGGGAAAATGCTAGAGTCCATTATAAAAGATGTAATAGCAGAGCACTTGGAAAGCAGTGACAGGATCGGACAAAGTCAACATGGATTTACAAAAGGTAAATCGTGCTTGACTAATCTACTGCAATTTTTTGAGGATGTAACTGGTAAAATAGATAAGGGAGAACCAGTGGATGTGGTGTATTTGGACTTTCAGAAGGCTTTCGATAAGGTCCCGCATAAGAGATTAGATTGTAAAATTAAGGCACATGGGATTGGGGGCAAGGTATTGACCTGGATAGAGAACTGGTTGGCAGATAGAAAGCAAAGAGTTGGAATAAACGGGTCATTTTCCGAGTGGCAGGCAGTGACTAGTGGGGTACTACAAGGATCTGTCCTAGGTCCCCAGCTGTTCACAATATATATTAATGATCTGGATGAGGGAATTCGATGTAGTATCTCCAAATTTGCAGACGACACAAAGCTGGGTGGGAGGGTATGCTGTGAGGAGGAGGTCGTGAAACTCCAGTACGATTTGGACAGGTTGGGTGATTGGGCAGAAACATGGCAAATGCACTATAATGTGGATAAATGTGAGAGTATCCACTTTGGTGGCAAAAACAGGAAGGCAGATTATTATTTGAATGGCAATAGATTGGGAGAAGGGGAAGTGCAAAGAGACCTGGGTGTCCTTGTGCACCAGTCGCTGAAGGTAAGCATGCAGGTGCAGCAGGCGGTTAAGAAGGCAAATAGTATGTTGGCCTTCGTAGCAAGAGGGTTCAAGTACAGGAACAAGGATGTCTTGCTGCAGTTGAACAGGGCCTTGGTGAGACCGCACCTTGAGTATTGTGTGCAGTTTTTGTCGCCTTATCTGAGGAAGGATGTTCTTGCCATGGAAGGAGTGCAGCGAAGATTCACCAGGCTGATACCTGGGATGGCAGGAATGACGTACGAGGAGAGATTGAGTCGATTGGGCTTGTACTTACTGGAGTTTAGAAGATTGAAAGGGGATCTCATCGAAACCTATAAAATTCTGTCAGGCCTGGACAGACTAGATGCAGGAAGGATGTTCCCAATGGCCGGGGAGTCCAGAACTAGGGGTCATAGTCTAAGGATAAGGGGTAAACCATTTAGGACTGAGATGAGGAGGAATTTCTTCACCCAGAGAGTGGTGAACCTGTGGAATTCTCTGCCACAGAAGGCAGTTGCGGCCAATTCATTAAATATATTCAAGAAGGAGTTGGATATATTTCTTAAGGCTAAAGGGATCAAGGGATATGGGGAGAAGGCAGGGACAGGTTACTGAATTTGGATGATCAGCCATGACCTCATTGAATGGCGGAGCAGGCTCAAGGGGCTGAATGGCCTACTCCTGCTCCTATCTTCTATGTTTCTATGTTTCTATGCCTCCGCCCTCACATCCCACCTCTCCTAAACCTGGGTTAGGGGCAGGCAACTCTCTGCAGCCTAATGCTGCAGGCTGAGGGTTTCCGCCCACAGGTCCCACCGCGTCTAAGTCCCAGATGAGTGGGGGAGTGTCCCAAACGGTGGGTGGGATGGCCCTTCCCTTAAAATAAGCCACTGCACCTGCCTGTGCAGTCTGTGAGTTTGCCTCTGCTGCAGACTGAGGATTTCGATCCTCAGACTTTGCCCTAACTTGCTGTTCCCTTCACTCGGGCTTAAACAATTTACATTGGTTAATGTGGAACCATTTGGTGCGCCGAGGCACCTTTATGGCGTATACCATGGGGCTTGCCTTGTCTACAATGCTGTAGGGCCCCATGTATAACGGTTCTAGACTTCCTACATGAGCAAAATTCCTCACCATAACCTAATCCCCTATCTCCCATTCATGGCGTGTTTGGGTTCTAACAGCAATCGGTTACTCCGATGCTGCCTTCCCATGTTCCCAGCCGCCTCCCCGTGGACCTGTTTAAGGTGCTCACACAGGTTCCAGGCAAAACTGTCCCGGTTCACCTCCCTGAGCTGACCTTCTGTGAGCACCGGGGCTAGTACATGGGTGGGGGTCGTCATAACTCTGCCAGTCATCAGCTCGTGTGGGGAATACCCTGTGCTTTTTGACTGGCTGGCTCGGATCCCCATCAGGACCAACGGTAGGACCTCCACCCATTTTCTAGGTGAGTCTACCGTCTCTTTGCTCAGCCTTTCCTTCAAGGTCCTGTTCATTCTCTCCACAATCCCTGAGGACTGTGGGTTGTGTGCAATGTGCCATTTCCCCTCAATGCCGAGCACCATAAGGGTATTCTGCATGACCTGCCTGGTAAAATGACTCCCTTGGTAGGACTCCACATACTGTGGTAGCCCCCATCGCGAGAACACCTCCCTGACTAGGATCCTGGCTGTACCCAGAGCTGTGGCTGTTCGGCAGGAGAAGGCTTCTACCCACTTTGTGAACACATCTACCAGGACTAGGCAGTACTTATAGCCTCCCTGGGCGGTGTGTAGGTGCCCGATGTAGTCGACCTGGATCGACTGCCATGGTCCCTCTACCCTCCTGATGTGTCCCATAGGTACCTTCCTTTTGTGGGGGTCAGGGTTGTTAGCAGCACACACCAGACAGCTGGCACAGAACTCGTGGACATCTTCCCTGAGTCCTGGCCACGATCCCGCCTGTTCCACCCGCTGCCAGGTGGTCTCAGGCCCGGGATAGAAACATAGAAACATAGAAACTAGGAGCAGGAGTAGGCCATTCGGCCCTTCGAGCCTGCTCCGCCATTCAACGAGATCATGGCTGATCATCCAAATCCTAGCACCCGGTCCCTACACCGACAGCCATCCCACCCAAGCCCTATCCCCGTAACCCCACGTATTTAATCCCCCCTAACACTAAGGGCCAATTTTTATCATGGCCAATCAACCTAACCCGCACATCTTTGGACTGTGGGAGGAAACCGGAGCACCCGGAGGAAACCCACGCAAACACGGGGAGAATGTGCAAACTCCACACAGACAGTCACCCGAGGCCGGATTTGAACCCGGGTCCCTAGCGCTGTGAGGCAACAGTGCTAACTACTATGCCACCGTGCTGCCCCGCTCCTGGACCCTCATGGACCAGTTGAAGGAATTCCCTCCTGTGCTGCTGTGGTACTACCCATTGTTCTCCCCTAAACAGCATGCCTTCCTTCACAGAGAGGGCTGCTGTGCTGTAAGGGCCCTCTACCCTTTTCCCCTCAGCCACTGCACTGAGGACTGCCTTGAGGACGGGGTCTTGGGTTTGGACCGTCTTAAGGTCTGGGGTTAAAGCTACCCCTGCACTCCCTTGTGTCCTATTCCTACCCCTGACTGCTGCTATAGGACTGGACCCATATGGGTCCCAGAAAGTGCCTGTGCGGGCACCCTCCTTAGCGAGCATGTCAGCCTGCTGGTTGCCGTTACTACGGGGTTCTGTGGAGGAATGGGCTTTCACCTTATGGATGAAAACTTCCCCTTCCTCCCCCACTGCTGCTAAGATTTTCTCCAGCAGGGGTTTCACTGTGAGGGGTCTCCCGTCAGCAGAGGTGTATCCGCGGCGGGACCAGATGGCCAGGTACTCTGTACACGAATTGCATGTGAACATGCTATCTGAGCAAATCAAGTATGGGGTGGGGAAGATTTCGGGGTGTGTAACAACATACACTACCGCGGACAGTTCAGCCTGCTGGGCGCTCATGGTGCTTGGGAGCTTAATTGCCAGGGCAACGTTTGCCGCTGGGTCATAAACGCCACACCCTGTGAGTCGCTCACCAGCAGATACTGTGCAAGAGCCATCCACATAGATTTTGCAGCCTGTGGGGTGTATCCCGGCCCGCAAACTTATGTCTACTTCGCAAACCCCTTCTATGGAACACCGGTGGGCTGTTCCAGGATATACCAAGTTAGCTGCGAGCTTTGGCTCGCAGAGCCCTTCACTTTCAGGTCCATCTGTGAGAGAAGCAGGGTCCAGCGAGCAATGCGGGCACTGCTCACTGTCCCATCCTTGATTCTCCTATCCAGGAGCATCTGGGTGGGCGTGTGATGGGTGAGGAGGGTGATGGGAGAGGTGCCTGTGAAGATCAGCGATCTTTTCACAGCCCAATGTGTGGCCAAGAGGTGCCTCTCATAATTGGAGTAGCTCTTCTCCACATCCATGAGTATCCTGGAGGAGTAGACCACCGGCCTCAGCCTGCCATGCCGCTCTTGGAGCAGCACAGCACTCAGGCTGTCCCCGCTGGCTGCCACCTCCAGGAAGAACTCTATCCTCGCATCTATGGCACCTAGAGCTGGTGCGGTCTACAGATCTTTCTTGAGCCTGACAAATGCTGCCTGGCAACCCTCATCCCAAACCCACTCCACTCCCTTATGTACGAGCCGGAGCAGGGAGGTTGCTGTGGCTGCATAGTCCTCAATAAACTCTCTGCAGTACCCGGTTAGCCCTAGAAAAGATCGCACTTCCGTGACTGTGTTGGGGACTGGTAACTCCTGTACTGCTTCCTTTCTAGCCTTATCTATGGCCCCTTCCCCAGCGCGTACGGTCAGGCCCAGGAACTTCACCTCCTGCTGGCCGATCTGCACTTTCTGTGGGTTCACTTTAAAGCCTTCCTGCCTGAGCAGTTCCAGCAGTTCGGCCAGTCGTGGGCCATGCTCCTCTCTCGAATCGGTGAATAGGAGCAGGTCATCCACGTACTGTACCAGCTGCCTGGGCTGGCTGAAGCCCTTTAGACTGTTTGCCATGCATTGGTGGAAAATGCTAGGGCTATTGTGGAAGCCCTGAGGCAAACAGTTCCACGTGTACTGTTGCCCTTTAAAAGTAAAGGCAAACTTGTACTGATCCTCTCTCCTTAAAGGGATGGACCAAAACCCGTTGGAAATATCCAGCACTGTGAAAGTGGTCGCAGATGCTGGGATACTTCCTATCAGGTCGGCAACTGCTGCTACCGTGGGTGCACAGGCTGGGATGTTACTGTTGAGCACCCGATAATCCACTGTGGCCCTCCAGGAGTTGTCCGGTTTTCTAACTGGCCACAGTGGAGAGTTTACGTGGGTGGCTATCGGTCTCAGGACTCCCTGTTGCACTAAGGAGGACATGGCTGCTTCCATGTCTGGCTCCGCTTCCCTGGGGAAGTTATACTGCTTTTGTGGTCGGGCCACAGGGCTCCCGTCTACACTGACCTCGAACCCGTTGACCCTCCCACAGTCGTGCTTGTGTGTGGCAAATGTGGCTAGGTGGGCCCGCACAAATGCCTGGAACTCCCTTGGGGTATTACTGACCATGAGTTCGAGGTTATAACCCTCTTTAGGCTTCATGGTGCACAGGGTCCCCTTCCCCTGTTTCCCTGGGATGACTACTACTCCGCCTTCCTTTTCTGTACTTGCCCCCCATAGGCAGTGATTCCTTAAATCCACTAGGATCCCGTGGCCTACAATAAAGTCGGCTCCCAGGATCCCTTTTCCACCATCCACTTCCTACTTCATTAGGACACAGGTACACGTAGAGCGGAGTGTTCCTAAACGAATGGACAGTGGGATGGAAAACGAGCCCGCCTGTTCTTTACCTGTGAATCCCGACAGACTGTATGGGACCCCATTAGATAGAGGTGAGGTGGTGGGGTTAGCTGAATGGATCACGGTGCATGATGCTCCCGTGTCCAACAGATAGGTCCCTTTTACCTCTTCTACCTCCATCTCAATGAGGGGTCTCTTCCATAAGTCATACTGAAGGGAACACAGGTAAACAGGCTGCGCTGGCTCTAGTCAGGGCTGTGGGTTGGATGGAGCTGATGGGGTCAGAGCACTGGTAGTGGTTGCTACTCTCCCTTGGCCAGTCAATAGGGTCCTCATTGCATCCAAAAATGATTCGACCGTGGCGGGAGGGATTCCTGTCTCTGTCTTTTGGGCTGGGGCTGAGGAATTCTTTCCCTTGTTATCCTTCCAAGGAATTTTACACTCCTTCCTCCAGTGTCCATCTTTTCCACACCCGTAACAGTTAAGCTTTGAGCTGGGAGGGTTATTCCCTTCCTGGTGCCACTCCTTCCTACCCTGGCCGGGTTTCATTTCATGCACCTTCCCCTTAGGTGGGTGTGCATCGGTTCCCTTACCATTACGGTAAGCTAGGGTCAATTGTCTGATCACTGTCAGTTCGGTAGTCAGGGTTTGCTTTGGGTCAAACCACATTTCTGCCTTGGCCCTGACCTGTGGCAAGCTGTTGCCACCAGGCAATGGAGCCAGTGGGCCAGCTGATCCTGATCCAGGTTAGCCCGGTTAGGTGCCCCAGTACAACACTCCTATACACCGGCCACAACCTGCCCGCGAAAGCCTGTGGGGTTTCCCCTGCGAGCTGCACTGTTATCTCCACCCGGGAGAAAGGACTTCCCTCATTCATCCCCATGGCCTCAAGAACTTCCTCCCTGAGCTCCCCATACTCGCACTGTCCCTTCTTACACTGGTCGGAGAGGGACTGGAAGAGCTTACTCTCCAGGGAGAATAGCAGCATTTTGGCCTGTTCAGCATCATCGTACTCGTTGATGCTTGCTGCCTGTTCCACTTCCCTGAAGTGGGCCGAGGGGTCCCCATTTTCTGTGAGTTTTGTTATATGGCTTACCATAGCCCTAAGCTGTTGGGTGCCATGGGCAACTACGAACTGGTTTTGGAGGGGTCCCTCTTCCCCGTCACGAGCAGGTGGGCCAAACCTCAGCTGCCGGGCCGGGCACATCGGCCCCGGTCCCAGCCTCTCTTGCTGGGGTTTTTCCACCTCAGCTTCTACCCCTGACTCCACCCCCCCTTGCGGCCAGACCTCGCTGAAACCTGGCACTACGGGTGGTGGTCGTGGGTCCTCCTGCTCTTCAACTGGGTTGTCCCTTGGGACTACCCGTGGTGTCTGAACCATTCTCCACAGGTTCCCTGTAAAGTCGACCTGGGCTGCACTCGGGCTTATGAGGCACACCATGCCTTTTGCCTTCCTTAGATCAAGGTCCAGATTCTCTATCTGTTCCTGGCAGGGGCCAGTATCTGCATCTTCAAACCCCTGTGTGCTCGCTATCTTATAGGCTGCCCGCATGTCTCTTACTTTCTCCTCCTGCTCTCTTACTTATCTTGCTAGGCGGGCATTCTTTTCCCGCAACCTCAGCTCATTGTTCTTGGCCTCAGTGACCTGATACTGTAAATATTCCTGCCTGATCTTATGCTCCCCCAGTAACTGCACTCTTGTAGGGGGTTTTGGTTGTGTGTGTCAGCTTCACCTTTGACTCCTTTGAGCGGTTCGAATCGCTCCACACCCCCTGGGTTCTAGACACCGGACTTAGGTACAGGCGGCGATACAGAAAATCGAGTAGACAAGTGGCTTGGTGCAAGAAAACCACATTTTATTAAAAGGCTGAATAAAACACAATACTACTGAGAATTACTGGTATAGTTACAGGCATAAAACAGTTAATACACTTATATGGGAATGGGGAACACACGGCACATCGAGGGAAACAAATACATTAAAAATCCCCTTATCCTTAATCCCACCTAACTAGATTAAGCTATGAGGGGCCAGGAATTCATGCTCACCAATTCAAAACCTGTTGCTTTAGATGGTGGGGTTTGAGGTCCGCTCTTTCTGTCCTTTGGGGTATCCCGTCGCCACGTGGTCACAGGGCGCGGCGCTGAAGTTGTTTGTGCAAAGGCACCCTCCCTTTTTCTCCGTTAACGTCTTCGTCGAGTACTTCATCGCGATGGGCCTTCTTCTCCTTTGGGCGGTCGCTGACGGTATTGCTGTGGTCGGGGGTCGGCTGGCGGTTTTTACCGTCCAATGATTTTGCTATCCATGCTTCGAACACCAGCTTATTCTTCAACTGGGCTATTGCTGTCCATGTGACAAATGCCAGCTTATAATTGGCCATTTGTCTAGATTTTGCTACCCATTCTTCGAATACCAGCTTATTCTCAAATTGGGGTTTTCTGTCCATGCATGTAACACCAACTTATTCATAAAACGTCAGCTTATAACTAGGCGTTTGTTCCCCAACGCGTCTTTCGCTGCCCTTCTCTGCTCTTATTGGTTTACCGTATTCTTCATCTCATCTCATCTCGTCTGCCCATTTGTGTCCTGTGTGGTTTCGAACTCGGGTCTCGTTCTCCTCCCGTGTTGGGCCCTCGGTGTAGTAATGGGCGCCCTTGGTGTTGAGCAGTGCGTGGAGCGAGAAGAGAGCCTGCCACAAGGCCAGGGCACGAGAAATCTAAGAGCAAGAGATCAGAGCCAACCACGATAAGAGAGCTAAGAGACCGATCACTACCGATGGGCCTACAATTATACCCGATTCTTCATTCCTTATCTGCGCGCCAAATCAGGTCAGTCCTTTGTCTAAATTTTGGCAGGCTCATTTAAACTGATTACAGCCATTTACTTTAACGACTCCTGAAATGGCTGTCTCTGTGTTATAATGATTTCGATGTCCTGGTTGTTGGTTATGTATGAGACTTAATCGGGTTTTCCTGACTTGATGGCTTCTGTGAGCTGTTACCGATTAAATATGCAGAAACCTGATGGCCTTGATTGCGGCCCATTCTGCCCTGATCTGTTTCAAGGCGAATGGAATGCATATTCTGTGTTTGCACTGTCTGGCCCCACAGAGTCTATTCACAGGTCTATGCATTTTAAGTTTCGTTCCAGGCTTGAAAAAACAAGGTGTCTGCCTGCTTGCAGAGCCTTGCTTTTAAAATCCTGTCCTTTTGGTCACGAGGTTGCAGAAGCCATTTTGGGTACCCTGTCCTTTTCATAACTTGTCCAATACAGGGTCCCTTTATCCATAACTTTGGGGAATGTGGGAATTTTGAGAACCCTACACTCCCCCCTGTTGATACTAAACTTGCTTTAAGTATCATCCTGATAAGGTGAGCAAAATTTCCGACCCTCCACAGTCAATCTTCCCCTGCAATTACCTATCTAAGATACCCACGACACATGCATTTCACATTCGGTAAAAATGTAGTGTCCATAAGCATACATAGAATAATTACAGTCGTTTGCACACACCAAGCATGGAGGGGGCCCAACACCCCTGCACCACTTGGTACACATCATCTTTATTACAAACAACACGCTGAACATCTTTATTAAAAACAACAAAAGGACATAAAAAAACAACAATCTTTAATCAATAATACAAACAGCAAATTCAAACAGATGTATCTCCCTCCACCTTAACATAATGATCCTTCCAGGTCCTTTGGTTTCGGAATTCTAGTATTTGACCTTTTCCCTTGCATTGAGTGCATACTAGGTACAATACTATCCCCAAATGGCAAACCACGAGAATGTGGGAAGCCAATCTGATCCATGAAGGGACCTCTATATTATTGAAAATGCCCCACCAAGGTGGAACTACAATGTCCAATATCTTGGCCCCTATCTCTACTGTTTTCTGCTCCAGAGTGTAAAAATGTTTCTGTGAAACTATAACTGCTTTGAGTATTTTGGTAAGGTGTTCTGGGAGAGGGGGAATTTTGTAGCCGAAATGTGCTACATACTTCTGTAGGTCTGTAGGTTGGTAAAATTCTCTTTTACAGTGAGGTGAACAGTGGAGGGTTCAGGAATAGGGACAATTTGTTCCTGGGCCACTTGAACATCTGCCTCGAGTTTAAAGCAGAAACTGCTGTCACTAACCGGACACCAGCTATGCTGTCCATGCTGGTAGTGGGGCGTACCTGTGGTGACACAATATGTCCCACCTCCTATATATGCTACCTGTGGGGGAACATGGCCTTGTGCCATTGCCTCCATGGTACAATTTATAGGTTTCACGCCAGCAGCTCTGAACCCGCACTGTGGTTTCGAATAGGCGTTCAAGTGCTGGGGACACAGGATTATGTGTGCTCCCCGGCTCTGGCACCCTGAGAGGTCAGTACCTGTCATAGCATGCTCCCACTTTATGACATAAGGTGGGACCGCTGTGAAACGAATGTGTACACCCCCTTGAATGACTCCAATGTTCTCTACCCTGTATAACGGTGCATGTCGGGCTGTCCTACCCATGACCGGCATCCTAATTACTATACCCATAATGGTGTGGTTGGACCGTCCACAATCCACTGCGACCGGGTAGGCTTCCGAAGCTAGCCGGAGTTGGCACGGGCTTAATGCATTCTCAAATGGATGGAGGGCTGCGAGGTGCTTGTTGCTGATCCAGGAGGGGACTAAACCCTGTTTTAAATCCTCCAGGTTACTGCGGCCCTCGCCCAGCAACCACGCCTCGTACAGCACGCACACCTTGTTCTGCGCAGCCTGATCCGAAGCATTTTTGTCCTCCCTTATGAGGGCATTCACGGTCTTTGCGTGCTTCTCCAGCTCAGCTATAATTTCTCTTAAATGGACCGTCATGGCCTGGTCCTCATGTAACTCCGAGCCCACTACTTTGTTCTCATCCATTAGGATTTTCTTTAACTGAGTTTTTAAACCGTTTATCTGGGTCTGTAATTCTATGTCATCTAAACTGTTGATGACAGAGGACCCAGTGTTAAACGCAGTAAAAACATCATTCCATGCTCCCTTTCTTTGCCTCCCTGCATTACCCAAAAACTCATGGTGTGTGGTGTACAGTTCGGTTTTGTCGACATTGGCGAAATCGAACTCATAAAATTTCCTGAACATGTCCTTTAATAGGGCTTGGTATAGCTGCTCTGTCTCTTTGGGGCACCACTCCGGTAAGTGTACCTCGGTGAGATTTAAAATCACGGAGGCTACCGCGTTGTGTACACCCTGGTACAGCATCTCATCGGTAGGCACTAGTACCAGTCCATTCCCTGGTCCCTTGGTGGTGGCGGGGCACCCTTCCCTGTGTGTCCTCGCTGCCTGCATCGTGGGCAGGGGCTTTCGGGGGCGGGTCACAAGCTCAGTGGCATTGACTGGGATCGGGGAGTATGGGACCGCGCACGCCTTCAGGCTGGCATCCCACTTCATCCCCTCCCCGGCGTCTTGCCACTGCCGGTGGAAAATTATGGATATGCCTGTGGGGCAGACCCTCTCTGACCCCCACATACAGACATAAATCCCTTGATCCGGTTCCCACCTCTGGTCCCAACACACAGTTAATCCCCCGTGAGTCCCTGTAATCGTCCAGTGGGTATTGTTCCCCAACCGTTCCCACGCGACTGCAGGGTTTCTCATATCTTTGCTCAGCTTTCTGAGCCACCACCACCTATCCAAAGGAATGTGTCCCTTGCATGTTAAACATACGCGTTTCCCTACAGTGACGCTAACCCTTGTGGTAACGACCTGTACCCTGGGGCACAGGAGGGAAGCCTCCCCGTACGTGAACCCGGTCTGGCTGGAGTACTGAGACGAATTGGACCCCAGCCACCCTGGCCACTTTCCCTTGTGGACGTAGACGGCGGTCTCCTCCACGTCCCGTTCGCCTCTTCCATCGGTTACTATAGGTGCTCTCTCTCCTGAGCACCCATAGATGTGGGATTCCTCCACGTCACCTCGCTTTCCAATGCTCAGTCCTATCAGGGCGAGTAGGATTACGCCCCCCTTCATCCTGAAAATCTTTCTGCAAAAGATACAAGAACATATAGCCAGGTCCCCAGGAGATTCTCTGGCTTGGGTAAAGCATAGTTGGGTCTCGCGACCTCGACTCAAATACACACACTCTTAACAGATTATTCCAATATCTTTAAAACTACCCATCACCTTACTTAACTTAAGCTAAATGCCCAAACTTAAAAATACCTAAACGTAAACTACTTAAACTTACCTTACCTAAATTATATACATCCGCCGCCCGTCTCCGGGCGGCCAGCCTTATCCCTGTTAGGGCTGCGGCACACCGCTCCCTTCGGCGTGGCCACAGTGTCCTGCACTTCCGGTCCCTCACAGCCTGTGGCTGCTGGCTGGGGACCTCTGTCTTCGGACTTACCCCTGACTCGGGAGGCTGCCCCTTTAAAATGGGGAGCCGGTGACCAGGATTTCCTTGGCTGGGGCATCCGTGGGGACCTTCTAGGGGCTTTGGCGGGTGGGGTATTCTTGGCTGGTGGGCCTTTAACCCGAAGTGCTGTCCCCTCCGGTGCGGTCTGTGGGCTTAGCACTGCCGCTGGCCAGGGATCTTCGTACTCAGGCTTTACCTCTCCCGAACCTGGGCTAGGGGCAGGTAACTCTTCACAGCCTGTTGCTGCAGGCTGAGAGTCTCCGCACCCAGGTCCCAAACCTGGGTCCGGGGCGGGGTTTTCGCCCTCGGGTCCCTCCTCCTCTAGATCCCAGAAGAGTGGGGGAGTGTCCCAATCGGTGGGCGGGATGGCCCCTCCCCTTAAACAGGCCACAGCGCCTGCCTGTGCAGTCTGTGAACTTGTTCCTGCTGCGGGCTGAGGATCTCTATCCTCAGACCTTACCCCAAGTGACTGCTTTCTCGTCTCGGGTTTAAACAGTTTACACTGATTAATATGGAACCATTTGGTGCGCCGAGGCATCTTAATGGCGTATACCATGGGGCTTGCCTTGTCTACAATGCTGTAGGGCCCCATGTATAGTGGTTCTAAACTTCCTAGCTGAGCAAAATTCCTCACCATGACCTGATCTCCTACCTCCCACTCGTGGCGTTTTCGAGGTTCGAGCAGCAATCGGTTGCTCCAATGCTGCTTTCCCATGTTCCCAGCCGCCTGCCCATGGACCTGCTTAAGGTGCTCAAAGAGGTTTCGGGTGAACCTGTCCCAGTTTACCTCTCTGAGCTGACCTTCTGTGAGCACCGGGGCTAGTACATGGGTGGGGCTCTGCATAACCCTGCCAGTCATCAGCTCGTGCGGGGAGTACCCCGTGCTTTTCGACTGGCTGGCCCGGATCCCCATGAGGACGAGCGGTTGGACCTCTGCTGTAAGATTCACAATTTTCAGCAAAAATCACGCAAGAAAACTGGATAAAATAAGACTGTTTATTGACCAAAGTAAGCTTGCACAGAAAAACCTTTGATAAAAGGGCATACAAAATGGCCGCCAGGCCCCGTGATCAGTTTATGAACCATTTTATTTCTGTTACTGCAAGCCAGACAGGCTTGTGGATTGAAGACAGTGAGCCCACGAAAGCCAGTCTCTGGGAACCGAAACTCAGAGCAACAGCATACATATTCAATGGATTATAAGTACAGGATGGGGCCCATCAAGATATGGGCGGACAATGTAAAAACACTTATACCCATTTATCGTACAAAGGAAAAACCGTTTAGCAGCCATCAAGGAAAATGTCCGGACCGATCAATATGCGAACCGAGCCACGGTGACAATGCAAAAGACATTGAAAGACATTATCGGCCAGGAAGGCCAGTTTAAGTTATCACCGGCTCCGTTACAAGACAAAGCGCCCCTGCAGAGATTTCTGCCCGCCAAAATTAATACAAAGACAGGACTATGATTTGGCGGGAGATAAGACTGTCCCAAAAGAGTATAACTATGGATTGAAAGTCCATCTAAGTTACTTCGGACTTCGGGTTACTTGAACAACTTCTTCTTCACTGCCACGGCTTCTTGTTGGGCGACTTCAGGCTTCCATTTCTTCAAGAACTTTCTTCTACGAGGAACGAACGAAGGGCGGACGGTGCTCGGATCGGCGCCTCTTCCACTTCGGCAGATCGATGAAAACGTTTTCGTCTTTTTAAAGACGGACGGTTTCGGTAAAAGGACAACGTGGTCGGTGTTCAGCCAAACAAGGCTCGGCCACGACGAGAAGACGACGAGGGTGGCCCGGGTACTGGGGTCGGGAGATCATCGACGACCCAGGCCGACGGAGAAGAAACCCTCTGGAGGACTGGCGATCTAGGCCACAAGATTCTCCCAAGTGCATAGCCTGCATCTGGGTCTGCTCCATGAACCCAAATCGACTTAGTAGATCTCAACCTTAACGAGCGCTCATCGAGGCTGGGTCTACCCCACCGCCTCGAGGGAGGAGAGAATATCGACTGCGCCAGAAGTTTCCAAATCCACGTGACGACGGAAAGCGGTGCCAAAAAGGCTGCGAACCCCCTTTCTCGCGATTTTGAGAGTGGTGAGCATGATCCCAAGTTCCCCAGGTCGAAACTTAGTTTAGGTATAGGGGAGGGAGTTAAGGGAAATCGTAATGTGTTTCCCCTTTTACGATGTGCCGTGTGTTCCCCATTTCCATAGAGTCAAGTTCATAAATTTGTGCATGATTGTAGTAACTTTAATCTGTGCCTATGACATGTATTTTGTAATGCTTCAAACTGTTTAAAAATAAAAGCATCCATTTCGTGCTATTCAACCTGGTCTATTGAGTTCTTTCTCTGCACTACTGTTCTCTGCACCTAAGTCCAAGGTCTAGAACCGTAGGGGGAGTGGGTCGAACCACTCAAGGGTAATTATTGCACGAAGCCTGGCAGGAGACCAGAAAGAGCAAGAGAAACCACCTACAGAAATGGCGACCGCGGCAGGACCTTGGCAGCAGGAAAGTAGTGTGTTAGATCAAGATCTGAATAAACGAAATGTGATGGATGAAAGAATAGCAGATTATGTTTTCGGAAAAGTCAACCTCACAAAACAATGGATATCTGATCTACTAAGGGATAGGCGCCCGCTAGACGCAGCCATCAAGTGGACAGCGGGTAGAGAGCATAAGAAATCTGTAGAAAAGGCGGTCTGGCTGATGTGCTACAAGAAGCAAGTCCAGCTTTTGGACCAGGTAGTTGCAGCACAGACAGTCCAGGTTGCGGGAGGTCAAAAACTGATTGAATCGCTTGACGCGCTGAACCAGGAACGCCGCTCTGTAATTCGCTGCCACGAAACCCGGGTAGAATATTTAAAATGTCAGGTCGTTGAGGCCAAGGCCAGTGAAGGTAGAATGAGAGAGAGGTGTTCCCGTCTAGCCAAACAAGTAGATGCCCAAGAGGAAAAGCTCCTGGGAGCCAGGGCAGCATATAAGATGGCCATGGAGGATAGATCTGAGAACACCGACCACAGCACTTGCCGCCGGGAGCTAGAGGACCTGAGAAAGGCCCTAGCAAAGGCAAACGGGTTGGTGTGTCTCATAAATCCACCAGCGAGTCAGCTGTTGCTAGCCAAGGAATCCAAAAGACCAATTCCACAAGAGGCAGTTGGGGTACCAACCCCCGAACCTTCTGCGCCTCCTGCCTATGAGGAGTCTTGGACTCCGGGACAGGAGACGGAGATGGTAGAGGAAGAGAGCCCTGAGGTAGAGCAACCCCAGACAGTAGAGTCGGGGTCGGCGCCAATGTGTCCAACGAGACACCGGAGGATCGGTCCAAATGAAGAAAATGGCGATGACGGACCCCTTGAGAGTCAGATCATAATGCCTCATAGCGCACGACAGCTAAGAGAGATGATAAGTCACATCCCAAAACTCTCCGAGTCAGGAGATCCCTCCGTGCATTTCAGGGACGTGGAGCAGACCGCAGCAGTCAATGACTGCGACGGGGTTGAACAGTCTAAAATGCTGCTGTTCTCCCTGGACAGTTCGCTCCTCCAGTGTCTCCCTGACGAGAGCAAGAGAGGGCACAGGGACTATGAGTTGCTACGGGATGAGATTCTGGAGATCATGGGAGAGGGGGACGGAACTCCGTTCCTCCGTTTAGAAAAGACAGTGCAGCTAGAGGGAGAACCCCCACGGGTTTTCGCCGACAGGTTGTGGCCAGTGTATCGGCGCAGCTGCCCGGGCGGGCCGGCCCGGGCCGGGCTGGATGGCGAACAAAGGGCTCACTGGCTTCGGTGCCTGGTAGCAGGTTGCCTGCCAGTAGTGAAGGAACAGGCCAAAGCATGGTTTGACCCCACTAACGCCCGCTCCACGGAGGAAGTAGTACTAGATCAGCTCACGATCAGTTATAGAAACAACAAGGGCAAGAAAACGCCTGTTGTGAAAGGAAAGGTGCATGAGGTGAGACCCGCAGCCTCTGCTAAAAAGGAATGGCGTCAGGAGGGAAATCGCCATCCCCAAGCAAATAGCAGTTGTTACGGGTGTGGGAAGGAGGGTCATTGGCGCAAGGACTGTAGGAATCCTTGGAAGGATAAGAGGGAGAGAGCGTTCGCCGCAGCCCAAGATCAAGCCCAAGCCCGAGTCGCCAACGGCCCGAGAGTTTACCCAACACCAGCACAACCACAAGTGCAGGCCGCTGCCCCAACACCAGTCCAGAACCCAACCGTAGCCTCTGCCCCGAATAAAGGGGGTGGTGCGGTTGTGGACCCCGCTGCGATCGAGTCAGTCTTGGAGACTATGCGGTCTCTGATGACCTGGCAGGGGAAGGTAGCGGTTGCTAACAGCCCTATCGCCCCCGAGACCCCAGCCGAAACACCTAAATGACTGACGCCCGCGCAGCCCATCTACTTGTGTCCGCTCCGCTATGACGCTTGGAGAAGACCTGTGGTGGAGATGGAGGTGGAGAAACAAAGGGGTAGTTACCTGTTGGATACGGGAGCTTCGTGTACCGTGATCCACACGGACAAACCTTTTGCCTCACCTCTGTCCGCCCAGGCTCCATATTTAGTAGCGGGTTTCACAGGTAGAGCACAGGTTGGCGCGCACTCCCTCCCGCTCTCCATTCAGTTGGGAGCGCTCCACACCACATGGACGTGCATCCTATTGAAGTGGAAAGAGGGGGGGGGGGAAAGGCATCCTCGGGGCTGATTTCTTGGTGGAACACGGGATCCTCGTGGACCTGAGAAATCACTGTCTCTGGGGAGCCGAGGGCGGTTTAGGTAAGGTAGTCGTAATCCCGGGGAAGGAAGAAAAGGGGGCCCTGTGCACTGTGAAGCCATCAGGAGGTTACGATCTCGAGCTCATGATAACAAACGTCCCAACGGACTTGCAGGCGCGTGTGTCAGAAAATCTGACCGCGTTCGCCACCCACAAGCACGACTGCGGGAGAGTCACTGGGTTCGAAGTCAGCGTAGACGGGGACCCCATGATCCGACCCCAAAAGCAGTATAATTTCCCCAAGGAGGCAGAACCCGACATGGAGACAGCAATATCTTCATTGGTACAGCAGGGCGTGTTGAGGACGATAGCCACCCACGTGAACTCCCCATTATGGCCGGTAAAGAAACCGGACAATTCGTGGAAAGCCACGGTGGACTACAGAGTCCTCAATAGTAATATCCCAGCCTGCGCGCCCACGGTAGCAGCAGTTGCAGACTTAATAGGGAGTATTCCAGCATCGGCGACCACATTCACGGTGCTGGACATCTCGAACGGTTTTTGGTTCATTCCGCTGCGGCGGGAGGACCAGTACAAGTTTGCCTTTACTTTCAAAGGGCAACAGTACACCTGGAACTGCTTACCACAGGGTTTTCACAACAGCCCCAGCATTTTCCATCAGTGCATGGCGGGGAGTTTGAAAGAGTTCAGCCAGCCCAACCAGATAGTGCAGTATGTGGACGACTTACTCCTGTTCACAGATACAAGGGAGCAGCACGGCCAATGTTAGCCGAATTGTTGGAACTGTTAGAAAGGAAGGGTTTCAAAGTAAACCCAAAGAAAGCCCAGATCGGCCAGCAGGAAGTTAAATTCCTGGGTCTGGCCATCCGCGCTGGGGAAAGAGCCATAGATAAGGCCAGACGGGAATCTATACTAGATCTGCCGATTCCCAACACAGTAACGGGTGTAAGGTCCTTTTTGGGATTGACCGGGTACTGCAGAGATTTCATCGAGGACTATGCTGCCACAGCGGCCCCGCTACTTCGACTCTTACATAAGGGAGTCGAGTGGTCTTGGGATGAGGGGTGCCAGGCAGCATTCGAGAAGTTGAAAAGAGATCTGCAGACCGCGCCAGCCCTAGGGGCCATAGATGGGGGAGAGGAGTTCTTTCTGGAGGTAGCCGCTAGTGGGGACAGCCTGAGCGCAGTGCTGCTCCAAGAGCGGCACGGCAAGCTAAGACCAGTAGTTTATTCCTCCAGGGTGCTCACGGATGTGGAGAGGAGTTTCTCCAATTGCGAACGGCATCTCCTGGCCACGCATTGGGCTGTGAACAGATCAGTGATCTTCACAGGGACCTCTCCCATTACGCTCCTCACCCATCACACCCCCACGAAGATGCTTCTGGACGGGAGGATTAAGGATGGGACCATAAGCAGCGCTCGGATTGCGCGCTGGACCCTCCTCCTTTCCCAGATGGATCTCAAAGTTAAAGGCCTCTGCGCGCCAAGGCTCGCAGCCAATATGGCATATCCCGGGACAGCCCATCAATGTTCCGTAGAAGGGGTATGGGAAGTTAACATAGGTTTACGGGCCGGGATACATCCCACGGGCCGCGAGATCTACGTAGACGGTTCTAGCACTGTAGCTGACGGCAAGCGACTCACAGGGTGTGGAGTTTATGACCCTGCGGCAAACATTGCCCTGGCAATTAAGCTCCCCAGCACTATGAGCGCGCAGCAGGCTGAACTGTCCGCGGTGGCGTACGTGGTTACCCACCCCGAGATTTTCCCAACCCCATACACGATTTGCTCAGACAGCATGTTCATGTGCAATTCGTGTACAGAGTACCTCGCCATCTGGTCCCGACGCGGGTACACCTCCGCGGACGGGCGGCCTTTAACAGTTAAGCCCTTGCTGGAGAAGATCCTAGCAGCTGTGGGGGAGAAAGGAGAGGTGTTCATCCATAAGGTGAAGGCTCACTCCATTACAGAACCCCGCAGTCAGGGCAACCAGCAGGCGGATGCGCTAGCCAGGGAGGGTGCCCGCAACGGCATTCTCTGGGACCCATACGAACCCGGACCCGTGGCGGCGATCCAAGGCAGGGAGGGAATTCCCGGGAACACAGGGGTGACACCGCCCCCAGACCTAAAGACCGTCCAAACCCTGGATCCCGCCCTAAAAGCAGTCCTAAAAGCCATCACAGAGGGCAAACAGGTAGAAGGTCCGTACAGTACGGCAGCTCTCACAGTCAAAGAAGGTATGCTGTTCCGAAAGGAGCAGTGGGTTGTGCCGCAGCAGCACCGAAGGGAATTCCTGCAATTGGCCCACGAGGGTCCAGGAGCGGGACACCCCGGACCTGAGGTCACCTGGCAACGGGTGGAGCAGGCGGGATGGTGGCCGGGACTTCGGGACGATGTCCGCGAGTTCTGCGCAAGCTGTCTTGTGTGTGCTGCTAACAACCCAGACCCCCACAAAAGGAAGGTGCCCATGGGGCACATCAGGAGGGTAGAGGGACCATGGCAGTCGATTCAGGTCGACTACATAGGGCCCCTGCCCGCCGCCCAGGGAGGCTATAAGTACTGCCTTGTCCTGGTAGATGTGTTCACCAAATGGGTAGAAGCCTTCCCGTGCAGAACAGCTACGGCACTGGGTACTGCTAAGATCTTGATTCGGGAAGTGTTCGCACGGTGGGGACTCCCCCGTTTTGTAGCGTCCGACCAAGGGAGTCAGTTCACCGGTCAAGTAATGCAGAACGCCCTCAGGCTCTTGGGCATTGAGGGAAAGTGGCACGTAGCATACAATCCCCAGTCATCCGGGATTGTTGAGCGTATGAATCGGACCCTCAAGGAAAAGCTGAGGAAAGAGACAATGGGCTCGCCCCAGAAATGGGCGGAGGTCCTGCCTTTAGTCCTCATGGGGATCCGAGCCAGCCAGTCCAAAAGCACGGGGTATTCCCCGCACGAGTTAATGACTGGAAGGATCATGCGAACACCCACCCATGTGCTAGCCCCGGTGCTCACTGAGGGCCAGCTCCGAGAGGTGAAACGGGACAAATTCGCCCAAACCCTCTTGGAGCGCCTGAGACAGATTTATGGGCAGGCGGCTGGGAACATGGGAAGACAGCACCAGGGAAATAAACTGTTGTTGGAACCTCGGAAACAACAAGAGTGGGTAGTCGGGGACCAGGTCATGGTCCGAAACTACGCCAGGGTAGGGAGTTTTGAACCACTGTACATGGGGCCATACAGCATTGTAGACAAAGCCAGCCCCATGGTTTATGCAGTGAAGACGCCCCGACGTACCAAATGGTTTCACATCAACCAGTGTAAACTGTTTAAACCGGGTACACAAGGGCCACCAAAGGGGACCAGGTCTGAGAACAAAGATCCTCAGCCTGTAACAGAGTCACAGACCACACAGGCTGGAGCAGTAGCCTGCGTGAAGGGAGAGGCCATCCCATTGGAGTGGGAGGTCTCATCTTTTGAATGGGATTTAGGCAGGGGAGAGCCCGAACAGCTCAACCTCGCTTTAGACCCAATCACGGAGGAGGAAGAGTCAGAGGACGGCAGTCCCGCCCTCGACTCAAGCTTGGGGGAGGTAGGGAGTGGGGGTGGAGGCTCGTTACCTGTAGGGACAGGTGAGGTGGAGTCGGAAGCCACAGATCCCGACCCCGGGGGGGCGGAGCCTGAGGGAGGGGAGCTGGAGCCGGCAGCTGTGGAGGAACCACTGGCTGTAACGGTAACAGTCACGACCCCAGGTCCATCGGCCCCGGGAGCCCAACCCAAAGCAGCCCCTCGTAGGTCGGCTCGAGAGCCCCAGCCCAGAAAATTTTGGCCAGATTCTCCCCATCCTCCCCAACCACAGTTTAAAGCAGCCCCAGGAAGACATGATCCCCGTTCAGCAGCGACAGGCTGCGGGGGATCAAGGCCAAAGATCAATGCAGCCCCACCGCAGGGTGTGGCACACGACAGACCTCACAGGGATTCGGAAAGCCGCCCCACGGAGGGCGGCGCTGTACATAAGTTAAGATAGGTAATTATGGTCATAGTTTAAGGAATGTAAAGTATATGGTGTTAAGAGTACAATTTTGAGGTCTGCCCGGTATGTGTGTTTGTTAGGGAGCGGGGTCCAGGAACCCGCGCGTCCAATTAATTTAGGCCAGCACCTATCGGGAGCCCGGCTACATCATTTTGTTGGTTACAGAAACCTGGGATACGATGGAAAGGATTGTCGTCGCGTTCATGGCGATCGGGTGCGGGTGGGCCTACCGAGGCCGCACCAAGGACGTCATCATTTTCGGGTGCTCCGGGGACACGGCCCCCATCGCAACGGATGGGACGGGGGAGCGAGAGGTAGAGGAAACCGCCACCTACTTCCACCAAGGGAGATGGCCAGGTTGGCTGGGAACGAATTCTACGGAATATTCCAGCAATTTCGGTTTTGCCTACCAAGAGACTTCATTAACGTGCCCTCGAGTGAGGATCCTAGCGCCCAGAGTCAGCGTCACCGTGGGAAAGAGGATTTGTCTGGTGTGCAATGGGAACGTACCACCAAGGCGATGGTGGTGGCTACGAAAGCTGGGAAAGGACATGAGAAACTCTATGGTCGAGTGGGAGCGACTGGGTAATAATACCCATCGGACTATTACGGGAACTCACGGACAATTACGTGTGTGTTGGGACAAATGGTGGGAACCGGATGAGGGAATATATGTCTGTATGTGGGGTTCGAGACACGTCTGCCCCAAGGGCGTGTCCATCTTCTTCCAGAGGCAGTGGCAGGATGAAGGGAAGGGGATGAGATGGGATGTTAGCACTCGAGCGTGCGGAGCCCCATACTCCCCTATTCCGGTGAACGCCACTGAACTCATCACCCGCCCACGCAAGCCCCTGCCCATGCTTCCGGTAGCACTAGCCCAGAAAGGAGGGTGCCCAACCACCACCAAGGGACCCGGGAACGGTTTAGTATTGGTACCCACCGGTCAGGTGCTGTACCAAGGGGTACACTACGCGGTGGCCTCAGTGATTTTAAATCTCACTGAGGTAAGATTGCCGGAGTGGTGTCCCAAAGAAACGGAACAATTATACCAGGTCCTGTTAACCTGTATGTTTAGACAATTTTACGAATTTGACTTTGCCGACATCGACAGAGACAAATTATACACCACACCGCCAGAAGTTTTGGATCGAGTCGGGAGGCAAAGAAGGGGTACTGTAAATGACATATTCACTGCTTTTAATACCGGGACATCTGTTGTCAACGCTCTAGATAACGTGGAGCTGCAGACACAGATCAACGGTTTAAAAGCCCAGTTAAGGAACATATTGACAGACGAAAACAAGGTCGTGGGTTCTGAGTTGCATGAGGACCAGGCCATGACACTACACTTTAAGGACATAATTGCTGAGCTGGAGAAACACGCGAGAACGGTAAATGCACTCATTAAGGAGGATCGGAATGCGTCCGATCAAGCTGCGCAAAACGAGGCCTGTGTGCTGTACGGGGCGTGGTTATTGGGCGAGGGCCGCAGTAATCTTGAGGATTTAAAACAGGGTTTGGTCCCGTCCTGGATCAGCAACAAGCACTTGCAAGCGCTCCACCCTTTTGAGAATGCATTAAGCCCGTGCCAGCTCAGACTAGCCGCAGAAGCATACCCAGTTCCAGTGGACTGCGGACATTCGAATCACACTATTATGGGAATAGTAGTAAGAATGCCGGTGTTGGGTCCCGCAGCAAAGCCCGCCCCGGTATACAGAGTAGAGAACATTGGAGTCATTCAGGGGGGCGCACACATTCGTTACGCAGTGGTCCCGCCTTACGTCATCAGATGGGAGCGTACGATGACAGGCACCGACCTCTCGGGATGTCGGAGCCGGGGAGCACACATCATCCTGTGTCCCCAGCACTTGAATGCCTTTTTGAAACCACAGTGCGGGTTCAGAACCGCTAGCGCGAAGCCGGTGAATTGCACCATGGAGGCAATGGCAGAGGACCATGTGCCCCCACAGGTAGCATATATCGGGGGTGGGACATACTGCGTCACCACTGCAGCGCCTCAGTACCGATATGGACAACACGAGTGGTGTTCGGTCGGTGATAGCAGTTTCTGTTTCAAACCCAGGGCCGAGGTTCAAGTGGCACAACAACGAATTGTTCCCATTCCTGCGCCCTCCACCGTACACATCACTATCAAAGAGAATTTCACAGACTTACAACGATTTGTCGCGCATTTTGGTTATGTCATTCCCCCTCTTCCCGAACACCTCACCAAGATTTTAAAAGCCGTTATAATTTCGCAGAAACATTTCTACACACTGGAGCAGAAGACTTTAGAGATAGGAAAAGACATATTCATAGTCATAGAGTCATGGAGTTTTACAGCACAGAAAGAGGCCCTTCGGCCCATCGTGTCTGCGCCGCCCATCCATCCCTGTCCAGTCTAATCCCATTTTCCAGCATTTGGTCCATAGCCTTGTATGCAATGGCATTTCAAGTGCTCATCCAAATGCTTCTTGAATGTTGTGAGGGTTCCTGCCTCTACCACCCTTTCAGGCATTGAGTTCCACATTCCAACCACCCTCTGGGTGAAAAAGTTCCTCCTCAAATCCCCTCTAAATCTCCTGCCCCTTACCCTGAATCTATGCCCCCTTGTTATTGACCCCCCTACTAAGGGGAAAAGTTCCTCTTTGTCTACCCTATCTATGCCCCTCATCATTTTGTACACCTCAATCAGGTCCCCCCTCAGCCTTCTTTGCTCCAAGGAAAACAACCCCAGCCTGTCCAGCCTCTCTTCATAGCTGAGGCGCTCCATCCCAGGTAACATCCTGGTGAATCTTCTCTGCACCCTCTCCAAAGCAATCACATCCTTCCTATAGTGAGGCGACCAGAACTGCACACAGTACTCCAGCTGTGGCCTCACCAGCGTTTTGTACAGCTCCATCATCACCTCCCTGCTCTTATATTCTATGCCTCGGCTAATGAAGGCAAGTATCCCATATGCCTTTTTAACCACCTTATCTACCTGTTCCGCTGCCTTCAGGGATCTATGTACATGTACACCAAGGTCCCTCTGACCCTCTGTACTTCCTAGGGTCCTACCACTCATTGTGTATTCCCTTGCCTTATTTGTCCGTCCAAAATGCATCACCTCGCACTTTTCAGGGTTAAATTCCATTTGCCACTTTTCCGCCCATCTGACCAACCCGTTTATATCGTCCTGTAGCCTGAGGCTTTCCTCCTCACAATTTACCACCCCACCAATTTTCGTGTCATCTGCGAACTTACTGATCATACCTTTTACATTCTCATCCAAATCATTTATGTAGATCACAAACAACAAGGGACCCAGCACCGATCCCTGAGGTACCCCACTGGACACAGGCTTCCAGTCACAAAAGCAACCTTCGACCATCACCCTCTGCCTCCTGCCACTCAGCCAGTTTATGATCCAACGCGCCAAGGCACCCTGGATCCCATGGGCTCTTACCTTCTTGACCAGTCTCCTATGCGGGACTTTGTCAAAAGCTTTACTGAAGTCCATGTAAACCACATCCACAGCATTTCCCTCATCCACCCCCCTAGTCACCCCCTCGAAAAATTCAATCAGATTTGTCAGACATGATTTACCCTTGACAAAGCCATGCTGACTATCCCCGATTAATCCTTGCCTCTCCAAGTGGAGACTAATTTTGTCCCTCAGAATTTTTTCCAATAATTTCCCTACCACAGATGTTAGGCTCACTGGCCTGTAATTCCCTGGTTTATCCCTGCTACCCTTCTTGAATAATGGTACTACATATTGGACATAACCATCCCACCATGGTGGGACTTGTTCACCAACATAGAGGTCCCCGCCTGGATTAGAATAGCATCCCATATCCTAGTAGTATGTCAGGTTTTGATTGTGATATTTTTGCTCTTCGTGCATTGCAAAAGAGGCAAACGCCTCCAGAGGCACGAGAACACAGGAGAATGGAGAGAACGCTATGTGCGAATGGGGGAAGCAGATACCCCACTCTAAGCTGCTAGTATAAGATTAAGCGTCCCTCCATTTAAAAAATTTTTTGATTGTTTTGGGTTATAAGGAAATAAGTATTGTTATGTTATTAGTTGTTCTTAAGTTTTTTTGGATTAATAAAAGATGCATGCAGATGGCGCAAAAGGGTATCAACCCCTGCCCATCTGACAGGTGAAGGTGTTATAGTTTAAGATTTGCTGTCTATGATTCCAAATGTGCATGAGGTAATTTTCATTTTCTCCGGAAATGGGAACTGCATGTGTCGTGAGGGGCATAGATAGTTAAGTGCCAGGAATGTTTGGATGTGGGGAATCAGGGAAAATTTGCTCATCAAGGATTATTGATACTTTAAGCAAGCTATCAGTATCACAGGGGGGCCTGTAAGATTCGCAATTTTCAGCAAAAATCACGCAAGAAAACTGGATAAAACAAGACTGTTTATTGACCAAAGTAAGCTTGCACAGAAAAACCTTTGATAAAAGGGCATACAAAATGGCCGCCAGGCCCCGTGATCAGTTTATGAACCATTTTATTTCTGTTACTGCAAGCCAGACAGGCTTGTGGATTGAAGACAGTGAGCCCACGAAAGCCAGTCTCTGGGAACCGAAACTCAGAGCAACAGCATACATATTCAATGGATTATAAGTACAGGATGGGGCCCATCAAGATATGGGCGGACAATGTAAAAACACTTATACCCATTTATCGTACAAAGGAAAAACCGTTTAGCAGCCATCAAGGAAAATGTCCGGACCGATCAATATGCGAACCGAGCCACGGTGACAATGCAAAAGACATTGAAAGACATTATCGGCCAGGAAGGCCAGTTTAAGTTGTCACCGGCTCCGTTACAAGACAAAGCGCCCCTGCAGAGATTTCTGCCCGCCAAAATTAATACAAAGACAGGACTATGATTTGGCGGGAGATAAGACTGTCCCAAAAGAGTATAACTATGGATTGAAAGTCCATCTAAGTTACTTCGGACTTCGGGTTACTTGAACAACTTCTTCTTCACTGCCACGGCTTCTTGTTGGGCGACTTCAGGCTTCCATTTCTTCAAGAACTTTCTTCTACGAGGAACGAACGAAGGGCGGACGGTGCCCGGATCGGCGCCTCTTCCACTTCGGCAGATCGATGAAAACGTTTTCGTCTTTTTAAAGACGGACGGTTTCGGTAAAAGGACAACGTGGTTGGTGTTCAGCCAAACAAGGCTCGGCCACGACGAGAAGACGACGAGGGTGGCCCGGGTACTGGGGTCGGGAGATCATCGACGACCCAGGCCGACGGAGAAGAAACCCTCTGGAGGACTGGCGATCTAGGCCACAAGATTCTCCCAAGTGCATAGCCTGCATCTGGGTCTGCTCCATGAACCCAAATCGACTTAGTAGATCTCAACCTTAACGAGCGCTCATCGAGGCTGGGTCTACCCCACCGCCTCGAGGGAGGAGAGAATATCGACTGCGCCAGAAGTTTCCAAATCCACGTGACGACGGAAAGCGGTGCCAAAAAGGCTGCGAACCCCCTTTCTCGCGATTTTGAGAGTGGTGAGCATGATCCCAAGTTCCCCAGGTCGAAACTTAGTTTAGGTATAGGGGAGGGAGTTAAGGGAAATCGTAATGTGTTTCCCCTTTTACGATGTGCCGTGTGTTCCCCATTTCCATAGAGTCAAGTTCATAAATTTGTGCATGATTGTAGTAACTTTAATCTGTGCCTATGACATGTATTTTGTAATGCTTCAAACTGTTTAAAAATAAAAGCATCCATTTCGTGCTATTCAACCTGGTCTATTGAGTTCTTTCTCTGCACTACTGTTCTCTGCACCTAAGTCCAAGGTCTAGAACCGTAGGGGGAGTGGGTCGAACCACTCAAGGGTAATTATTGCACGAAGCCTGGCAGGAGACCAGAAAGAGCAAGAGAAACCCCCTACACTGCCCATTTTTGAGGCGAGTCCACCGTCTCCTTCCTTAACCTCTCTTTTAAGGTCCTATTCATTCTCTCCACAATCCCTGATGACTGTGGGTTTTGGGCAACATGCCACTTCCCCTCGATGCCTAGCAGCATAAGGGTATTCTGCATTACCTGCCCAGTAAAGCGACTCCCTTGATCGGACTCCACATACTGCGGTAGCCCCCATCGCGAGAACACTTCCCGGACCAGGATCCTGGCCGTACCCAGAGCTGTGGCTGTTCTGCAGGGGAAGGCTTCTACCCATTTCGTGAACACATCCACCAAAACTAGGCAGTACTTGTAGCCTCCCTGGGCGGTGGGTAGGGGCCCGATGTAGTCGACCTGTATCGACTGTCATGGTCCCTCTACCCTCCTGATGTATCCCATGGGTACCTTCCTTTTATGGGGGTCAGGATTATTAGCAGCGCACAGCAGACAGCCGGCGCAGAACTCGCGGACATCTTCCCTGAGTCCTGGCCACCATCCCGCCTGTTCCACCCGCTGCCAGGTGGTCTCAGGCCCGGGATGCCCTGCTCCTGGACCCTCATGGGCCAGTTGAAGGAATTCCCTCCGGTGCTGTTGCGGCACAGCCCACTGTTCCCCCCTGAACAGCATGCCTTCTTTTGCGGAGAGGGCTGCTGCGCCGTAAGGGCCCTCTACCCTTTTTCCCTCAATCACAGCGTTGAGGACAGCTTTGAGGACGTGGTCTTGAGCTTGGACCGTCTTAAGGTCTGGGGCTAAAGCTACCCCTGCACTCCCTTGTGTCCCGTCCCTACCTCTGACTGCTGCCATGGGTCTGGACCCATATGGGTCTCAGAAAGTGCCTCTGCGGGCACCCTCCTTGGCCAGCATATCAGCCTGCTGGTTACCCTGACTACGGGGGTCTGTGGAGGAATGGGCCTTCACCTTGTGAATGAAGACCTCCCCTTCCTCCCCCACTGCCGCCAGGATTTTCTCCAGCAGGGGTTTTACTGTGAGGGGTCTCCTGTCGGTGGAGGTGTATCCGCGGCGGGACCAGATGGCCAGGTACTCCGTACACGAATTGCACGTAAACATACTGTCTGAGCAAATCGTTTATGGGGTGGGGAAGATTTCGGGGTGTGTAACGACGTACACTACCGCGGACAGTTCAGCCTGCTGGGCGCTCATTGTGCTGGGGAGCTTAATCGCCAGGGCAATGTTTGCCGCTGGGTCATAAACTCCACACCCTGTGAGTCGCTCGCCAGCAGATACCTTGCTGGAGCCGTCTACATAGATTTCAAGGCCCGTGGGATGTATCCCGGCCCGTAAACCTATGTTCATTTCCCAATCCCCTTCTATGGAACACCGGTGGGCTGTTCCAGGATATACCAGGTTGGCTTCGAGCTTTGGCTCGCAGAGACCCTTCACTTTAAGATCCATCTGTGAGAGGAGCAGGGTCCAGTGGGCAATGCGGGCACTGCTCACCGTTCCATCCTTGATCCTCCCATCCAGGAGCATCTGGGTGGGTGTGTGATGGGTGAGGAGGGTGATGGAAGAGGTGTCTGTGAAGATCAGTGATCTTTTCACAGCCCAATGTGTGGCCAGGAGGTGCCGCTCACAGTTGGAGTAGCTCCTCTCCACTCCTCTCCGTGAGTATCCTGGAGGAGTAGACCACCGGCCTTAGCCTGCCGTGCCGCTCTTGGAGCAGCACAGCACTCAGGCTATCCCCGCTGGCTGCTACCTCCAGGAAGAACTCTTTCCCCCCATCTATGGCCCCTAGCGCTGGTGCGGTCTGCAGATCCTCCTTGAGCCTGACAAATGCTGCCTGGCAACCCTCATCCCATGCCCACTCCACTCCCTTGTGTAGAAGTCGGAGCAGAGGGGCTGCTGTGGCTGCATAGTCTTCAATGAAGTCTCTGCAATACCCGGTTAGCCCTAAAAATGACCTCACACCCGTGACTGTGTTGGGGATGGGTAACTCCTGTACTGCCTCCCTCCTAGCCTTATCTGTGGCCCTTTCCCCAGCGCATACTGTCAGGCCCAGGAATTTCACCTCCTGCTGACCGATCTGCGCTTTCTTTGGGTTTACTTTAAAACCTTCCTGCCTGAGCAGCTCCAGTAGTTCGGCCAGTAGTGGGCCATGCTCCTCTCTCGAATCCGTGAACAGGAGCAGGTCATCCACATACTGTACTAACTGTCTGGGCTGACTGAAACCCTTTAAACTGTTTGCCATGCACTGATGGAAGATTCTAGGGCTGTTGTGGAAGCCCTGAGGCAAACAGTTCCACGTGTACTGTTGCCCTCTAAACGTAAAGGCAAACTTGTACTGATCCTCCCTCCTTAAAGGGATGGACCAAAACCCGTTGGAAATATCCAGCACCGTGAACATGGTCACGGATGCTGGGATACTTCCTATCAGGTCGGCAACTGCTGCTACCGTGGGTGCGCAGGCTGGGATGTTGCTGTTGAGCACCCGATAGTCCACTGTGGCTCTCCAGGAATTGTCCGGCTTTCTAACCGGCCACAGTGGAGAGTTTACATGGGTGGCTATCGGTCTCAAGACTCCCTGCTGCACTACGGAGGACATGCATGCTTCCATGTCTGGCTCCGCTTCCCTGGGGAAGTTATACTGTTTCTGTGGTCGAGCCATTGGGTCCCCGTCTACGCTGACTTCAAACCGGTTAACCCTCCTACAGTCGTGTTTGTGTGTGGCAAATGTGGCTAGGTGGGCGCGCACAAATGCCTGGAACTCTTTTGGGGTGTTATTGACCATGAGCTCGAGGTTATAACCCTCCTTGGGCTTCATGGTGCATAGAGTCCCCTTCCCTTCTTTCCCTGGGATGACCACTACCTCGCCGTCCTTCCCTGTACTTGCCCCCCATAGACAATGATTCCTTAAATCCACTAGGATCCCGTGGCCCAGAATAAAGTCGGCTCCCAGGACCCCTCTTCCACCCTCCACTTCCCATCTCATCAGGACACAGGTCCACTTGGAGCGGAGTGGTCCTAACCGAATGGCGAGCGGGATGGAAAACGAGCCGGCCTGTTTTTTGCCTGTGAATCCCGACAGACTGTATGGGGCCCCGTTAGATAGAGGCGAGGTGGTGGGGTTATCTGAATGGACCATGGTGCATGATGCCCCCGTGTCCAACAGATAGGTCCCCTTCAACTTTTCCACCTCCATCTCCATGAGGGGTCTCTTCCATTCATCGTATCGAAGGGAACACAGGTAAACAGGCTGCACTGGCTCTAGTCATGGCTGTGGGTTGGATGGGGCTGATGGGGTCAGAGCACCAGTAGCGGCTGCTACTCTCCCGTGGCCAGTCAATAAGGACCTCATGGTGTCCAAGAATGACTCGACCGCGGCGGGAGGGATTCCTGCCTCTGCCTTTTGGGCTGGGGCTGTGGAATTCTTTCCCTTGTTGTCTTTCCAAGGGTTTTTGCACTCCTTCCTCAAGTGGCCGCCCTTCCCACACCCATAACAATTCATCTTAGTGCTAGGAGGGTTATTCCCTTCCTGATGCCACTCCTTCCTACCATGCCCGGGTTTTACCTCATGCACCTTTCCCTTAGGTGGGTGTGCATCGGTTCCCCTACCGTTCTTATAGGCTAGGGTCAACTGTCTGATCACCGTAAGTTCGGTGGTCTGGGGATTCTTGGGGTCGAATCAGACTTCCGCCTTGGCCTGGACCTGTGGCAAGCTGTTTGCCACCAGGCAATGGAGCCAATGGGCCAGCTGACCCTGGTTCAGGAATGTCCGATTAGGTGCCCCAGGACAGGCGCTCCTATAAACCGGCCATAACCTGTCCGCGAAAGCCTGCGGGGTTTCCCCTGTGAGCTGGACAGTCTTCTCCACACGGGAGAAAGGACTTCCCTCATTCATCCCCATGGCCTCCAGAACCTCATCCCTGAGCTCCTCATACCCGCACTGCCCCCTTTTACACTCGTCAGAGAGGGATTGGAGGAGCCTACTCTCCAGGGAGAATAGCAGCATTTTGCCTGCTCAGCACCATCGCAGTCGTTGACGCTGGCTGCCTGCTCTACTTCCCTGAAGTGGATCGAGGGGTCTCCCTTTTCGGAGAGCTTTGGGATATGACTCACCATAGCCCTAAGCTGTTAGGTGCTATAGGGTAATACGAACTGGTTTTGGAGGGGTCCCTCGTCGTCGCCATTGACGGGTGGGCCGAACCTCCGATGCCGGGCTGGGCACATTGGTCCCAGCTCTGGCCTCTCTGGCGGGGGCTGTTCCACCTCCGCTCCCACCCCTGACTCCGCCCCCCCCTTGCTGCCAGACCTCGCTAAAACCTGGCGCTACGGGTGGCAGTCGTGAGACCTCCTGTTCCTCAACCGGGTCATCCCTGGGCACTACCAATGATGTTTGAACTGTTCTCCCCTCGTTCCCTATAAAATCCGCGTGGCCTGCCTTTGGGCTTATGAAGCACACCATGCCTTTTGCCTTCCTCAGGGCCAGGCTCAGATTTTCTATCTGTTCCTTGCAGGGGCCATGATCTGCATCTTCAAACCCCTGTTCACTCGTTAGCTTGTAAGCGGCCTTTACCTCTTTTACTTTCTCCTCCTGTTCTCTAACTTGCCTTGTCAGGCGGGCGTTCTTTTCCCGCAACCTCAACCCGTTACCCTTGGCTTCGGTGAATTGGCACTGTAGGTATTCCAACTTGGCCTTATGTGCGGGTTAGGTTGATTGGCCATGATAAAAAAAAATTGACCTTTAGTGTTAGGGGAGATTAAATACGTGGGGTTACGGGGTTACGGGGATAGGGCTTGGGTGGGATGGCTGTCGGTGTAGGGACCGGGTGCTAGGGTTTGGATGATCAGCCATGATCTCGTTGAATGGCGGAGCAGGCTCGAAGGGCCGAATGGCCTACTCCTGCGCCTATCTTCTGTGTTTCTATGTTTCTATGTTCTCCCATTAAATGCACCCTTTCCTGATTCAGGGCCTGCAACGCTACCATTAACTTCTCCCCTGCTAGAGCCTTGTCCTGGATCTCCAGGGCTGACTACTTTAACTCGGCCGCCTGTGCTGCAACGAGCCTGTCCAGAAGCTGGACCTGCTTTTTGAAACACATCAGCCAGACTGCCTTTCTTGTGCTCCCTCCCTTCTGTGCACTTAGCTGCAGCATCTACCGGACGCCCAGCCCTTAACAGAGTGGTGATCCACTTCTTCGTGATATTCACCTTACTAAACACATAATCAGAAATCCTTTCCTCCATCATGGTTTGCTCATCCGAAACATTGTCTACTGTATCGCACCCCTGTTGCCGGAGTCATGCCGTGGTCGCCATTTCTGTGGGGGGTTTTGGTTGTATGTGCGTCAGCTTCACCTCTGACTCCTTTGAGCGGTTCAAATCGCTCCACACCCCCTGGGTTCTAGACACCGGACTTAGGTACAGGCGGCGATACAGAAAATCGAGTAGACAAGTGGCTTGGTGCAAGAAAACCAAATTTTATTAAAAGGCTGAATAAAACACAATACTACTGAGAATTACTGGTATAGTTACAGGCATAAAACAGTTAATACACTTATATGGGATTGGGGAACACATGGCACATCGAGGGAAACAAATACATTAAAAATCCCCTTATCCTTAATCCCACCCCCATACCTAACTAGATTAAGTTATGAGGGGCCAGGAATTCATGCTCACCAATTCAAAACCTGTTGCTTTAGATGGTGGGGTTTGAGGTCAGCTCTTCCTGTCCTTTGGGGTATCCCATCACCATGTGGTCACAGGGCACGGCGCTGAAGTTGTTTGTGCAAAGGCACCCTCCCTTTTTCTCCGTTAACGTCTTCGTCGAGTACTTCGTCGTGATGGGCTTTCTTTTCCTTTGGGCGGTCGCTGACCGTATTGCTGTGGTCGGGGGTCGGTTTGTGGTTTTTACCGTCTAATGATTTTGCTATCCATGCTTCGAACACCTGCTTATTCTTCAACTGGGCTATTACTGTCCATGTGACAAACGCCAGCTTATAACTAGGCCATTTGTCTAGATTTTTCTACCCATTCTTCGAATACCAGCTTATTCTCAAATTGGGGTTTTCTGTCCATGCATGCAACGCCAACTTATTCACAAAACGCCAGCTTATAACTAGGCATTTGTTCCCCAACGCGTCTTTCGCTGCCCTTCTCTGCTCTTATCGGTTTACCGTATTCTTCGTCTCGTCTCGTCTCGTCTTGTCTGCCCGTTTGTGTCCTGTGTGTCCTGTGTGGTTTCGAACTCGGGTCTCATTCTCCTCCCGCGTTGGGCCCTCGGTGTAGTAATGGGCGTCCTTGGTGTTGAGCGGCGTGGGGAGCGAGAAGAGAGCCTGCCACGAGGCCAGGGCACAAGAAAACTAAGAGCAAGAGCTCAGAGCCAACCACGATAAGAAAGCTAAGAGACCGATCACTACCGATGGGCCTACAATTATACCCAATTCTTCATTCCTTATCTGCGCGCCAAATCAGGCCAGTCCTTTGTCTAACTTTTGGCAGGCTCGTTTAAACTGATTGCAGCCATTTACTTTAATGACTCCTGAAATGGCTGTCTCTGTGTTATAATGGTTTCGATGTCCTGGTTGTTGGTTATTTATGAGACTTAATCGGGTTTTCCTGACTTGATGGCTTCTGCGAGCTGTTACTGATTAAATATGCAGAAACCTGATGGCCTTGATTGTGGCCCATTCTGACCTGATCTGTTTCAAGGCAAATGGAATGCATATTCTGTGTTTGCACTGTCTGGCCCCACAGAGTCTATTCACAGGTCTATGCATTTTAAGTTTCGTTCCAGGCTTGAAAAAAATAGTGTCTGTCCGCTTGCAGAGCCTTGCTTTTAAAATCCTGTCCTTTTGGTCACGAGGTTGCAGAAGCCATTTTGGGTACCCTGTCCTTTTCATAACTTGTCCAATACAGGGTCCCTTTATCCATAACTTTGGGGAATGTGGGAATTTTCAGAACCCTACACCCTTTCCTGGTTCAGAGCCTGCAGTCCTGCCAGTAACTTCTCCCCTGCTAGAGCCCTTGCTTGGGCTTCCAGGGCTGACTCCCATATCTCGGCCGCCTGTGCTTCAACGAGCCTGTCCAAAAGCTGGATCTGTTTCTTGAAGCACATCAGCCAGGTTGCCTTTTCTATGGATTTCTTATGATCCTTCCCTTCTGTCGACTTAGCTGCAGCATCTACCGGACGCTCAGCCTTCAGCAGATTAGTGATCCACTTCTTAGTGATACTCAGCTTACTGAAAACATAATCTGATATCCTCCCTTCCATTAAAGTTTGCTCTTCCGAATCAGTGTCTACTGTATTGCACCCCTGTTGCCAGAGTCCTGCCGCAGTCGCCATTCTGTAGGGGGTGGTGTGTTGAGTCAGCTTTGCCTCTGACTGTTTTGAACGGTTCGAATCGTTCCCACACCTTTTGGTTCTAGACTCTGGACTTAGGTACAGGCTGCAATACAAAATTGGAGTAGACAACTGGTTTGGTGCAAGAAAACTATGTTTTATTAGAGTCACAATAAAATTATACACTTAGATTACTGGAGTAGCTGCAGACATTCAAGAGTACACTCGATTAGGAATGGGGAACACACGGCACAATGAAGGAAAATCACATTAATAATCCCCCTACCCTTGTCCCACCCCCAATACCTAACTAAATTGTACTAAAAGGAGCCAGAGATCATGCTCACCAAAAGGGGTTTCTTGACAGTTCGAATCCTGTCAGTTAAGCTGGTTGCGTTTGGGGTTCGCTCTTTGTGTCCTTTGGGGCCTGCCGTCCCCACGTGGTGCTAGTCTTAGAATCTGCGAAGGTTCTTCAGTTGGCTGGAGTCCGCTGATGCGGTTTAGGCGCGGTTGTGGATTTGTCTGGTGAGTACCCACTTTTCTTCATTAGAAATAGGGAGAATAAAGTCTTTGTTGGGTACTTTAGCTTGTAGAGTGGAAAGCTTCGGGTTTTGTTCTTCTGGTGGTGGTCTGGTCGTCGAGTTTTGTTGCGGTTGGGGTTCGCTTGGCAGTCTTCGGTGTCGGCTTGGTCGCAGTGGCCTAGATCATTACCTGTGTAGTGGTAATGATCTGAAGGTATGGCTTACCCGGCCCTTTTGTTACCGCGGTGCTCATGGTCGGTCCTCGTGTCGGGCTGCGGTTGCGGCCTTGTTGTCTTCGGTCGAGCCTGCCCCACCGTGCCCCCTTGCCGTGATGTTGCGCGAGTCTTCCTGTTGGCTTCCGAATGATGATGCAGGGTAGTGTTTCTGTTGTTGGTTACCAGTGGGCCTACAGTTATACTGTTTTTGAGTTTGTTATCTGCGCACCAAATCAGGGTTAGTTCTTTGTCCGACTTTTGGCGGGCTCGTTAAGGTGATTAATAACTTGGGAAATGTGGGAATTTTGAGAATCCTACACTCTCCATATAAACTCTGCTACCCATATTTATGGCCACCCATTCGACCTTACCATCTCAAATGGTCTCTCTATTGCCATTGTCTTAATCACACAAAAGACCATCTCTGATTACTTCCTTGTATCCCTGACCACTTACATCCCCTTTCCCCTTCCAGCCCCACCTCCTGCTGCATCCGCCCTGGTAAAACTCTTCCTCAAGTCGCTTACAATGGCACTTTCAAACCCTCAATGTTGAAGGCGCTATATAAATGCAAGTTATTGTCAAATGAGAGTTATGGTGGCTTCTGATTTGTGGCATTTGCATTCATTTTGTTGATTTGTCTGACTCACATACAGTGTTCAGAGATTTATATTTAATAAGCAAGTGCTATTCGATCTGTGTGAGGAGTTACATGGCAATTTACAGTGTTATGCTCATACCAATTATGCAGTGCCACAGCTGTTCAAAGTGACCCGCTGTGTTCACTTGCTATGCTATCAACGCTATTCAGACCTTGGCCAGCGCAGTCATTACTCATCAGTCTGTCAACAATGATTAAAATCATTTCTTATTATTCAGTGTCCCCACTGCAGCATCAGAGAATTGCTGACTTCCATAGTTTCTTAGCTTCAATAAGTTTTAAATATTTCTGTAACATTGTTCAATTCATTCTGCAGTGGAGTCAGCAGCCTGCCACATTCTTACTGTGTTGCTGCAGTAGCTGTTGGTAGTAGTGGTATGGTTAGGTTGTGGAGAGTCACACTAGCCTCCGTATTAATCTTACAGCTTTGTGTCACACACAGCATTTAGAGATTTAAATTAATCTCATGGCTATCTAGGGCTGAATCTTAATGCCCAAAAACGGGTGGGTTGGGGTCGGGTCAGAGGTTAAAATTTAAAAAATCTGAAATAGGAACTCAATCCGTCTTGAGCCTGCCCACTTCTGGATTTAATGGAGGCGGGACGAGGGGCGGGTGACCTATCCGGTTGCAGGAGGCGGGTTGGTCATTTAAATATTATGATGAGGCTGCGTGCCTTCCTTTTAACAGTGAATCTATTTTTAAATTGTGTCTGCCGGGTTTCACAGGCCTCGGGAAACCCAGCAGGTGAAAGGAGGTAAGTGCCGTTACAGCACTGCTTGTGGGCCAGGAGGAGCACGAGTGTTTCCTCCAGGTCCAACAAGCTATCCAGTAAACCACACCCCGCCCCCGCGATCTATCTGCTCCTCTCCCCCACCATCGGACCCGCTTGACCACCATCTGCTCCCCCCGACCACCATTGGATACCCCCCGACCACCATTGGACCCTCTACTGACCATCATCGGACCTCCTCAACCACCATCTGCTCCCCCCGACCACCATTGGACCCCTCCTGACCAACATCGGACACCTCCCACCCGTGATCTGACGCCCCCCCACCATCTGCTCCCTCCCATCATCGGACGCACCCCCCCCGCAAGTGGAAGCCCACGTATGATTGGAACACCCCCCCCACAGCGATCAGGACCCCCCCCCTACAATCTCTGCCACTTCCAACCACCACCCCCCACCCCCCCACTAGGCCTACCTGCTCTCCTCGGTTGCGGCCTTGTGCTGTAGGCCTCCCTGCCTAACAGGCCTCCAGCCTGTCAATCAGGCTACTTGTGGGCGGGAAACCGTCAGAAAAAAATTGAAAAGAGTTCTGTAGTTAAAAACTACATGACGTTCGGGAAACTCATTCTTCCGGGTTTCCCGATCTCAAAACAGCCCCCCACCCCCGCACGGAACGTGCCTCTGGGCTAAAATCCAGGCCCTAGTTTCCTTTCAGCATGCCCACCATCCCCACCTTCCCTGCAAAATCTTCCCAACAACCCCTCTTCTTGGTGCTGGCGAGTGGTCTCTGAATTGCCCCATCTTTGTCTCTCCTTCCACCCCCGCCAGACAGCTGCCACTTTCCGCCCAAAACAGGCAAGCAGCTGACCGGCGGCATCTGGCCCAGCAGTTAAAATCTGCCCACATTGCACGCCATCTGCCACAGAATTGCCCACTCACTTAATCACTCTATGCCTCTTTGTAACTTCCTGCTCCCATCTACATAACTTATTATGCATCCTAACTTAGTGTCATCTGCAAACTTGGATGCACAACTCTCTGTTGATGTTGAGAGGGGTCATGGAAGTGGGGGCTCTTCTCAAAAGTGCTCCCACTTCTCCCCGGTTGCCTCCCCCTCAGTCAGAGCCCCACAGGCTGCCTTGGATCCCGATGGCTGAGTCTGCCCCTGCACAGTCGCAGGAGGAGCAGTCTTTGGCGGCGCCCTCACAGGCTCCAAAACCCAGACGACATCCGTCAAAAGTGTCTAAGCAGTCACAGCAGGGAAGTGAGCAGCCTGCCTCTACCTCTGCTGAAGCCATAAGGGTTGCACCTAGTAGAAGCACTCTGAAAAGAAAAAAGATACAATCCTAGATGCACATGGGTATGCACATGGGTGTATGAAAAAATGTTAATGTTAAGTTTCAGTTATATTTATAACACACATTTCTTTGCACAACTTTCCCGTCTTGTCCATTTTTGCCTGCTACCTTGGAACTGGCTTTGTCACTTAAAGTGAATGGTGAGACATTGCTTAATCTCGAGCTAAGGGGGGGTTTGGGTGAGAGGAATGGCTTAGTCACTGTAGGACTTCTTTGCAATGTTGTGGGGTGGGGGGGGGGGCGGTGGGGGAGGGAGAGAGTCCAGCATCTGGGAACCATATGGGTGCACTGGAGCAAGTAAGTAAATCTGGCCATTATGAGGCCATGCTTGGCCTCCCGGGCAGCAATGTGCTCCTCTGCTGATCCTTTCTCCAGCTCAGTTTCGTCCTCCCCCTCCTCCTCCTCGTCTTCCAGCCATTCATCCTCCTCCTCTAAAAAGGCTGTGCACTCTGCACCTTGCTCCTCCTGCAGCTCCAATCCTTGCTGCTGCGCTATGTTGTTCAGCACACAGAAAATGATAATGATTCAGGAGACCCTGGCTCATGCGTACTGAAGGGCTCCTCCATATCTGTCAAGGCATCCAAAGCGCATCTTCAGCATGCCGATTGCTTACTCTATTACACATCTGGTGGACATGTGGCTGTCATTATAGTGCTCCTCGTCCTTATTACTTGTCCTCAGCCACATTTTCAGTGGACAACCCTTGCCTCCAAGCAGCCAGCCAGTAAGTCTGTTTGGAGGTGCGAAGAACTGAGGGAGCTGAAAGAGTCATGACAGCTGCCAGGGAATCTGGGCTTTTGGCAGTTACAAAAGACTAAAGATGGAAGAAGCCCTAGAGGAGTATAAAAAATGCAGGGGCATACTTAAAAAAGAAATTAGGAGGGCGAGGAGGGGCCATGAAATAACACTGGCGAGCAAAATAAAGGAAAATCCTAAGATGTTTTATAAGTATATTAAGGGCAAGAGGATAACCAGGGAAAGGGTAGGGCCCATTAGGGACCAAAGTGGCAATCTGTGTGTAGAGCCAGATGATGTAGGCGGGGTTTTTAATGAATATTTTGCACCTGTGTTCACTATGGAGAAAGACGATGCAGACATAGAAATCGGGCAAGGGGGCTGTGACATACTTGAACATATTAGCATCGAGAGGGAGGAGGTGCTAGCGGTTTTAGCAGGCCAAAAAGTGGATAAATCCCCAGGCCCGGACGAGATGTATCCCAGGCTGCTGTGGGAGGCAAAGGAGGAGATTGCAGGGGCTCTGACACAAATTTTCAGAACCCCTCTGGCCACAGGGGATGTACCAGAGGACTGGAGAACAGCTAACGTAGTACCATTATTCAAGAAGGGTAGCAGGGATAAACCAGGGAATTACAGGCCAGTGAGCCTAACATCTGTGGTAGGGAAATTATTGGAAAAAATTCTGAGGGACAAAATTAGTCTCCACTTGGAGAGGCAAGGATTAATCGGGGATAGTCAGCATGGCTTTGTCAAGGGTAAATCATGTCTGACAAATCTGATTGAATTTTTCGAGGGGGTGACTCGGGGGGTGGATGAGGGAAATGCTGTGGATGTGGTTTACATGGACTTCAGTAAAGCTTTTGACAAAGTCCCGCATAGGAGACTGGTCAAGAAGGTAAGAGCCCATGGGATCCAGGGTGCCTTGGCACGTTGGATCCTAAACTGGCTGAGTGGCAGGAGGCAGAGGGTGATGGTCGAAGGTTGCTTTTGTGACTGGAAGCCTGTGTCCAGTGGGGTACCTCAGGGATCGGTGCTGGGTCCCTTGTTGTTTGTGATCTACATAAATGATTTGGATGAGAATGTAAAAGGTATGATCAGTAAGTTCGCAGATGACACGAAAATTGGTGGGGTGGTAAATTGTGAGGAGGAAAGCCTCAGGCTACAGGAAGATATAAACGGGTTGGTCAGATGGGCGGAAAAGTGGCAAATGGAATTTAACCCTGAAAAGTGCGAGGTGATGCATTTTGGACGGACAAATAAGGCAAGGGAATACACAATGAGTGGTAGGACCCTAGGAAGTACAGAGGGTCAGAGGGACCTTGGTGTACATGTACATAGATCCCTGAAGGCAGCGGAACAGGTCGATAAGGTGGTTAAAAAGGCATATGGGATACTTGCCTTCATTAGCCGAGGCATAGAATATAAGAGCAGGGAGGTTATGATGGAGCTGTACAAAACGCTGGTGAGGCCACAGCTGGAGTACTGTGTGCAGTTCTGGTCGCCTCACTATAGGAAGGATGTGATTGCTTTGGAGAGGGTGCAGAGAAGATTCACCAGGATGTTACCTGGGATGGAGCGCCTCAGCTATGAAGAGAGGCTGGACAGGCTGGGGTTGTTTTCCTTGGAGCAAAGAAGGCTGAGGGGGGAACTGATTGAGGTGTACAAAATGATGAGGGGCATAGATAGGGTAGATAAAGAGGAACTTTTCCCCTTAGTAGGGGGGTCAATAACAAGGGGGCATAGATTCAGGGTAAGGGGCAGGAGATTTAGAGGGGATTTGAGGAGGAACTTTTTCACCCAGAGGGTGGTTGGAATGTGGAACTCAATGCCTGAAAGGGTGGTAGAGGCAGGAACCCTCACAACATTCAAGAAGCATTTGGATGAGCACTTGAAATGCCATTGCATACAAGGCTATGGACCAAATGCTGGAAAATGGGATTAGACTGGACAGGGATGGATGGGCGGCGCAGACACGATGGGCCGAAGGGCCTCTTTCTGTGCTGTAAAACTCTATGACTCTATGACTCTATGACATGCATGTTGATCTTTTTCTGGTTGCAGACGAGCTGCACATTGAGGTGTTCAATTGCTGTTTTTTAATATCTTTTTCCCTCTCGAGCATACGTGGCAGCTTACAGCTGCCTGGGCTATCTCACCATTCTTGTTGTTAATACAATCATCCCCTGACCTTCAACAGTAAATTCTATGGTTTCCTCCCTTTTGCTGAATGAGCTATTCTTTCTCTGAGAACTTTTACACAAACAACCTTCCCATAAGTTGCTGCAGATGTCTTCTGCCTTTTGCATAGCTCATTACCTAGCCTGGTCTGCAACTTCAGCGATAAGGGATGTTAGATGTTGAATACCCTCTATCTTACTTTGTAACTTAATTAATGTCCTGTCCTTCGCTGTCTTCTTGTTTTTAACATAACAGAAAATCCTACACTACTTCAGCACATTCCTCGCAGCTAACATAATGGCCCAGAAATTCGGGTCTCCACGGGTGAGTACGCGCTGGGTACTCACCCGTAGGCCCGATGGAAGTGCCGGTTTCCTGCATGCGCGGGAAACTGGCACTTCCGTTCCTCTGAACGAAGGGGTTCAGAGGTCGAACGCGCGCACGGGGGAGTCTGCGCATGCGCTTTGAACTTACGTTTTTTTTACAGGTTTTTCCGTCTTTAGAATTTAGAAATTTAAAAAGCAGGCGTAAGGCCTGCTTTTTACAAGGTAAGTGGTCAATTAATTAAAATTAAAACATTTTTCCCACAGGTTTATTATTTTTAAATACTTTAAAGCAAGGTAAGTTTATTTTTAGCCCTGTTAGAATATAAAATTAATTTTTTCAAAAATTTAAATTATTGTTTAAAATAGTTATTTAATGTAATTTATAGTTTATTTAGAAAATGTGATTTAAAAAAAAAATTATTTGAAGGTTTACTGCTATTTTGGGGCCATAGTATTTGTAAGTCTTGACAGCCCTTCCTGTCAAGACTTATGAATGGGCATTTCCCTGCTCCGATTGGCTGCCCATGGCCCACGTGATCCCAGGGGACGCATCGAACTAACTGCGCCCCTGGGACACGCAAGCACTGTGCGCCGGCAGCTGGGCCAGGCCCCGGATCGGAATTCCACGGGGCCCTACAGCTCAACTGCTGGTGCGCAAGGTAAGTGCAGTTCGGGGGCTTACACCCGCGGGAAGCCCCCGACCCAAATTTCTGGGCCAATATTGGCTTAATTTACCATCATGCTTTACTTCTCGGCCTTGTACCATGTTTAGCTAAGCTTACACACATTGCAGTTACTTTTATCATATAATATTTTAAAACATTATCACAACATGCAGGTAAGTTCTATTTTACACCGCCAGGTCCTCTGGGCAGCAGGTCTTGTTCCAGCAAGCTACAAATGTCTGCGACGACCTGGTGCGATAGCCTGAGCCTCCTGAAGCTCATGTCCAGGAAGCTCATCCTCTGCCTGTATACCCTGTGTTGGGGGTATCGTCTCTGGCACGGTGCAGCCCTGTGGTGCCCCACTCTCTCCTGTGGAGCATCAGGTCATTAAGGAGAAGGCTGCTGTTGTGGTTGCTGCTGCTGCTGCTGGTGTGGCTTGTGCTGCTGGTGTTGTGGCTGCTGCTGCTGGTATTGTGTCTGCTGCTGCTGGTACTGGGGCTCATCTTGGTCCAATTCTGAGGGCCAAGGTGAGACAACATAAGCGGCATCCATGCTGATCTAATTGATGGCAGGTAAAGTGGAGATCAGAGGCACAATCCCTCAATGTTCTGATAGTGACCAGCAATGTGATGGGAGTGGCTTCCAAATTGCAGAAATGACCTGCAAACTCCTGACAGCTAAATCTCTGCACAAAATGGAATCAGCCAGAGCCTTTCCATTAGTCAATGAAGCAGGTATAATGTGGAAGCATTTATGTGTTTTTTCCAGCTGTCAATTAATGGACTCACACAATGGCCACTGAGCTTCTGTCTCCGCATATATAGAGGTATTGAGTACAAAAGTAGAGAAGTTATGCTGAACCTTTATAAAGCGCTGGTTAGGCCACAACTGGAGTATTGCGTCCAGTTCTGGTCACCACACTTTAGGAAGGGTGTGAAGGCATTTCAGAGGGTGCAGAGGAGATTTACCAGAATGGTTCCGGGAATGGGGGATCTTAGCTAAAAGGACAGGTTGGAGAAGCTGGATTTGTTTTCATTAGAGCGAAGGAGGTTGAGGGGTGATTTGATAGAGGTGTACAAGATTATGACGGGTTTGGATAGGCTAGATGGGGAAAGGCTGTTCCCACTAGTTGATGGTACAAGAACTAGGGGACACAGATTTAAGGTTTTGGGCAAGAGATACAGGGGGGATGTGAGGAAAAACTTTTTTACGCAGCGAGTGGTGAGGATCTGGATCTTGCTGTCGACAGAAGTGGTGGAAGCGGAGACACTCAATGTTTTCAAGGGGAGACTGGATAGGCACTTGAGGGAAATAAACTTGCAGGGCTACGGGGATAGAGCGGGGGAATGGGACTGACTGGATTGCTCTACAGAGAGCTGGCACAGAGTCGATGGGCCGAATGACCTCCTTCTGTGCCATTATGATTCTATGACTCTATGACTCCCCTTCACAGGCGAGGCTCCTGAGGTGCGTGAATCCTGTGCTTAAGAAGTTAAAGCCAAAACCTGATGTTAAAATGTCTCTTAAGGGTCTCTCAACAAGCATTTAAATACTTCAATGAGGTCACCCACCTCTCCCGAGCGGGTCCGTGGTGCGCTGGGAAACGCGCCCGAGTTAAATGCGGAAGTCGGTGGGATAACGGCGGGTTCCTGACACGCTGGCAATTTCCATGCTTTTACTGCCCCCAAACCCACACACTCAGCACTGGGAAAATTCCAGCCCATGCCTCTGTAATGGCCACTACATGGATGTGGTGTGGTGTATTTGGACTTTCAGAAGGCTTTTGATAAGGTCCCGCATAAGAGATTAGCGTGTAAAGTTAAGGCACATGGGATTGGGGGCAAGGTATTGACTTGGATAGAGAACTGGTTGGCAGACAGAAAGCAAAGAGTTGGAATAAGCGGGTCTTTTTCCGAGTGGCAGGCAGTGACTAGTGGAGTACCGCAGGGATCGGTCCTTGGACCCCAGCTATTCACAATATATATTAATGAATTAGACAAGGGAACTAGATGTAATATCTCCAAGTTTGCAGACGACACAAAGCTGGGTGGGCGTGTGTGCTGTGAGGAGGATGCCGAGAAACTCCAGGATGATTTGGACAGGTTGGCTGATTGGGCAGAAGCATGGCAGATGCAATATAACGTGGATAAATGTGAGGTTATCCACTTTGATGGCAAAAACAGGAAGGCAGATTATTATCTGAATGGCAATAGATTGGGAGAAGGGGAAGTGCAACGAGACCTGGGTGTCCTTGTGCACCAGTCACTGAAGGTAAGCATGCAGGTGCAGCAGGCGGTTAAGAAGGCAAATGGTATGTTGGCCTTTGTAGCGAGAGGGTTTGAGTACAGGAACAAGGATGTCTTACTGCAGTTGTACAGGGCCTTGGTGAGACCACATCTTGAGTATTGTGTGCAGTTTTGGTCGCCTTATCTGAGGAAGGATGTTCTTGCCATGGAAGGAGTTCAGCGAAGATTCACCAGGCTGATACCTGGGATGGCAGGAATGATGTATGAGGAGAGATTGGGTCAATTGGGCTTATACTCGCTAGAGTTTAGAAGAATGAAAGGGGATCTCAATGAAACTTATAAAATTCTGACAGGACTGGACAGACTAGATGCAGGAAGGATGTTCCCGATGGTTGGTGAGTCCAGAACCAGGGGTCATAGTCTAAGGATAAGGGGTAAGCCATTTAGGACAGAAATGAGGAGGAATTTCTTCACCCAGAGAGTGGTGAACCTGTGGAATTCTCTACCACAGAAGGCAGTAGAGGCCAATTCATTAAATATATTCAAGAATGAGTTGGATATATTTCTTAAGGCTAAAGGGATCAAGGGGTATGGGGAGAAAGCAGGGACAAGGTACTGAAGTTGGATGATCAGCCATGATCGCATTGAATGGCGGAGCAGGCTCGAGGGGCCAAATGGCCTACTCCTGCTCCTATCTTCTATGTTTCGATACATCACACCCTTTAAGGTGAATTTTTGCTTCTAACTCATTTGTTTTATTTCTTATGCTACATGCATTCATGTATGTAACTCTTATTTGGGTAATGCTCCCCACTCTACCCATATGCCCTGATGGTGTACTCCTCACACTTTTGGACCTATCACACTTTTTGTTGCTGATGCTCTGTACACTGCCATACAGTTAATATGTTTGTGCTTTTCATCGCTACCGCTTTATTTTTAACAGGTATTTTATTTTTATTTGCTGTATTTTCTGTTCCCAATGTATTTATAATGGTCCAGATTTTGCCGGAGGAGTAATAGTGAGGCTAACAACGCTCACCGTTATTAAGGAATAAATTAGAGAACAACTTCCGGAGTCTGCACATGCGCAGTTAAATGAAATTCTGTCCAAGTTTCCCTGCTCCTTCAGAAGCTTCACTATACCAGTATCTCACTGAGAGACTCGACATTCAAATACATGTTGCGGTACTTACCCACTAGTTACCCACTAAACACGCCAGAAAAAGTTAGGCCTTGTCCATTCCAGTGTAAGTGAATTTTTAACACCATGATAAGTCTTAATAATTACTATAAAACAACTTCTCTGGCATTGAAAATTTACTTTTACCAGTGTGGGGTCTCATTCCTTCAGACTTTAATTACAGGAAACTCTCATTTAAATGGCACCTAAATATCCGGAATTCTCTATTAACCGTCAAAATTCATACTCCGAAAACAACACCTCAATAATCGGAAATGTTGCCGAGTCCGAATCTCCTGCGGTGGCCGAGTTAGTCAGTGGGGGAAGTTCTCCAAACTGCCACTACTCGGCTTCTTGGCGCTGTCGGAAGTCCAAACACCTCAATAACAAGAGTCTGACTCTCCCGTGCTGCTGGTAGTCTCTTCCGATCCACCATTTTTCTGTTTACTGTATAAGTTTTGTTTTACTGTTAAGTACTTAAAGAGTTATGGATTACCCTCAACTGGCAGTATTGTACTTAATCAAGCATCTTCCAACATCCATTTAACACAACATTCTGTAGGTGAGTACCCAATTACTGTATACTGCACATTTCTTGATTTTTTTATTTTTGTTTGTTAAAAATAGCCTCGGTAGATAACCCTCTCCGTCATCCGGAATTTTTAATCAACTGGCACCATCCTGGTCCCATCGGTGCCAGATACCAAAGAGTTTCCTGTATTGTTGGAGGTTTTTTTTAAATTAAAAATTAAAGCAATATTTTTAGTAGACAATAAATAGATAGATACTGTCGATAGATAGATAGATAGATAGCTAGATACTGATGGTAGCATTTCCTGTTAATGAGCTATGAATTATTTGTTGGTACAGGAAACTTTGGTTTAACTGGAGGTTGTATGTCCGGAAACCTCGCTCTACTGGCAGAATTCACGCCCTGAAAACAGCGCCTCAGTAACCGGCAATGTTGCCGGTTACGAGTCCGAGTCTCCAATGGTTGTCGAGTTCGTCAGTGGGGGTAGTTCTACAAACTGCCACTACTCGGCCTTTTGGCGCTATCGGAAGTTGGAACACCTCAGAAACCCTGCATCAGGAGTCTCACTCTCCCACGCTGCCGGTAGCCTCTTCTGATCTGCCATTTTTTGGGGTTCCAGTACAGTACTGTGTGTCTCCAACGCTGCTGCAACTCATTGGACTGCATTATGGAAATCCCAAAAGTTGATCCAACCAAAAGGAAGAGAGTGGTGTTAACTTTAAAGCAGACAATTGATATATGCAAACGGCTAGAAATGGGAGCGAAGCGTATGCACATTATGAAAGAATTCAAAATCGGTTCGTCAACAATGTACGACATCAAAGTGCAGAAGGATAAGCTGCTCAAGTTTTATGCAAGCTCGGAGACATCTAAGAGTGTAGAGAAATGGCGCATGCTTCGTAAGCCTAAGCTTGAAGAGCTGGATACCGTGCTTTATGAGTGGTTTGCTCTGAAGCGTTCAGAGGATGTTCCGATTTCCGGACCCATGCTAATCAAAAAAGCGAAGGATTTTTATGCAAAGATGGAGCTCACTGACAAGTGTGCTTTCTCTGATGGATGGCTATCGTTCTTCAAGGCACGGCATGGGATACGACGAGTCGATGTTTGCGGGGAGAAGAAATCAGCTGATCACGACGCCGCAGAAGAATACTGCGATTATTTCAATCGGATTGTGCAGCAACATGATTTGTCGCCAGCACAGCTATACAATGCCGATGAAACTGGCTTATTTTGGAGGTTTTTGCCAGAATCAACACTTGCTGGGGCTAGTGAGGCTAATGCTTCAGGTTACAAGAAAAATAAAGATTGTGTAACCGTGCTAACATGTGCGAACGCTGCTGGATCACACCGGGTTAAACTTCTCGTCACTGGGAAGTATAAAAATCCCCGTGCATTTAAAAATGTGAGGCACTTACCTGTTGAGTACAAAGCTCAAGCAAATGCTTGGATGGATAAGGAAATCTTTTCAAATTGGTTCCATCATACTTTTGCTCCATCTGTGAGGGAACATTTCTATAGAATAAGGAAACCTGAAGATAGCAAATGCATTTTATTGCTTGATAATTGTAGAGCCCATCCGCATGAATCCGAGTTGGTTTCTGGAAATATTTTCACCATTTATTTGCCACCAAATGTAACTTCTCTCATACAACCCATGGACCAGGGCATTATCCAAAATCTCAAGCGTCATTACAAGAAAGACTTCCTACGTAGACTGATAAGCCAAGATGACAAGACAGGTATTCAGGCATTCCAGAAGGAATACAACCTTAAAGATGCCATCTTTAATGTTGCATGTTCCTGGAAATTGGTGAAAGGTCACACTTTGAGACAAGCCTGGTGCAAATTGTGGCCTTCTATAATGTTTGCTGAAGGTTCTTCTTCAGAGGAGGAATTTTGTGGGTTCAATCTTCGTCCGCGGAAGACTGCAGTAATGGAAATGGCTGACATGGTGAAAGATGTAGCCCCAGCAAACCCTCTACATCACCTCAGTGAAAGTGATATTGAGCAGTGGGTTGATGCAGATAGAGAAGTTGCTGTTGTGCATTTGCTAAGTGATGATGAAATAATGGAGACTGTTTTGAATCCAAGGAAATAAAAGGAAAGTGTGATGGGAAATGAAGACGATGAGATTTCTGAGGCGAACAAGATTTCTTGGGCTAAAGCTGCAGTAGATCTTGCTTCATTCATGAAATTTGCTGAAAGCCGTTCTTGCTATTCTGCCCAAGAAGTTATGCAGCTCCATATTCTGCAGTCTACCTTTCTACAAAGAAGGCAAGAGTCCACTAAGCAAGCAGACATCCGGGACATGTTTAAGAAAGTTTCCAAACGAGTTGGAGCAGTAGAAGTGCCTGAAGAATCTGTTGAAGTGCATGATCCTGATGACCCAGCTGGCATGGATATTCCTGATGAATCAGTTGGCTTGGAATAAGTGCACAGTCAACCACCGTACAGTACTTTATACTGTACTGTACAGTCGTTTAAGTTTTGGTGCACTGCACAGTCGTTTATAAGTTTTGTTTTACTGTTAAGTCGTTTATAAGTTTTCTTTTACTGTTAAATCATTTATAAGTTTTGCTTTACAGTACTGTTAAGTCGTTTATAAGTTTTGTTTTACTGTTAAGTAATTAAAGAGTTATGGATTACTATCAACTGGCAGTACTGTACGTAATCAAGCATCTTTCACCATCCATTTAACACAACATTCTGTAGGTGAGTACCCAATTACTGTATAATTGCACATTTCTTGATTTTTAAATTTTTCTTTGTTAAAAACAGCCTGGGTAAATAATCCGCTCACCACTCCGGAACTTTTGATAGATCGGCAACACGCCGGTTCCGTCGGTGCCGGATATCACAAAGTTTCCTGTAAATTTGTAGTATTGGCTTTGTAATCCTAAATTTTCAGTGTAAATGCCAATGCACATCAACATCACAGAACTCTCTGTCTTATCTTATCCCCACTGAATTCCACTGCCAGTTAACACACATATTTATATATCTATATAAAATGTGTGCCTTGAAAAAGAAATAGCAGATTCCCTGCAGTGATTTCAAGGCAGTGATCTAATCAAAGGATCCAAATGATGTATAAAGCTTGAGTTGTAGACAGATCTAACCATCATAACAATCTACAAAGTAGAAACCAAGCTAGAATGGGATATAGAAACAAAAACAAAACATGCTGAAAAGTAGGTTCATCGGCTTCTGAGAGAAGAAAGAAGTAAACCAGAATTCTTTGTTTTTTATTACAGACTTCCAGCATTTGCAATGTTTTTCTTTTTATCTAGACTGAGATACAAGTCAAAGGTTCTGCTGAATACAATGTTTATAGTTCAACTTTTTAAATGATTGTTCTATCTCTTCAAGGTACACAATTATGACTTTGCATTTCTGGTTAATGTTGAGGGAAGACTGGGAGCTCAATTTTGCCATTGGGGGCGGGCTGGGGGCGTGTCAGGTGGTCATCGTGTCAGGATCCCGACTCCGATGTGAAGTGGGACAAAAGTGCGATTTTGCCCTAATTGGGCACTTGATTACCAGCGTGTGGAAACCCTTGGCCCAATGAGCCTTTTTGGCTAGGGTAAATAAAATTAGAGAGTTAAATGCGTGGCTCAAAGACTGGTGTGGGAGAAATGGGTTTTGCTTCCTGGGACACTGGCATCAGTACTGGGACAGGAGAGAGCTGTTCCATTGGGACGGACTTCACTTGGCCAGTGCTGGGACTAGAGTCCTGGCGAATCGAATAACTAGGGCTGTAGAGAGGGCTTTAAACTAATTAGTGGGGGAGAGATTTTAAGAGAGCGAAAAATAAAAATGACAGCGGAGAAGGCAATAGAGCAAGGTAGCAGTGGGGGAATTAAAAACCAGAGCGTGTCAGGAAGGGACAGAATGTATAATGATAAAGGTAAAGTAGTAAAAGGGGTAAAAGCAGGAATAAATTGTCAGAAAACATATTTGAAAGTTCTTTATATGAATGCACGCAGCATTCGTAACAAAATTGACGAGTTGACGGTGCAAATAACTACACATGGGTATGATCTGGTGGCCATTACGGCAACATGGCTGCAAGATAATCATGACTGGGAACTAAACAAACAAGGGTATTTGACAATTAGGAAGGACAGACAGGAAGGAAAGGGAGGTGGGGTTGCTATGTTAATCAAGGATGGAATCACTGCAATAGTCAGAAATGATATTGGGTCAAAGGATCAGGATAGTGAAACAGTTTGGGTGGAGATAAGGAATAATAAGGGGAAAAAGTCACTAGTGGGCATAGTCTATAGGCCTCCTAACAGTTGCAACTCTGTTGGTCGGAGTATAAATCGGGAAATAGTTGGGGCTTGTAATAAGGGAACAGCTAAAATCATGGGGGATTTTAACTTTCATATTGACTGGACTAATCAAATTGGGCATGGCAGCATTGAGGAAGAGTTCATAGAGTGTATTAGGGATGGGTTCCTTGAGCAGTATGTAACTGAACCTACCAGGGGGCAGGCAATCCTAGATCTGGTCCTGTGTAATGAGACAGGATTAATAAAAAATGTCCTAGTAAAGGAACCCTTGGAATGAGTGACCATAATATGGTTGAATTCCAAATTCAGTTTGAGGGTGAGAGAGTTGGATCTCAAACCAGCGTACTAAGCTTAAATAAACGAGACTATGATGGTATGAGAGTAGAATTGACTAAAGTGGACTGGGAAAACAGATTAAAGTGTAAGACGGTACAAGAGCAGTGGTCTACATTCAAGGAGATATTTCACATCTTTCAAGATAAATATATTCCACTGAGGAAAAAGGGGAATAAAAGAAAAGACAGCCATCCGTGGCTTAGTAAAGTAATAAAGGATAGTATTCGACTGAAAACAAGGGCATATAAATTAGCCAAATCTAGTGGGAGGATATAAGATTGGGAAGCATTTAAAAGCCAGCAAACAATAACTAATAGATTAATTAAGAAAGGGAAGATAGATTATGAAAGTAAACTAGCAAAAAATATAAAAACAGATAGCAAGAGTTTCTACAGCTATATAAAAAGAAAAAGGGTGGCTAAAGTGAACGTTGGTCCCTTAGAGGATGGGACCGGGAAACTAGTGGTAGGGAACATGGAGATGGCAAAGACGCTGAACAAATATTTTGTATCAGTCTTTACAGTAGAGGACACTAAAAATATCCTAACACTGGACAAACAGGGGGCAATGGGGGGCGAGGGGTGGAGGAGCTAAACACGATTAAAATCACTAAGGAGATGGTACTCAGTAAAATAATGGGACTTAAGGCGGATAAATCCCCCGGACCTGATGGCCTACATCCTAGGGTCTTGAGAGAAGTGACGGTAGGGATTGTGGATGCATTGGTGATCATTTTCCAGAACTCCCTGGACTCAGGAAAGGTCCCGGCAGATTGGAAAACTGCTAATGTAACACCCTTATTTAAGAAGGGAAGTAGACAAAAAGCTGGAAACTATAGACCAGTTAGCCTAACATCTGTGGTTGGCAAAATGTTGGAGTCCATTATTAAGGAAACAGTAACAGAGCATTTGGATAAACATAATTTAATAGGACAGAGTCAGCATGGTTTTACGAAGGGGAAGTCATGTTTGACAAATTTGCTCGAATTCTTTGAGGATGTAACATACAGGATGGATAAAGGGGAACCAGTGGATGTAGTGTATTTGGACTTCCAAAAGGCATTTGACAAGGTTCCACACAAAAGATTACTGATCAAGGTAAAAAAATCACGGGATTGGGGGTAAAATACTGGCATGGGTGGAAGATTGGCTATCTAACAGAAAACAAAGAGTTGGGATAAATGGTTCGTTCTCGGGCTGGCAATCAGTAACTAGTGGTGTTCCGCAGGGGTCAGTGCTGGGACCCCAACTCTTTACAATCTATATTAACGATTTGGAGGAAGGGACCGAGTGCAACATATCCAAGTTTGCCGATGATACAAAGATGGGAGGGAAAGCAGTGAGTGAGGAGGACATAAAAAACCTGCAAAAGGACATAGACAGGCTAAGTGAGTGGGCAGAGATTTGGCAGATGCAATGGCCCAGAAATTCGCGGCCAGAAGCGTGAGTACGGTGGGTGTACTCACGCATCTGGCCGTTGGAAATGCCGGCGTTCATCAGGAACAGCGCATGCGGGGAACGCCGGCATTTCCAGACCCGAGGTCTATTCACAGCGCGTGCGACTGCACAGGCAGCGCTTGCGCAGTGAACTTTGTAGATTTCACTGATGGATTCAGTGAGGTTAAGTCCCTAGAACTTACACTTGAAAAAAGCAAGTGTAAAGTTGTTCATTGGCTGGGGAAGGAGATATATTTTATGGAGGAGCTTATGAAATTCAATATTTAGGTTTGGGAAAGGGAGGGAAGTTATTTTAAGAAATTTTAGGTAAGTTTTAAACTTTAATTTTTTTTTAAACGGGTTTTCAGAACGGTAGGTAGAAGGAGCAATTGTGGCTGTGTGAATGGAATGTGAGAATGAGTTATGTATGTATGTCCACATATATTCCTTTATGTATATGTATGTATGTTTTATATTCCTTTACTAATGTGTATGAATGTATATTTTTAATTATGATTTTCCAATAAGTTACTTTCTCTGAAATTCATAATTAAATAATACATTCATGCACATAATTAAAGGAATATATACATAACACGCAAAGGAATATATACAGAGATACATACTTTCAGAAGCTCCACGATAAGAAATATCTTCCTCCGCAGCCTCTGGAGCAACTGCACCCATGCTTTTTTCATGTGTAAGTTGTAATGACTTGACCTCACTGAAAGCATTAAGGAAAGAGGCGAATTATACTGCGCACGCGCTGCCTGTGCAGTCGCACGCGTTCTGCCTCTGAACCCCTTCGTTCAGAGGACAGGAAATGCCGGTTTTCCCCACATGCACTGTGCATGCTGAAAACCGGCATTTCATCCGGCCAGATGCGTAAGTACCCCGACCGTACTAGCGCATTTGGAAGGGAATTACTGGGCCAACATTTTACATGTCAATAATAACGGGCCAGAAATTCCAGAACGGGGCTTGCAGCGCGTGCAAGCCCCGTATTTCCACTTACCCCGCGCTCCTGCCGATCAGCTCCAGGGACGCCTGCACTTGGTGAAAGAGAAATAAGAATCCCGGGCAGCGTGTGACGTCACACCGCCCAGGAGTGCAGCCAGCGCGAAGCCAGGAGCGTGCAGTGTAAGTGAGACACGCCCCTTGAGATCTCAGTTTCACTGGACACGCCCCCAATGTTTCTGTCAAGCTGCTAAGCATTTTTACATGCAAAGCAGCAGTTTAAATAGGGTTTTGGAAGTTTTTTGAAGATTTTGGTAACTTTTACAAACTTTTTAAAATGTTTACATTAATTTGAGTAAGCTGAAGTAGTTTTAAAGAGAATTAAAGCAATTGAAATACTTTTAAAAGGCCTAAAAGAATTTTTAAAAATCCATTTATTTATTTAGCAATGTCGTCGTCATACGTGTCTTCACACTGTTCCCTTTGGGGAACTGTATGAAGTGGTGAAAGGATTTATGGCTGTGATTAACGCTCATTCCGTGACCGTAACCATCTTTGAACCAGCCATTGGGGCGGTTAGTCCTATGGCGGGAGGGTTTTACGGGCTCCCACAAGCTATACAAGGAGGGGGGGCCACCCACACCCACGGACGCAAGTATCCCGCTGGATGTCCACCCAGAATTTATAGTTGGAGCTCCGACTCCACTTGCCGGGACTGTCTGGAGCGGGGTTCAAAACCCTACTCCTTCTGGCCCAGCGGCGGGGATGCTTACTGCTATGCAAAAGGCCCACTCCGCACAAAAGGTGACACCCATACGTTTCCTGCGCCTTTTCCCTCCCCGTGACTGGAGCCCTATGCTGCCATTTTAAGTAGCTAATCGGATTGGGCCTTTGTCATAGCGGTAGGATCCCCGCCGCTGGGCCAGATCAGGGTAGGGTTTCGAACCCCGCTCCAGACAGTCCCGGCAAGTGGAGTCGGAGCTCCGGCTCTAAATTCTGGGTTGACATCCAGTGGGATATTTGCGTCCGTGGGTGTGGGTGGCCCCCCTCCTTGTATAGCTTGTGGGAGCCCGTAAAACCCTCCCGCCATAGGACTAACCGCCCTAATGGCTGGTTCAAAGATGGTTACAGTCACGGAATGAGCGTTAATCACGGCCATAAATCCTTCCACCACTTCATACAGTTCCCCAAAGGGAACAGTGTGAAGACACGTATGACGACGACATTGCTAAATAAATAAATGGAATAAAAAAAATTCTTTCAGGGCTTTTAAAAGTCTTTAAATTGCTTTAATTCTCTTTAAAACCACTTCAGAGTACTCAAAATAATGTAAACATTTTGAAAAGTTTATAAAAGTTACCAAAATCTTAAAAAACTTCCAAAAACCTATTTAAACTGCTGCTTTGCATGTAAAAATGCCTAGCAGCTTGACAGACACATTGGGGGCGTGTCCAGCAAAACTGAGACCTCAAGGGGCGTGTCTCACTTACACTGCACGCTTCTGGCTCCGCGCTGGCTGCACTCCTGGGCGGCGTGACGTCATACGCTGCCCGGGAATGTGCTTTCTATTTCTGCAAGTTCAGGCGTCCCAGAAGCTGATCGGAACGAGCGCGGGGTAAGTGCAAATACGGGGCTTGCACGCGCTGCAAGCCCCGTTCTGGAATTTCTGGCCCAATATAATGTTGGAAAGTGTGAGGTTATGCACTTTGGCAGAAAAAATCAAACAGCAAGCTATTATCTAAATGGAGAGAAACTGCAAAGTGCTACAGTACAAAGGGATCTGGGGGTCCTGGTGCATGAAACACAAAAGGTTAGTATGCAGGTGCAGCAGGTGATCAGGAAGGCTAATGGAATCTTGGCTTTTATTGCAAGGGGGATGGAGTATCAAAACAGGGAAGTCTTGCTGCAGTTATACAGGGTATTGGTGAGGCCACACCTGGAATACTGCGTGCAGTTTTGGTTTCCATATTTAAGAAAAGATATACTTGCTCTCGAGGCGGTTCAGAGAAGGTTCACTCGGTTGATTCCAGAGATGAGGGGGTTGACGTATGAGGAAAGGTTGAGTAGGTTGGGACTGTAATGTATGTACCATTAAGAGAGGAACTATCTTTTACAGCCCCTGTATACTGCAGTACCAGTAGTGACCAGACCTGTATATAACACCGTGAAGTAATTTGTACAGTTATTTCCAGCATACCCTCTGTTCAGTAAACACCTGTTATTACCGTTCTCCTGCAGTCTGTGTGTTATTGATACGTGGACACTACAGTGGCGACGAGCAGGTTCAAACTCACCTGCAGTACTGCATCACCTCACGGGGATCCATCCCTGAAAAGAAGCTTCTTGGAGGTCGAAGCCAGAGCAACGGGCGTCGACCGTGGGCATCCGCCCAGTGATCCATCGGAGTTCAGAGAATCACAGGGGAAGCTGTGGAGAGCTGGGCTTGGCTCTCCAGTCAAGGTGTTCCAGCAAATCGGGCTGGTAACAGGTAGTGCGCTGACCCTTCCCGGACTGCGGCGGGCTAGAGCTCGATCGAGCGGCTCTGCAAGAGGGCCGAGCAGCGTCGTCGGGAAGGAAAAGAGAGAGAGAGGGTGGAGCGCACAGGGCACGGCCGGTACTCAAGAGCCGGGCAGCGTTAAAGAAAATAAAAAAGGGGGAAGGAAAAGAGACGCGCAGTGGACAGCGTCGAAGAAGAATAAAACTAAGAAAATTAATTAACAAAAGAGAGATGCGCAGAAAGCCGCGGGGTGCCACCATTACTATTTAGAACACTAGGAGCAGCATTGGCAGCAGGGGGAAGAAGGAAAAGCACGGGAGGCGCCATTTTAATCCATTGGGGAAGAAGGAAAAGCGCGGGAGGCGCCATTTTAAACCACCCAAGATGCCGAAGAGTGGCAGCATCACTGCTTTCGACAAAGAAATAGAAGACTGGACCACGTATGTGGAAAGAATTGAAGTGTACTGCAAGGCAAATGAGGTGGCCGATGAAAAGAAGGCGTCGGTATTATTGAATTTGATGGGCGCGAGAACGTACGCCCTATTGCAGAATTTAATTACCCCAGCTAAACCAATGAAGAAAAGCTTTGAAGAGATTGTCAATATCTTACAGGAACATCTAAACCCTACACTGCTGCTGATAGCAGAAAGATTCAAGTTCCATAAAAGAAACCAGCACAACGACGAGAGTAATGCTGACTATCTTACGGAACTACGCAAGTTATCGAAACACTGCCAGTTCGGAGCAGGACTGGCAGATACCTTAAGGGATAAGTTTGTCTGCGGGCTCCAGAGTGAAGGAACCCAGAAACGACTACTTTCGGAAATGGACCTTAAGCTAGAAAAGGCTTTCAGTGTGGCAGTATCCTACGAAGCAGCAGCACGGGGAGCTGTGGAAATACAACAGAAACCGCAAGAATATAGCACCAATGAAATGGCATATGGAGCAGAAAAGTGCTATCGCTGCGGCAGAACAACCCATGACCAGAAGGATTACTGGTTTAAGGACAAAGTATGCAGGCAATGTGGAAAAGTGGGACACATAGCACGAGTCTGCAGGTCGGGAAAGAAAACCAACACTAAAAGAACTACTAAGGAAAAGTACAAGAAAGTACAAAAGATGACGGACAGTAGTATAGAAGATCAGAAGAGTGATAATGACTCCGGGAGCAGGAGACTAAGTTGTCTAAAGTTACACAATGTGATCTCAAAGGAGGATCACCGAACCATTTGGGTCACCCTCATGATAGCAGGGTCCCAAGTAAAGATGGAATTGGACACAGGATCAGCCCTAACAGTCATGAATCGACGGGACTACGAGCGGCTATTCTCACACATACCCTTGAAGGACACGTCCATTGTCTTGAAGCCATATACGGGGCAAAAAGTCTACCCCAGAGGAAAAATAAGGGTGCCCGTTAAATACAACGGCAAGGAAACACAGAAACTGTATCTATATATACTACAAGATGGAGGACTACCATTATTGGGACGTGAATGGATCCGAAAAATACAGTTGGATTGGCATTCCATTCAGGCGCTAACTGTGGCTGACAAAAAGGATGACGACGTCACACCTGGACGACTGTCAAAAATTTTAACTGACGTGAAAGAAGTGTTCCAGCAAGGACTTGGGACTCTAAAAGGCGTAACGGCAATGATAAAAATTGAAGATAACGCAAACCCAAATTTTTTTAAGGCCAGACCGGTACTGTATGCGATCCGCCCAGCCGTCGAAGCAGAGCTGGAGAGTCTGGAGCGTTCAGGTGTGCTGTCCAAGGTGGACTGGAGCGAGTGGGCCACACCCATCGTTCCTGTAATGAAGAAATCATTGAGCAGCACGCCTGGGGAGCCGAAGAAGGTTCGCATCTGTGGGGACTTTAAGGTAACTGTGAACCCAGTCCTTCACACGGTACAATATCCACTTCCGCGGATAGAAGATATTTTCACCTCACTTTCTGGAGGGAAACGCTTTACGAAGATTGATCTGGCCCAAGCGTATCTACAAATGGAGGTAGAAGAAGCATCTAGAAAATACCTCACGATAAACACTCACAAAAGTCTTTACCAGTACAACCGACTGGTATTCGTGGTAGCATCAGCTCCGGCTATTTGGCAGAGGGCGATGGAACAAGTCCTGCAAGGGATCCCGGGGACCCAGTGTTATTTGGACGACATCCTGGTTACGGGCGAAAATGACAGTGAACACCTTGCCAACCTGGAGCAGGTGCTCACTAGATTACAAGAATATGGGCTACGAGCCAACTGCCCCAAATGCGAGTTTTTCAGGAAACAAATCTCGTATTGTGGCCACGTGATTGATGAAGAGGGGTTACATAAGTCCCCAGACAAGATTGAGGCAGTAGTCAAGGCTCCAGCACCGGAAAATGTGTCGCAACTGAGGTCGTTCCTCGGGTTGGTGAACTACTACCATAAGTTCTTGCCAAATTTGTCTACAATTCTGCACCCACTGAACGCCCTGCTGCAAACTGGAGTAGCATGGAAATGGAGTGATGAGTATAAGCGTGCCTTTCAGAAATGTAAATGCCTAATCACTTCAAAAGAAGTATTGGCCCACTACAATCCAACACTACCGATTCGGTTGGCATGTGACGCGTCTCCCTACGGCTTGGAGCGGTGCTGTCGCACAAATTTCTTGACGGTTCAGAGAGGCCAATAGCCTTTGCATCACGCTCGTTAACCTCAGCCGAGCGTAACTATGCCCAGATTGACAGGGAGGCCCTCAGCCTGGTGTGGGGGGTGAAGAAGTTCAATCACTATCTGCACGGGCAGAAATTCACCTTACTGACTGATCACCAGCCTCTTGTCTCCATTTTTAACCCAAAGAAGGGCGTACCGGTGATGACGGTGCAACGGCTGCAAAGATGGTCCCTTTTTCTAGGGGCACATCAATACAACATAGAGTATAAGGGCACGAAACAGCATGGAAACGCTGATGGGTTGGCGTGCCTGCCGCTGCCTACGGTGGAGGAAGCACCTGCAGTGGGACCTGTTGAGATATTCCACTCGACCATAGTCGAATGTCTACCTGTTACAAACTCAAGTGTAGAGAAGGAAACCCGAAATGACCCGACACTCTTTCGGGTCTATGATTTGACGGTGAAGGGATGGCCAGCACATGGCCAGCATTCTCGCCAAGGAGAGAGCAGCTGTAAGTCTGCTGGGGGACCTTGATGTGTAGATCCCGAGTGGTAATTCCACCCAAGTTGAGAGATAGAATGCTCAATGAGCTTCATGAGGGTCATCTGGGAGGGGTAAAAATGAAAAGCCTAGCCAGGGTATTTGTGTGGTGGCCGGGAATCGATAAAGAAATCGAGGAAATGACCAAGAGATGCACAGGATGCCAGAAAGTCCAAAACGCTCCACCACAGGCCCCGCTACACCCTTGGGAGTGGCCCTCATCTCCATGGCAACGGGTACACATTGATTTTGCTGGTCCATTTATGGACTCAATGTTTTTAATCGCCGTGGATGCACATTCAAAATGGCCAGAGGTCATCAAAATGTCCTCCACCACCACGGAGAAAACTATTGCAGTCCTACGGACCATCTTCCCCAGGAATGGCTTGCCAGAACAGATTTGCTCCGACAATGGACCACAGTTTGTGTCCGAGGATTTCCGGAGGTTTTTGAGGAATAATGGAGTAAAGCATTAAACATCTGCCCCATATCATCCAACCACAAATGGATTGGCTGAGAGGTTTGTTCAAACCTTTAAAAAAGCAATAAAGGCAATGTATAACGACAACATACCACTGCAACACAAGGTGGATAATTTCTTCTTTGCTTACCGGAATGCGACACATGCAGTCACCAACCAAGCTCCAGCCATGATGTTCTTTAACCGAAGGTTAAGATGTTGCCTGGATTTGCTCAAACCAAACATAAGACGAGATGTTGAGAATAAGCAATTCCAGCACATCAATGAGAAGCCAACCAGGAGCTTCAAGATAGGGCAACCAGTCTTGGCCCACGACTACCGAACAGAAAAATGGCAGCCAGGAACGATATGCACATGGCAGGGACCACTAATGTACGCAGTGGACGTTGGAGAGAGCATCGTGAGACGCCATGTTGACCAGATTCTAGAGTCACAGGAACAAGTCAACCCCATGCCTCGCCCATACGTACCTGGTGATGAACCCAAAGTACAGATTGCGTCTACCTCAGAATCAATGGTATTGGAAGCTGACGAACCCACCAATGACAATGAGCCAGAATCGACTCCGCTGCAAGAACAGGATACTCGAGAAAGGCGCTATCCAGACAGGATCAGGAAGCCTCCTCAAAGACTGAATTTATAAATGATTACTTTCAGCTGATGTATATAGTACAAAGAAAATTGTAATTGTAATTAGTTATTATTTAATTGTTAAATGAATGTTATGTACTGTTTATCTAAAAGGGGAGGAATTGTAATGTATGTACCTTTAAGAGAGGAACTATCTTTTACAGCCCCTGTATACTGCAGTGCCAGTAGTGACCACACCTGTATATAACACCATGTAGTAATTTGTACAGTTAGTTCCAGCATACCCTCTGTTCAGTAAACACCTGTTATTACCGTTCTCCTACAGTCTGTGTGTTATTGATACGCGGACACTACAGGGTCTCTACTCATTGGAGTTCAGAAGAATGAGAGGCGATCTTATCGAAACATATAAGATTGTGAGGGGGCTTGATTGGGTGGATGCGGTGAGGATGTTTCCACTGATGGGTGAGACTAGAACTAGGGGGCATAATCTTAGAATAAGGGGCTGCCCTTTCAAAACTGAGATGAGGAGAAACTTCTTCACTCAGAGGGTAGTAAATCTATGGAATTTGCTACCCCAGAGAGCTTTGGAAGCTGCAACATTAAATAAATTTAAAATGGAGATAGACATTTTCCTAGCAGATAAGGGAGTTAGGGGTTATGGGGAGCGGGCAGGGAAGTGGACGTGAGTCTAGATTCAGATCAGCCATGATCCTATTGAATGGCGGAGCAGGCCCGAGGGGCCGTCTGGGCTGCTCCTGCTCCTATTTCTTATGTTCTTATGTTCATACAGAAAGTCGCCTCCGATGACATCATCAATGCTGCTGGCTTTAAGGCCTGCAAGCAGCCTTGTTTCTTCTTCAGCCTTTGAACTTTATGCCCATTGTTCTGAGTGCTCCCTTCAGCAATTATGTCCACCAGTAGACCAAAGTGTGCTCCAAGATTCGATGAGGCCTCCCTCCAAGCTCTGGTGGAGGGAGCAAGAGCAAACAAGGAGGTGCTTTTCCCTTCCTAAGGGAGCAAAAAGCCTCCCCAGCAGACTAAAGCTGTGCGGCTGCAAGTGGCCCAAGAGGTAAACGCAATTTCTACGCGCAGCAGAACCTGGCTGCAGTGCAGGAAGAGGTTTCATGACCTTCTCCGCACAGGAAAAGTGAGTATGACATTCCCATCACCCTCAATCTGATCCCCATTGCCTCTCATCACCAGCACTCTGCTTTGCCAACCTCTTCCTCCATATCCCACTTGACCCTTACAGCCCTGCACCCTTACCCATTCCCTCTCTCTCTGTTACATTGTTATAGTATGACATCGTTAAATGGAACTGAGGAAGGATGTTCTTGCCATGGATGGAGTGCAGCGAAGATTCACCAGGCTGATACCTGGGATGGCAGGAATGACGTATGAGGAGAGATTGTGTAAGGATTCCGGGGGCTTCTTTTAAACTGGTTTAAGGTAATCTACCTGGCCAGCAGTCTTTTTGCTGCTGCACTCTAAACCAATTTACAAACAGCGGTTTCGAATCACTACCCCTCCTTTAGTTCTGAGTGGAGGAACTTATAATTAATGATATTAAAACGGAACATGTGGTTTGGGTGAGAGAAAAAAAATCAAGCTTTATTAACTAAAAGAAACTATAATCAAAATATCAAACTATCCCACACGAACACAGTGAAATTGTAAAACTATACAACAGGGGGGTTGCAGATGGTGAAAACGAGGGATACAATGGCTACAATGTTATTTAAACAATCTTAGCAATTCCCTTAAATCACCACCCCCCTTAACTCCTGCTAGGTTGCCTTGTTGAGGAGTCAGAAACTCTGCTCACATGTGGTCCAGCGAAGAGAGAGAGAGAGAGAGAGAGAGAGAGAGAGAGCGCTCACCTATGGTCCCAGGAAGTCAAGAGAGAGAGCTGGCTTCTCAGCCCTATCTTTATACCTGGTGAGCCCCTCCCGTTCTGCCTTGCAAGGACTGTGTGCAAAATTCCCCACCCAAAAGGGTCCAATACACAAGGGAAAGCTGTGATAGGCGAACTCAAAGTGGTTAGACTGAGTTAATGTGATTTTCGGAGCTCCCTGGGCTGAAACAAAAGGGAGATACAACTGCTCTATTGTCCAGTACTGGGTGATTTAAAACCCATTCAAATCTTAACGTTTCCCATTCAAGATACAAAAAGTCTCTTCTGCAGTTTAGATGTATCCACTCGATATACAAACAAATGCTAATAGCATTCAGTTGCTTTGTAAACAAAGCATTGTCCTTTGTCTTCATTGAACCTTACTTCCAGACACAGAAAGCTGCATTCCAAGCCTCTTTTGTCTCGGCCATGTGGTGCGACTGCCATTTTTATCCCTGGAAATTTAAAAGCACATCGCCCAGGGATTCTTTAATCAAAAAAATGAATCTTCAGAACTGTAAATTATTGCAAATTCTTACAGTCCGCCCTTGGATACTTCCAGCTTGCTTGTAGTATCCTCTTGAAGAAATGAGCAATGATTTCTGACCCCCCACAAACAACCATCCCCTGTATTTACCTAATAGCTATCTGCCACTGATCCCCGTCCCGTCTATTCCCCTTAAATTCAAGAAAAAAAAACCATGGTACGGTAGGCATCTTACAGATACTTCAGTTTTCAATAAGGGGTCTCATACCCCTACACGCTTGTAAAATTATACAGTGTAAACCAAATTTACAATCACTTTTTTTTACATCATAAATTATTACAAAATGTTGCAATCTTAGTTACACAATGTACTCAAAAATGATCGCAAGCACGGAGAGGGTCCTACACCTCTGCTCAACTTGGAGTTGTCACAAACTGGTCCCAAGCACGGAGAGGATCCGACGCCTCTGCTCAACTTGGGGCTGCAACACAAAATACAAAAAAAAATCATTAAACAACATGCTTAAATGAACCCCGATCATCACGTGCCGATGATGGGTCGCGAAATTCGAGTGGGTGTTGCTCCTCCCACTCGGGCAGTAAAAGTACCTTCCACCCCCCTTTGATCAGCTTAAACATTAAAACACGCAGAATGGATTTAGCGACCAGCCTGCTCCGCCAGCCCCGAGCCGTTCCCTTGTCCTTTTGTGGAGGCGGGGTAACCCTCACGTTTAAAATTTACCTTGGCGCAGACCGAGACCGGGGAGTATGGGATCTCATGAATCCCAGTCCCTCCCCCTCCCGTCTTCCCTCGACTGGCTGCGGAAAATGATGGGTGCCTGTGTGGCGGCACTCCCTGGCCCCACACTGATCCGGCCACCCACTCATCCTTCCCAGCCACAACTTATCTTCTTTGCCCGTGGGCTCCCAGGTGAGTTCCTCCCTCCCCCGACCGCACCCACGCGACTCTTGGGTCTCCCCCTCCTCTATACAATCATTCCCGGGCCATCACCACCCACCCCCGGGGAACGCGTCCCTATCACAAGGCGCCCGCGCTTCCCCATCGTGACTCCTCAACAGCGAGGTCTCCCACAAGTGAACTTCGGTCAGGATAGTGCTGGGTTGGGGGCTGTGCCCCACCCAGCTGGGGCCATCTCCTCCCTGTAGGAGGAGTAGGCAAGTTCCTCCGGACTCTGTCCGGTTTTTCCCGAAAAGCGCTGCGGGGTCTCCTGGATTCGTCCAGTGGTGAGGTGATCCCCAACATTCCGTATCTTCATTCGATGTCCAGCTCGGGCTGGGCGAACATGGCTGCTTCATTTTCCAATCTCCTGCAAAAACTTAAAAGGACATGCAGCCAGGTCTCACTGACCTGCTGCCTTAGGTGGAGACATGGTTGGGTCCCTCGACCTCGGACCAAAACACAAACATTTGGCACACATGTGAACTTAAACTCTTTGCACTTTAACTTGAGACTAGTTAAATCAACAAAACTTAAAATACACCTTAAAAGCACGCTACATACACACACATAGCTATAATACAAATGCCGCCCGTCTCCGGACGGCTAGTCTAATCTCTGGCAGTGTCACAGATTGCTGCTGGCTGCAGCGAAGCTGGACTGCCTCCTGTCTCTGGTCCCTCGCAGCTTATGGCTGTTGAGTGGGGGCCTCTGTTCTCTGGCTTCTCCCTGGCTCGGGAAACCGCCCTACTCCACTGTAAAGTGGGTGACCATGCTTTCTTAGGCTGGGGCACCCGCTGAGACCTTCTGAGGGGTGTCTCTATGGGGGAAACTTTGGCTGGCGGACCCTGAGCTTGGGTCACAGCCCCAGCTGGCTGGGAACCTTCTCCCCCATGTCCAAATAGCCCGCACTGTATAATGTACCTGGCAGCCTGCCAGTGCAAATCTCTCTCTGGGTTTGTCTGCTTTTCCCTGGAAACAAGTCACAGTTCCTGTTTTTGTAGGCTGTGAACTTGAACTTGCATGGACAGCAAACTCATGTTCCCTCACCCAGGTGGCTTTAAATGGGGAATTTTGAACCTGCCTTTTTCCTGGGGCCAAAACTATCCCCTGTGTGCCTCCCTTGTCCTGGATTTCTGCTACTGGGCCTGCTCTACAGGGGTCCCAGAACTCTCCTTTCCTGTTCCCTGGCTTAAACAGCTTACTCTGAATATGAATGGCTCCTCCCCCCACACAAGCCACAGTGCTTGCCTGTGAACTCGAACATGCTGTGGGCTGAGGATTCCTATTCTCAGGCTCACTCCTCACGGGCGGACCGTACCTCCGTTGTTGGAGGGGGTACACTGGTCCTGGTCCCCGCCTGCCTAGCGGGACCTGCTGGTGTTCTCCTACTACCCCATTGTCCACCCCTCCTTGCTGCCAGAGCTCCTCAAAACCCGGAGCTGTGGGCTGCTGTCTTGGGGTCTCTAATTCCCAATCCAGCACTGTTCTGGGTGTTGCCTGTGGGATGGTTCTACTTGGGCTGCCAGTAAAGTCCGGCTGACCTGCCTTCAGGCTGATCATGCAAATCATCCCCTTAGATGCATTTAAAGCCATGTTAAGGCTTTCTATCTCTGCCCTACAGGGGCCATGATCTGCTTCCTCAAACCTTAGGGCGCAGGCCAGCTTATAAGCTGCCTTTGCTTCCCTAAACCTTTCCTCCTGCTCTCTCTTCACACCCTTCCTAACCCAGCCACCTATGCCCTGATAGGTCAGCCTACACGCTGCTGCTAACATCCGCAGGGCTACCCACATACTGAAAACAATGAGAGAAACAAGAGCTGATGCTTTCTCCAGATCCAGACCACTTATTAAATCAAAAACTGCCTCCACTCCTACCTGGCTCGCCATTGTAAGGATTCCGGGGGCTTCTTTTAAACTGGTTTAAGGTAATCTACCTGGCCAGCAGTCTTTTTGCTGCTGCACTCTAAACCAATTTACAAACAGCGGTTTCGAATCGCTACCCCTCCTTTAGTTCTGAGTGGAGGAACTTATAATTAATGATATTAAAATGGAACACATGGTTTGGGTGAGAGAAAAAAATCAAGCTTTATTAACTAAAAGAAACTATAATCACAATATCAAACTATCCCACACGAACACAGTGAAATTGTAAAACTATACAACAGGGGGGTTGCAGACGGCGAAAACGAGGGATACAATGGCTACAATGTTATTTAAACAATCTTAACAATTCCCTTAAATCACCATCCCCCCTTAACTCCTGCTAGGTTGCCTTGTTGAGGAGTCAGAAACTCTGCTCACATGTGGTCCAGCGAAGAGAGAGAGAGAGAGAGAGAGAGCTCACCTATGGTCCCAGGAAGTCAAGAGAGCGAGCTGGCTTCTCAGCCCTATCTTTATACCTGGTGAGCCCCTCCCATTCTGCCTTGCAAGGGCTGTGTGCAAAATTCCCCACCCAAAAGGGTCCAATACACAAGGGAAAGCTGTGATAGGCGAACTCAAAGTGGTTAGACTGAGTTAATGTGATTTTCGGAGCTCCCTGGGCTGAAACAAAAGGGAGATACAACTGCTCTATTGTCCAGTACTGGGTGATTTAAAACCCATTCAAATCTTAACGTTTCCCATTCAAGATACAAAAAGTCTCTTCTGCAGTTTAGATGTATCCACTCGATATGCAAACAAATGCTAATAGCATTCAGTTGCTTTGTAAACAAAGCATTGTCCTTTGTCTTCATTGAACCTTACTTCCAGACACAGAAAGCTGCATTCCAAGCCTCTTTTGTCTCGGCCATGTGGTGTGACTGCCATTTTTATCCCTGAAAATTTAAAAGCACATCACCCAGGGATTCTTTAATCAAAAAAATGAACTGTAAATTATTGCGAATTCTTACAATTGTGTCGATTGGGCTTATACTCACTGGAGTTTAGAAGATTGAGAGGGGATCTCATCGAAACCTATAAAATTCTGTCAGGCCTGGACAGACTAGATGCAGGAAGGATGTTCCCGATGGCCGGGGAGTCCAGAACCAGGGGTCATAGTCTAAGGATAAGGGGTAAGCCATTTAGGACTGAAATGAGGAGGAATTTCTTCACCCAGAGAGTGGTGAATCTGTGGAATTCTCTGCCACAGAGGGCGGTGGAGGCCAGTTCATTAAATATATTCAAGAAAGAGTTGGATATATTTCTTGAGGCTAAAGGGATCAAGGGATATGGGGAGAAGACAGGGACAGGGTACTGAATTTGGATGATCAGCCATGATCTCCTTGAATGGCGAAGCAGGCTCAAAGGGCCGAATGGCCTACTCCTGCTCCTATCTTCTATGTTTCTATGTTTCTATGTGACAATGGAACCCAGCTCACATTGAGTGAATTCAGAGCTCTGGCAGAAAAGTATGGGTTCAAAATAGTAACCTCATCCCCACATTTCCCAAGGGGACAAGGGGTCATCGAAAGACAGATCCAGATTGTCAAGAGAACTCTCATCAAAAGTAGTGAGATGGGGGAAGACCAAGACCTTGCCCTCCTATCACTCCGATCAACACCACTGAAAGCAGACATGAAATCACCTGCGGAATTGCTGAATGGGAGGAAGTTTAAGACTACACTACCAGCAAAAATACATCCTCCCCAGGACCAGGAGGACTTCAGACAAAAGCTGGCAGAAGCACAAATCGTAGGAAGCAACCATTACGATAAACATGCAAAGACGCTACCAGAATCGCTGAATGGACAATCAGTGTATGTGCAAGAACTGGTGTTAAAAACCTGGAATCCAGCCAAGGTCATTGGAAAAGCTGATACTCCAAGATCCTACTTCGCAGAGACTGAACCTGGTAACCAATACAGACTGAACATACTCCACATCAGACCTTCACCTGAACTGGATAAGCAGCAGACAACATCAGCAACATTTGACAACACCAGCTATCACAAGCAGTACAACACCAGAAACAAGCGCTACAAATCAAACAACCACGAGCATGCACACTCCAACTCCAAAGGCGACAGCAACAACAACAACGAGAGCGGAACACACCAAAAGACCGCAGAGAGGAATGGTCACCACCAAATCCACAAGATGGAGGGACAACATCCAACCACCTGAGCGATATCACGAATAAAAAAAAACTCATGATTCTTTGTAGTTGATAATAATAGTTTAGATATAATATTTTAAAATTTAAATTATTAAATTTCATTTTTAGTTTTTTGAGAAAGAGGGATGTTACATTGTTATAGTATGACATCGTTAAATGAAAATACTTTGGTATGGAACTACTTTGGTTAGTGTATTTATATTGCTAATGTGGCACACTGTGCACGGGCAGTGCACAGTGCAAGGTCGGACATCTTGTATTACTCCGCACCATGCGGCAGCACTGTAACAAAGCAAGTATGCAGCTGAGTAAAAGCACTAACTAAAATGAACTAAAAGTGTCTGTAATATATATAGTATAAGAACACAAGGAGACACAACACTCTCTATTGTCACATTCACTTAACTATTCTACCATGCAGCCTTCACACTCCCTATCACTGTGATGCAATGACAACAACTTACAACTCCCCTTTGTCTCCTTCTAAGCATCTATGCTATGGAATCTCTACACTCACTCCTTCATTCTCACTCAAACTCCACTTCCATGTATGCCAGACACCCCCTAAGATCCCGCCCGCAACAGCCAGGAGAGCCCGTGGAGGAATTTTTACGGGTGCTACAAGCACTCGGCAGAGACTGTAACTTTAAAGCGGTAACGGCGGCAGAAAATACTGAAGACAATGTCCGCGATGCCTTTGTGAAAGGCCTGCGGTCCGACTACTCACGGCAAAGACTACTGGAAGCAAGGGACCTCGACCTGGACAAAGCTGCAGCCCTCGCTCTCTCTCTAGAAGTGGCCCATCGGGACCTCGAGGCATACTCAAGGTACTGTAACTCGCGACCCTGGGACTTGGGACCGATCCCGACCGCGATACCCCCCGCAGCACCCCCCCTGGGACCTACCTCAGCGTCGGCGTCCCGGACCCGATCGAGACCGCCACCCCCGGTACCGGCTCCGACATCGGACCCTCGCGATCGGGCCGCCGGCTGCTTCTTCTGTGGCCAGGCGAAACACCCGAGGTCGCGCTGCCCAGCCAGGAACTCTACCTGCTCAAACTGTATGAAGAAAGGCCACTTCGCTAAGGCCTGCAGAGGTGGATCATCAGAGGCCAGCAGTGCCTCATGCGAGCTGTGGGGGCGGCCATCTTCCTTCAAGGCAACAGAGGCCAGCATCCCCACATGTGAGTCATGGGGCGGCCATATTTGATACAGGCAACCGACACCAGCAGTGCCTCATGTGAGTTACGGGGGCAGCCATCTTCTCCGCCATTTTGTCCAACCTCGTGGGAGACGCCATTTTACCCACCACGCTCGACCGCCACCGTGCCTCTAGACCCGACTACCGCCTCACCCGCAGACTACAACGACTCGCTCAGCTATACACTAGCCTCCGTCTCACTGGACCAAGCCCGCCCGCATCACCTGTCCAAGTCAATGATGGTCATCAGAGTAAACGGCCACGCCACGACCTGCCTGTTCGACAGCGGAAGCACGGAGAGTTTCATCCACCCAGACACGGTGAGCCACTACTCCCTCCCTGTCCTGCCAACGCGCAACCGGATCTCGATGGCATCGAAATCCCACGCCACAGACATCAGCGGCTACTGTGTTGTGACCCTATCGGTCAAGGGTACGGAGTATAAAAATTTTAAACTCCTCGTCCTTCCCCAGCTATGCGCCGCCGTCCTACTAGGGCTAGACTTCCAATCCCACCTCCAAAGCGTCACGCTAGCATACGGCGGACCCCTCCCCCCACTCACAGTCGACAACCAACAGATTTTAAACCGCCCACCGCGTAACACCTGCGGCCTATCCACCCTCAAGGTCCCGCCACCTTCCCTGTTCGCTAACCTCACCCCCGACTGCAAACCCGTCGCGACCAAGAGCAGGCGGTACAGCGCCGGGGACAGAGCTTTCATTAGCTCTGAGGTGCAGCGTCTCCTGAAGGAGGGCATCATCGAGGGGAGCACCAGCCCCTGGCGTGCCCAGGTCGTGGTCGTTAAGACCGGCAATAAAAACCGCCTGGTCATCGACTACAGCCAGACCATAAACAGGTACACCCAGCTGGACGCATACCCCCTTCCCCGCATATCTGATATGGTCAATCAGATTGCGCAGTACCGGGTATTCTCCACCATCGACCTTAAGTCGGCCTATCAACAACTCCCTATCCGCCCTGAGGACCGCCAGTATACAGCCTTCGAGGCGAACGGCCGCCTCTACCACTTCCTTAGGGTTCCCTTCGGCGTCACCAACGGGGTTTCGGTCTTCCAAAGGGAGATGGACCGGATGGTTGACCAGAACGGGCTGCATGCCACGTTCCCCTACCTAGATAACGTCACCATCTGCGGCCGTGACCGGCAGGACCATGACGTTAATCTGGAGAGATTCCTCCGTACGGCCCAACGGCTGAACCTCACCTACAATAAGGAGAAATGTGTGTTTAACACCTCGCGCCTTGCCATCCTCGGCTGTGTAGTAGAGAACGGAGTCATCGGCCCCGACCCCGAAAGAATGCGTCCCCTCATGGAGCTACCCCTCCCCCACTGTCCAAAGGCTCTGAAGAGAACCCTGGGGCTCTTCGCCTACTATGCCCAATGGGTGCCCAATTATGCAGGCAAAGCCAGACCCCTCATGAAGTCCACATCCTTCCCCCTTACGGAGGAAGCGTGCGCAGCCTTCTCCCTCATTAAGGGAGACATCGCCAAGGCCACAATGCACGCAGTGGACGAGTCCATCCCCTTCCAAGTGGAGAGCGATGCATCCGACTTCGCCCTAGCCGCTACCCTTAACCAGGAGGGGAGACCAGTGGCCTTCTTCTCAAGGACCCTACAGGGCCCTGAGATCCGACACTCGTCGGTCGAGAAGGAGGCCCAAGCGATTGTGGAGGCAGTACGACGCTGGAGGCATTACCTGGCAGGCAAACGATTTACCCTCCTCACCGACCAGCGTTCGGTCGCTTTTATGTTTAATAACAAGCTGAGGGGCAAAATCAAGAATGACAAGATATTGAGGTGGAGAATCGAACTATCCACCTATGATTATGATATCTTGTACCGGCCAGGTAAGCTGAACGATCCCCCTGATGCTCTGTCACGAATTACATGCGCCAGCGCGCAAAGTGATAGACTTCAGACCCTCCACAACGACCTCTGCCACCCCGGGGTCACCAGACTTTACCACTTCATTAAGGCCCGCAACCTGCCATACTCCATCGAGGAGGTCAGGACCATGACCAGGAACTGCCAGACCTGTGCCGAGTGCAAACCGCACTTCTTTAGGCCGGACAGAGCAAGCCTGATCAAGGCCACCCGCCCCTTCGAGCGCCTGAGCATCGACTTTAAGGGGCCCCTCCCGTCCTCTGACCGTAATGTGTACTTCCTCAACATCGTTGATGAGTACTCCCGTTTCCCCTTTGCCTTCCCCTGCCCAGACATGACCAGCACCACGGTCATCAAATGCCTGAACGACCTCTTCGCCTTGTTCGGGTTCCCAAACTATATACATAGTGACCGGGGCTCCTCCTTCATGAGCGAGGAACTCCGTCAGTTCCTACTAGCGAGAGGTATTGCTGCAAGCAGGACCACCAGCTACAACCCCCGAGGGAACGGCCAGGAAGAAAGAGAGAACGCGACGGTATGGAAGGCCATCCTCTTAGCCTTAAAGTCTAAGGGCCTCCCGCTGGCAGGAAGTCCTCCCGGCAGCCCTGCACTCCATCCGGTCACTACTTTGCACTGCCATTAACGCCACCCCCCATGAACGAATGTTTGTTTTCCCCAGGAAGTCGACTACGGGAACCACACTGCCAACCTGGCTGACCTCCCCGGGGCCCGTCCTGCTGCGAAAGCACGTGAGGACCCATAAAACGGACCCCCCTGGTCGAGAAGGTGAACCTCCTGCACGCCAACCCCCAGTACGCCTATGTGGCTTACCCGGACGGGCGGGAGGACACAGTCTCCTTGCGAGACCCCTCGGGCATTCCGGAGACACCACCTTTACCCCCCCCACCCCCCCCCCCCAATTCCAGCTCAGGTAGACGGCATGCCGGAACCCCACGAGCCTTCGCCGACCACGCAGACACCAGCATCAACACCGGAGAATGCAACACCGCCGCTGCGACGATCAGAAAGGCTTACGAGGCCTCCGGACAGACTGACTTACCAGAACTGGTAGTACACTTCACCCCGCCGGACTCAAATCTAAACAAGGGGTGAATGTGGTAAACCACTTTTATCGTTCACTATCGTTACACTATAGTTATCACTGTTATATCGTTATCACTGTTCACACTGTTGTATCACTATACGAGGTCGCCTCTTGTCACGCTGTTATACCTGGGCCGACCACTGCTGACTCCGCCCATGGCTCCACCTACCTGCCCAGGTATAAAGGTGGTCGACTGGCTGGTATTCCTCCTTGTTGGATCCGATCACCCACGAGGGTGTGCTCTGTTATTTAGCCAATAAAATTGATATACCTATCAATTCATCCAATGAAAAGCGACGAGTTAAGAAAGTAACTATAGGTTTTTATTGGCTAAATAACAGAGCCCACCCTCGTGGGTGATCGGATCCAACAAGGAGGAATACCAGCCAGTCGACCACCTTTATACCTGGGCAGGTAGGTGGAGCCATGGGCGGAGTCAGCAGTGGTCGGCCCAGGTATAACAGCGTGACAAGAGGCGACCTCGTATAGTGATACAACAGTGTGAACAGTGATAACGATATAACAGTGATAACTATAGTGTAACGATAGTGAACGATAAAAGTGGTTTACCACAGTCCCTCATTGCAGGAAAAGATAGACCACAATAAGAGGGAACGAGCGAGGACAGGAGAAGGGCTGCCCTCAGTAGCCCAGCTCACCACTTTGGAGGAGGCGGCCCCGGAGATCGCCAGAGTGGAGGACGATTCGCAAGTGGGGGACGGACGGATGGGCACATCACAGCAAGCTGGTGACAGAATAGTTTTGCATCTCTCTCATTGACATTGCATGAGTGACTGATAATGATTCTGATGCTCTAACAGATTGACTTATGATCATCTGCACAATTCAATGTGCATGCAACCTTTACCTCACATCTCTAATTCTTTCCTTTACTCCCCCACAGGACCATTGACAGCCCCCATCCCCACTGTCCAGGAAGAACAGCCTGATCCTCAAGACTCCTCAGAGGAAGCTGCAACCTCTGAGGGAGTAGCGTCAGTAGAATTCAGCGCACCCAGCACCAGCGCAGACACTCACACCTCGGTGGGACCTTCACGAGATAGAGTAGTGTTGTCACCTGGTGTATCACAGATCACAAGTGAGCATCAGCAGATGGTGGAGACAGGGACAGCAGTGGAGAGTTCTCATCAGAGGGCGCAGGACTCTGCCAGCTCGGCTCAGCTGCATGTCGACCCTGTGCCTCCGGGTCCATCCAGGAGTAGAGCAGTGATTGAACTCCAGGAACAGGTGCAGGAGTCTCTGGCAGGTTTTGTCTCCAGGGTCACTGCGAGTGTGGAGCGAATGGAGGAGTCCATCGCGTACAGAGCAGAGCCTTTGTGGAGGTGTTGGTGCATGTACGTGTAATACCCACTGGAAATGTTATGTACGCTAAGTATGGTTATCAATCTTTAACTTAGACACTGTATTATCATTGTTATAAATCCCTGGGTTAAAGTTGCCCATGTGAAGGTACGGCAAGAACTTTTAAGGACACAATGTGACTAAGAGCAGACTTTCCATAATTCTGCACCAGTATCAACTGTTGCAGACAGTGAGGCTGCGCAGTCTCCAGGCAGAAACCCCAGGAGGAAGGGGTGGAGTCGGTTTTTCGAGCGGGAAACGCGAGCGACTGGAAGAAAAGAGGGCAGGAGCTCTGAAAAGAGGGCTCAGGAGGCAAATGGCTGCCGCATCCCGTCCCGGGCTTCCAAACTTGGCCGCCACCCTTCGTATTAGTAGCTCTGCATCCAGAACTCAAAGTGGGATTCAGTGATCGTGAAGAGAATTCAACGAAGGGGTTCAGAGTCGTAAGTCTTGCAGACATTATACATACCATGAGCTCCAACTTAAGCGCGCCAATGAAGGAGTGCACTCGAATTTGGACACAGGGACAGATTCTCCTTTGAATCCATATAAATGGAGAATGTATGTTTATTATGTCTAGATTCATTCTAATGTATGCAAATGTCTAATTTAGGTCATTGACCCGTAATCTTCTTATACTGTCTGACGTTAAAACTATAAAGTAAGATAATTAGAATTAAGCCATTGTAGTAGTGATCTCCTTACTGGACTATAGAATACTGTCTACAACAGAGACCACATCTCACATATATCTAGAGAACCGTGAAGGGGTTACATACGCATCACCACAGAAAGGATGGCAACCTCCGTGGAAAGGATGGCTACCTCCGTGGTAAGGCTGGCTACCGTAGAGGAGAGGATGGCTATGGTAGAAGAGAGGATGGCTATGGCCATGGAGGAGTTTAGTCGACAGGGTATGGAAAACATGGACTGTTGAGTCTGTGTGTTCCAGATATACTTATTTTAAATAACTGGACACAGACAACAGGAAAAACTTAAACAGGTCTTTACTACTTGAAGGTCAGGGCTGAACTGCTTTACAAATTACTACACAGAGCTTATATACCAGTGTGGTCACCACCGGTACTACAATATACAGTAGCAAGAGAAAGTAGTCCATCTTCTTAAGGTAGTTCTCTTAAGGTGGTACAGGTTACATACACCACAATTCCTCCCTTTTTAGCTTAACAGTGTACACCCCAATTTAAACATAACATGGATAACATATATACAACTTTCATGCAACTGTTCAAAGATTCAGTCTCTGAGGAGGCCTCCTGATCCGAGTTGGATAATGCCTTTCAGGGGTCTCTGATTCTGGTTGCTGGGGTGACTCCTCTAATTGATCTCTTATGGATTGAACATCCTCATGTATGTTCGCGTTTGAGGTAGATGCTACAGGTTCAATAATTTCTTCCACTGGTGTCTCTGCCGTAGCCATGGGTTCGACCCTTGTTCTCGATTCTACAAGTTGGTCAGCATGACGTCGTATTACGTTTTCACCAATCTCTACCGTGTACATCAGGGGTCCTTGTCTGGCACGAATTGTTCCAGATTGCCATTTCTCATTCTTATAGTCCCGGGCTAACACTGGTTGTCCTATTTCGAAACTCCGAGTGGTCTTGTTATTTACATGCTGGAACTGTTTGTTTTCGACTTCCCTACGCACATTTGGTTTTAACAAATCCAACCTGGACCGCAACCTCCTGTTATAAAACATCATGGCAGGACTTTGATTTGTTACTGCATGTGTGGCGTTTCGATATGCCATTAGGAAATTGTCCACCTTGTGTTGTAGTGGAATATGGTCTTCGCTCATGGCCTTTATCGCCTTTTTGAATGTTTGTACAAATCTCTCGGCCAACCCATTTGTAGCCGGATGATATGGGGCAGATGTATAGTGTTTCACCCCATTCTTCTTCATGAATTTCTGGAATTCTTCTGACACGAACTGCGGTCCGTTGTCTGAACATATCTGTTCTGGCAATCCATTTCTTGCAAATATGGTTCTTAGAACTGCGATCGTCTTTTCCGAGGTAGTGGTCGCCATCTTAATCACTTCTGGCCATTTAGAATGGCGTCTACCGCTATCAAAAACATGGAATCCATGAATGGACCTGCAAAGTCGATATGTACACGCTGCCATGGGGTTGAAGGCCATTCCCATGGATGCAGCGGTGCAATTGGAGGTGCATTTTGAACTTTTTGCCACCCTGAGCAGCTTTTAGTCAGATCCTCTATTTGTTTGTCGATACCTGGCCACCACACATAAGCCCTAGCAAGGCTTTTCATCTTGACTCCCCCCAGATGACCTTCATGCAGTTCCTTTAGAACTCTCTCCCTTAATTTAGGAGGAATAATCACCCTTGTTCCATACATCAATGTTCCTTGGCAAACGGACAGCTGTTCTCGTCTGGCTGAGAATGCCGGTAACACTGGTTCGCCATGTGCTGGCCATCCCTTCACTGTCAATTCGTAGACCCGAGACAGTGTCGGGTCGTTCCTGGTCTCTCTCTCAATACTCGCATTGGTGACTGGCAAACATTCGATGATGGTCGAGTGAAATAACTCAACAGGGTCAACTGTCGGTGCCTCTTCCGCTGTAGGTAGTGGCAGGCGCGACAGCCCATCAGCATTACCATGTTGCTTTGTACCTTTGAATTCGATCTGATATTGATGTGCCCCTAGGAAAAGGGACCATCTCTGGAGCCTCTGCGCTGTCATCACCGAAACACCCTTCTTAGGGTTAAAAATGGAAACCAACGGCTGGTGGTCTGTCAGCAGCGTAAACTTTTGGCCTTGCAGGTAATGATTAAATTTTTTTACTCCCCACACGAGGCTGAGAGCCTCCCTATCTATCTGAGCATAGTTGCGCTCAGCGGAGGTCAATGATCTGGATGCGAACGCGACTGGTCTTTCCAAGCCATTTGGCAACTTATGTGATAGCACTGCCCCGATACCATATGGGGAAGCATCACAAGCTAAACGAATAGGCAGCGTTGGGTTAAAGTGAGCCAACACTTCCTTAGAGGTGATCAATGCCTTGCTTTTGTGAAAAGCCCGCTTACAGTCCTCGCTCCACTTCCATGGCACTCCCTTTTGTAAAAGAGCGTTCAGCGGGTGTAGCACCGTGGATAAATTTGGCAGAAACTTATGGTAATAGTTAATCAACCCTAGGAACGACCTCAACTGGGATACATTTTCCGGAGCGGGAGCCTTCACAACAGCTTCGATCTTGCCAGGTGACTTGTGAAGCCCCTCCTGGTCAATGACGTGACCACAGTACGAGATTCGCTTCTGAAAGAACTCACATTTCTGGCGATTAACTCGAAGTCCATACTCTTTCAATCTGGTGAGCACCTGTTCCAAATTAGCAAGGTGTTCCTCATCATCATCTCCTGTAATAAGAATGTCGTCCAGATAGCATTGTGTGCCAGGAATTCCCTGTAATACCTGCTCCATGGCCCTTTGCCAAATCGCTGGAGCCGATGCCACTCCAAAAACCAGTCTATTATACCGATATAAGCCCTTATGCGTGTTGATCGTGAGATACTGGCGTGACGCTTCTCTAAGCGTCACGCCAGTATCTCACTTACAACTTCCATCTGTAAGTACGCCTGCGCCAGGTCTATCTTGGTGAAGTGTTTCCCGCCAGACAACGAAGCGAAGATATCCTCAATCCGCGGAAGCGGATATTGCACCATGTGAAGAACCGGATTAACAGTGATCTTGAAATCGCCACAGATGCGAACCTTCCCCGGTTCCCCCGGCTTGTTGCTCAATGAACGCTTCATGACGGGAACAATGGGCGTGGCCCATTCGCTCCAGTCCACCTTTGACAGTACTCCTGAACGTTCTAGCCCTTCCAGCTCAGCTTCCACAGCAGGTCGTATCGCATAAGGTACCGGTCTGGCTTTGCAAAATTTCAGGTTTGCATGTTCTTCAACCTTGATGTTTGCCGTAATTCCTTTCAGTGTTCCCAGTCCCTGTTGGAACACCTCCTTAGCATCGTCCAATATTCTGGACAGTCGTTTAGGTTTGACATCGTCCTTTTTACCGGAATGTACAGTTAGTGCTTTTAAGGAATGCCAGTCCATATTTATTCTCCTGATCCATTCCCGTCCCAGTAGTGGTGGACCTCCCTCAGGTAACACATACAAGTCCATTCCTTTGCTTTCTTTACCCTTGTGGAGCACCTTTACTTTTATCTTTCCGATGGGGTACACTCTTTGCCCCGTGTATGTTTTTAATACAATCTCCGTATCCCTTTGGGGAATGTGTGAGAATAACCTTTTGTAATCTTGCTTATTCATGACCATCAATGCTGATCCCGTGTCCAATTCCATCTTCACTTGGACTCCTGCTATCTGGAGTGTAACCCAAATAGTTTGGTGGTCTGCTGTGTTACCCACATTATGTATTCTTAGACAACCCAGTTCCTTACTGCTGGAGTCTGAATCCGTCTTCTGTTCATCCGAACTGTTCTCTGTCACCTTGTGTACTTTTTTGTACTTCTTCTGTGGTGACTTTTTGTTGCTGGTCTTCTTTCCTGACCGGCATACTTTCGCTATGTGACCGAGTCTGCCACATTTTCTGCATTCTTGATCTTTGAACCAGCACTGGTTCTGATCGTGCGTTGTCCTTCCGCAACGATAACACTTTACTGCACCCAATGCCATTTGATTGGTGCTGAGTTCCGATGGCCTTAGCTGCATTTCCGCGGTGCCTCGTGCTGCCGCCTCGTTCGATGCTGCAATGGTGACAGCTTTATCTAGCGTAAGGTCCTTTTCCTCTAGCAGTCGCTTCTGAGTTCCTTCTTTTAATAGTCCACACACGAACTTATCTCTCAGAGCATCTGCTAGTCCTGTACCAAACTGACAGTACTTTGATAGCTTGCACAGTTTAATTAAGAATTCAGCGTTGCTTTCCTCTTTCAGCTGCGTTCTTCTGTAAAATTTAAATCGTTCCGCTATCAGCAGCGGCGTGGGGTTTAAATGCTCTTGCAGGATAGTAACAATATTCGCGAAAGTCTTATCCGCCGGTTTATCTGGTGTTACAAGGTGCCTTAATAACCCGTACGTCTTCGCACCCATCGAGTTTAATAGGGTTAGTGCTTTCTTTTCAGCCGGTATCTCATTTGCTGTACAATAAACTTCAATACGCTCCACATAAGTGGCCCAATCTTCGACATCGCTATCAAAAGCAGTGATGTTACTGTTTTTAGGCATCCTTGTAAGTTTCTTTAAGTATTTTATTTTATTTTATTTTTTTTCCAAAATGGCGGCTTCCCGCGCTTGACGGCTTTTCCCGCGCTTGTCTTCTTCCTGCGCCGACTAAAATGGCGGCTTCCCACGCTTGGCTTCTTCCCCCGCTGGCTACAATGGCGATTACCGCGCTGTTGCCGTTCTCGCCTCCCAGCGGTCCTTAATTTCCCCCGACGCTGCTGCTTTTGCTCCCCGCTGTCCTCGTGGGTATTAGCGCTTCCTTTCTTGCTGTGCGTCTATTCCGATTGCAGCCCGGCCCTTTACATCGGCTGCGGTCGAGTTCTCCGCCCTTTTTCCTCCGGTCTCGCCCCCCTTCTCCACTGACAACGCGGCCGACTTTCTGCCCTTGTCGCTAGATCGGCTTACCCACCGCCATGGAAGAAGGATGATCACTGCCTGTCGCTGATGGTGGACTTCGTGGTCAGCAATTCCAACCCGGGTTCTCGATGCCTCCCGTGCGAATGCGGTGCTCAGCAGGATGATGAGGGTGGATGCCTCTTCTCGACGCCCGTTCTGGGGACGAAGCTGCCTTGGATGCAATTGCCGCTGGGTAAGATCGACTCGTAGCCACTGTTGAGTCTGTGTGTTCCAGATATACTTATTTTAAATAACTGGACACAGACAACAGGAAAAACTTAAACAGGTCTTTACTACTTGAAGGTCAGGGCTGAACTGCTTTACAAATTACTACACAGAGCTTATATACCAGTGTGGTCACCACCGGTACTACAATATACAGTAGCAAGAGAAAGTAGTCCATCTTCTTAAGGTAGTTCTCTTAAGGTGGTACAGGTTACATACACCACATGGACATTGTTCAGAATAGATTGACATCTCTTGAGGAGCGATGGTCAGCTATTGAGCATAGAAACTAGACCTTCATGGAAGTCCTCTGGAGTCGGACTTCCAGTGTAGAAGCAGGTCCCCATGGCCCCCCTGATGTGCAGCATGGTGCTGTCAAGCCACTTGCTAGCTCTGAAGTGGGGCTGACCCATGAGAGGGAAGTTGGTGGCAGACAACAAGGAAGTGGGGGCTCCTCTCCAAGCACTCACACAACCATGCCATGCCCTCATTCAGGGCCCCTCCAGAGTCCTCATCCAACTGAGATGGGTGTCTCAGCCCCTGCACAGCCGCAGGAGCAGCAGACTGTTACCGAGCCCTCACAGGTTCGCAACCCCAGAGGACGGCCATCAAAGGTGTCGCGACAGGAGGAGCAAGAAAGTGAGCAAGGGGCCTCCACATCTGCTGAAGCCACAGGGGAAGCACCACGTAGGAGCATGTGTAAGAGGAAGATAAACCACAAGTAGTCACAAGGGTAGTCACTTGGGTGTTCTGTTGTATTGATTTTTGACAAGCCATCCTTGGGATCTTGGTTTAACGTCTCATCCAAAAGACAGCAACTCCAAAAATGCAGCACTCCCTCAGCACTGCACTGGAGTGTCAGCCTAGCCTTATGTGCTCAAGTCCCTGTAGTGGGATTTGAACCCTCACAACCTTCATGACTCAGTGTGAGTGTGCTATCCACTGAGCCACAGCTCACACAGCACAGTAGTAACATGTTGTTAGAGCAGGAGAAAGTGTGTGCAGGCTTGTCTGTTTGAAATAATTTTCCAAAATAGGTGGGGTGAGGCCACAAAAGATTTGAAAATGAGGATGATGATCTTGATTTTCATTTGCTAATGCAAGGGATGCCAATGGAGCTTGGAAATGGTGAGAGTGATGGGAATGCTGCACTGTGTGCAGATGAGGATATGGACCGTATACTGGAATACAGGAAAGTATAGGGATGGAAAAGATTCTGCAGTGCATTTAGCAGGTTCCAAAAATGAGTACCCCTCAATTGCCCAATGCGTCAAATATTATTCAACTCCCCCTTAATTTTTCCATGTTATCTGCCACCAGTGCCTTCCTAGATAGTCTGTTCCACACAGTCACCATCCTTGACAGAAAGTAGTTAAATCTAAGTTATCTACACACCTCCCCTCTTCTAAGATTGAGCCCATGCCAGTCAGTTCTAGAGCATCTGGTAATCCTGAGCATATTAAATATTCAATTTATCTATTGTCTCAAGGATCTTGACAAAGTATCTCCTTTGAGCCTTTTCTTCCCCAGAATAAACATTCCCAGGCTCTTCAACCTCTTCCCATAGCTCAAATACCTTAAGGTAGGTATCAGTTTAGTTGTTCTTTCCTGACTTGCCTGCAATGCCTGGATATAGTTGCTGTAATAGGGCCACTAGAACTGTATGCACTATTTCAGGTCGGGCTGTATAAATGGCTTGTGCTCTGTCTCTCTCTAGTTAAGATCCATTGGCCTTTCCCTACAGTTGCTACACACTAGTTCCATCAGCTAGATCCCTCTCCTCCATTATAAACAGTAGTCTAGAGCCATTTAGTTTATATTTCCATTGTTTATTTCCCTTTCTTAGTCTCATTCCCTTGAATTTGTCCACATTAAATGCCATTTGCCACTCAATTCTATCCAAATCCCTTTGTATTTGGTTTGTCTATCTGATATTTGAACCCTTTCTATTCAATTTGGTTTAATCTGCAAGCTTAGGCAGCATTCTTAATGCTCCAAATTATTTATTTCATTATAAACAGCAGTGTGCTCAGCACTGATCCCTGTGGTGCACCACAAGTGTAGCCCCATTCACAACCGTCCTCTACTTTCTCTAGTTTAGGTGATTTTCAGTCCATCTCAGAAGCTTGCCTTTTATTAAACACCTTTTGCTCATACTCCTGATTTTGACAGTTTTCTAAAGAAAAGAGATCCTGGGCTCTTAATGCTAAACAATTTAATGTTTTCAGACAAATTGTGGGCTGGATACTAACTCGGAGGTGGGTAGGGAGCAGAGGGGCTGCTTTGAGGGTGGGCAACCCAGAAGAACGGGTTTCGTGAAGGCCCTGCCGAATTTAACGGCAGGACCTGATTAGCATTTTTTATCTCTGTTTCCCGGCCGCAACCAGCTGGCTGTCGGGCGGGTAGGCTTTCGGCACCAAGCCACAGCTGAGGAGCGGAGAGGAGGGAGAGAGGGATCGCAAAGGCCAGGGGCGGCGGGGAAGATCAGACACCAGAGTAAAAATCGGGCTCTAGGCTTTGTAACGATCAATAACATGTCATTCTATAGTGGACACTAGTTGGAGCCGTAGAGCTGTGTAGAGCTGAATGTATAAGACTACACTACTCAGCTGTATATATATTAAGACTACATTACCCATGAGGCACTAGGCTACCCACAAGGCAACAGTCAAGATGGCAGCCTGCACACAGGAGCACACATGCTGCATCTCTACAGATACTGTACCTAGAGAACGTGTACTGAATAAATGACTAGCTAGATGCTAGCTGTGTTCATAATAAGAATGTCTAGTTATTAATGAACATAAGATGGTACCAGGGTGGTGAAGATCTTCTGAAAATTGTGAAAAGCGACATGGAGAATTTGAAGCCACCAGAGCGTTTGAAACTCACAGAAAAAATCGACTACAATTGGCAGACTTTTAAACAGCAATTCGAACTCTACATTGCAGCCATCGGATTTGGTACGAAGCCAGATGCAAGGAAGATAGCATTGCTGCTTATGGTTGCAGGCCCACAGGCGATAGAGGTATTTAATAAATTTGTATTTAATCCAGCGGAGAACAGAGAAAAATTAGAAGATGTGCTAAAAAAATTTGATGCACATTGCTCTCCCAAAAAGAATGAGACCTATGAAAGATACATCTTCTGTTCTCGGACACAGCAGCAAAATGAGACTTTTGATAGCTTTATAACTGATCTGAAACTGAAAGCACAGACATGTAATTTCTCTGAGCTCAAAGCATCCATGATTCGTGACCAGATTGTGTTTGGTATTCATGATAAAAAAGTCAGGGAACGTCTGTTGAGAGAAACCGAACTAAATTTGGAAAATGCGGCGAAAATATGCCAAGCCAGCGAGCTAGCTCGAAAGCACGCGAAGACTTTCAGTGAAATCAATAATGATGTGATTGTAATGAGTGATAATGCTGCTGTCGGTGCTGTGTCCTACAAGGGGAAGAAACGTGGGCAGAACAGAAATGAAAAGCAATCGGAGGATGACATTTTTAATTGTAAACGCTGTGGTTACAAACACCAGTTAAGACAATGCCCAGCGTTTGGAAAAATGTGCACAAAGTGTAATGGAAAGAATCACTTTGCCAAACAATGCTTTTCAAAAGTAAAAACTAAGAAAGGGCAACGAGTTAATGTAATTGAGGACACTGATTTAAGTGAGACATTTTTTGTACGAATGGTGTCATGTGACGATATCAAAAAAGATACAGAAAATGTGCAGCCCTCAGAAATGGACAATGCTGAACATAAAGTCAATGCAGTAAAAGTGGACGAATGGATGATCCCACTGCAGATAAATGGAGCATTAGTTACATTGAAACTGGACACTGGGGCAAAAGCAAACTTAATCAGTATGAGTGACATAAAAAATATGAAAGAAAAGCCCAAAATACAGAAAAAGTCAGTATTACTGAAGAGCTATAATGGACAGAAAATAGATAGCTTAGGTGTATGCAGACTCAAAGTGACAGTCAAAGACAAAGTGCATCATCTCATGTTTTCTGTTGCGGCTGAAAGACTTGATTCACTATTAGGTGACAAAGCTTGTGAAGACTTAGAACTGGTCAAGAGAGTCTACCGTATAAACGGTGCCATAAGCAGACCAGATGACTCAGGTGATAAAGCAGAGAGCCCATCAAGGATGAAAAGGCCAAAGGGTATCCATGTCTTCAAAAAGCCTAGTTTCTCCAAGAAGAAAGAAAAAGACTTTAAGGTCAAAGAGAAGCCAAAGGAAGAAAAGCACAAAGAGGAAAAACACAAGGAGAAAAAGTCCAAAGATATAACTGCAGCAGATGTTGTTAAGCAGTGGAAAGCGAAAAAGAAAAAGAAGAAGCCTGCACCAGAGCAGGAAGCAGTTCCGGTGGATACTCCTTCTTCCCTCAGGCCAACCTTTGATGTTCCATTAGCCGAGGCTGCTGAGAGGACTATGCTGTGTGATGGGATCCAGCTGCCAGCAGTTTTTCGAGAGTGCATTGACTACATTGAGAGTTATGGCATGAAGAGTGAAGGAAACACTGAAACCCTCTCCAAGCAAAGATTGCAAGGAGACCTCGATCTATACAAGAGCAGATTGATGACAATGCCGCAACTGCATCTTGTCATTCACCGCCAGAACAATCTCATGAAGACACATCAGACTTACCCGTGTTGAGAAGATCCACACGTGAAGTAAAAGAGCCTGATAGACTTAATCTTTGAGTACAATGTAAAGCTTTGAAAATGTGTTGACTGTTTTGAAAATGTTTATGTTTATAGAGCACTAACAAAAGTGTTACTGATATTATCTTTATTGTTTTCATGAAAGTTGATTGATATTGATTTTGTTAAACCTCAAAGAAAGGGGGATGTAACGATCAATAACATGTCATTCTATAGTGGACACTAGGTGGAGCCGTAGAGCTGTGTAGAGCTGTATGTATAAGACTACACTACCCAGCTGTATATATATTAAGACTACATTACCCATGAGGCACTAGGCTACCCACAAGGCAACAGTCAAGATGGCAGCCTGCACACAGGAGCACACATGCTGCATCTCTACAGATACTGTACCTAGAGAACGTGTACTGAATAAATGACTAGCTAGAAGCTAGCTGTGTTCATAATAAGAATGTCTAGTTAATAATGAACATAAGAGGCTTGAGGGGGAGATCGAAGGCTAGAAGGAAGATTGGAGGCCAGAAGGAAGGTTGGGGTCCAGGTCAGGGGAGATCGGAAGCCAGAGGCACGAGCAGAGGCCGGAGTCAGGGGAGATCGGAGTCCTCATGGAGGAGCTCGGAACGGTCGGGGAGAGATAGGAAGGGTCGGGGGGGATGTCCAATCGTGGGAGGTTGGTGAAGCAGGTTAACTGGATCCAGCAGGTAAGTGGAAAGGTAATTACCGCCTGGATCCAGCAGTCCTCGCCGCCCTTTAGCCACCGGGTTTCCTGAGGCCCGGAAAACTCGGCCAGCCAGGGTTAAATTTAAAATGGTGGTTATATATGAGACACGCAGCCTCATTATAATATTTAAATTGCCAACCCGCCTCCTGCGAGTTGATTGGCTGCCTGCCCCCATCCTGCCTTTGTTAAAACCGGAAGTGGGCAGGTTGGAGATGGTTTGGGGTCGTGATTCAGATTTTTAACATTTTGACATCCCACCTGAGCGAAACCCACCCATTTTTGAGATTAAAATCCCCCCCAGTGTGATTACTAGCCAGTAAGGTACTTTCATTGAATAATGAAACTGAATTGAAAAATTCAGAACTTTTTTTACGATTGCAAAAGAACAGATTTAGCAGCTTTTCATCATTAAAAATTCAAACACCTGTCTTGTGTTTGTGACTGAACCCATGAAGAAACCTAACTGCCTTAGCATGTTTCTCTGAACTTAAACCTTGAGCGATATGAAAACTCATTATCAACAGTTACACTTCTGTCACAACAAAACTAACATTACGTTCAGATTTTTAAAAATTTGCTCCTGGGATGTGGGTGTCACTGGCAAGGCCAGTATTTATTGCCCATCCCTAGTTGCCCTTGAGAAGGTGGTGGTGAGCCGCCTTCTTGAATCGTTGCAGTCCATGTGGTGAAGGTACTCCCACAGTGCTGTGAGGGAGGGAGTTTCAGGATGTTGACCCAGCAACGATGAAGGAATGGCGATATATTTCGAAGTCAGGATGGTGTGTCATTTGGAGGGGAACTTGGAGGTGGTGGTGTTCCCATGCGCCTGCTGCCCTTGTCCTTCTAAGTGGAAGTGGAGAGTATTCCATCACACTCCTTACTTGTGCCTTGTAGATGGGAGAAAGAGCAAGGTTTTAAGGAACATTTTAAAGGAGGAGATATAGGTGAAGGGAAACATTGGTCACTTGTCCTAATGTGTCCTTCTTTGGCTCTGCGTCAATTTTGTCTGATTATGCTTCTGTGAAGCGCCTTGGGACGTTTTACTATGTTAAAGGTGCTTTATCAATGCAAGTTGTTGTTTTTTAATTAATTCATGGAACATGGGCGTCAGGGCTGCACAGCTCTCTGCCGATCCCGCACATCCCTGGACCGGCTCTTTCAATGTTAAGTTTATTGCACGAAACTGGGAATGGGCCGCGCAGCCCCTTAAAGGGGTTGCGCACCCAAAAATAAAATTCGGGGGAACATTGGTGGAGAGGCGAAGAGAGAATTCCAGAGCTTAGTGCCCAGATGGCTGAAGGCATGACTGCCAATGGTGGGGGGCGAAGGAAATTGGACATGCACAGTTTAAAACCAGTATAAAAGCAGCCTTGTCAGGACAGTAGAATTGTGATAAATCTATTCAAAGTAAAGCTTAAATGCTGTAAGCGTTGAGGCTGTATAGTCTGGAGCCAGGCATCGAAGTAGAATCATCTGTTCCCTGCTAGATTCGTCTGGAGGCTCAGTAGATATCTTACAGCTTAACTAACAAGAAACTGGTTTCCCTAATCAACATTAGATTTTTATTACTCTCAGCTTCACAAAGCTCAAATAAGAAGTGTTATGCTTTGATATGTTCTGTTGCAAATGCGGGATGATGTGGGTGGAATATGAATAATGTCTCAGCCCTTTGAGAAACCAATTTTTGTCTGCAAAAATAGAAGAAGCAATTACTTTATATACCTCCACAAATTGTCCACTGTACGTTCTCCCCTACCAAGCCAGATTAATTAAGGAAGTAGTTTTTCAAGGCAACTGGCCAATATTTTACCAGAATTTTGCAATCTCTTAACCAGCAAGGTGGGAGTACAATTCTCACTTTTCTGGGAATTTCATGATCATTGTTTTTGGCAATATTCACTAAATGAATTGTTTTGTTTGTTATTTTATGAGCCAACCCGGCAGTATATGTGGCTCTTTGAGTTTTGCCGGCTGTTAACAATCCACACAACAATACTTTCAAAACCTTTGAAGGAGCTATTACTCTGAAAGATGATCATTTGATATGAATCATGTATATCCTACTAATCTGGGTCAACCTAGATCTGGGGAGGATAGTAGGAGGGATACTGTTGGTGTTCACATTGTGGTCTGGCCACATTTGGGCACATAAAAGAAAAATGCATTTAAATAGCATCTTTCATGACCCTAAAACGTCCCAAAGCGCTTTACATCCAAGAAGTACTTTTGAAGTGTAGTCACCATTGTAGGAAATGTGACAGTTAATTTGCGAACAGCAAGGTCCCACAAATAGCAATGTGATAATGACCAGATACTGTAATTTGTTTTAATGATGCTGATTGAAGGATAATCATTGGCCAGGACACCAAGGAGAACTCCCCCGCTTTCTTCAAATAGTGCCATGGGATCTTTTGCATCTACCTTTTTTTTTCAATGGCTGTGGGTTGATAATCAGTGGGTGCTGATTTAGGGTGATTGCCAAAAGAACCAGAGGCAACATGAGGAAAAACATTTTTACGCAATGAGTGGTTAGGATTTGGAATGCACTGCCTGATAGGGTGGTGGATACAGATTCAATAGTAGCCTTCAAAAGGGAATTGGATAAGTACTTGAAGGAAAAAAAATTGCAGGGATAGGGGAAAGAGCGGGGGAGTGGGACTAACTAGATTGGCCTTCGAAAGAGCCAGCGCAGACTTGATGGGCCGAATGGCTTCCTTCTGTGCTTTACTATTGTATAATTCTATACCTGAGAGGGCAGACGGGTCCTCAGTTTAATGTTGTATCCAAAAGCTAACACCTCTGACAGTGCAGCAATCTCTCAGTACTGCACTGGAGCGTCAGCCTAGATTTAGTGTCAGGAGTGGGATTTGAACCCACAACCCACTGAAATGAATTTGATTGTGTCTTACTAATCTCACCTCTCTATAAGCAGCACATAATCTTATAGCTGTAGACCCACCAGCATGGTAAGCCAAGAAAAAACTTCTTTGAAAACAGTAGCGGTGGGAGATGGCGAGTATGTTGTATGTTCATTTAGAAACTTTGAGAACCTCATCACAGGTTGCAATTTTATTCACACTAGAAGGGTCGCAACCCTTTTGTTCTGTTTGATCTGACACTTGGCTTAAGACATGGGAAGCAATTGTAACTTGTAGATTACATGTGAACATGAATTATAAAATTGTATTATATTACACTGTTGACATCTCTGAAAGTGCCAATATATTAGCTATCTATAAATCATTCCCAACAGAGCAGGTGGTGAATGAGGCTATTTCTGACCATGCTGTAGTGTCCGTGTGTTGATAAAGACACTGAAGACAGGAGTTGGTTCATAGGTATTTACTAAGCAAAGTCTGGGGGGGGGGGGTTCTAACGGATATACACAATACACAGGCTTATATAGCCCAAGTGGCAATCACCGGCACCACAGCACACCTGGGGCTCTTAAAGGCACATACACTACAATTCCTCCCCTTTTAGCTAACCAGTACATCATATTTTAAGTAATTATTAATTTACATGTTATAAGCAAAATAATATACATTGCTGTAGTTAATTAATTATAAGTCAGTCTCTCAGGGGGCTTCCTGACTCGGCCCGGATAACGCCTCGGGGGTGTAGTAGTTTCTGGTGGTGTAGTAGGTTCTTCTGGCAAGGCTGATTCGGCTTGAATGCCAGTGTCGGGTTCATCGGGTTCCAGTATCACCGGATCGGAGGTAGATATGGGTATCTCTACTTCATCGTTAGATGTATAGAGTTGTGGTGTAGGTTGTCCCTTTTCGGATGACTTTATGATTTGGTCAGCATGGCGCCTTATTATGCTTTCTCCGATGTCCACGGTATACATCAGTGGTCCTAGTCGTGTGCAGATAGTTCCAGGCTGCCATTCCTCGGTACGGTAGTCCCGAGCCAAAACTTGTTGACCTATCTGGAAGGTTCTAGTTGGCCTTTCATTCATGCCTTGAAACTGCCGGTTCTCCACGTCCCTTCTGATGTTGGGCTTGACCAAATCCAGCCGGCATCTTAGGTTTCTATTGAAGAACATCATGGCGGGAGTTTGGTTGGCAACCATATGTGTTGCATTCCTGTATGCGAATAAGAAGTTATCCACCTTGTGCTGAAGTTTTATGTCTTCATTACCCATGGCCTTTATGGCCTTCTTGAAGGTCTGGACAAACCTTTCAGCCAATCCATTGGTGGCGGGATGGTGTGGGGCGGACGTGTAGTGCTTAACCCCATTGTTTTTTTAAGAACTTTCTGAATTCTTCGGACACAAATTGCGGTCCATTATCAGAACAGATCTGTTCCGGCAGCCCATTCCTGGCAAATATGGTCCTTAATACTGTGATGGTTTTTTCCGTGGTGGTGGAGGACATCTTTATTACCTCCGGCCACTTGGAGTGTGCATCAACCGCGATGAAGAACATTGAGTCCATAAATGGACCAGCAAAGTCGATGTGTACCCTTTGCCAGGGAGATGAGGGCCACTCCCATGGATGTAGAGGGGCTTGTGGTGGAGCGTTTTGGACCTTCTGGCATCCTAGGCAGCTCTTGGTCATTTCTTTGATGTCTCCATCGATACCTGGCCACCATACAAACGCCCTGGCTAGGTTCTTCATTTTCACTCCACCCAGATGCCCCTCGTGAAGCTCCTTTAGCACTTTATCCTGGAGTTTGGGTGGAATCACCACTCTGGATCCACACATCAAGGTTCCTCGGCACACTGACAGCTGTTCTCTTCTTTGCGAGAATGCTGGCAACAGTGGTTTGCCATGTGCTGGCCATCCCTTCACTGTTAAATCGTAGACCCGTGAAAGAGTCGGGTCATTTCTCGTTTCCCTTTCAATGGCAGAATTTGTTACTGGTAGACATTCCACTATGGTAGAGTGGAACATCTCCATTGGGTCTACTGTAGGTGCCTCTTCTACCATTGGCAACGGTAGGCATGATAAACCGTCAGCATTCCCATGCTGTTTTGACCCTTTGTATTCTATGTTGTATTGGTGTGCCCCTAGAAAAAGGGACCACCTCTGTAGCCTTTGCGCTGTCATAATGGGAACACCCTTTTTAGGGTTGAATATGGAGATGAGGGGTTGATGGTCAGTCAACAAGGTAAATTTTTGTCCGTGTAGGTAATGGTTGAATTTCTTCACTCCCCATACCAGGCTGAGTGCTTCCCTGTCGATTTGGGCATAGTTACGCTCAGCTGAGTTCAATGAGCGTGATGCAAAAGCTATCGGCCGTTCCGAGCCATCAGGGAATTTATGTGATAATACTGCTCCTATGCCGTAAGGGGATGCATCGCACGCCAGTCTGATTGGCAGTGATGGGTTGTAATGAGCCAAAACTTCTTTGGATGTGATTAAGTCTTTGCATTTATGGAAGGCACTTTTACAGTCTTCGTTCCATTTCCAAATTACTCCTGTTTGTAGCAGTTCATTAAGAGGGTGTAGAAGAGTTGATAAGTTCGGTAAAAATTTATGATAGTAATTTATTAATCCCAGGAACGACCTTAATTGTGAAACATTTTCAGGTGCTGGGGCTTTTATGACCGCCTCAATTTTTTCAGGTGACTTATGCAACCCTTCCTTATTTATTATGTGGCCACAATATGATATTTGATTTCGGAAAAATTCGCAATTGGGGCGATTTGCTCGTAGGCCCCATTCTCTCAGCCTAGTGAGCACCTGCTCTAAATTGGCAAGGTGCTCGTTGTCGTTTTCTCCTGTTACAAGGATGTCGTCTAGGTAGCATTGAGTCCCCAGAATCCCTTGGAGGACTTGCTCCATAGCTCTTTGCCAGATAGCTGGAGCGGATGCTACTCCGAAAACCAGTCGATTGTACTGGTACAGACCTTTGTGTGTATTTATCGTGAGATATTTTTTAGAGGCCTCTTCAACCTCCATCTGTAGATATGCCTGTGCCAAGTCAATTTTGGTGAAACGTTTCCCTCCGGATAGTGAGGTGAAAATATCTTCTATCCTCGGAAGAGGATACTGTACCGTGTGAAGGACCGGGTTTACAGTCACCTTGAAGTCTCCACAGATGCGAATTTTTCTCTGTTCTTCAGATTTATCATTCTTCAATGCTTTCTTCATGACTGGGACGATGGGTGTTGCCCACTCGCTCCAATCTATTTTAGATAATATGCCTGCCTTTTCCAAATTCTCCAGCTCTGCCTCGACTGCTGGACGAATTGCATATGGCACCGGTCTTGCCTTAAAAAACTTGGGAATTGCTGCATCTTCCACTTTTATTGAGGCAGTGATGCCTTTCAAGGTTCCTAGTTTCTCTTGAAACACTTCCTTGGCGTTGGCCAAGATGTCTTTTAATCGTTCAGGTATGACGTCATCATCATTTTTTTCCTTACTGGTCACCGTCAGTGCCTGAATGGAGTGCCAATCTAAACGTATTTTTCTGATCCATTCACATCCCAACAGCGGTGGACCACCATCTTGTAGAACGTATAAATACAACTTCTGTATTTCCTTGCCGTTGTATACAACAGGCACCCTTATTTTTCCTTTGGGGTATACTTTCTGCCCCGTATATGTTTTCAAGGTAATGGATGTGTCTTTTAAAGGTATATGCCGAAATAGCTGCTTGTAATCCCGTCGATTTATGACGGTCAGAGCTGATCCTGTATCTAGCTCCATTTTAACTGGGGACCCTGCTATTGTGAGGGTAACCCAAATGGTCTGGTAATCTTCTTTGGCAATTACATTATGTAATTTGAGAGAGCTTAGTCTCTTGTTCCCGGAGTCGCTATCGCTCTTCTGGTCTTCGGAGCTACTGTCCGTCATCATTTGTACCTTTCTGTGCTTTTCCTTATTGATTCTTTTCCTGTTAGTGGATTTTTTGTTTTCAGATCGGCACACACGTGGAATGTGTCCCATCTTTCCGCATTGCCTGCATGCTTTTTCCTTGAACCAGCAGTCCCTCTGGTCATGGTTGGATCTGCCGCAGCGATAACATCTCTCGAAACCCCGTGTCATTTCATGGGTGCCGAAGTCCTGTGGCCTTTGCTGTATCTCTGCAGCTCCTATTGCACTGAAAGCCTTGTCCAGGGATAAATTTTTCTCAGAAGATAGCTTTTTTTGTGTTTCTACATTTAGGGGATCGCAGACGAATTTGTCTCGCAGAGAATCTGTCAGTCCTGCCTCGAATTGGCAGTGTAGGGTATCAACAATCTCCTTAAAATTCTTGTCCATCGGTTCGGCTGGAGTGATTAAGTTTCGTAACAGCTTGTATGTCTTTGCGCCCATTAGATCCAGCAGTACTGAAGCTTTTTTTTCATCTTCTATTCCATTTGCGGTGCAATATACCTCCACTCTTTCCACATATGTGGTCCAATCCTCTATCTCGTTATCAAAAACATCAATATTGCCAAAATTAGGCATCTTAGAAAAGATATGGCGCTTCCCGCGCTTTTCTTTCTTTTCTGTAGAAAAGATATGGCGCTTCCCGCACTTTCCCGCCGCTGCTGCCGATGACAACGCTGTTTACTGCGGTTTCCGTTTGTTTTATTTTTTTTATTTATTGTTGGAGACTCGTTCCCGCCGGAGTTTCTCTCCAGGTCTGAACGCTGACCTGCTTGCCGCGCCGGCCGTCTCCCGAGTGCTCCCTCCCAGTCCGTTATTGCTTGCCTCCGATTTCGCTGCCTGTCTCAGCTGTAGAGCCAGCCGCTGGAGCCCCAGCCTGATGCCCAGGAAGGATTAGCGCAGTACCTGCCACCAGCTTGGCCAGTTGGTGAAACCACGGCTTCTCTCACTTCCTTGAGTCTTCAGGGCGCCCGAGGAATCGATGCCCTTGAGGTGCTGCCGAATTGCAGGTAAGTCCGTTTCCACTTCGTCGCCACTGTAGTGTCCGTGTGTTGATAAAGACACTGAAGACAGGAGTTGGTTCATAGGTATTTACTAAGCAAAGTCTGGGGGGGGGTTCTAACAGATATACACAATACACAGGCTTATATAACCCGAGTGGCAATCACCGGCACCACAGCACACCTGGGGCTCTTAAAGGCACATACACTACACATGCCTCTGCTCTTTTTTGACAGGAGTATGGTGCAGCCCAAAGTCAACTTCTGCTCACCAGCCCAAGGAAGGGATAGCAATCTTCTGCAGGCAAGAAATTGGGACAGACTTTTTCAAGAAAACTGTATGCCAAATCTTTCAAATACAATAGATAGCAAATGCACAAGGATATCATGGCCTTACGGGTGTGGTAGTATAATGGTATGTTACTGGCCTGAAGCAATAATCTAGAGATGTGAGTTCAAATCCCACTGTGACAGCTGGGGAATTTTAATTCAGTTAATTAAATCGATCTGGAATAGAATAGTGTCAATAATTGCCATGAAACTACCGGATTTTTGTGAAAAGCCATCTGGTTCACTGATGTCCTTTCAGGCAGGAAACCTGCCGATCTGGCCTATATGTAACTCTGGACTCACAGCAATGTAATTGACTCTTAGCTGCCCTCTGAAATGGCTTAGCAAGCCACTCAGTTGTATCAAACCACTATGAAAAAGCACAATTGAATAAAACCGGACAGCCTACCCAGTATCGATCTAGGCATTGGATTTGGACTTGACAAAGGCAAACCCAGCCCAATCAACCATGCAAAGTCCTCTTCACTAACTTATGGAGACTTGTGCTAAAATTGGGAGAGCTGTTCCACAGGCTAGTCAAGCAACAGCCTGACATAGTGATACTTACAGAATCATACCTTTCAGCCAACATCCCAGACTCCGTTGTCACCCTGGATATGTCCTGTCCCACCAGCAGGACAGACCTACCAGAGGTGGGGGTACAGTGGTATAAGTTGCCCTGGGAGTCTTCAACATTGGCTCTGGACCCCATGAAGTTTCATGGCATCAGGTCAAACATTACCACCTACTGCCCTCCCTCAGCTGATGAATCAGCACTCCTCCACGTTGAACACCACTTGGAAGAAGCACTGAAGGTAGCAAGGGCACAGAATTTACTCTGGATGGGGGACTTCAATGCCCAGCACAAAGAGTGGCTCGGTAGCACCACTACTGACTGAGCTGGCCGAGTCCTGAAGGCCAGACTGGGCCTGTGGCAGGTGGCAAGAGAACGAACATAAGGGAAACACCCACTTGAACTTGCCCTCACCAATCTAACTGTCGCAGATGCATATGCCCAGGATAGTATTGGTAGGAGTGACCATAGAATAGAATCATAGAATCATAGAATGGTCACAGCACAGAAGGAGGCTATTCGGCTTGTCAAGCCCATTCCGGCTCTCTGCAAGAGCACTTCAGCTAATCCCCAGCCCTTTCCCCGTAGCCCTGCAAATGAGTTTCCTTCAGGTACTTATCCAATTCCCCCTTGAAAGCCGTGATTGAATCTGCCTTTACCACCCTTTCAGGCAGTGCGTTCCAGATTCTAACCACTTGCTGCGTAAAAAGTTATTCCTCATGTCGCCTTTGGATCTTTTGCCAATCACCTTAAATCTGTGTTCTCTGGTTCTTGACCCTTCCACCAATGGGAACAGTTTCTCTCTATCTACTCTGTCTAGACCCGTCATGATTTTGAACACCTCTATCAAATCTTCTCTCAACCTTCTCTGCTCTAAAGAGAACAACCCCAGCTTCTCTAGTCTAGTCACGTAACTGAAGTCTCTCATCCATGGAACCATTCTCCTCAATCATTTCTGCACCCTCTCTAAGGCCGTCACATCCTTCCTAAAGTGTGGTGCCCAGAATTCGATATAATACTCCAGTTCAGGCCAAACCAGTGTTTTATAAAGGTTCATCATAACTTTATTGCTTTTGTACCAGGACTAGAAATTCATTATAGCCAAGGAAATGGTGGTGTCAGTAGAAAAGTTGGAGAATTAGCACCAGGTGCAAATGCTTTAGACTGCATGCAAAATTCATCCTCACTGCTTAATAAAATGATTGGAGTCCTAAATCAAGTCTTAGGGGTAAATTTTCATCCCCTTAGCACCTGTTGTGAGTAGATGGTGAATCCAATGCTGCATGCCAAATCCAGCACCCCCGTAACACTGCAAGTAAGAGGTATTGCCGGGAATGTCAACATCAGGTAGATCATGACGTCAGTGAGTGTGCAATGCTCACTGACTGCCTGAATTGCTAAATTGATTCTCGCCACCTACCTCAGAGCTTGGAGTAAACAGTGACAGGGAGAGCTGGCACACAGCACCAGGAAGCTGGCTTCAGGGATGTTATCAGTAATCATAGAAACATAGAAACATAGAAGATAGGAGCAGGAGTAGTCCATTCGGCCCCTCGAGCCTGCTCCGCCATTCAATGCGATCATGGCTGATCATCCAAATTCAGTACCCTGTCCCTACTTTCTCCCCATATCCCTTGATACCTTTAGCCTTAAGAAATATATCTAACTCCTTCTTGAATATATTTAATGAATTGGCCTCTAGTGCCTTCTGTGGTAGAGAATTCCACAGGTTCACCACTCTCTGGGTGAAGAAATTCCTCCTCATTTCTGTCCTAAATGGCTTACCCCTTATCCTTAGACTGTGACCCCTGGTTCTGGACTCCCCGACCATTGGGAACATCCTTCCTGTATCTAGTCTGTCCAGTCCTGTCAGAATTTTATAAGTTTCAATGAGATCCCCTCTCATTCTTCTAAACTCCAGTGAGTATAAGCTCAATTGACCCAATCTCTCCTCACACGTCAGTCCTGCCATCCCACGTATCAGCCTGGTGAATATTTGCAGAATTCCCTCCATGGCAAGAACCTCCTTCCTCAGATAAGGCGACCAAAGCTGCACACAATACTCAAGATGTGGCCTCACCAAGGCCCTGTACAACTGCAGCAAGACATCCTTGTTCCTTTACTCAAACCCTCTTGCTACGAAGGCCAACATACCATTTGCCTTCTTAACTGCCTGCTGCACCTGCATGCTTACCTTCAGCAACTGATGCACAAGGATACCCAGGTCTCGTTGCACTTCCCCTTCTCCCAATCTATTGCCATTCAGATAATAATCTGCCTTCCTGTTTTTGACACCAAAGTGGATAACCTCGCATTTATCCACATTATATTGCATCTGCCATGCTTCTGCCCAAATCATCCTGCATTTTCTCTGCATCCTCCTCACAGCACATACGTCCACCCAGCTTTGTGTCGTCTGCAAACTTGGAGATATTACATCTAGTTCCCTTGTCTAGATCATTAATATATACTGTGAATAGCTGGGGTCCAAGGGCCGATCCCTGCGGTACCCCACTAGTCACTGCCTGCCACTCGGAAAAAGACCCGTTTATTCCAACTCTTTGCTTCCTGTCTGCCAACCAGTTCTCTATCTAAGTCAATACCTTGCCCCCAATCCCGTGTGCCTTAACTTTACACGCTAATCTCTTATTCGGGACCTTATCGAAAGCCTTTTGAAAGTCCAAATACACCACATCCACTGGTTCTTCCTTATCTATTCTACCAGTTACATCCTCAAAAAATTCCAGTAGATTAGTCAAGCATGATTTACCTTTTGTAAATCCATGTTGACTTTGTCCGATCCTGTCCCTGTTTTCCAAGTGCTCTGCTATTACATCTTTTATAATGGACTCTAGCATTTTCCCCACTACCAATGTCAGGCTTACCGGTCTGAAATTCCCCGTTTTCTCTCTACCACCTTTTTGAATAGTGGGGTAACATTAGCTACCCTCCAATCCATGGGTACTGTTCCAGATTCCATCAAATGTTGGAAGATGATCAGCAATGCATCTACTATTTCTAGGGCCACTTCCTTAAGTACCCTAGGATGTAGATTATCAGGCCCTGGGGATTTATCGGCCTTCAATCCCATCAATTTCCCTAACACCATTTCCCTACAAATGCTGATTTCTTTCAGTTCCTCCCTTTCATCAGACCCTATGTTCCCCGACATCTCTGGGAGGTTATTTGTGTCCTCCTTTGTGAAGACAGAACCAAAATATGTATTTAATTGGTCATCCATTTCTTTGTTCCCCATTATAAATTCCCCTGATTCTGACTGCAAGGGACCTATGCTTGACTTCACCAATCTTTTTCTCTTCACATATCTATAAAAGCTTTTACAGTCAGGTTTTATGTTCCCTGGAAGCTTACTCTCATATTCGATTTTCCCTTTCTTAATGAATCCCTTTGTCCTCCTTTGTTGAATCCTAAACTGCTCCCAATCCTCAGGTTTACTGCTTTTTCTGGCCAATTTATATGTCGTCTCCTTGGATCTTATGCTATCCCTAATTTCCCTTGTTAACCACGGTTGAGTCACCTTTTTTGTTTTATGTTTATGCCAAACTGGGATGAACAAATTCCGTAGTTCATCCATGCGCTCTTTGAATGTTTGCCATTGCCTATTCACCGTCAACCCTTTGAGTGACATTCCCCAATCAATCCTACCCAACTCGCGCCTCATACCATCATAGTTTCCTTTATTTAAATTCAGGACCCTAGTCTCTGAGTCAACTACTTCACTCTCCATCTTAATGAAGAATTCTATCATATTATGATCGCACCGACCCAAGGGGCCTCGTACAAGAAGATTGCTAATTAATCCTTTCTCATTACATAATACCCAGTCTAATATGGTCTGATCTCTAGTTGGTTCCTCGACATATTGGTCCAGGAAACCATCCCGTAAACACTCCAGGAATTCCTCCTCCACAGTATTGTTACTAATTTGGTTAGCCCAATCTATATGTAGATTAAAGTCACCCATGAAGACTGCTGTGCCCTTATTGCACGCTTCTCTAATTTCTCTTTTAATGCCATCCCCAACCTCCGCATTACTGTTTACTGTTCACTCGCAGCTGTTAGATAAGTGCAGTTTCAGTGGTTTATTTTTGTTAATTTCACCCAATGCAAGTTTCATTCAGTAATCTGAAGGTTCTTTTGTATCAGGAGTCTTCTGGCAACTAAAAAGTAGCTACATTTATTCTTCAAAGATTCAAACTGCTACAATTGGTAACATTAATGGAGGCTGTACTGGCATGCCACCTCACCCTCCATGATATATGGCAGAGGGAGCGTAGGCAACGAGAAATACAGGAACATGTGTGCAGAGAGATGAGGAGGGACCTCAGCTCTCTCACCATGAGGCCTTACCCGCCGAGGGTATTCTGAGAGCACTTCTCCCATCTTCAATTAAGCGAGGAGCAGTGTGTTAGATGGCTCTGCCTCACCTAGGAGGTGGTCACAGAACTCGGCCACCTCCTCCAACCAGGCCTCCAGCCTCACACCAGGATGACTTAAAGCCAAAATCCCCTTTGCTCACCACATCCCCATCATTCCATCCCTCTCGCAGGTTGTATCACACTGCAAAGCTGAAATGACAGACACCACAAAAGTACGGTAAGTAAATTAATACATTTTTATCAAAAATCAGTGAACACATTTATACCAAAAATATTAGCTATTCACCCTTGTGTATTCCCTTAGTGCCTGTCGTTACTGTGCCTTTGACTACTCTAGTGCTCCTATGATGTGTTGGCGCAGGGGCTGCAGCACGGCTGGTGAAAGGCTGCTGCGTGTCCATGCAGGAGACTTCAGATGGCCTTGCAGGATGCCTTTGACCAGTTCTGGACTTGCAAGACCCGGCTGTAGACTGCACCACCTCAGCATGGGCAGCAGCAGTCTGGGCTGGCTGGATGACAGGCAGCGACAAGAGCAATGGTGGAGTGGCAGTGGTGGGAGCAGGAATGCTGTCATCCTGAGAGAGGACAGCAGGTTCCTGCTCCACTGACCCACTGCCACTCCCCCAGGGCAACACCTCAACATCCCTAGCAATCTGTTGGAGCACAGATTGCTGGCCTGCTGCGACACCATGAAAGCCCTGGTTGACGGTGGTAGACTCAGCCATGATGGCAGCAGTCAGAGCTTTCATGGCATCAAGCTGAGACTGCATGAGAGCAGTCTGAGACTGGATGCTGTAATGTATATACCTTTAAGGGGGGAACTATCTTTTACAGCTCATGTATACTGCAGTACCGGCAGTGACCACACCTGTATATAGCACTGAGTAGTAATCTGTACAGATCAGTTCCAGTGTGAGCCACGTTGAGTAAACACCTGTTGTACCGTTCTCCTGCAGTCTGTGTCTTATTATACACAGACACAACATTGGCGACAAGGCAAGTTCGAACCTACCTGCAACTCTGCATCACCTCCCGGGGATTCATTCCTGGAGATCAGTGGATTGCAGGTCAAGGCCAGAGACTCGGGTGTCGACCACGGGCAACCGCCCATTCATCCAGCAGAGACTCGAGAATTGCGGGGGAGGCTTTCGAGAGCCAGGCTTGGCTTTCCAGTCGAGGTGGTCCAGCGAAACGGGCTGGCAACAGGTAGTGCGCAGACCCTTCCCGGACAGCGGCGGGCTAGAGCCCGACCGAGCGGCACAGCAAAGGGCCGAGCAGCGTCGACGGGGGAGAGAGAGAGAGGGCAGAGCGCACAGGGCACAGCCGGTGTTCAGGGGCCGAGCAGCGTTGAAGAGAGGGAGAGAGAGATGAACAGAAACCCGCGAGACGCCGCCATTGCCACGAGGACCGCCGAGAGCGGCATTGGTAGCAGTGCAGGAGAAGCGCGCGAAACCTACAGGGTGCCGCCATTGCCACGAGAACCGCCGGGAGCGGCGTTGGCAGCAGCGGGGGAGGCAGGAAAGCGCGGGAGATGCCATTTTAAGCCATTGGGAGATGCCATTTTAAACCACACACAAAATGCCGAAGAGTGGCAGTGTTACCGCATTTGACAATAAAGTCGAAGATTGGACTACATATGTTGAGCAAATAGAGGTATACTGCAAGGCAAATGAGGTGTCAGATGACAAGAAAGCGTCGGTATTGTTAAATTTGATGGGTGCAAAGACATATGGTTTATTACGAAATCTAGTAACCCCAACGAAGCCAATGGAAAAGAGTTTTGAAGACATAGTAATGATACTACAGGAACATTTAAACCCCACACCGCTGCTGATAGCAGAAAGATTCAAATTTCACAAACGGAACCAGCATAAGGATGAAAGCAATGCTGATTATTTAACAGAACTGCGCAAACTATCGAAACACTGCCAGTTTGGAGCAGGACTGGCAGATACCTTCAGGGACAAGTTTGTGTGTGGGCTTCAAAGTGAAGGAACCCAGAAACGGCTTTTTTCTGAAAAGGACCTTACGCTGGAAAAGGCTTTCAGCATTGCGGTATCATATGAAGCAGCAGCACGGGGTGCTGCAGAGATACAACAGAGACCGCAAGAATATGGCACAAACGAAATGTCATATGGAACAGAGAAGTGCTATCGCTGCGGCAGAACAACACATGACCAGAATGATTGCTGGTTCAAAGACAAAGTGTGCAGACAGTGTGGAAAAGTAGGACACATAGCACGAGTTTGCTGGTCAGGAAAGAAAACCAGCAATAAGAAACCTACCAAAGGAAAGTACAAGAAGGTACATAAGATGACGGAGAATAGTTCAGATGAACAAAAGAGTGATAACGACTCCGAAAGCAGGGAACTGAGTTGTCTGAAACTACATAATGTGATCACAATGGAGGATCACCGAACCATTTGGGTCACTCTCAAGATAGCAGGAGTCCAGGTAAAGATGGAATTGGATACAGGATCAGCCCTAACAGTCATAAACCGACGGGACTACGAGCGGCTATTCTCACACATACCCTTGAGAGACACAAAAATTATTTTGAAGACGTACACGGGGCATAAAGTCTACCCCAAAAGAAAAATAAGGGTGACCGTTATATATAACGGTAAGGAAACACCAAAACTAGACCTGTATGTATTGCAAGATGGAGGACCACCATTACTGGGACGTGAATGGATCCGGAAAATACAACTGGATTGGCATTCCATACAGGCACTGACTGTGGCTGATAAAAAGGATGATGACGTCACACCTGGCCGACTGTCAAAGATCCTAACTGACGCGAAGGAAGTGTTCCAGCAAGGGCTCGGAACACTAAAAGGCATGACAGTGACGATTAAAATTGAAGAAAACGCAAGCCCAAAATTTTTTAAGCGATCCGCCCAGCCGTCGAAGCAGAGCTGGAGAGTCTGGAACGTTCAGGTGTACTGTCCAAGGTAGACTGGAGCGAGTGGGCTACACCCATCGTCCCTGTGATGAAAAAGTCGTTGAGCAGCACGCCTGGGGAACCAAGGAAGGTTCGCATCTGTGGGGACTTTAAGGTAACAGTGAACCCGGTCCTTCACACCGTACAATATCCACTTCTGCGGATTGAAGATATTTTTGCCTCGCTATCTGGAGGGAAACGCTTCACTAAGATTGATCTGGTCCAGGCGTATCTGCAAATGGAGGTAGAAGAAGCATCAAAAAATACCTCACAATCAACACCCATAACGGTCTCTACCAATACAACCGGCTGGTATTCGGGGTAGCATCAGCTCCGGCTATTTGGCAGAGGGCAATGGAACAAGTCGTGCAAGGGATCCCAGGGACCCAGTGTTATTTGGACGACATCCTGGTCATGGGCAAAAATGACAGTGATCACCTTGCCAACCTGGAGCAGGTGCTCACTAGATTGCAGGAATATGGGCTCCGAGCTAACCGCCCCAAATGCGAGTTTTTTAGAAAACAGATCTCGTATTGTGGCCACGTTATCGATAAAGAGGGGTTACATAAGTCCCCAGGGAAGATTAAGGCAGTAGTCAAGGCTCCAACACCGGAAAATGTGTCACAACTGAGGTCATTCCCCGGGCTGGTAAACTACTACCATAAGTTCTTGCCAAATTTGTCTACAATACTACACCCACTGAACACCCTACTGCAAACTGGGGTGCCATGGAAGTGGAGTGACGAATGTAGACGAGCTTTCCAGAAGAGCAAAACACTACTCACATCGAAAGAGGTATTGGCCCATTACAACCCAGCATTACCAATTCAGTTGGCATGTGATGCGTCACCCTACGGCATTGGAGCGGTGCTATCGCACAAATTCTCGGAAGGCTCAGATAGGCCAATAGTCTTTGCGTCACGATCACTAACCTCAGCCGAGCGTAACTACGCCCAGATTGACAGGGAGGCCCGCAGCCTAGTGTGGGGAGTGAAAAAGTTCAATCACTATCTGCACGGGCAGAAATTCACCTTGCTGACTGATCACCAGCCTCTTGTCTCCATTTTTAATCCGAAGAAGGGCGTTCCGGTGATAACTGTGCAACGACTACAAAGATGGTCACTTTTTCTAGGGCACACCACTATGAGATTGAATATAAGGGCACAAAACAGCATGGAAATGCTGATGGGCTATCACGCCTGCCACTGCCTACTGCGGAAGAAGCACCAGCAGTGGATCCTGTCGAAATATTCCATTCGACTATAGTTGAATACCTACCGGTAACTAACGCTTGTATCGAAAAGGAAACCCAAAATGAGCTGACACTGTCTCGGGTATATGATTTGACGGTGAAGGGATGGCCAGCACATGGCGACTCACTGTTGTCAGCATTCTCGACAAGGAGAGAACAGCTGTCAGTGTGCCAGGGGACCTTGATGTGTGGATCCCGAGTGGTAATTCCACCCAAGTTAAGGGATAGAGTGCTCAATGAGCTTCATGAGGGTCATCTGGGAGGGGTAAAAATGAAAAGCCTAGCCAGGGATTATGTGTGGTGGCCGGGAATCGATAAACAAATCGAGGACCTGACCAAGAGCTGCTCAGGATGCCAGAAAGTCCAAAATGCACCACCACAGGCCCCTCTACACCCATGGGAGTGGCCCTCATCTCCATGGCAACGGGTGCATATTGATTTTGCTGGTCCATTCATGGACTCAATGTTTTTAATAGCCGTGGATGCGCACTCGAAATGACCTGAGGTCATCAAAATGTCCTCCACCGCCATGGAGAAAACTATTGCAGTCCCACGGACCATTTTTGCCAGAAATGGCTTGCCAGAACAGATTTGCTCCGACAACGGACCACAGTTTGTGTCCGAAGAGTTCCGGAGGTTCTTGAAAAAGAATGGGGTAAGGCATTACACATCCGCCCCGTATCTTCCAGCCACAAATGGATTGGCTGAGAGGTTCGTACAAACCTTTAAGAAGGCAATAAAGGCTATGTGCAATGACAACATTCCACTGCAGCACAAGGTGGACAATTTCCTGTTCGCCTACCGGAATGCGACACATGCAGTCACCAACCTGGCCCCAGCCATGATGTTCTTTAACCGAAGGTTAAGATCTCGCCTGGATTTGCTGAGACCAAATGTACGAAGAGATGTTGAGAGTAAGCAATTCCAGCACATCCATGAGAAGCCAACAAGGAGCTTCAATGTAGGGCAACCAGTCTTGGCCCGCGACTACCGAACAGAAAAATGGCAGCCAGGAACGATATGCACACGGCAGGGCCCACTAATGTACACAGTGGACGTTGGGGAGAGCATCGTGAGATGCCATGCTGACCAGATCCTAGAGTCACAGGAACAAGTCAACCCCATGCCTCGCCCATACGTACCTGGTGATGAACCCGACGTACAGGTCGCATCTACCCCAGAAACAGTAGCATTGGAAGCTGATGAACCAACCGACGACAGGGGGCCAGAATCGCCTCCGCACCAAGAGCAAGACACTCGGGAAAGGCACTATCCAGAAAGGATCAGGAAGCCTCCCCAAAGACTGAATGTATAAATAGACTATTTTCAGCTAATGGTGCATGTTAAAAGTGTTAATTGTAATTAGTTTGATATTTAATTTTTAAATGAGTGTTATGGTACTGTTCATCTAAAAGGGGAGGAATTGTAATGTATATACCTTTAAGGGGGGAACTATCTTTTACAGCTCATGTATACTGCAGTACCGGCAGTGACCACACCTGTATATAGCACTGAGTAGTAATCTGCACAGATCAGGTCCAGTGTGAGCCACGTTGAGTAAACACCTGTTGTACCGTTCTCCTGCAGTCTGTGTCTTATTATACACAGACACAACAGATGCCACCAAGCATAGACTGCATTACAGCACTGAGATATTGCGTCGCTTCCGCATGTGCTGCAATGGAAGCTGCCACATCACCCATCACACGTGCCATCAGGTCTGGGTCGCCATGGTCTCTCTGGGAGTCGACTATCCCTTGCAGACTGGAAATGAGAGGCTCCATGGTGTGCAGAGAGCCTTGTGCAATGTTGGAAGCGGACTCCTCCACGCTTCTTAAGACTTGACTTTGGGGGGCCAGATTTGCCGTGTGGCACTAGATTTGCCTCGCCCCAGCGATACTGGTCTAGCGCCCCATTAGCGTCATCTACTGGCTCTAATGGGAGATGCTAAGGGGATGAATTTTTCCTCCTATGTCTCTATTTATGAAGTCCAGGATCCTGTATGCTTTTTTAACCTATTCTCAACCTGCCTTGCCACCTTCAACGATTTGCGCACATATACCCCCATGCCTCTCTGTTCATGCACCTCCTTTAGAATTGTACCCATTAGTTTATATTGCCTTTCCTTGTGCTTCCTACCAAAATATATCACTTTGCACTTTTCTGCGTTAAATTTCATCTGGCACGTATCCGCCCATTTCACCAGCCTGTCTATGTCCTCTTGAAGTCTATCACTATCCTCCTCACTGTTCACTGTACTTCCAAGTTCATTGTCATCTGAAAATTTTGAAATTGTGCCCTGTACACCCAAGTCCAAGTCATTAATATATATCAAGAAAAGCAGTGGTCCTAGTACCGACCCCTGGGGAATACCACTGTATACCTTCCTCTAGTCTGAAAAACAACGTTCACCACTACTCTCTGTTTCCTGTCACTTAGCCAATTTCATATCCATGCTGCCACTGTCCCTTTTATTCCATGAGCTTCAACTTTGCTGGTAAGCCTATTACATGGCACTTTATCAAACGCCTTTTGGAATGTTCACCATGTCAACTGCATTGCCCTCATAAAACCCTCTGTTGCCTCATCAAAAAACTTGGTCAAGTTAGTTAAACACGATTTGCCTTTAACAAATCCGTGCTGGCTTTTCTTAATTAATCCACACTTGTCCAGGTGACTGTTAATTTTGTCCCTGATTATCATTTCTAAAGCTTCCCCACTACTGAGGTTAAACTGACTGGCCTATAGTTGCTGGGTTTATCCTTCCACTCTTTTTTGAACAATGGTGTTACATTTGCAATTCTCCAGTCCTCTGGCATCACCCCCATATCTAAGGAGGATTGGAAGATTATGACCAGTACCTCCACGATTTCTACCTTAACTTCCCTCAGCATCCTAGGATGCATCCCATCCACTCCTGGTGACTTATCTACTTTAAGGACAGCCAGCCTTTCTAGTACCTTCTCTTTATCAATTTTTATTCCATCCAGCATCTCCACTACCTCCTCTTTCACTATGACTTTGGCAGCATCTTCTTCCTTGGTGAAGACAGATGCAAAGTATTCATTTAGTACCTCAGCCATGCCCTCTGCTCCATGCGTAGGTCTCCTTTTTGGTCCCTAATAAGTCCCAACCCTCCTCTTACTACCTGTTTACTATTTCTATGCCTACAGAAGACTTTTGAATTACCTTTTATGTTAGAAGTCAATCTATTCTCATACCCTCTCTTTGCCCCTCTTATTTTCTTTTTCACTTCCCTTCTGAACTTTCTATAATCAGCCTGATTCTCACTTGTAGTCTGAACCTGACATCTGTCATATGCACTCTTTTTCTGCTTCATCTTACTCTCTATCTCTTCCGTCATCCAGGGAGCTCTGACTTTGGTTGCCCTACCTTTCCCCCTCGTGGGAATGTACCTCGACAGTACCCAAACCATCTTCTCTTTAAAGGCAGCCCATTGTTTGATTACAGTTTTGCCTGCCAATCTTTAATTCCAATTTACCTGGACCAGATCCGTTCTCAACCCACTGAAATTGACCTTTCTCCAATTAGGTATTTTTACTCTAAATTGCTCCCTGTCCTTTTCCATAGCTAATCTAAACCTTATGATATTATGATCACTGTTCCCTAAATGTTCCCCTACTGAAACTTGCCCCACTTGACCCGTCTCATTCCCTAAAACCAATTCCACCTTCCTCATTGGGCCGGACATGTACTGATCAAGAAAGTTCTCTTGAACAGACTTCAGAAATTCTACCCCCTCTCTGTAATTTACACTATTACTATCCCAGTCAATATTAGGATAGTTGAGGTCCCCCATTATCTCTACTTTATTGTTCTTGCACTTCTTTGTAATTTCGCTGCAAATTTGCTCCTCTATAGCCTTCCCACTAGTTGGTGGCCTATAGAATACACCTAGTTGTGTAATGGCACCTCTATTATTTATTAACCCTAACCAAATAGATTTTGTCCTTGACCCCTCCAGGACATCCTTTCTCTCCAGCACTGTAGCATTCTCCTTAACCAAAACTGCCACCCCACCGCCTTTCAATCCTTCCCTATCGTTCCTGAATACCTTACATCCAGGAGTATTGAATACCCAATCATGCCCTCTTTTGAGCCAGGTCTTCATTATTGCCATGACATCATATTCCCATAATACTAACCCTAACCCTAACACCGCACAGTCCTTGTTGAGGCGAAGTCCTGTCTTCATACTGAGGTCACCCTCCATCGTGTTGTGTGACACTAACACCGTGCTAAATGGGACAGATTGAGAACAGATCTAGCAGGTCAAAACTGGGCATTCATGAGGCATTGTAGGCCATCAGCAGCAGCAGAATTGTACTCCAACACAATCTGTAACCTCATGGCCCGGCATATCCCTCACTCTACCATTATCAACAAACCAGGTGACCAACCCTGGTTCAATGAGAAGTGTAGAAGAGCATGCCAGGAGAAGCACCTAAAAATGAGGTGCCTACCTGATGAAGCCATAACACAGGACTACATGCATGTCAAAAAGCAGAAGCAACATGCTATAGACAGCTAAGCGATCCCACAACCAACGAATCAGATTAAAACTCTGCAGTCCTACCATATTCAGCTGTCAATGCTAATGGACAATTAAACAACTAACGGGAGGAGGTGACTCCATGAACATCCCCACCCTCAATGATGTCGAAGCCCAGCATATGAGTGGTAAAAGCAAGGTTGAAGCACTGGCAACCAACTTCAGCCAGAAATGCCGAGTGGATGCTTCATCTCGGCCTGCATCTGAGGTTCCCACCATCACAGATGCCAGTCTTCGGTCAATTCGATTCACTCCACGTGATATCAAGAAACGGCTGAGTGCACTGGATACAGCAAAGGCTGTGGGCCCCGACAACATCCCGGCTGTAGTGCTGAAGACGTGCTCCGGCACTAGCCATGCCAACTAAGTTGTTCCAATACGAAGTGATGGAAGGTGTCATCGCCAGTGCTATTAAGTGGCACTTACTCACCAATAACCTGCTCACTGCTGCCCAGTTTAGGTTCTGCTATGATCACTCGGCTCCAGACCTCATTACAACCTTGGTCCAAACATGGACAAAAGAGCTGAATTCCAGAGGTGAGGAGAGAATGATTGCCCTTGACATCAAGCCAGAATTTAACCGAGTGTGGCATTAAGGAGCCCGAATAAAATTGAAGTCAATGGGGATTAGGGAAAAACTCTCCACTGGTTGGAGTCATACCTAGCACAAAGAAAGATGGTTGTGGTTATTGGAGGCCAATCATCCCAGGATATTGCTGCATGAGTTCCTCAGGGCAGTATCCTAGGCCCAACCATCTTCAGCTGCTTCATCAATGACCTTCCTTCCATCATAATGTTTGATGATGATTGCACAGTCTTCAGTTCCATTTGCAATTGCTCAGATAATGAAGCAGTCCATGCCCACATGCAGCAAGACCTGGACAGCATCCAGGCTTTGGTTGATAACTGGCAAGTAACACTCGCACCACATCTCCAACAAGAGAGAGTCTAGTCACTTCCTCTTGAAATTCAATGGCATTACCATCCTGGGGATCACCATTGATTAGAAACTTAACTGGAACAGCCACATAAATACTGTGGCTACAAGAGCAGGTCAAAGGCTGGGTATTCTGCAGCGAGTGTCTCACCTCCTGACTCCCCAAAGCCTTTCCACCATCTACAAGGCATAGGTCAGGAGTGTGAAGGAATACTCTCTACTTGCCTGGATGAGTGCAGCTCCAACAACATTCACGAAGCTCGACACCATCCAGGACAAAACAGTTCGCTTGATTGGCACCCCATCCATCACCTTAAACATTCACACCCACCACCATCGGCGTACCGTGGCTGCAGTGTGTACCATCTACAAGATGCACTGCAGCAACTCGCCAAAGCTTCTTCAATAGCACCTCCCAAACCCGTGACCTCTAACTCCTAGAAGGACAAGGGCAGCAGACGCTTGGGAACACCATCACCTGCAAGTTCCCCTCCAAGTCACACACCATCCTGACTTGGAAATATATTGCCATTCCTTCATCATCGCTGGGTCAAAATCCTGGAATTCCCTCCCTAACAGCACTATGGTAGTACCTTCAGCATACGGACTGCAGCAGTTCAAGAATGCGGCTTACCACCACCTTCTCAAGGGCAATTAGGGATCAGCAATAAATACTGGCCTTGCCAGCAATGCCCACATCCTGTGAATGAATAAAAAAAAGGAAAAGCAGGCCACTGGCTTGCAGTTTTCTCATTAATATTTAAATGTCAGGGTCTAATGGCATCATTTGGACTCGAATGACATTTTAACTTGGGACCGTGGCCAGAAGAGGCTCAGTTATGTTGCCTTTTACAATAGCTTTTTTAAGGTTTCTTTGTCAGCTGTACAGGACTGCAGCAGGATTGTTCCTCTAGGCCCCACTGGGAAACGGTGGAACTCGCCTGCCCCGGGCTTCCCTCCCGCAACCCCAGTTGCATTACCTCAGTATTTCTCCCCTTGAACAATTACTTACCTTCTGCAGGGGACCACTCTTCCTGCTGCCTGAAATCCCGCTTCTGCCCACTGGCCAGTTAGCCATTCCTATCAAGTTCAGGTGGGAGTCTGGCCCCCGAAATGGAAATGAGGTCTGGGAGCCTCCTGCCGTCAGCGTTCTGGGGGGTTCCCACCTGCACTGACCTCCACGTGCCACTCTCTCACCCCTGGAGTATAGTTTATGTGGATGAAATGCAGAAAACTGAAGAAAATTACAGAAATTAACCTAACACCATGTTTACCAATGTCTAATAAATGACAGAAACTACAAGAAGCAGCACAACGCTTGAAAGCATGAGCTCACAAAGAACATTACATGACAGGAGAATTCTAAATTATTGGTGTTATCATAAATAAATCAGAGTACAAGGTGACTTATTGTACAAGAAAAATGATTTGATTAAGCCAGCCTGTAAAATAAATTATAATATTAAAATCATCGATCAAAGTCATGGAAGAGTTCATTACAAGAGCTAGGGGAATTCTATTTTGGCCACAAATGTCAAACTAGAGAAATGCACAATATGCAAAACAAACAGAATGTAAACCGCCGAAGGAAACTTTGAAAGTTTAAGTACTGGGTACACTGTGCCAGAAGGCTAGATCGAGTTCCATTGACAATTACCTACTAACAATAGAGCATTGCTCAAAAATTTTTGAAGTACCCAAATTTACAAGTACAAAAAGCATATTTGTCATAACACAGTTGAAGGCTCAGTTTCCTACCTAGGTAATATCTGATGATGGACTTCAATTTAACATTAATTGGGGTAAAAAATAGACTTGGGCGGTGGTGCAAAACTAACGGTATTGCATTGGCCGCCCGTTATACGCCCCCGCCAATATTCAGTTCAATTACTGCCCAAGATAAATTTATGGAATCATAGCACGATGCAGCACAGAAGGAAGCCATTCAGCCCATCGTGCCTGTTGGATCCGTGGTTCAGTGGTGCTATTATTAAATAATCACACGGATACTGTACATTAACAATAAACAGGTCTTTACTGGAGGAGGGTAGTCTCAAGACTGGGGGTACAGAGGCATGAGCAAAGCTTATATACCGGTGTGGTCACTGCCGGTACTACAGTATACAGGAGCTGTAAAAGTAGTTCTGGCTTAAAGGCACATACACTACAATTCCTCCCCTTTTAGATTAGTAGTACCCCTAATATTCAAATTATACATTTCAACATATACATTAAACAACAAAAGTCCATTTACAGATTCAGTCTTTGGGGCGGCTTCCTGACCCTTTCGGGATAGCGCCTCTCCGGAGGTTCTTGTTCTTGGTGCAGAGGCGATTCTGACCCCTTTTCATCGGGTAGTTCATCGAGTTCCCCTGCTACTGGTTCTGAGGTAGATGCTACCGGTATGTTGGGTTCATCCCCAGGTACTCGAGACATGGGGTTGACGCGTTCCTGTGACGCTAAGATCTGATCGACATGGTGTCTTACAATGTTCTCCCCGATATCCACTGTGTACATTAATGGCCCCTGCCTTGTACATATCGTTCTGGGTTGCCATTTCTCTGTTCGATAGTCACGGGCCAAGACTGGTTGCCCTACATTGAAGCTCCTTGTCGGCTTCTCATTGATGTGCTGGAATTGTTTGTCCTCAACATTTCTTCGCACATTTGGTCTGAGCAAGTCCAGATGAGATCTCAACCTTCGGTTAAAGAACATCATGGCCAGGGTCTGGTTGGTAACTGCATGTGTCGCGTTTCGGTAGGCTAATAAGAAATTGTCCATCTTATGCTGTAGTGGAATTTCATCATCGCACATGGCCTTTATCGCCTTCTTAAAGGTTTGTACGATCCTCTCAGCCAATCCATTTGTGGCTGGATGATACGGGGCGGATGTGTAATGCCTTACCCCATTCCTTCTCATAAATTTTTGGAACTCGTCGGACACAAACTGTGGCCCATTATCAGAGCAAATCTGCTCTGGCAAACCGTTTCTGGCAAATATGGTCCGTAGGACTGCAATCGTTTACTCTGTAGTGGTTGAAGACATTTTTATCACCTCAGGCCACTTTGAATGAGCATCCACTGCTATTAAGAACATTGAGTCCATGAATGGACCTGCGAAATCAATATGCACCCGTTGCCATGGAGAGGAGGGCCACTCCCATGGGTGTAGAGGGGCATGTGGTGGTGCATTTTGGACCTTCTGGCATCCTAAGCAGCTCTTAGTTAGGTCTTCGATTTGTTGATCGATTCCCGGCCACCACACATAAGCCCTAGCAAGGCTTTTCATTTTCACTCCCCCCAGATGACCTTCATGTAGCTCATTTAGCACTCTCTCCCTTAACTTGGGTGGAATCACCACTCTGGATCCACACATCACTGTCCCCTGGCATACTGACAGCTGTTCTCTTCTGGATGAGAATGCTGGCAACAGTGAGTTGCCATGTGTTGGCCATCCCCTCACCGTCAATTCATATACCCGCGACAGCGTCGGATCATTGCGGGTCTCCTTCTCTATATCCGCGTTTGTTACTGGCAATCGTTCAATTATTGACGAATAAAATATCTCGATAGGGTCCACTGCTGGTGCTTCCTCCACAGTAGGCAGTGGCAGGCGCGATAGCCCATCAGCATTCCCATGCTGTTTCGTGCCTTTATATTCTATTTCATATTGATTCGCCCCTAGAAACAGGGACCATCTTTGTAACCGCTGTGCAGTCATTACTGGCACGCCCTTCTTAGGATTAAAGATGGAGACAAGTGGTTGGTGGTCAGTCAGCAAGGTGAACTTCTGCCCATGCAGATAATGGTTGAATTTTTTTACTCCCCATACTAGGCTGAGGGCCTCCCTGTCAATCTGGGTGTAGTTGCGCTCGGCTGAGGTTAGTGACCGAGACGCAAAGGCTACTGGCCTCTCCAACCCGTCTGGGAATTTGTGCGACAGCACCGCTCCAATACCATATGGTGATGCATCACATGCCAAACGAATTGGTAGTGCTGGGTTGAAATGGGCCAACACCTCTTTTGATGTGATCAATTCTTTACACTTCTGGAAAGCTCGTCTACGTTCGTCATCCCACTTCCATGGTACCCCTGTTTGCAGTAGGGTGTTCAGTGGGTGTAATACCATAGGCAAATTTGGTAAGAACTTGTGGTAGTAGTTTACCAGCCCAAGGAACGACCTCAGTTGTGACACATTTTCCGGTGCTGGAGCCTTGACTACTGCCTCAATCTTGTCAAGGGACTTATGTAACCCCTCTTCATCGATGACATGGCCACAATACGAGATCTGTTTCTGGAAAAACTCGCACTTGTGGCGATTAGCTCGTAGCCCATACTCCTTTAATCTGGTGAGCACCTTCTCCAAGTTGGCGAGGTGATCACCGTCATTTTCACCCGTGACCAAGATTTCATCCAAATAACACTGGGTCCCTGGAATCCCTTGCAGGACCTGATCCATCACCCTTTGCCAGATAGCCGGAGCCGAGGCTACTCCAAACACCAGCCGGTTGTATTGATAGAGACCTTTATGAGTGTTGATCGTAAGGTAATGTTTCAAAGCTTTTTCTACCTCCATTTGCAAGTACGCCTGGGCTAGATCAATTTTGGTGAAGCGTTTACCTCCAGATAGCGAGGCGAAAATATCCTCAATTCGTGGAAGCGGATATTGCACCGTGTGAAGGACTGGGTTCACTGTCACCTTAAAATCCCCACAGATGCGGACCTTCTTTGGTTCCCCAGGCGTATTACTCAACAACCTCTTCATTACAGGAACGATGGGTGTAGCCAACTCGCTCCAGTCCACTTTGGACAGTACTCCTGAACGTTCCAACCCTTCCAGCTCTGCTTGAACAGCTGGTCTGATCGCATAAGGCACTGGTCTGGCGTTCAGAAACTTTGGGCTTGCATTTTCCTCTATTTTAATTGTTGCTGTTATTCCTTTTAGTGTTCCTAGTCCCTCCTGGAACACTTCTATTGCATCAGTTAGCATTTTTGACAGTCGTCCAGGCGTGACGTCGTCATCCTTTTTGGCCTCAACCTTCAGTGCCTGTATGGAATGCCAATCTAATTGTATCTTCCGGATCCATTCACGTCCTAGCAGTGGTAGTCCTCCATTTGGCAATACATATATATCCATTTTAGCAATTTCCTGGCCTTTATATGTCACTTTCACCCTTATTTTTCCTTTGGGGTAGACTTTTTGCCCCGTATACGTCTTCAAGACAATCTCTGTAGCTTTCAAGGGTATGTGTGAAAATAGCCGCTTGTAGTCTCTTTGATTTATGACTGCTAGAGCTGACCCTGTGTCCAATTCCATTTTCACTTGGACTCTGTATTTTGAGTGTAACCCAGATAGTCTGGTGATCCTCCATTTCTGTTACCTTATGTAGTTTCAGACAACCCAGCTCCTTGCTTCTGGAGTCTGTGTCACTTTTCTGTTCGTCTGAACCACTGTCCATCACCTGGTGTACCTTTTTGTACTTCTCCTGTGGAGATTTCTTACTGTTGGTTTTCTTCCTAGACCTGCAGACTCTTGCTATGTGTCCTGCTTTCCCACACTGTCTGCACACTTGGTCCTTGAACCAACAATCTTTCTGGTCATGTGTTGTTCTGCCGCAGCGATAGCACTTCCCTGTTCCATTGGACATTTCATTGGTGCCATATTCTTGCAGACTCCGTTGTATCTCTGCAGCGCCCCTTGCGGCTGCTTCATGTGATACTGCCATACTGAAAGCTTTGTCCAGCATAAGGTCCTTTTCTGATAGAAGCCGTTTCTGGGTTCCTTCACTTTGTAGCCCACACACAAACTTGTCCCTTAACGTATCTGCTAGTCCCGCTCCAAACTGGCAGTGTTTCGATAGCTTGCGCAGTTCCGTTAGGTACTCAGCATTGCTTTCGTCTTTGTGTTGGTTCCTTTTATGGAACTTAAATCGTTCTGCTATCAGCAGCGGTGTGGGGTTTAAGTGGTCCTGTAGGATTTCTACTATGCTTTCAAAATTCTTGTTTACCGGCTTCTCTGGGGTTATTAGATTTCGCAGTAACCCATAAGTTTTTGCACCCATGGAATTTAACAGAACCAGTGCTTTATTAGCATCTGGCACTTCATTCGCCCTGCAGTACACCTCAATACGTTCCACCTATGTCGCCCAATCTTCGACTTCATTGTCGAACGTAGAGATACTGCCACTCTTCAGCATCCTTGGGTGTGAGTTAACTGTCTCAAATGGCGCCTCCCGTGCTTCCCCTTCTTCTCCGCTGGCACAAAATGGTGTCTCCCGCGCTTTCCTTCCTTCCCGCGCTCGCCCTTCTTCTCCGCTGCGGCTTCTAAAAATGGCGCCTCCCGCACTCTTCCTTCTTCTCTGCGGCTCAATAGCGTCTCCCCTTTCTTCGCCCCGCAGACCCTGTTCAGCCCGTGAGCCCTGGCTGTGCTCTGCGCGTTCTTCTTTTTATATTTTTTGACGCCGCTCAGTCTAGAACCCAGCTGTTTCTTTACCCTCTCTCTCTCCGGTTTGTTTTCTTTTTCTTGATGCCGCTCGGTGTTCAACCCCCGGCTGCGCCCTGCGCTCTTCACCCTCTGTCTTACCCCGTCGACGCTGCTCGGCTTTCTCTCCGCCGTCGGTCGGCTCCAGCCGCCGCTGCTCGGGAAGGGTCTGCGCTGGACCTGTCGTCGGTCTCTTACTGCTCATCATGGCTGGGGAACCAAGCCCAGCTCTCCACAGCCTCCCCTGCGAAGTTCAATCTCTGCCTGACTGCTGGGCGGTTGCTCGTGGTCAATGCCCGTGTTCCTGGCCTCGACTATTTTTTTTTTTACGTTGCTGTCAGTGTTGGGGAGCCACGGGGCCGTGTAGATACGGGGCCGTGCTCTCCGGGCAAGGTAGGTTCTGGACCCAAGTGCAGAAAGCAGGCTAGAGGCAGGTATACAATCTTAAGGAACAGTACTTTATTCATTACCTAACTAGATTCACACATAACTAGATTCATACAAGGAACACAACAGCATATGTAAGAACTCGAGACAGGAACACCACATCATACATAGAACTCGAGAGAAGAACAATATACATAGACCTCGAGACAAGTTACAAAACGGCTAGTCAAGAATAGGAACTCAGGACAGCTTCCATGAGGCAACCTACTTGTCCATACTGAGCTGGGATAAGCTTACCACAAGTGCAACCAGCTTGCCGAGACGAGACTCGAGACAAGCTAACACGAGGGGCTGCCGCAGGGGTAACAGGCTTATCAATACAAAGCTCAAGACAAGCACCAGCATGGCAACACGCTAGTCCAGCCCAGCACCTTATCAAGACTAAGAACAACAAGAACACAGACTTAGTTACATCTTAAATACAGAGCTCGAGAGAACCATGGCAACCAGCTAGTCAAAGCCAGGAGCCACAGAGCGAAGGCTAGTCCCCGGATCCCCGGTTAGGACTGAGCAAGGAGGGAAGGCACCACAGAACTTATATACCAAGAACCAGGTGAAACCCATGAACAGCTAACAGGCCGTTAAGAATTAACACAGGAGGCTAGGAACAATTAACAAAGGGCTAGAACCAAACAAGTGAAGGTGCCATCTAGAGGCTACAGAAGGAACTGACTGGCACCCTCACAGGACCCCCCCCCTAGGAACGGCTCCTGACATTCCAAACACAGGGCTCGGGAGGCACTGGGCTCGAAATACACTGGGCTCGGGAGGCACTGGGCTCGAAATACACTGGGCTCGAAATACACTGGGCTCGAAATACTCTGGGCTCAAAATACACTGGGCTCGACATACACTGGGCTCGAAATACACTGGGATCGAAATACACTGGGCTCGAAATACACTGGGCTCGAAATACACTGGGCCTGAAATACACTGGGCTCGAAATACACTGGGCTCGAAATACACTGGGCTCGAAATACACGGGGCTCGAAATACACTGGGCTCGAAATACACTGGGCTCGAAATACACAGGGCGCTAATACACAGGGCGCTAATACACAGGGCGCTAATACACAGGGCGTTCATGCACAGGGCGAATCTTCTTAGCTTTTCAAGCAATAATATTCCCCATTCCAACTGTTCACAAACTGCAGATGTTCAGAAATCTCAAGACAGAATCATCCTCTTCATCCACTAGCGGCAGAGACATGTCGTGGCGATCATATGACCAAAATCTTGGTAAGCAACGGAGCCATCGTTTCTCCAGAGTTAGCACGCTCAATGGATTATATTCCGAAGGGATACAAGAAGGGCGAAGACTCGAGAATTTAACTTGTCCAGGAGAGCTTGAGAATTTAATTGTCCAGGAGAACTCAAGAATCTCTTATCCAGTAGAGCTCGAAAGTTTCATTTGTCCAGAAGAACTTGAGAGTTTACCTTGCCCAGGAGAACTCGAAAGTTTAATTTGTCCAGGGGAACTTGAAAACTTAATTTGCCCAGGAGAACTTGAAAACCTAACTTTTCTAGGAGAACTTGAAAGCTTAATTTGCCCAGGAGACTTGAGAGTTCACTCGAAAATTTCACTCTATGAAGGCCCAAGAAACTTGAAAGTTGACTTGAAAGTTTAACACAACGGGAGGCCCAGGAAGCTAGAGAATTTACTTGGGTTTTAACACAGTAGAGACCCAGGAAGCTTGAGAATTTGCTTGGGGTTTAACACAGTAGAGGCCCAGGAAGCTTGAGAATTTACTTGGGGGTCTAACAGTAGAGGCCCAGGAAGCTAGAGAATTTACTTGGGTTTTAACACAGTAGAGACCCAGGAAGCTTGAGAATTTGCTTGGGGTTTAACACAGTAGAGGCCCAGGAAGCTTGAGAGTTGACTTGGGGTTTAACACAGTAGAGGCCCAGGAAGCTTGAGAATTTACTTGGGGGTCTAACAGTAGAGGCCCAAGAAGCTTGAGAGTTGACTTGGGGGTCTAACAGTAGAGGCCCAAGAAGCTTGAGAGGTAGACTTGAACATTTAACACAACGAAGGCCCAGGAGACTTGAAAGTTTACTTGAAATTTTAACACAATGAAGGCCCAGGAGACTTGAGGGTTCACCTGGGGTTCTAACACAATAGAGGCCCAGGAGACTTGAGAGTTAACATGAAAATTTAACACAAGAGACTTGAAAATTCACTTAAACATTTAACACAGGAGGCTCGAAAATTCACTCGAAAATTTAACACAAGACTTGAAAGTACACTTGAAAACTTAACACAGTGGGGGTCTCCTTCCTAGGAGAACCGAATATTTGCCCAAGAGAACTCGAAAATTAACTCGAGAGTTTCAAACCTTAGCCGGTTGGTTTCTACTGGGTCCATGTATGGCTCAGTCCTACTGTCAGGGCTGGGGAGCCACGGGGCCGTGTAGATACGGGGCCGTGCTCTCCGGGCAAGGTAGGTTCTGGACCCAAGTGCAGAAAGCAGGCTAGAGGCAGGTATACAATCTTAAGGAACAGTACTTTATTCATTACTTAACTAGATTCACACATAACTAGATTCATACAAGGAACACAACAGCATACGTAAGAACTCGAGACAGGAACACCACATCATACATAGAACTCGAGAGAAGAACAATATACATAGAACTCGAGACAAGTTACAAAACGGCTAGTCAAGAATAGGAACTCAGGACAGCTTCCATGAGGCAACCTACTTGTCCATACTGAGCTGGGATAAGCTTACCACAAGCGCAACCAGCTTGCCGAGACGAGACTCGAGACAAGCTAACACGAGGGGCTGCCGCAGGGGTAACAGGCTTATCAATACAAAGCTCAAGACAAGCACCAGCATGGCAACACGCTAGTCCAGCCCAGCACCTTATCAAGACTAAGAACAACAAGAACACAGACTTAGTTACATCTTAAATACAGAGCTCGAGAGAACCATGGCAACCAGCTAGTCAAAGCCAGGAGCCACAGAGCGAAGGCTAGTCCCCGGATCCCCGGTTAGGACTGAGCAAGGAGGGAAGGCACCACAGAACTTATATACCAAGAACCAGGTGAAACCCATGAACAGCTAACAGGCCGTTAAGAATTAACACAGGAGGCTAGGAACAATTAACAAAGGGCTAGAACCAAACAAGTGAAGGTGCCATCTAGAGGCTACAGAAGGAACTGACTGGCACCCTCACAGGACCCCCCCCCTAGGAACGGCTCCTGACATTCCAAACACAGGGCTCGGGAGGCACTGGGCTCGAAATACACTGGGCTCGGGAGGCACTGGGCTCGAAATACACTGGGCTCGAAATACACTGGGCTCGAAATACTCTGGGCTCAAAATACACTGGGCTCGACATACACTGGGCTCGAAATACACTGGGATCGAAATACACTGGGCTCGAAATACACTGGGCTCGAAATACACTGGGCCTGAAATACACTGGGCTCGAAATACACTGGGCTCGAAATACACTGGGCTCGAAATACACGGGGCTCGAAATACACTGGGCTCGAAATACACTGGGCTCGAAATACACAGGGCGCTAATACACAGGGCGCTAATACACAGGGCGCTAATACACAGGGCGTTCATGCACAGGGCGAATCTTCTTAGCTTTTCAAGCAATAATATTCCCCATTCCAACTGTTCACAAACTGCAGATGTTCAGAAATCTCAAGACAGAATCATCCTCTTCATCCACTAGCGGCAGAGACATGTCGTGGCGATCATATGACCAAAATCTTGGTAAGCAACGGAGCCATCGTTTCTCCAGAGTTAGCACGCTCAATGGATTATATTCCGAAGGGATACAAGAAGGGCGAAGACTCGAGAATTTAACTTGTCCAGGAGAGCTTGAGAATTTAATTGTCCAGGAGAACTCAAGAATCTCTTATCCAGTAGAGCTCGAAAGTTTCATTTGTCCAGAAGAACTTGAGAGTTTACCTTGCCCAGGAGAACTCGAAAGTTTAATTTGTCCAGGGGAACTTGAAAACTTAATTTGCCCAGGAGAACTTGAAAACCTAACTTTTCTAGGAGAACTTGAAAGCTTAATTTGCCCAGGAGACTTGAGAGTTCACTCGAAAATTTCACTCTATGAAGGCCCAAGAAACTTGAAAGTTGACTTGAAAGTTTAACACAACGGGAGGCCCAGGAAGCTAGAGAATTTACTTGGGTTTTAACACAGTAGAGACCCAGGAAGCTTGAGAATTTGCTTGGGGTTTAACACAGTAGAGGCCCAGGAAGCTTGAGAATTTACTTGGGGGTCTAACAGTAGAGGCCCAGGAAGCTAGAGAATTTACTTGGGTTTTAACACAGTAGAGACCCAGGAAGCTTGAGAATTTGCTTGGGGTTTAACACAGTAGAGGCCCAGGAAGCTTGAGAGTTGACTTGGGGTTTAACACAGTAGAGGCCCAGGAAGCTTGAGAATTTACTTGGGGGTCTAACAGTAGAGGCCCAAGAAGCTTGAGAGTTGACTTGGGGGTCTAACAGTAGAGGCCCAAGAAGCTTGAGAGGTAGACTTGAACATTTAACACAACGAAGGCCCAGGAGACTTGAAAGTTTACTTGAAATTTTAACACAATGAAGGCCCAGGAGACTTGAGGGTTCACCTGGGGTTCTAACACAATAGAGGCCCAGGAGACTTGAGAGTTAACATGAAAATTTAACACAAGAGACTTGAAAATTCACTTAAACATTTAACACAGGAGGCTCGAAAATTCACTCGAAAATTTAACACAAGACTTGAAAGTACACTTGAAAACTTAACACAGTGGGGGTCTCCTTCCTAGGAGAACCGAATATTTGCCCAAGAGAACTCGAAAATTAACTCGAGAGTTTCAAACCTTAGCCGGTTGGTTTCTACTGGGTCCATGTATGGCTCAGTCCTACTGTCAGGGCTGGGGAGCCACGGGGCCGTGTAGATACGGGGCCGTGCTCTCCGGGCAAGGTAGGTTCTGGACCCAAGTGCAGAAAGCAGGCTAGAGGCAGGTATACAATCTTAAGGAACAGTACTTTATTCATTACTTAACTAGATTCACACATAACTAGATTCATACAAGGAACACAACAGCATACGTAAGAACTCGAGACAGGAACACCACATCATACATAGAACTCGAGAGAAGAACAATATACATAGAACTCGAGACAAGTTACAAAACGGCTAGTCAAGAATAGGAACTCAGGACAGCTTCCATGAGGCAACCTACTTGTCCATACTGAGCTGGGATAAGCTTACCACAAGCGCAACCAGCTTGCCGAGACGAGACTCGAGACAAGCTAACATGAGGGGCTGCCGCAGGGGTAACAGGCTTATCAATACAAAGCTCAAGACAAGCGCCAGCATGGCAACACGCTAGTCCAGCCCAGCACCTTATCAAGACTAAGAACAACAAGAACACAGACTTAGTTACATCTTAAATACAGAGCTCCAGAGAACCATGGCAACCAGCTAGTCAAAGCCAGGAGCCAAAGAGCGAAGGCTAGTCCACGGATCCCCGGTTAGGACTGAGCAAGGAGGGAAGCCACCACAGAACTTATATACCAAGAACCAGGTGAAACCCATGAACAGCTAACAGGCCATTAAGAAATAACACAGGAGGCTAGGAACAATTAACAAAGGGCTAGAACCAAACAAGTGAAGGTGCCATCTAGAGGCTACAGAAGGAACTGACTGGCACCCTCACAGGACCCCATTCTAGACCTTGCTCTCAGTGGAGCAGGTTGGGCTGCTGCTGCTGCTGCTGCTGTTGCTGCTGTGTGGGAGGTGGTGGTCGCCTTGGCCTGGGAGTGGAGGGGAAGGAGTGACACCAGGCCACCACTACCAGCAACCATCCATCTACATTCAACCATCTACATCTACCGAGGTGCCTGGGGAGAGAGGAGGAGAGGACAGAGGAGGAGGCCAGCATTACAACTGGAGAGGCCTTCCATCACTGCCTCCCAATTTGGCCTCCAGTCCAGGAGAGGGAGAGAGGGGAGAGGAATACCACTCAGCTCCAACTTGGAAGGAGGGGAGGAGCTGCATCCTTCAACAGCTCGGTGCAGCACAGTGGCATAGTGGTTAGCACTGTTGCCTCACAGCGCCAGGGACCCGGGTTCGAATCCGGCCTCGGGTGACTGTCTGTGTGGAGTTTGCACATTCTCCCCGTGTTTGCGTGGGTTTTCTCCGGGTGCTCCGGTTTCCTCCCACAGTCCAAAGATGTGCAGGTTAGGTTGATTGGCTATGATAAATTGACCCTTAGTGTTAGGGGGATTAAATATGTGGGGATAGAGTGGGATATGTGTTGGTGTAGGGGTTACGGGGATCGGGTGGGACATCTGTCGGTGCGGGCTCGATGGGCCAGAATGGCCTCCATCTGCACTGTGGGGTTTCTGTGATTTCTGTGATAACATCTGCAGGTGGGTGTCTTTTGTGCATTCCCCTAAAGACTTTGCATTCTAGGCAGGGGGAGGAAAGAAGACGGGCCGGAAAGCCTGGCCTGGGTTAGCTGGAGCCTGCCCAGGTGAAGCCTTTTCCCTTACAGTGAGAAGACCTGGTGTGGGGCTGAGCCTGGGCTTTCTCCAGCCTACCCAGGCGAAGACATCTTCTCCCCCTGCCCGAAGACCTTCTGCATAAGACTTTGTTTTTCCATCGGGGAGTGCACCCTGCCGACACCCACCCACCGAATACCACCTTGAGTGGGGACCCTGCCTTTGCGGCCCCCCTCCTTCCCACCCCCCCTCTCTCTCTCTCTTTGTCCTCTCTTTGCCTCTCTGAAAAGGCACCTCCTTTTAACTCTACTAATTGCCAATTGAGCAGAGGGAAGGAAGGCCCCTCTCCCATTTAACTTCATCAAGGGGAGAGGCGGGCCAGTTACCTTAAACTCCCTCTGCTCAAGGGAAGACTTTTTACATTAGCAAGGCCATTAACACCGTAGGGCCTGTGACTTGGGGTGTGTGTAGCTCTTTAAAGAACCACCCCACTATGGCTTCCACATCTGCGGCGGTGACGGGGCCGGCAAGAACCTATGCGGCGGTGGCGACCAAAGCCACGGCTACTCCCGCTTCTGCTGCTGCCCCGTCACCGTTCCGACTCATAACAAAGAAGCTTGGGGTGAAGAGCTACACCCACCCCAACATGACCATCGAGGCGTGCGTGAAGGCCATGGCTGGGGTTGTCGGCCCTCCAGCCATACTCGCCGCCTCAAAAATGTATGGGAAGGCTGTGTTCTTCCTGGAGTCGGAGCGGGCGGTGGCCCTGGCCATCACCAAGGGGCTCACCGTAGGCGGGACCTTCCTGCCGGTGGACACTCTGGAGGCCACCGCGCAGAGGGTCGTATTATCGAACGTCCCGCCCTACATCTCGAGTGAGCTCCTCCTCCCCCACTTGCTCCAACTCGGGGAGGTGAGGTCGGGGATCACGCCGATCCCGCTCGGATTCCGGGAAGCCAGCCTTCGCCATGTCTTCTCCTTCTGGCGCCAGGCCTTCGTTCAGCTGGCGCGGGAGGGGGAGACTGACGGGGCTTTTTTGGTCCTCCATGAGGGGACCCTTCACCGCGTCTTCTGGACGACGGACGGCGTGCGGTGCCACGCCTGCAAGGAGGTGGGGCATATGCGAAAAAACTGCCCCGCCTCCAAGGCCGCCAGGTCATCTGGCGTGGCCGAGGCTGGCGCCGCCGCCGCTCCTCCCCCCGGGTCTGGCCATGCCCCCCCCAAACAAATACTACCGGGGTGCGGTCGTCGTCGGAGGTCGATGCCATCCAGGCCTCCGGCGAGGGGGAGGAAGTGCATCCGGTCGGGAAGAGGGCACGGAAAAATAAACACCGTGAGGTGGGCCCCCCCAGGGAGGGCGTGCCCCTGGATATGGAGCCCCTGACACCCGAACGAGTTACCGCATCAATCAGTGAGGGCGAGAGTGGGAGGGACCTCGTGCCCGAGCCTGTGGCCGCGACCGCCGAGGCGGAAGCGCCAGAACCTGCGGCCGGGCTTGGGCCCGAGGGACCCGACGAACCTGCTCCACCGGAGGGAGCAGGGGAGGCCCCTGCAGAAATGGAGGTCTCCCCCTATCCCTCCACTTTAAAAAGAAGGCGCGACCCCCAGGAGGAGGAGGAGGACCAGGAGGAGGAAGGTCCCTCCGGTCAGGGGGAGTTGTTGCCTGCCGCGGGTACTGCGCCCCACCCCACCGCTGTCACCATCGTAAGCGATCGGCAGGGGTCGCCTGTCCCTGGGGAGGCTGAGGCAGAGGTGTCTGCCCAGCTCATGCCTCCCGGGGATGGGGATGAGACCCTGCCCGTGGGGGGGGTGTCGTGGAACAACCCGCGGCTGAGATCGATCCCCTTTCGGTGGCGTTACCCCTCGACGAGTCGGGCGGCTTGGAGTCTGGGTCGGGCGAGCTCGCGGAAGATGAGCTCGCCCAAAGCGGCCCGGACATTTCCCAGGTGCTGCTCGACCTCATCGAGGATTTCACAAGAAATACCCCTTCTGCTGGGTCGGAGGCCGGTGGCGCGGTAGCGAAAGGCCCTCTGTCTGTGTCTCTGACGCCGGGCGACTTGGAGGAGATCGGACTTACATATTCTCTGGTCTCTCCGGTCTCTCCGGTCGTTCCGGCGCCTGGGGCAGAGGGGGTCTCCGAACCGCCGCTGTCTTCTGTCCCGGCGCCCCTGCAGGAGCCCAGGGAGGAATCCTCCGCCACCGATCCTGGGGGTGGGATCCGGGCGGAGGCGGGGCCGGCCGTTGCGGCCGAGCCGTTCACTGCGCTCTGCGTGACGGACGGGTCGGCCGCCGGTGGCGCCCCCCCGGAGGAGGACGGGGACTCGGTGGTGGGGGTGGAGGACGACTGGGATTCCATCGCCGATGAGGCGATGGATGACCTCCCGTCCCTCGCCGGGACGCCCCTCATTCCCATCGAGGAACTCCGGGACTTTGTGGCCACGTGCCAGGGTCGTCACAGGATTCGGGTGGCCCTTGACAGATGGCCGGACCTGGCGCTGCTAGTCGGGTCGGCCCGCACCGCCGTCAAAACCATGGACGCGGGCGCGGGAGTGAGCCCGCTCGGGCTGCGTCAGCTCCGGTCCTTCCTCACTGGGCTGCTAAGGGAGTGACGGTTGACTAGCGGCCGCTCTCCCTTCCCCCGTTAGATATAAGTAGAGGTTGATCTATGCTTCTGAGATGAAGATAACCATAGCCAGCCTCAACATCAACGGCAGCAGGGAAGCTAGCCACAGATTTAATAACTTTTCGGTCCTTCGGGCCGGGAAGTATGCGGTGTGCTTCCTGCAAGAAACCCACACCGTTCCGGGAGACGAGGCCACGTGGCTCCTGGAGTGGCAAGGAGGGGTCAGCATGAGTCACCTCTCCAGTGCTTCCAGTGGGGTGGCTATCTTGCTGGTCCCGCATTTTCAGCCGGAGATCTTGGGGGTCAAGGAGCTCGTGCCGGACCGCTTGCTCCAGGTCACTGTTCGCCTGGGGGGCGTGCCGCTCCATCTAGTGAACGTGTACGCCCCTGGGGCCGGTGCGCAGCAAGCGCGCTGCTTTGAAGCAGTGTCCACTCTTCTGGGCTCCATCGACGCGGGCGAGTGCGTCATCCTCGGGGGGGATTTCAATTGTACCCTCGAGGCGAGGGACCGCACGGGCACCCTGCCATGCCCGGCGGCGATGGAGAAGTTGAGGGACCTGGTCGGGTCCCTCGACATGGTGGACGTCTGGCGAAATCTCCGTCCCGACTCCAGCGCCTTCACTTGCGTGAGGTCTGGGAGAGGAGCGTCCAGAATCGACCGCCTCTACATTTCCCGGGCATACGTCTCCTGCGTTCCGGCGGCTTCCTTGCGGCCGGTGCCGTGCACAGACCATCACCTGGTGTGGGCGGAGCTCGTTCCGCTGCGCGCAGTGGGGGGGTCCGCGTATTGGCACTTTAACAACCTGCTGCTGGAGGACGCATGGTTCCGGGATTCGTTTAGTCGGTTCTGGGCCGGCTGGAGAAGGAAGCGGGGGGGCTTCCCCTCCTTGAGGCTATGGTGGGATGTGGGCAAGGCTCACATCCGTCTCTTCTGTCAGGAGTACGCGAAGGGGTCGACCAAGAGGCGGGAGGCCCGGGTCGGGCAGTTGGAGAAGGAGGTGCTCGACCTGGAGTCCCGTCTCGGTCAAGTCTTCGAGGACCCGGCCCTGCGGATGGTGTACGAAGAGAAGAAGGGCGCGCTGAAGGACCTGCAGCTTGTTGGGTCCCGAGGCGCGTACGTGAGATCGCGGGTCCAGTTCCTGCGGGACCTGGACCGCGGCTCCCCCTTCTTCTACTCGCTGGAAAAAAGACGGGGGGTCCGTAAGCAGCTCTTGGAGCTGCTGGCCGACGACGGATCTCTGGTCTCGGATCCGGAGGGAATCCGTGCGGAGACCCACGCTTGTTACGGGGCTCTGTTCTCTCCGGATCCGTCCAGCGAGGATGCGCGCAGAGTTTTGTGGGAGGACCTGCCGAAGGTCGGCCTGGAGGACGCCGATAAATTGGACGCTCCTCTGAGTCTGGAGGAGCTGACCGGCGCCCTCCGCCAGCTCTCTAGGGGAAAGTCCCCGGGGCTGGACGGGCTGACCGTGGAGTTCCACAGGGCATTCTGGGATGTCTTGAGGGGCGACTACGCGCGGGTCCTGGGGGAAAGTTTGGCGACAGGCGAGATGCCCCTCTCTTGGCGCAGGGCGGTTATTGTCCTGCTGCCTAAGAGGGGTGATCTCCGCCTCCTTAAAAACTGGCGCCCGGTCTCCCTCCTCAGCACGGACTATAAAATTTTTGCCAGGGCTATGTCTGCTCGCCTAGGCGCCGTGCTGGCCCACATGATCCACCCCGACCAGTCCTACACGGTCCCGGGCCGGACCTTCCATGATAACATCCATCTGGTCCGGGACCTGGTCCACCATTCCCAGAGGGCTGGTCTGTCGGTCGCCTTCCTTTCCCTGGATCAGGAGAAGGCGTTCGACAGGGTGGATCACGAGTATCTCTTCGGGACTCTGCGCGCATTCGGGTTCGGGGCGCATTTTGTTGCCCGGATCCGACTTCTGTACGCTGCCGCGGAGTGTCTGATTAAAGTTAACGGGTCCTTGACGGCGCCCCTTCGCTTCGGGAGGGGGGTGCGTCAGGGATGCCCCATGTCCGGCCAGTTATATGCCGTTTGCGTAGAGCCTTTCCTGCGCCTCTTGCGGAAGAGGTTGACGGGACTGGCTCTGCAAGGGCCTGGCGTGGAGGTGGTCCTCTCGGCTTACGCCGATGACATGCTCCTCACGGTCACGGATCCCGCTGACTTGCGGAGGATGCGGGAATGCCAGCAGATTTACTCGGACGCATCCTCCGCCAAGGTCAACTGGGAGAAATGTTCTGGACTCCTGGTGGGTCAGTGGCGGGTGGACTCCCTGCCGGAGGAGTTCAGGCCCTTCGCCTGGAGCACCACGCACCTCCTCTACTTGGGAGTCTTCCTCAGCCCTGCCGAGGACGCCTGGCCGGCGAACTGGCAAGAGTTGGAGGCCAAAGTCACCACTCGCTTAGGACGCTGGACAGGATTGCTCTGAGTGTTGTCCTACAGGGGTCGAGCGATGGTCATAAACCAACTGGTGGCCGCCATGTTGTGGTACTGGTCCGTCACTTTGATCCCTCCCCCTGCGTTTGTCGCCAAGATACAGAAGAAGCTCGTCGACTTCTTCTGGGACAAAAGGAAGCACTGGGTCTCTGCCGCGGTTCTGAGTCTCCCGCTTAGGGAAGGCGGTCAGGCGTTGGTGTGCCTCCGCACCCAGGCTGCGACTTTCCGTCTTCAGACGCTGCAGAGATACCTGCACGTCGAGAATCCTCCGAGATGGTGTGCGCTGGCGACGTATTTTTTCCGCCAGCTGCACGGCCTCAATTACGACATGCAGCTCCTGTTTTTGGTAGTGGGCGGCAGGCGTGCCAGCCTGCGGGAGTTGCCTGTCTTCTACCAGGAACTGCTATGGGTTTGGAACAACGTCGTCTCCAGGCGGAGCTCTCCCCTGTCAGGAATGGCAGCTGTCCTCCGGGAGCCGCTGTTCAGGAATCCGCACCTCCACGTCCGCGAGTTCGGGTGGCTGGCGGAACGCACGGCTGTGCCTGGTAGGGTGACTAGAGTCGGGGACCTACTCGATGGCGGAGGAGCGGGCTGGATGGCGCCGGAGGAGTTGGCGCGGCGCATGTCTTGGGACAACGTCCGGCTCGCGGTCGATGCCATCGAGGCGGTGAAAGAGACGCTGCACCCCGGCGCCACGAGGTGTATCGAGGCGGCTCAAGCACGTGGGGCGATCCCGTCCGAGCTTTCCCCCGTTCGGACGGAATTCCTTATCGGCGCCCTGCCCCGAAACCCCCCTTGGGGATCGGCGCCTCACAACTTGAGCCGTCTCGAGGAGATGCCCTCTGTGCCTTTTCATTCCGCACGGAGGGGTTTCCTGTACGGGCTGCTCCTGCACACCTTCCACTTTGTCATCTTCGCCTGCCGTCCGGACACGCCGTGGCGTGCCGTTTTGCCTTCCGGCGGAGGCGGAGGTCCCCAATGGAGGGCTCTCTATGCGGGGGTCCTCCCTTGTTCTATTGGGGACTTGGCCTGGAGGGTGTTGCACGGAGCAGTCCCGTGCAATATATTGTTAAATAGATTCACGGACACCCAGACCGCCTGTTTGTTCTGCGGTCTGGAGGAGTCCGTTTTTCATGTTTATGTTCAATGTGTGATGTTGCAGCCCCTCTTCCATTATTTAAAGGGGCTGCTCCTCGATTTTTGGTTGCACTTCAGTCCCATGCTCTTGATCTACGGTCACCCGGCGCGGAGGGGAGCGGGCAGGTTGGAGGACCTCCTCGTGGGTCTGCTCCTGGGCTTGGCGAAAAAAGCGATCAATTGGTCCAGGCAGCGGGCGGTCGAGGGGGTCATCCGGCCAGATTGCCTCCCTCTCTTCCGTGGCCATGTTCCCGCCCGGGTGGCCCTGGAGATGGAGCACGCGGTGTCCGCCGGCGCGCTCGAGCACTTTCGTGACCGGTGGGCGCCGCGGGGACTGGAGTGCATAATTGGTCTAAACGACCAAATTTTAATTTGATTTGTTAAGCTTTATTTTAAGATTTATTAGAGTTTTAGTTACAGTTTATTTGTTTAATTTATTTTGGTCCTACAAAAAGAGGACCAAACAAGTGAAGGTGCCATCTAGAGGCTACAGAAGGAACTGACTGGCACCCTCACAGGACCCCATTCTAGACCTTGCTCTCAGTGGAGCAGGTTGTGCTGCTGCTGCTGTGTGGGAGGTGGTGGTCGCCTTGGCCTGGGAGTGGAGGGGAAGGAGTGACCCCAGGCCACCACTACCAGCAACCATCCATCTACATTCAACCATCTACATCTACCGAGGTGCCTGGGGAGAGAGGAGGAGAGGACAGAGGAGGAGGCCAGCATTACAACTGGAGAGGCCTTCCATCACTGCCTCCCAATTTGGCCTCCAGTCCAGGAGAGGGAGAGAGGGGAGAGGAATACCACTCAGCTCCAACTTGGAAGGAGGGGAGGAGCTGCATCCTTCAACATCTGCAGGTGGGTGTCTTTTGTGCATTCCCCTAAAGACTTTGCATTCTAGGCGGGGGGAGGAAAGAAGACGGGCCGGAAAGCCTGGCCTGGGTTGGCTGGAGCCTGCCCAGGTGAAGCCTTTTCCCTTACAGTGAGAAGACCTGGTGTGGGTCTGAGCCTGGGCTTTCTCCAGCCTACCCAGGCGAAGACATCTTCTCCCCCTGCCCGAAGACTTTCTGCATAAGACTTTGTTTTTCCATCGGGGAGTGCACCCTGCCGACACCCACCCACCGAATACCACCTTGAGTGGGGACCCTGCCTTTGCGGCCCCCCTCCTTCCCACCCCACCTCTCTCTCTCTCTTTGTCCTCTCTTTGCCTCTCTGAAAAAGCAACTCCTTTTAACTTTACTAATTGCCAATTGAGCAGAGGGAAGGAAGGCCCCTCTCCCATTTAACTCCATCAAGGGGAGAGGTGGGCCAGTTACTTTAAACTCCCTCTGCTCAAGGGAAGACTTTTTACTTACCAAGGCCATTAACACCGTAGGGCCTGTGACTTGGGGTGTGTGTAGCTCTTTAAAGAACCACCCCACTATGGCTTCCACATCTGCGGCGGTGACGGGGCCGGCAAGAACCTATACGGCGGTGGCGACCAAAGCCGCGGCCGCTCCCGCTTCTGCTACTGCCCCGTCGCCGTTCCGACTCATAACAAAGAAGCTTGGGGTGAAGAGCTACACCCACCCCAACATGACCATCGAGGCGTGCGTGAAGGCCATGGCTGGGGTTGTCAGCCCTCCAGCCATACTCGCCGCCTCAAAAATGTATGGGAAGGCTGTGTTCTTCCTGGAGTCGGAGCGGGCGGTGGCCCTGGCCATCACCAAGGGGCTCACCGTGGGCGGGACCTTCCTGCCGGTGGACCCTCTGGAGGCCACCGCACAGAGGGTCGTATTATCGAACGTCCCGCCCTACATCTCGAGTGAGCTCCTCCTCCCCCATTTGCTCCAACTCGGGGAGGTGAGGTCGGGGATCACGCCGATCCCGCTCGGATTCCGGGAAGCCAGCCTTCTTCTCCTTCCGGCGCCAGGCCTTCGTTCAGCTGGTGCGGGAGGGGGAGACTGACGGGGCTTTTTCGGTCCTCCATGAGGGGACCCTTCACCGCGTCTTCTGGACGACGGACGGCGTGCGGTGCTACGCCTGCAAGGAGGTGGGGCATATACGAAAAAACTGCCCCGCCTCCAAGGCCGCCAGGTCGTCTGGCGTGGCCGAGGCTGGCGCCGCCGCCGCTCCTCCCCCCGGGTCTGGCCGTGCCCCCCCCAAACAAATACTACCGGGGTGCGGTCATCGTCGGAGGTCGATGCCATCCAGGCCTCCGGCGAGGGGGAGGAAGTGCATCCGGTCGGGAAGAGGGCGCGGAAAAATAAACACCGTGAGGCGGGCCCCCCCAGGGAGGGCGTGCCCCTGGATATGGAGCCCCTGACACCCGAGCGCGTTACCGCGTTAATCAGGGAGGGCGAGAGTGGGAGGGACCTCGTGCCCGATCCTGTGGCCGCGACCGCCGAGGCGGAAGCGCCAGAGCCTGCGGCCGGGCTTGCGCCCGAGGGACCCGACGAACCTGCTCCACCGGAGGGAGCAGCGGAGGCCCCTGCAGAAATGGAGGTCTCCCCCTATCCCTCCACTTTAAAAAGAAGGCGCGACCCCCAGGAGGAGGAGGAGGACCAGGAGGAGGAAGGTCCCTCCGGTCAGGGGGAGTCGTCGCCCGCCGCGGGTACTGCGCCCCACCCCACCGCTGTCACCATCGTAAGCGATCGGCAGGGGTCGCCTGTCCCTGGGGAGGCTGAGGCAGAGGTGTCTGCCCAGCTCGTGCCTCCCGGGGATGGGGACGAGACCCTGCCCGTGGGGGGGGTCGCGGAACAACCCGCGGCCGAGATCTATCCCCTTTCGGTGGCGTTACCCCTCGACGAGTCGGGCGGCTTGGAGTCTGGGTCGGGCGAGCTCGCGGAAGATGAGCTCGCCCAAAGCGGCCCGGACATTTCCCAGGTGCTGCTCGACCTCGTCGAGGATTTCACAAGAAATACCCCTTCTGCTGGGTCGGAGGCCGGTGGCGCGGTAGCGAAAGGCCCTCTGTCTGTGTCTCTGGCGCCGGGCGACTTGGAGGAGATCGGATTTACATATTCTCCGGTCTCTCCGGTCGTTCCGGCGCCTGGGGCGGAGGGGGACTCCGAACCGCCGCCGTCTTCTGGCCCGGCGCCCCTGCAGGAGCCCAGGGAGGAATCCTCCACCACCGATCCTGGGGGTGGGATCTGGGCGGAGGCGGGGCCGGCCGTTGCAGCCAAGCCGTTCACTGCGCTCTGCGTGACGGACGGGTCGGCCGCCGGTGGCGACCCCCCCGGAGGAGGACGGGGACTCGGTGGTGGGGGCGGAGGACGACTGGGATTCCATCGCCGATGAGGCGATGGATGACCTCCCGTCCCTCGCCGGGACCCCCCTCATTCCCATCGAGGAACTCCGGGACTTTGTGGCCACGTGCCAGCGTCGTCACAGGATTCGGGTGGCCCTTGACAGATGGCCGGACCTGGCGCTGCTCGTCAGGTCGGCCCGCACCGTCGTCAAAGCCATGGACGCGGGCGCGGGAGTGAGCCCGCTCAGGCTGCGTCAGCTCCGGTGCTTCCTCACTGGGCTGCTAAGGGAGTGGCGGTTGACTAGCGGCCGCTCTCCCTTCCCCCGTTAGATATAAGTAGAGGTTGATCTATGCTTCTGAGATGAAGATAACCATAGCCAGCCTCAACATCAACGGCAGCAGGGAAGCTAGCCGCAGATTTAATAACTTTTCGGTCCTTCGGGACGGGAAGTATGCGGTGTGCTTCCTGCAAGAAACCCACACCGTTCCGGGAGATGAGGCCACGTGGCTCCTGGAGTGGCAAGGAGGGGTCAGCATGAGTCACCTCTCCAGTGCTTCCAGTGGGGTGGCTATCTTGCTGGACCCGCATTTTCAGCCGGAGATCTTGGGGGTCAAGGAGCTCGTGCCGGGCCGCTTGCTCCAGGTCACTGTTCGCCTGGGGGGCGTGCCGCTCCATCTAGTGAACGTGTACGCCCCTGGGGCCGGTGCGCAGCAAGCGCGCTTCTTTGAAGAAGTGTCCACTCTTCTGGGCTCCATCGACGCGGGTGAGTGCGCCATCCTCGGGGGGGATTTTAATTGTACCCTCGACGCGAGGGACTGCATGGGCACCCTGTCATGCCCGGTGGCGATGGAGAAGCTGAGGGACCTGGTCGGGTCCCTCGACTTGGTGGACGTCTGGCGAAATCTCCATCCCGACTCCAGCGCCTTCACTTGCGTGAGGTCTGGGAGAGGAGCGTCCAGATTCGACCGCCTCTACATTTCCCGGGCATACGTCTCCTGCGTTCCGGCGGCTTCCTTGCGGCCGGTGCCGTGCACGGACCACCACCTGGTGTGGGCGGAGCTCGTTCCGCTGCGCGCAGCGGGGGGGTCCGCGTATTGGCACTTTAACAACCTGCTGCTGGAGGACGCACAGTTCCGGGATTCATTTAGTCGGTTCTGGGCCGGCTGGAGAAGGAAGCGGGGGGGCTTCCCCTCCTTGAGGCTATGGTGGGATGTGGGCAAGGCTCACATCCCTCTCTTCTGTCAGGAGTACGCGAAGGGGTCGACCAAGAGGCGGGAGGCCCGGGTCGGGCAGTTGGAGAAGGAGGTGCTCGACCTGGAGTCCCGTCTCGGTCAAGTCTTCGAGGACCCGGCCCTGCGGATGGTGTACGAAGAGAAGAAGGGCGCGCTGAAGGACCTGCAGCTTGTCGGGTCCCGAGGCGCGGACGTTCGGTCGCGGATCCAGTTCCTGCGGGGCCTGGACCGTGGCTCCCCCTTCTCCTACTCGCTGGAAAAAAGACGGGGGGTCCGTAAGCAGCTCTTGGAGCTGCTGGCCGACGACGGATCTCTGGTCTCGGATCCGGAGGGAATCCGTGCGGAGACCCGTGCTTATTACGGGGCTCTGTTCTCTCCGGATCCGTCCAGCGAGGATGCGCGCAGAGTTTTGTGGGAGGACCTGCCGAAGGTCGGCCTGGAGGACGCCGATAAATTGGACGCTCCTCTGAGTCTGGAGGAGCTGACCAGCGCCCTCCGCCAGCTCTCTAGGGGAAAGTCCCCGGGGCTGGACGGGCTGACCGTGGAGTTCCTTAGGGCGTTCTGGGACGTCTTGGCGGGCGACTACGCGCGGGTCCTGGGGGAAAGTTTGGCGACCGGGGAGATGCCCCTCTCTTGGCGCAGGGCGGTTATTGTCCTGCTGCCTAAGAGGGGTGATCTCCGCCTCCTTAAATACTGGCGCCCGGTCTCCCTCCTCAGCACGGACTATAAAATTTTTGCCAGGGCTATGTCTGCTCGCCTAGGCACCGTGCTGGCCCACATGATCCACCCCGACCAGTCCTACACGGTCCCGGGCCAGACCATCCATGATAACATCCATCTGGTCCGGGACCTGGTCCACCATTCCCAGAGGGCTGGTCTGTCGGTCACCTTCCTTTCCCTGGATCAGGAGAAGGCGTTCGACAGGGTGGATCACGAGTATCTCTTCGGGACTCTGCGCGCATTCGGGTTCGGGACGCATTTTGTCGCCCGGATCCGACTTCTGTACGCTGCCGCGGAGTGTCTGATTAAAGTTAACGGGTCCTTGACGGCGCCCCTTCGCTTCGGGAGGGGGGTGCGTCAGGGATGCCCCATGTCCGGCCAGTTATATGCCGTTTGCGTAGAGCCTTTCCTGCGCCTCTTGCGGAAGAGGTTGACGGGACTGGCTCTGCAAGGGCCGGGCGTGGAGGTGGTCCTCTCGGCTTACGCCGATGACGTGCTCCTCACGGTCACGGATCCCGCTGACTTGCGGAGGATGCGGGAATGCCAGCAGATTTACTCGGACACATCCTCCGCCAAGATCAACTGGGAGAAATGTTCTGGACTCCTGGTGGGTCAGTGGCGGGTGGACTCCCTGCCGGAGGAGTTCAGGCCCTTCGCCTGGAGCACCACGCACCTCCTCTACTTGGGAGTCTACCTCAGCCCTGCCGAGGACGCCTGGCCGACGAACTGGCAAGAGTTGGAGGCCAAAGTCACCACTCGCTTAGGACGCTGGACAGGATTGCTCCGAGTGTTGTCCTACAGGGGTCAAGCGATGGTCATATACCAACTGGTGGCCGCCATGTTGTGGTACCGGTTTGTCACTTTGATCCCTCCCCATGCGTTTGTCGCCAAGATACAGAAGAAGCTCGTCGACTTCTTCTGGGACAAAAGGAAGCACTGGGTCTCTGCCGCGGTTCTGAGTCTCCCGCTTAGGGAGGGCGGTCAGGCGTTGGTGTGCCTCCGCACCCAGGCTGCGACTTTCCGTCTTCAGACGCTGCAGAGATACATGTACGTCGAGAATCCTCCGAGATGGTGTGCGCTGGCGACGTATTTTTTCCGCCAGCTGCACGGCCTCAATTACGACATGCAGCTCCTGTTTTTGGAAGTGGGCAGCAGGCGTGCCAGCCTGCGGGAGCTGCCTGTCTTCTACCAGGAACTGCTATGGGTTTGGAACTACGTCGCCTCCAGGCGGTGCTCTCCCCCGTCAGGAATGGCGGCTGTCCTCCGGGAGCCGCTGTTCAGGAATCCGCACCTCCACGTCCGCGAGTTCGGGTGGCTGGCGGAACGCAGGGCTGTGCCTGGTAGGGCGACTAGAGTCGGGGACCTACTCGATGGCGGAGGAGCGGGCTGGATGGCGCCGGAGGAGTTGGCGCGGCGCATGTCTTGGGACAACGTCCGGCTCGCGGTCGATGCCATCGAGGCGGTGAAAGCGACGCTGCACCCCGGCGCCATGAGGTGTATCGAGGCGGCTCAAGCGCGTGGGGCGATCCCGTCCGAGCTTTCCTGTGTTCGGACGGAATTCCTTATCGGCGCCCTGCCCCGAAACCCCCCTCGGGGATCGGCGCCTCACAACTTGAGCCGTCTCGAGGAGATGCCCTCCATGCCTTTTCATTCCGCACAGAGGGGTTTCCTGTATGGGCTGCTCCTGCACACCTTCCACTTTGTCATCTTTGCCTGCCGTCCGGACACGCCGTGGCGTGCCGTTTTGCCTTCCGGCGGAGGCGGAGGTCCCCAATGGAGGGCTCTCTATGCGGGAGTCCTCCCTTGTTCTATTGGGGACTTGGCCTGGAGGGTGTTGCACGGAGCAGTCCCGTGCAATATATTGTTAAATAGATTCACGGACACCCAGACCGCCTGTTTGTTCTGCGGTCTGGAGGAGTCCGTTTTTCATGTTTATTTTCAATGTGTGAAGTTGCAGCCCCTCTTCCATTATTTAAAGGGGCTGCTCCTCGATTTTTGGTTGCACTTCAGTCCCACGCTCTTGATCTACGGTCACCCGGTGCGGAGGGGAGCGGGCAGGTTGGAGGACCTCCTCGTGGGTCTGCTCCTGGGCCTGGTGAAAAAAGTCATCAATTGGTCCAGGCAGCGGGCGGTCGAGGGGGTCATCCGGCCAGATTGCCTCCCTCTCTTCCGTGGCCATGTTCGCGCCCGGGTGGCCCTGGAGATGGAGCATGCGGTGTCCGCTGGCGCGCTCGAGCACTTTCGTGACCGGTGGGCGCCGCGGGGACTGGAGTGCATAATTGGTTTAAACGACCAAATTTTAATTTGATTTGTTAAGCTTTATTTAAAGATTTATTAGAGTTTTAGTTACAGTTTATTTGTTTAATTTATTTTGGTCCTACAAAAAGAGGACCAAACAAGTGAAGGTGCCATCTAGAGGCTACAGAAGGAACTGACTGGCACCCTCACAGTTGCAGGTAGATTCGAATCGACACTCGTCGCCACTGTTGGATCCGTGGTTCAGTGGATGCTATTATTAAATAATCACACGGATGCTGTACATTAACAATACACAGGTCTTTACTGGAGGAGGGTAGTCTCTAGACTGGGGGTACAGAGGCATGCGCAAAGCTTATATACCGGTGTGGTCACTGCCGGTACTACAGTATGCAGGAGCTGTAAAAGTAGTTCTGACTTAAAGGCACATACACTACAGTGCCTGTGCCATCTCTTTGAAAGATCTATCCAATTTATAACCCATTAATTTTAGAACTCTGCTGCAGAATAGCAATTCCTACACAATATTTCAACCCAGAGTTTTCCTCAGCTGAATGAAATATCGGCAAAGACAGTGGGATAGATTCTGGTCTGCATAGTGACGCATTTTCCAATGTGAATGGTTCAAATCATTTTTTTATTCCATTGGGGTCCTAAACACATATTATAGGACCCCACTTGATATATTTTAAGGAGTCTCCTGCCTGTTCTGGGTGGGAGTGCAGGGCCGCCTAAATTGAAACCTGATCGAAAATTTTGCCAGGTGAACCTTGGCCTTGGACATGAGAACAGTGCAAAGTTTTTAACAATATTTTTGACCCTTTACTTCCTCATTCAAGCCAAAAAATATGGCAGATGAAAATCACCTCCAGTGTAAATAGCTGAAAGACTGCTGAAAAAGCCAAAGATAATAAAAGGAATCCATATTTATATCCATTTGACTTGCAATGTAGCCATTGACTGCATGGGAGGATCAGTTTAACTACAAATGGGCACATTCTTTTATTTGATTCATTCCTGGGATGTGGACGTCGCTGGCAGGGTCAGCATTTATTGACTATCCCTAATTTCCTTTGAGAATGTGGTGGTGAGCCACCTTTTTGAACTGCTGCAGTCCGTGCCTTGAAAGTACTCCCACAGTGATATTAGGGAGGGAGTTCCAGGATTTTGACCCAGCGGCGATGAAGGAACAGCGAGATATTTCCAAGTTAGGATGGTGTGTGACTTGGAGGGGAACTTGGAGGTGGTGGTGTTCCCAAGAGCCTATTGCCCTTATCCTTCTAGGTGGTAGAGGCCGCGGGTTTGGGAGGTGCTGTCGAAGAAGCCTTGGTGAGTTGCTGCAGTGCATCTTGTACATGTTAACACTGCAGCCACGCCGCACCGGTGGTGGAGGGAGTGAATGTTTAAGGGAGTGGATGGGATGCCAATCAAGCAGATTGCTTTGTCCTGGATGGTGTCTAGCTTCTTGAGTGTTGTTGGAGCTGCACTCATCTAGGCAAGTGGAGAGTATTCCATCATACTTCTGACTTGGGGAGTCAGGAGGTGAGACACTCGCCGCAGAATACCCAGTCTTTGACCTGCTCTTGTAGCCACAGTATTTATATGGCACGTCCAGTTGAGTTTCTGGTCAATGGTGACCCCCAGGTTGTTGATGGTGGGGGATTCGGCGATGGTAATCCTGTTGAATGTCAAGGGGTGGTGGTTAGGATAGTCATTGCCTGGCACTTGTGTGGCGCAAATGTTACTTGCCACTTATAAGCCCAAGCCTGACTGTAGTCCCGGTCTTGCTGTATGCAGGCATGGACAGCTTCATTATCTGAGGAGTTCCGAATGGAACTGAACATTGTGCAATCATCAGCGAATATCCCCACTTCTGACCTTATGATGGAGGGAAGGTCACTGATGAGGCAGCTGAAGATGGTTGGGCCCAGGACACTGCCCTGAAGAATCCCTGCAGTGATGTCCTGGGGATGAGATGATTGAACTCCAATAGCCACAACTATCTTCCTTTGTGCTGGGTATGACTCCAGCCAGTGGAGAGTTTTTCCCCTGATTCCCATTGACTTCATTTTTACTAGGGCTCCTTGATGCCACACTCGGTCAAATGCTGCCTTGCTGTCAAGGGTAGTCACTCTCACCTCACCTCTGGAATTCAGCTCTTCAGTTCATGTTTGGACCAAGGCTGTAATGAGGCCTGGAGCCGAGTGGTCCTGGTGGAACCCAAACTGGGCATCAGTGAGCAGGTTATTGGTGAGTATGTTCTGCTTGGTAGCACTGTCAACGACACTTTCCATCACTTTGTTGATGATTGAGAGTAGACTGATGGGGCGGTAATTGGCTGGATTGGATTTATCCTGCTTTTTGTGGACAGAACATACCTGAGCAGTTTTCTACATTGTCAGGTAGATGCAAGTAATGTAGCTTTACTGGAACAGCTTAGCTAGAGGCACAGCTAGTTCTGGAGCACAAGGCTTCAGCATGACAGCCGGGATGTTGTTGGGGCCCATAGACTTTGCTGTATCCAGTGCGCTCAGCCATTTCTTGATATCACATGGAAAGAATTGAATTGGCTGAAGACTGGCTTCTGTGATGGTGGGGACCTCAAGAAGAGACCGAGATGGATAATTCACTCGGCACTTCTGGCTGAAGATGGTTAAAAACGCTTCAGCCTTGCCTTTTACACTCACGTACTGGGCTCTGCCATCATTGAGGATGTGGATATTCATGGAGCCTCCTCCTCCCGTTAGTGGTTTAATTAACCACCACCATTCACGACTGGACGTAGCAGGACTGCAGAGCTTTGATCTGATCCGTTGGTTGTGGAATCACTTAGCTATGTCTATAGCATGCTGCTTCTGCTGTTTAGCATGCATGTAGTGCTGTGTTGCAGCTTCCCCAGGTTGGCACCTCAATTTTAGGTATGCCTGGTGCTGCTCCTGGCATGCTCTTCTACACTCCTTATTGAACCAGGGTTCGTCTCCTGGTTTGATGGTAATGGTAGAGTGAGGGATATGCCGGGCCATGAGGTTACAGATTGTGGTGGAATACAATTCTGCTGCTGCTGATGGCCCACAGTGCCTCATGGATGCCCAGTTTTGAACTGCTAGATCTGTTTTGAATCTATCCCATTTAGCACGGTGGTAGTGCCACACAACACGATGGAGGGTGTCCTCAGTGTGAAGACAGGACTTCGTCTGCACAAGAACTATGCGGTGGCCACTGCTACCAATACTGTCATGGACAGATGCCTCTGCGACAGCTAGATTGGTGAGGACGAGGCCAAGTAGGTTTTTCCCTCGTGTTGGTTCTCTGGCCACCTCCCGCAGGCCCATTCTGGCAGCTATATCCTTCAGGACTCGACCAGCTCTGTCAGTCGTGGTGCTACTGAGCCACTCTTGCTGATGGACATTGAAGTCCCCCACCCAGAGTACGTTCTCTGCCCTTGCTACCCACAGTGCTTCTTCCAAGTGGTGTTAAACATGGAGGATTACTGATTCATTAGCTGATGGATGGCGGTAGGTGGTAATCAGCAGGAGGTTTCCTTGCCCATATTTGACCTGAATCCATGAGGCATCATGGGGTCTACATTGGGGAGACCAAACGCAGATTGGGTGACCGCTTTGCAGAACACCTCTGTTCAGTCCGTAAGGGTGACCCCGAGCTTCCGGCCGCCTGTCATTTTAGTTCACCGCTCCATTCCCACTCGGACCTCATCGTCCTTGGCCTCTTGTATTGTTCCACGGAAGCTCAACGTAAACTCGAGGAACAGCACCTCATCTTCCGATTAGGCACTCTGCAGCCTTCCGGACTCAATACCGAGTTCAACAATTTCAGATCATAAGCTCGGCCCCCATTTCATTTTTTCTTGTAATTTTTCCACTCCTTTCCCCCCCCCCCCGCTTTCCTTTTGTTTCTCTCTCACACCTGACAGCTATCTTTTGCCCTGCCAGTACACTTTACACCTAATCTCAGCCTATTACCATCTCGTCTAGCTTCTAATCTCTTTTACTTCTTTTGTTTCTTTTATTCTTTTGTCCGATCGCAGCCCTGCCTTCGATCCAGTTTCTTTTCGTTCCAGTTTTGAAGAAGGGTTCGACCCGAAACGTCAACTCAAATTTCTCTCCACGGATGTTGCCTGACCTGCTGAGTTTTTCCAGCATTTTCTGTTGTTATTCCAGAATCAATGTTGAGAGCACTCCCAGGGCCACCCTCTCCTGACTGTATACCACTGTGCCACCACCTCTGGTGGGTCTGTCCTGCCGGTGGGACACGATATTCCCAAGGATGGTAATGAAGGATTCTTGTAGATTTGCTAGAAGGTATGAGTCTGTGAGTATGATTATGTCAGGCTGTTGCTTGACTGGTCTGTGGGGCAGCGCTCCCAATTTTGGCACAGGTCCCCAGATGTTAGTGAGGAGGACTTTGCAGGTTCGACTGGGCTGGGTGTGCCATTGTCGTGTTTGAAGCCGGTGCCTAGGTCAATGCCAGGTGGTCTGTCCAGTTTTATTCTTATTATTGTTTTTCGTAGTGGTTTTTTACAACTGAGTGGCTTGCTAGGCCAATTCAGAGGGCAGTTAAGAGTCAGCCACGTTGCTGTGGGTCTGGAGTCACATGTCTTTTGACCAGACAGTAGAAACAGCCATACATATTTTAATAGGTAATCCCATAATTTGCCTGCAGTGATGGAACAAGAATCCCTTAAGGATCAAAACCTGATATCAGACTTCCATATGGAGAGGACACCTGGGCAAAGTGATTATAATGTTATTACAGTTAACTTAATCAGCCAAACTAAAGCTGCTGAAAATGTGATTTTAAGTGGGCTCAACTTGCAAAGAGAGTAGATAACTTGATGATTAGAGGAGGATAACTGGATGATGGGAATGCGGGAGGGGGGAAGAAAAACTGGAGCGCAAAAGGAAACCTTATATTTCCCTAAAGTTAACAGAAGGGCATATGGTAAAACAAAACCAAATTGGTTAACTGCTCATGTCCAAAGACAAACTAGACTAAAGCAGAAATATTTTTACAGGTTTAAGGAAAATAACTTTGGAGAACAGGATTGGATATCAATCTCAGCTGAAGGCATTGAAAACTGTTTTAAAATCAGCCAAAAGGACACTGGGGAAGAAGATAGTTGATAGGTATGATACTAATAGCAAGGCTTCTTTCAGCTATGTTAGCAATCAGAGGGTTATTACGGATTGTATAGGGCCATTCTTCAGGGCTGATTAAAGTGGATTCCCATGATATGGCAGACATTTTAAATGGCTACTTTGCACCTGTCTTCACTACAATATAACAGGATTGGTGCTGTAATTGAAAGTGTCAAAGCAGATGTGAATACAGTCCTCGCTAGAATTCGTGATCTCCCAATGGATCGGCTTGTTGACCCTGAAAGCATTCACCTGAGGCGTGGTCAAAGAAATGGAGCTGTGCTCTGCGAGGCCCTTGATCATATATTTAACAACTTGCTGGGGCCTGGGATTGTTCCTATAGACTGGAGGGAAACCGAGGAAGTGCCAATACCTAAAAAGGACAATAAGTCAGTACCGGGAAACTACAGGCCAATTAGTTTGAATTGTGGAGGAGAATTTCACGCGTGGCGTAGATCGCATGGGAGGGGTGTCTGCTCTGCCCACCCACTGACATCGACGAGAAGCCCAGTCAATTTTTGTGATCAGGCCCCATTTAAATTTGAGTGGCAAGCTGCCAATGCTAATTGCGCTACTTATAGACAGCTCACTGTTTGGGAGGGTGGGAACCCGGTGGCCCTACTGCTTCATAAAGCCAGCCTGCTCCTCTGGAAGGAGAGCTAGAGATTTCATTGGTGGTGTATGGAAACTGCGTTTCTGGAGCAGCAGACACAATGTCGATGGCCAGGGCACTCTGATCTTCGAGTACTGCTGTGGAGGTGCTTCTTGAAGAAGTCAGGGCCAGAAGGAGGTCCTGTTTCCCTCAGATGGCAAACGAGTGCCACGCCACATCAGTCAGCAAGGAGAGAGGTGGTTGATCAGGTCAACGCCAACAATACCATTCCCTGGACTTGGCTGCAGTATCATATAAAAATTAATGACCTTACCAGGACTGCTAAAGTAAGACTCTTCAGATCTCTCTTACTCTGAATACAACCCTGCAACACCACACTTTGCCCCCAGCATTATTAATTCTTCCCTCCCCTGCTGCACAAGCCCTTCTTCCAATCACAATGGGACACTTTTACAACACCTCCTTCTGCTCACATTCACACACTCAACGCCAACTACTACCCTCAAAACTGAAACAAATAACATTCGACTTTTATGTTACATGGACTTTGATTAATTCTCACATTTCTGTTATGTTCATTGATATTTCACACTGTATACACTTTCTTTTATCCAGGGATTTCTCCCACTTGCACGCACGCTACTTCTTTCATGCATACACTCTATACTAAGCTGCCTCACATCTTCTCGACCCTTTCACAGGCCACATACTCCCCACTTCCACTCTTCTTTCAGGACAAGTTGGCACACCACAGGAGGGAGACTGGAAGAACTTGGGGAGGAGCGCTGATGTTGCAAACTCTCACTCCAGTGGAGGAAAACGCCATCGACATCATGGTCATACAGCATTGCAGATGGTTAGGCTGGAGGCCACGCACAGCAGGGTATTTGGCCTTTTTCCATTCCTTTACTCTTTCCACTTAACTCTCTAGTTCAAACTCTCACACACACACACACACACACACACACACACACGCACACAACATAGCACCCTGAGGCTGCATCTCCCTTGCCGTTACCTGTCTTGTCATTTTTTAATTCATTTTCGAGGTCTTTCTGATGGCTCAGTCCCTGCAACCATGCAAATGGAGGGGGGGACCACCCTCCTGAACATGCACCATCACTCGCTCATAACTTCCCAAGCACCAGCCCACAGATTAGCACTCTGGATGGTATAGACAGTGAGTTAGAAACATAGAAACATAGAAGATAGGAGCAGGAGTAGGCCATTCGGCCCCTCGAGCCTGCTCCGCCATTCAATGAGATCATGGCTGATCATCCAAATTCAGTACCCTGTCCCTGCCTTCTCCCCATATCCCTTGATCCCTTTAGCCTTAAGAAATATATCTAACTCCTTCTTGAATATATTTAATGAACTGGCCTCCACCGCCTTCTGTGGCAGAGAATTCCACAGGTTCACCACTCTCTGGGTGAAGAAATTCCTCCTCATTTCAGTCCTAAATGGCCTACTCCTTATCCTTAGATTGTGACCCCTGGTTCTGGACTCCCCGGCCATCGGGAACATCTAGTCTGTCTAGTCCTGTTAGAATTTTATAAGTTTCAATGAGATCCCCTCTCATTCTTCTAAACTCCAGCGAGCATAAGCCCAATGGACCCAATCCCTCCTCATACGTCATTCCTGCCATCCCAGGTATCAGCCTGGTGAATCTTCGCTGCACTCCTTCCATGGCAAGAACGTCCTTCCCCCTCAGAGGGGTCTGCACAGGGATAACGATACACGAGAAACTGATTGGCCTGGTTCTTCCAGTAATGGCTGCAATTGAGCACTTCAATTTTCTCTTGGACATATTTACAATCATGGAGCCTTGCGGACTCAGGATTGAGTTGAAAAATTTCAGATCATAACCACTGCTCCCATTTTATCGGATAGCAGTTACTGGTAATGATTCCGCTTTTCTCATTTTCAGCTCCTCTTGACCCATCTTTTGTTTCTTGTCTTGTCCCATTACCACTCCCTTTTGCCTTGCACCATCATCCCTTTTGTCACAGACTTTCCCTTTTGTTCTTTCCTCCCCTCCCCTCCCCGCTTTCCCTGCCTCTATACTTGCTTAAAACCTGTTACATGTCTAACTTTTTCCAGTTCTGGTGAAAGATCATCGACCTGAAACATTGGCCACGATTTTCCCATTGGTGGCGGGTTGGGCGCGGGTCGGGCGCGGGTCAGGTGGTCGGCGGGTTCCGACCCCGTCGTCGCTTTCAGCCGGTAACAATTTGCGATTTTGCCCTAATTGGGCAATTGAGTCCCTGCGTGTGTGTATCCCTGGCATATTAGTGTTTTGGGTCTGGAACTCGCCTCTGCTGACGTCTGTGAGCTAGCTGCATTTAAGGGGCCCATGCAGCCTTGGTTCATTCTCTCATTATTTACTGCTGGATTTGCCTGTTACAACTGCTGCTGCTGGATTTGCCTGTTACAACTGCTGCCATGACTACCTCAAGGGCCAAAGCCTCTCCCAGATTGGATGATGGCTCCCTCCATGCTCTTGTGGAGGGAGTCAGAGGGTGCAGGGAGGTACTCTTCCCATTCTCTTGCCGGAAGAAGCCACCACAGCAAACAAAAGCAGTGTGGTTGCAAATTGCTCCAGATCAATGTGCCCTCGAACCTGGGTGCAGTGCAGAAAAAGGTTCAATGACCTGGACTGCTTGGGAAGAGTCAGTATAACATCACACTAGGCCTCAATCTGCTCCCCATCTCCTCTCATCACCAGCACGCTGTATTGTCAACCTACAGCTGCACATCCCACTTTACCTTTACACACCTTGCAGCCTTAACCATCCCTCTTTCTCTATGTGCACAATCACTTCACTATTCGACTATGTTGCCCTCACACTCCCTATCACTGTGATGCTATGCCAACAATGACAATGCACAGGGAGGGCCCTTGGTATTGGCACCTCACTCCATCTTTGTCTCCTTCTAAGCATCTATGCTATGGATTCTCTACACTCACTCCATCATTCTCACTCAAACTCCACTTGTGTCCCTCATTGCAGGAAAAGAGAGCCCACAATAAGAGGGAGAGGGCTAAGCCAGGAGGAGGCCACCTTCCATTGCCCATCTTACCAACGCTGAGGAGACAGCCCTGGAGATAATTGGAGGTGGTGAGGATCTGGAAGTGGGGGACGGTCAGATGGGCACAGCAGAGCAAGCTGGTGACAGAATAGATTTGCATCTCTCTCATTTGCATTGCATGAGTGACTGATATGGCATCTGGTGCTCATACAGATTGACTTATGATCATCTGCACAATTCCATGTGCATGCAACATTAATATCACATGTTTAACTCATGCCTTTACTCCCCCACAGGACCATCGACAGCCCCCCTCCTGACTGTCCAGGAGAAGAGCCTCAGCCAGAAGACACCTCAGAGGAACCTGCAACCTCTGAGGGTGCAGCATCAGCAGAATTAAGTGCACCCAGCACCAGCGCAGACACTCACACCTCGGTGGGTCCTTTGCGACATAGAATAGTGTTGTCACCTGGTGTATCACAGCTCACAAGTGAGCATCAGCAGATGGTGGAGACAGGGCAGCAGTGGAGAGTCCTCGTCAGAGGCCACAGGGCACTCCCAGCTCTGCTCAGCTGCATGTAGAGCCTGTGCCTCTGGGTCCATCCAGAAAGAGAGCGGTGCTGGAACTCCAGGAACAAGTGCCGGAGTCTCTGGTAGGTTTTGCATGCACAGTTACTGCGAGTGTGGAGAGGATGGAGGAGTCCATGTCTAACATGAGCAGTGCCTTTGTGGAGGCAATGGCGCATGATCGCACCAACACGGATAGTATGGCAACCTCCGTGGAAAGGATGGCTCCCTCCGTGGAAAGGATGGCTACGGTCATGGAGGAAATAAGCCGCCAGAGTCAGGAAAACATAGTGAATGTTCAGAATAGACTGACATCTCTGGAAGAGTGATGGGCAGCTACTGAGCAGGGAAACCAGAGCTTCATGGAAGTCCTTTTGAGTAGGACTGCCGGTGTAGATACGGGTCCTCATGGCCCCCTGATGTGCAGCAAGGTGCTGTCAAGCCGCTTGCTAGCACTGAAGTGGGGCTGACCCATGAGAGGGATTTTGGTGGCAGGCAACCAGAAAGTGGGGGCTCCTCTCCAAGCACTCACACTCCCATGCCACTAAGTAGCCCTCGGTCAGAGCCCCACCAGAGTCCTCACCCAACTGAGATGGGCACCTCAGCCCCTGCACAGATGCAGGAGGAGCAGACTGTTGCCAAGCCCTCACAGGCTCGCAAACCCAGATGATGCCCACCAAAGGTGTCAAAACAAGAGCAGCATGAAAGTGAGCAAGGTGCCTCCACATCTGCTGAAGCCACCGGGGAAGCACCACGTAGAAGCACGGGTAAGAGGAAGATAAAGCACAATTAGTCACAAGGGTAGTCACTTGGGTGTTCTGTTCTATTGTATTTATTTTTTGCCATTGGCATCCTTTTGTGCATTGAATAAACAGAAGTGATGGCAAACAGTTGAAATTCTGGCCTATGTGATCTGGGAAATGGAAGTTGCACATTTAGGGCTCAGGGCAACTTGCTTTTGTATTGATGGTGGTCAGAGTGATAGGAACCCACAGGTTCTTGTCCATTGTCTATGGTGTGATAAGAAGGTGCCAGCCACATGTGTTTGATTCGTCTACCTATCGAACCTGGCAAAGATTAATGCATTCCTTGCACCCCGGGCAGCAATGTGCTCGCGTGCTGCTGCAGCTGGCTCATCCGCCTCCGCAAGGTCTTCTTCCTCCTCCTCCTCCTCATCTGAGGAGGCTATGCGCTGAGCCACTTGTTCCTCAAGCAGCTGCAAGCCACGATGCTGTGTGATGTTGTGCTGTGCACAGCACACCACGCTGATTCTGGAGACCCTGGCTGCTGAGTAATGTAGGGCTCCACCTGATCTGTCAAGGCATCTGAATCGCATTTTCAGCAAGCCGATGGTTTGCTCGATGATGGATCTGGTCGATGTGGCTGGCATTGTAGCGCTCCTCAGCTCCGTTCGATGACCTCCTCAACAGCGTCATCAGCCATGTCTTCAGGGGATAGCCCTTGTCTCCAAGTAGCCATCCGGAAAGTTGTGTTGGTGAATTGAAGAGCGGAGGCAAACTAGACTGCCGTGGGATGAACGAGTCATGACAACTGCCAGGGTACTTCACGCAAACATGCAAAATGTCCTTCCTGTGGTTACACACCAGCTGCACGTTAAGGGAGTGGAACCCCTTTCAGTTTAAAAAAATAGCTGGGTTGTGATGGGGTGCACTAAGGGCCACATGTGTGCAGTCTACGACGCCCTGCATCCTTGGCAAGCCTGCCATATTTGCAAAGCCAACTGCACACGCGGTTCACCAGATTGATTCCTGAGATGGCAGGACTGTCGTATGAGGAAAGATTGGATCGACTAGGCCTGTATTCACTAGAGTTTAGAAGAATGAGAGGGGATCTCATTGAAACGTATAAAATTCTGACAGGGCTAGACAGACTGGATGCAGGGAGGATGTTTCCCCTGGCTGGCGGGTCTAGAATGAGGGGGCACAGTCTCAGGATACAGGGCAGGATATTTAGGACTGAGATGAGGAGACATTTCTTCACTCAGAGGGTGGTGAACCTGTGGAATTCTCTACCACAGAAGGCTGTGCAGGCCAAGTCACTGAATATATTTAAGAAGGAGATAGATAGATTTCTAGACACAAAAGGCATCAAAGGGTATGGGGAGAGAGCAGGAATATGGTATTGAAATAGAAGATCAGCCATGATCATATTGAATGGCGGCATAGGCTCGAAGGGCCGAATGGCCTACTCCTACTCCTATTTTTCTACATTTCTATGTTTCTATGTTTATATTTGCTTGATCCGTGGAGAAGTGCATGTAATTGTGCGCCTTTGCAAAGAGGGCATCGGTTACCTGCGTGATGCAATTGTGTGACTGGCCATCTTAGACTGGGTACATAAGAACATAAGAAATAGGAGCAGGAGTAGGCCAATCGGCCCCTCGAGCCTGCTCCACCATTCAATAAGATCATGGCTGATCTGATCCTAACCTCAAATCTTCTATCACTCTGCATCCACCCGAACCCATGTGATCTCCCGGGAGAGGCGAAAAACCAGATAAAGACCCAATGGCCAATTTGGGAGGAAAAAATCTGGGAAATTCCTCTCCGACCCATCTAGGCGATCGAAATTCTTCCAGGAGATCACTCTGTCCCTATATTTTCTACAGTACTTACCTTCTGTAAAGGCGATCTCCACCCCAGCCAGGAACAGGAATAAAACCATCTCCTGAAATCTAACACAGAATTAGAACACAGTAGGAGCAGAACCAGGCTACACGGCCCCTGGGCCCACTCCATTACCCACAGGGCCATGACCATTCCGAACCTAGACTCATGTCCAATTTCCTGCCTGCTCCCCATAACCCTTAATTCCCTTTACTTCCAGGAAACTATCTATTTCTGTTTGAAATTTATTTAATGATGTAGCTTCCACAGCTTTCTGGGGCAGCAAATTCCATAAACCTACCACCCTCTGAGTGAAGAAGTTTCTCCTCATCTCAGTTTTGAAAGAGCAGCCCCTTATTTTAAGATTATGCCCCCTAGTTCTAGTTTCACCCATCATTGGGAACATCCTCACCGCATCCACCTGATCAAGCCCCTTCACAATCTTATATGTTTCAATAAGATCACCTCTCATTCTTCTGAACTCCAATGAGTAGAGTCCCAATCTACTCAACCTCTCCTCATATGACCACCCCCTCATCCCCGGGATTAACCGAGTGAACCTTCTTTGTACTGACTCGAGAGTAAGTATGTCTTTTCTTAAGTATGGACACCAAAATTGTATGCAGTATTCCAGGTGCGGTCTCACCAATACCTTGTACAACTGCAGCAATACCTCCCTGTTTTTATATTCCATCCCCCTAGCAATAAAATCCAACATTCCATTGGCCTTCTTGATCACTTGCTGCACCTGCATACTAACTTTTTGAGTTTCGTGCACCAGGACCCCCAGATCCCTTTGTACTACAATACTTTCCAGTTTCTTGCCATTAAGATAATAACTTGTTCTATGATTTTTCCTGCCAAAGTGCATAACCTCACACTTTCCAGTATTGTATTCCATCTGCCAAATCTTTGCCCACTTACTTAGCCTGTCTATGTCCCTTTGCAGGTCTTTTATGTCCTCCTCACTCACTACTTTCCGTCCCATCTTTGTATCATCTGCAAACTTTGATATGTTACACTCGGTCCCCTCCTCCAAATCGTTAATATAGATTGTAAAGAGTTGGGGACCCAGCACTGACCCCTGCGGAACACCACTAGTTACTGGTTGCCAATCTGAGAATGAACCATTTATCCCAACTCTCTGCCTTCTGTTAGATAGCCAATCCCCTATCCATGCCAGAATATTACCCCCAATCCCGTGATTTTTTATCTTGAGCAATAATCTTTTGTGTGGCACCTTGTCAAATGCCTTTTGGAAGTCTAAATACACTACGTCCACTGGTTCCCCTTTATCCACCCTGTATGTTACTTCCTCAAAAAACTCAAGCAAATTTGTCAAACATGACTTCCCCTTCATGAAACCATGCTGAGTTTGTCCTATTAAATTATGTTTATCCAAATGTCCCGTTACTGTCTCCTTAATAATGGACTCTAACATTTTACCAACCACAGATGTTAGGCTAACAGGTCTATAGTTTCCAACCTTCTGCCTACTACCCTTTTTAAATAAGGGTGTTACATTAGCAGTTTTCCAATCTGCCGGGACCTTTGCTGAGTTCAGGGAGTTTTGGAAAATTATTACCAATGCATCCACAATACCTACCGCCACTTCCCTCAAGACCCTAGGATGCAAGCCATCAGGTCCAGGGGATTTATCCGCCTTGAGTCCCATTATTTTACCAAGTACCACTTCCGTAGTGATTTTAATCGTATTTAGTTCCTCCCCCCCTAGAGCCCCCTGTTTGTCTAGTGTTGGGATATTCTTAGTGTCCTCTACTGTAAAGACTGATACAAAATAATTGTTCAGTGTTTTTGCCATCTCCATGTTTCCCACCATTAATTTCCCGGTCTCATCCTCTAAGGGACCAACATTTACTTTAGCCACCCTTTTTCTTTTTATATAACTATAGAAACTTTTGCTGTCTGTTTTTATATTTTTTGCTAATTTACTTTCAGAATCTATCTTCCCTTTCTTAATCAATCTTTTAGTTATTTTTTGCTGTCTGATGGGCCTTCAATAACCACAAAACTAGAAGTTATAGACTTAAACAAGTTGGCTTTTAATCACTAAGATCAGAGCTAACATCTCAACATGCCGACTGGTTCACAGGAATGAGTCATACAGATCCTGGGATATTTATGTAAGAGAAGTCAGGGGCGGAGCCAAGAGCCAAGACCTGGAACCTCCCCGGTTAGTCGGGAAAGAGGAAGTGAAACTATACACAATGGGGGAGGGTAATATACATGAGTGCAAAACGAATACAGGACCAAGACAAACAAATTTCATTACATTCACCCCTTCTATAGATTTAGTCCATCGGGGTGATGTTTCTTAAAAGTTGGTATAAGTGAGTCTGTCAGGAGGTTTTGCAGTTCTCAGTGATCGGTGCAAAGCCGGTTGGGGTGCCTCTAGGGGAGTGGATTCTGGTTCCTCCGCTGTCCGGGCCTCCGCAGTGTCTTCCAGGTTATCTGCAGTGTCCTCCAGGTTAAAGTTGGGTATTGATACCTCTGGGTGTCCTGTCTCTTTGTAGTGTAGGTCTTCATCGGGTAGTCTCCCATCGTTCTCTCCGCTCCCCGAGGGAGCGAGGTCTTTTATGGAACAGTGTCCTCTCGCCCGTCAGAGTATTCGATATAGGCGTATTGAGGGTTTGCATGGAGGAACTGTACCTTTTCCACAAGGGGGTCCGTTTTATGGCCTCTCACGTGCTTCCGCAATAGTACTGTCCCCGGAGACGTCAGCCACGTGGGTAGAGATATGCCCGAGGTGGATTTCCGGGGGGAAACGAACATCTTTTCGTGAGGGGTAGCATTAGTGGCAGTACATAACAGAGATCTTATGGAGTGGAGCACGTCTGGGAGGACTTCCTGCCAGCGGGAGGTCGGAAGGCCTTTTGACTTTAAGGCTAATGTGACAGCCTTCCAAACAGTAGCATTCTCCCTTTCCACTTGCCCATTACCCCGGGGGTTGTAGCTAGTGGTTCTGCTAGTGGCTATCCCCTTCGAGAGCAAGAACTGGTGCAGCTCGTCACTCATGAATGACGTCCCCCTATTGCTGTGTATGTAGTTCGGCATGCCAAACATGCAGAATAGATTACAGAGACACTTGATGACCGTGGCACTGGTCATGTCTGGGCAGGGAATGGCAAAGGGGAAGCGGGAATATTCATCAATGATATTGAGGAAGTATACGCTACGGTCGGCAGAGGGAAGGGGTCCCTTGAAGTCCAGACTTAGGCGCTCGAATGGCCGTGTGGCTTTGATAAGGTGTGCACGGTCAGGCCTGTAGAAACGAGGCTTGCATTCTGCACAGATGCGGCAGGCTCTGGTCATTGCCCTGACCTCCTCGATGGAGTGGGGCAGATTGCGGGACTTTATAAAATGGTATAGTCGGGTGACCCCTGGGTGACAGAGGTCGTTGTGGAGACCCTGTAATTTGTCCGTATGAATGCTGGCACACATTCCCCGCGATAGGGCGTCTGGGGGTTCACTAAGGACTCCCGGCCTGTACATAATATCATAGTCGAACGTGGATAGTTCGATCCTCCACCTGAGTATTTTGTCATTCTTGATTTTCCCCCTTTGTTTGTTATTAAACATGAAAGCCGCCGACCGCTGGTCGGTGAGCAGGGTGAAACATTTGCCGGCTAGGTAGTGTCTCTAGTGCCGCACTGCCTCCACTATAGGCTGTGCCTCCTTCTCGACAGAAGAGTGCCTGATTTCAGGTCCCTGAAGGGTTCGGGAGAAGAAGGCCACAGGTCTCCCAGCCTGATTGAGGGTTGTAAGATTCGAAATTTTCATTCATATTCACACTGTAAAATAGGGTTAATAAGACTTTGCGGTTGTGGATCCCGCTGCGATTGAGTCAATCATACAGACAATGCGGTATCTGATGACCTCGCAGGGGAAAATAGCTGTCACCATCGGCCTTGGCGCTCCCGAAACTCCGATCGCTGTACCCAAGTGACTAGAGTCGGCGCAGCCCGTCTACCTGTGTCCGCTCCACTATGATGCATGGAGACGACCCCTCGTAGAGATGGAGGTAGAGGAGGTGAAGGAAACCTATCTGTTGGACACGGGAGCATCGTGCACCATAATCCACGCAGATAACCCCACCGCCTCGCCTCTGTCCACTGGGGTCCCATATCGTCTGCTGGGCTTCACGGGCGAAGTACAGGCTGGCGCACATTCCCTTCCCCTCGCCATTCGTTTAGGACCACTCCGCATCACGTGGAAGTGTATCCTGATGAAGTGGGAGGTGGGAGGTGGAACGGGAGTCCTGGGGTCTGATTTCTTGGTAGCCCACGGGATCCACGTGGACCTGAGAAATCATTGTCTCTGGGGAGAGGGTACGAGTGTGAAGGAGATAGAAAGTGTTAAGGAAACCCCTACGAAGGCGCAGGTTGGCCGGCGAGAAGTAAAATTCTTGGGTCTAACCCTATGCGCTGGCGAGAGAACCGTAGACCAGGAGGACGAGCCGGAATCAGTGCAAAATCCGCCGGTCTGCACCACTCATACAGTAGAGGTGTCCCGATGCAAAAGGTGGTTTAACATGACCAGTGTAAGCTGTTTAAGCCGGGTGCACAAGGGTCAACAACAGGGGCCAGGTCTGAGGACAGAAATCCTCAGCCTGAGACAGAGTCACAGACCACACAGGCTGGAACTGTAGCCTGCGTGAAGGGAGGAGTCATCCCATCGGAGTGGGAGGTCTCCCCTCTAGTTTGGGATTCGGACGAGGAAGAGCCCGAACAGCTCGACCCCGCCCTTGACCCGATCACGGAGGAGGAAGAGTCGGAGGACGAAGATCCCGCCCTCGACTCAAGCTTAGGGGAGGTAGGGATTGGGGGCGGAGACTCACCACCTGTAGGGACAGGTGAGGTGGAGTCGGATGCCACAGATCCCGGCCCCGGGGGGGCGGAGCCTGAGGAAAGGGAGCCGGAGCCGGCAGCTGTGGTGGGACCACAGGCTGTGACGGTGAAAGTCCTGATCCCCGGTCCGTCAGCCCTGGGAGCCTCGCCCAAGGCGCCCCCTCGTAGGTCGGTTCGGACGCCTCAGCCCAGAAAGACTTGGCCAGATTCTCCGTATTTTCCCCAACCTCGGTCCAGGGTAGCCCCAGGAAGGCACGGTTCCCGTTCAGCAGCGACAGGCTGTGGGGGATCAAAGCCGAAGGTCAGTGCAGCCCCGCCACAGGGAGCGGCACACTGCAGCCCTCACAGGAATTAGGTAGGCCGCCCGAAGGAGGGCGGCGCTGTACATAAGTTTAGGTAATAAAGTTAAGTTTAAGTAATTTTAATGTTAGTTTAAGGTATGTAAAGTTTAAGATGATGGGGATGTTTTAAAAGGTAGTTTTCGGAGTCTGCCCAGTATGTGTGTGTTTGGAAGCGGGGTCAGGGGACCCCAGCATCCGTTTAATTAGGCCAGCACCTATTGGGAGCCTGGCTACATCATCTTATTGGTTACAGAAACCAGGAATACAATGGAGAGGATTCTCGTGGTACTCGCGGCGATCGGGTGCGGGTTGGCCTACCGAGGCCGCACCAAGGACGTCATCGTGTTCGGATGCTCTGGGGACACAGCCCCCATCGCGACGGATGGGACGGGGAAGCGAGAGGTTGAGGACACTGCCACCTACTTCCACGAAGGGAGATGGCCAGGATGGCTGGGGTCGAATTCCACAGAATACTCCAGCAAATCCGGGTTTGCCTACCAAGAGACTTCATTACTGTGCCCTCGGGTGAGGATCATTGCACCCAGAGTCAGCGTTACCGTGGGAAAGAGGATCTGTTTGGTGTGTAATGGGAACGTACCGCTAAGTAGATGGTGGTGGCTGCGAAAGCTGGGAAAGAATATGAAGAACTCTACAATCGAGTGGGAGCGACTGGGTAACAATACCCATCGGACAATTACGGGGACTCACGGACAGTTACGTGTGTGTTGGGACAAATGGTGGGAACCGGATGAAGGGATATATGTCTGCATGTGGGGTTCGAAGCGCGTTTGCCCCAAGGGCATATCCATCTTTTTCCAGAGGCAGTGGCAGGATGAAGGAAAAGGGATGAGGTGGGACGTCAGCACCCGGGTGTGCGGAGCCCCATTCTCCCCGATTCCGGTAAACGCCACTGAACTCATCACCCGTCCACGCAAGCCCCTGCCCACGATTCCGGTAGCACTAGCCCAGAAGGAAGTGTGCCCCACCACCACAAAGGGGCCCGGGAATGGTTTAGTGTTGGTACCCACCGGTCAGGTGCTGTACCAAGGGGTACACTATGCGGTGGCCTCAGTGATTTTAAACCTCACTGAGGTATGATTGCCGGAGTGGTGTCCCAAGGAAATGGAACAATTGTACCAGGTCCTGTTAACCAGAATGTTCAGACAATTTTATGAATTTGACTTTGCCGACATCGACAAAGCCAAATTGTACACCACACCACAGGAAGTTTTGGATCGGGTAGGGAGGCAAAGAAGGGGTACTGTAAATGACATTTTCACTGCTTTTAGTACCGGGATATCTGTTGTCAACGCTCTAGACAACATGGAGCTGCAGACACAGATTAATGGTTTAAAGGCCCAGTTAAGGAACATACTGACAAACAAAAATAAGGTAGTGGGCTCTGAACTACATGAGGATCAGGCCATGACACTACACTTAAAAAAATAATCGCTGAGCTGGAGAAACACGCTAGAACGGTAAATGCACTCATTAGGGAGGATCGGAATGCGTCCGATCAGGCAGCACAGAATGAGGCTTGTGTGCTATACGGGGCGTGGTTACTGGGCGAGGGCCGCAGTAATCTGGAGGATTTAAAACAAGGTTTGGTCCCGTCCTGGATCAGCAACAAGCACTTACAAGCGCTCCACCCCTTTGAGAATGCATTAAGTCCGTGCCAGCTCAGACTAGCTGCAGAGGTGTACCCAGTCTCAGTGGACTGCAGATGCTCGAATCACACTATCATGGGAATAATAGTAAGGATGCCGGTGTTGGGTCCCACAGCAAAGCCCGCCCCGGTATACAGGGTGGAGAACATTGGAGTCATACAGGGGGGTGCGCACATTTGTTACGCAGTGGTCCCACCTTATGTCATCAGGTGGGAGCGTACGATGACAGGCACCGACCTCTCGGGGTGTCGTAGCCGGGGAGCACACATCATCCTGTGTCCCCAGCACTTGAATGCCTTTTTGAAACCACAGTGCGGGTTCAGAGCCGCTAGCGCGAAGCCGATAAATTGCACCATGGAGGCAATGGCAAAGGACCATGTGCCCCCGCAGGTGGCATATATCGGAGGTGGGACATACTGTGTTACCACTGCAGCGCCTCACTACCACCACGGACAGCATGGGTGGTGTCCGGTCAGTGACAGCAGTTTCTGTTTCAAACCCAGGGCTGAAGTTCAAGTGGCACAACAGTGAATTGTCCCCATTCCTGTACCTTCCACCGTTCACCTCACTGTAAAAGAGAATTTCACGGATTTTTAGCGATTCGTTGCGCATTTTGGTTATGCCATTCCCCCTCTCCCCGAAAACCTCACCAAGATTTTAAAAGCCGTAATAGTCTCACAGAAGCATTTTTACACATTAGAGCAGAAGACTTTAGAGATAGGGAATGACACATTAGACATAGTCACGCCACCATGGTGGGACCTGTTCACTAATATAGAGATCCCGCCCTGGATTAGAATAGCATCCCACATCCTAGTAGTGTGTCAGGTTTTGATTGTAATATTTTTACTGTTCGTGCATTGCAAGAGAGGCAAACGCCTCCGGAGGCACGAGAACACAGGAGAATGGAGAGAACGCTATGTACGAGTGGGTGAAGAGGACACCCCAGTTTAAGCTGCTAAGTACTAAAGGATAAAGCGTCCCTCCGCTCTTGGTTTTAGTTACTGTATGATTTAAGTGTGAATACTGTTGCGTTATAGCTGTTCAGAAGGTTTTCATTTTTTGATTAATAAAATGTGTATGCAGGTGGTGTAAGGGGTATCGGCCCCTTCACATCTGAAAGATGAATGTGTTATAGTTTAAGGTAGTGCTGCCTATGATTGTCCAACTGTACACAATGTAATTTTTCTGAAATGGGAACTGCATGTGTCGCGGGGGTCATAGATAGATAATTACCAGGAACGTTTGGATGTGGAGAATCAGGGAAAATTTGCTCACCAAGGGTTATTGATACTTTAAGCAAGCTATCAGTATCACAGGAGGGACTGTAAGATTCAAAATTTTCATTAATAATCACGCAGTAAAATAGGGTTAATAAGACAGTTTTATTGACCAAAAAGAAGCTTGTACAGAGAAGCCTTTGATAAAAGGGCACACAAAATGGCCGCCAGACCTCGTGACCAGTTTCTGGGACCATTTGAATTTCTGTAACTGCAAGTCAGACAGGCTTGTGGATTGAGGACATTAAGCCCGCGAAAACCAGTTTCGGGAAACCGAAACTCAGGGAACTGAGCATACATATTGATTAGATTATAAGTACAGGACAGTTTTGGGTAGCAGGCTGAGGCCAATCAAGAAATGGGCGGACAATTGAACGAACACTTAAACCCATTTACTGTACAAAGGAAAAGCCGTTTAACAGCCATCAAGGGCAATCTCCAGACCGATCAATATACAAACCAAGTTACGGTGACAAAGCAAAGACATTATCGGCCCAGGAAGGCCAGTTCAGCTATCACCAACTCCCGTTATGAAGACAAAACACCCCTGCAGAGAATTCTGCCCGCCAAAAATATTACAAAGACAGGACTATGATCTGGCGGGAGATAAGAATGTTCCAAAAAGGTATAACTGTGGATTGAAAGGTCCATCAGGGGCTTCACTTCGGTTTTCATTTCTTGAATGCTTCGGAACTTCTACGGGACGCTTCACTTCACGATTCAGTACGCTTCACTTGTAGTACACTTCTTCAGGACGATTCGTAGCTTCGGAACTTCTACGACTCTTTGGTTAAGGCAGCACTTCGGTTTCGGAACGTGGTCGGTGTTTGGCCAGGCAAGGCTCGGCCACGACGGGAAGCCGACGAGGGTGGCCCGGGTACTTTTGTCGGGAGATCATCGACGACCCAGACCAAAGGAGAAGACACCCTCGGGGAAAACGACGATCCAGGCCGGAGATGAAAGGACACTCCGGGCCCAGCACTCCAGTGCCTCAACATCCCATCGGTAACACAGGTGAATTCAGTGCTTCAGCTTCACTTCAGTTGTAACGGATCCATCCGTGGCGAGCACTCACCAAGGCTGTATCGGCAGCCTCATCGCGGGAGAACCAAGAGGAAAACAAGCTGCGCCAGAAGTTTCCAAATCCACGTGACGACGGAAAGCTGTGCCAAAAAGACTGAAAGTGGTGAGTGTGATAATAATAATAACTTCCGGGAAGTTATGTCATCACTTCCTGTGAACTGTGAACTATGAACTATGAACTGTGTACATACCTCACTTCCTGTCATATGTCACTTCCTGTTGGATTGGTATAAATACTGGTCTGTTCAGTATTGTAAGAGGCTTCTACCAGAGGCATGGTAAAGACCTCTCTTGTATATAGTGTGTTTATAAGTTACTTAAAGCTTACTTTAAAGTTACTTGATGGTAAGACTCCTTTTTCTTACATCAGTGAGCATGATCCCGAGTTCCTCAAGTTGAAACTTAGTTAGGTCTAGGGGAGGGGGTTAAGGGTAGTTGTAATGTGTCACCCCTTTTACGATGTGCCGTGTGTTCCCCATTTCCATAGAGTTAAGTTCATAGATGTGTGCATGCTTGCAGTAGCTTTAATCTGTGCTTATGACATGTATTTTATAATGCTGCAAACTGTTTAATAAAACCATCCATTTCGTGCTATTCAACCTGGTCTATTGAGTTTTCTCTGCACTACAGTTCCCTGCACCTAAGTCCAAGGTCTAGAACCGTAGGGAAGAGTGGGTCAAACCACTCAAGGGTAATTATTGCAAGAAGCCTGGCGGGAGACCAGAGCAAGCAAGAGAAACCCCCTACAGGGTCGCAGCTAAGGCAAAGTCTGGCGCATCGCTTTCGACTTGAAAGGGAATGCATTCGTCCACTGCACACACTGCAGCCCTTTCAATGTCCTGTTTAATACTGGTGAAAGCCTCCCGAGCTTCAGCTGATAGTGGGAAGGACGTCAATTTAATGAGGGGTCAGGCCTTATCAGAGTAATTGGGCACCCATTGGGCATAATATGAAAAAAATCCCAGGCACCTTTTTAAAGCTTTGGGATTGTGTGGCAGGGGCAGTTCCTTTAGGGGGCGCAATCGGTCAGGGTCCGGTCCAATTACCACATCTTCCACCACACAGCCGAGGATACAGAGATGGGTTGTGTTGAAGACACATTTGTCTTCGTTGTTGGTTAGATTAATAATAATAATTCATCTTTTATTGTCATTGCACAAGTACATGAACAACGAAATGTGATTTTGCTAGCTCCCATGAGTCCAGTACAAATAACATTAACATTAAACGTAAATAGCACCATCCTGGGAGAAGCAAAGCCGCTGCGTCTGTGCGTGCTGCCATTCCATTTCCACCATTCCTCCTGTCCAACAATCTTCAGCCCAATGCCCGGGCCTGCTCACCAGCCACCCCTTCTGGGGCTCCTTCCAGTGACCTTCTAACCAACCGCCCCTCCTTGGGGCTCCTTCCGTGACCTTTGGCACTTGGTCTTCCCTGATGGTCATCCCTCCAGAATACTAACCAGGCCTGGCTCTGCTTAGCTTCCAAGCCTTGCCCAGTGACCCTGTTCCTAGTCCCAGGAACAAGGCTTTAGAGCAGTTTTTAAAAATCTCGCAAGATTTAGATTGTGGTCTTGCTGGTTGTGCCCGTAGATAGTGACATTGTCCAGATAGGGGTAGGTAGCTTGTAGTTTATTCTCGTCAACCATGCGGTCCATCTCATGTTGGAAGACCGAGACCCCATTTGTTACCCCGAAGGGCACTCTGAGAAAATGGTAGAGGCGCCCGTTCGCCTCGAAGGCAGTGTATGGGCGGTCCTCCGTTCTAATGGGGAGCTGGTGATACGCGGATTTGAGGTCGATAGCCGAGAAGACTCGGTATTGCGCAATCTGGTTGACCATTTCTGATATGCGGTGTAAAGGGTAGGCGTCCAGCTGGGTATAAATATTAACAGTCTGGCTGTAGTCAATTACCATCCGTTTCTTTTCGCTATTTTTAACTATGACTACTTGGGCACGCCACGGGCTGGTACTGCATTCAATAATGCCTTCCCGCAGGAGTCTGTCCACTTCCGCCTTGATAAAGTGCCTGTCTTCCAGACTGTACCGTCTACTTTTGGTCGCTATGGGCCTACAGTTCGGAGCGAGATTAGCGAATAAAGAGGGCGGGCTGATTTTTAAGGTTGATAGGCCACAGACTGTGAGTGGCGGCTGGGACCCGCCATATGCTAGCGTGACACTTTCGTGGTGGCACTGGAAGTCCAGGCCCAAGATTACATTAACACAGAATTCTGGCATCATGAGGAGTTTAAAATCCTCGTAGTCCGTGCCTTTTACAGTCAGTGTTACCACACAGTAGCCCAAAATGTCCGAAGTGTGGGGCTTAGCAGCCATAGTAATTCTGCTCCGTGTAGGGGTTACCGTTAATGAGTGCCGCCGTACCAGGCTAGGGTGGATAAAACTCTCGGTACTCCCACAGTCAATTAAACATTTCGTTAAATTCCCGTTTACCTGTATGTCCATCATGGATTTTGTCAACGGGTGTGGCCTGGATTGATCCACCGCGATCGAAGCCACTGTTGGGCCCTGGGCGGCCGTTGAGTCGGGAAAAGATGGCGGATCCCAAGATGGCGGCCCGCACGGCACGCACGAGGCGGTGACGGAGTTGGAAATCGGATTCCCCCTGCAGACTTTGCTAAAATGCCCCTTTTTCTTACATTTGAAGCATGTAGCGTCCTTCGCTGGGCATCGTTGTCTGGGGTGCTTGGCCTGGCCGCAGAAGTAGCATTTCGGGCCTCGAGACATTGCCGCTGTAGTAGGACTCCTGCGTGAACTTCTGTGTGGGGACTCCGGCGGCGTAGAGCTGGTCTGAGACCTGGATGGGGAAGATGGCTGATTCCAAGATGGCGGCCCCCTCGGCGTGCACGAGGCGGTGAGGGCCGCATGGCCGGAAGAATAAGAGTCAGTGTTTTTCTGGGCCACGTCCAGCGATTGCGCAGTGGCCACTGCCTTTTTTAAGTCCAGGACCTCCTTCTCCAGCAGTCTCTGCCGGATATAATTCGATTTGAGGCCCGTGATGAAGGAATCGCGGACCAATTCGTCAGAGTACGTGTTGGCCGTCACGGCCTTGCAGTTACAGTCCCGGACCAGGTCCTTTAGGCCCTGTAAGAAATCATCCATTGATTCCTCTGGCCGCTGCCTGCGTGTAGCCAGCAGATGTCTGGCGTACACTTCGTTTACCGGCCTCTGGTATTGGGCATTCAGGATAGTGATGGCCTCCATGTAAGAGGTGGCGTCCTGGATGAACGAATAAATCCAATGACTTACACGAGTAGTCAGTATACTCAGTTTATCTACCTCGCTAGCGGATGAGGCCCCCGCGAAGAGTTCGAAGCATTTGAGCCAGTGTCCAAATTGATTTGATGCTTCAGCAGAATGTGGATCCAAGTCCAGATGCTCTGGTTTTAGTAGTCGATCCATCCTAGTATTCTTTAGTGATTAAAATTGATGGGCCTTCAATAACCACGAAACTAGAAGTTATAGACTTAAACAAGTTGGCATTTAATCACTAAGATCAGAGCTAACATCTCAACACGCCGACTGGTTCACAGGAATGAGTCATACAGATCCTGGGATCTTTATGTAAGCGAAGTCAGGGGCGGAGCCAGGAGCGAAGACCTGGAACCTCCCAGGTTAGTCGGGAAAGAGGAAGTGAAACTATACACAGTGGGGGAGGGTAATATACATGAGTGCAAAACGAATACAGGACCAAGACAAACAGATTTCATTACACTGTCTTTTAAAGACTTCCCAATCTTCCATCCTCCCACTAGATTTGGCTACCTTATATTCCCTTGTTTTTAGTCGGATACTATCCTTAATTACTTTACTTAGCCACGGATGGCTATCTTTTCTTTTACACCCTTTTTTCCTCAGTGGAATATATATTTTTTGGAAGTTGTAAAATAACTCCTTAAATGTACACCACTGATCCTGTACTGTCTTACCCTTTAATCTATTTTCCCAGTCCACTCTAATCAATACCGCTCTCATACCTTCATAGTCTCCTTTATTCAAGCTCAGCACGCTTGTTTGAGATCCAACCTTCTCACCCTCTAATTGAATATGGAACTCAACCATGTTATGGTCACTCATTCCAAGGGGATCCTTTACTAGGACATTTTTAATTAATCCTGTCTCATTACACAGGACCAAATCTAAGGTTGCTTGCCCCCTGGTCGGTTCAGTTACATACTGCTCAAGAAACCCATCCCTAATACACTCAATGAACTCATCCTCAAGGCTGCTCTGCCCAATTTGATTTGTCCAGTTAATATGATAATTAAAATCCCCCATAATTATAGCTGTTCCCTTATTACAAGCCTCAACTATTTCCTGATTAATACTCCGTCCAACAGAGTTGCAACTGTTCGGAGGTCTATAGACTACACCCACTAATGTTTTTTCCCCTTATTATTCCTTATCTCCACCCAAACTGTTTCACTATCCTGCTCTTTTGACCCAATATCATTTCTCTGTATTATAGTGATTCCTTCCTTTATTAACATAGCCACCCCACCTCCTCTCCCTTCCTGCCTGTCCTTCCTGATTGTTAAATAACTTGGTATGTTTAATTCCCAGTCATGGTCACCCTGCAGCCATGTTTCTGTAATGGCCACAAGATCATACCCATATGTCGTTATTTGTGCCGTTAACTGATTCATTTTGGTACGAATGCTACGTGCATTCAGATAAAGAACTTTCAAATATGTTTTGTAACACTTAGTTCCTGTTTTTTCCCTTTTTAGTACTTTACTTTTTACTCCATACCTTCTGTCCCTTCCTGACACATTCTGTTTTTTAATTCCCCCACTGCTACCTAATCTATGACCTTCTCTGTTGTCATTTCTATTATTTGCTCTCTAGAAGCCTCCCCCTCACTAATTAGTTTAAAGCCCTCTCTGCAGCCCTAGTTATATGATTCACCAGGACTCTAGTCCCAGCACTGGCCAAGTGGAGTCCGTCCCAACGGAACAGCCCCCTCCTGTGCCAGTGTCCCAAGAAGCAAAACCCATTTCTCCCACACCAGTCTTTGAGCCACGCATTTAACTCTTTAATTTTATTTATCCTAGCCAAATTCGCTCGTGGCTCAGGTAATAACCCAGAGATTATTACCCTTGAGGTTCTGTTTTTTAATTTGACCCCTAGCTGCTCATACTCCTTTAACAGAACCGTCTTCCTTGTCCTATCTACATCATTTGTCCCAACATGGACCACGACAACTGGATCCTCCCCCTCCCACTCCAAGTTTCTTTCCAGCCCAGAAGAGATGTCCTTAACCCTGGCACCGGGCAGGCAACACAGCATTCGGGACTCCCGCTCTTGACTGCAGAGAACCCTATCTATCCCCCTAATGATACTATCCCCTACCACTACAACATTTCTTTTTACTCCCTCCACTTGAATGGCCCCCTGTACCATGGTGCTGTGGCCAGGTTGCTCATCCTCCCTGCAGTCCCCGCTCCCGCCCTCACAGGGAGTAAGAACCTCGATCCTGCTGGACAAGAGCAAGGGCTGCGTCTCCTTCAACACTACATCCTGGATCCCTGTACCTTCCTCACTCGTAGTTACACCGTCTTGTCCCTGACCACGGACTACATCTGCAGTAATTAACTTCATAGGTGTGACCATCTCCTGAAACATAGAGTCCAGGAACTTCTCCCCCTCCCTGATGTGTCGTAGTGTCTGAAGCTCGGTCTCAAGCTCCATAACATGGAACTTGAGTTCCTCTAGCAGCAAACACTTGTCGCAGATGTAATCACCGTGAGCCTCAATGGGGTTCACCGGCTCCCACATCTCGCAAAAGTAACACATCACCTGCTCCATTCTATATAATTAATTAAATTTCTTATTATTAGTTATGAAGACCCTGCCCAGATATAGATGATAATATCACACCACTATTCAATAGGACTTACCAACTTGAAGGTATAAAAGAGAAGAGAAGGAAGAAAACCAACCAACCAGCTGATCACCAACCTCCTCCTTGAATACTGTCTGTGGGGCCCGTTTGGTTGACTCGTCTCACTGCTCCGCCTCCGCAGTGCTGTCTAAGCCTGGGAGTGGGGAAAAACAGAGCAAAAAACAAACCCTCACCTCCCACTTGCCCGAATCTCCCACTTACCAAAACTCCAGCAGCACTCAATGCACAAAGCACTCCGTGCACAGCACTAGCCCCTCCTCTTTTATACCCGGATTCTACTTCCGGTTTAAACTGCCCAATAGTTTAATATACCCTTAAAAAATTAAACTTACTTCAAATAATTGACTTCTTAACACACTAAAATTCACAAAATACACTTAAATGATTTTTCTCCCACTTACCAAAACTCCAGCAGCACTCAATGCACAAAGCATTGAGCGATGTAACGAGAAAGGATTAATTAGCAATCTTATTGTACGAGGCCCCTTGGATCAGAGCGATCATAATATGATCGAATTCTTCATTAAGATGGAGAATGAAGCAGTTGACTCAGAGACTAGGGTCCTCAATTTAAATAAAGGAAACTACGATGGTCTGAGGAGCGAGTTGGGTAGGATTGATTGGGGAATGTCACTCAAAGGGTTGACTGTGGATAGGCAATGGCAAACATTCAAAGACCGAATGGATGAACTACAGAATTTGTGCATCCCAGTTTGGCATAAAAATAAAACAAAAAAGGTGACACAACTGTGGCTAACAAGGGAAATTAGGGATAGCATAAGATCCAAGGCGAGGACATATAAATTGGCCAGAAAAAGCAATAATCCTGAGGATTGGGAGCAGTTTAGCATTCAACAAAGGAGGACAAAGGGTTAATTAAGAAAAGGAAAATAGATTATGAGAGTAAGCTAGCCGGGAACATAAAAACTGACTGTAAAAGGTTTTATAGATATGTGAAGAGAAAAAGACTGGTGAAGTCAAGTGTAGGTCCCTTGCAGTCAAAATCAGGGGAATTTATAATGGGGAACAAAGAAATGGCTGACCAACTAAATACATATTTCGGTTCTGTCTTCACAAAGGAGGACACAAATAACCTCCCAGAGATGCTGGGGAACATAGGGTCTGATGAAAGGGTGGAACTGAAAGAAATCAGTATTTGTAGGGAAATGGTATTAGGAAAATTGATGGGACTGAAGGCCGATAAATCCCCAGGGCTGATAATCTATATCCTAGGGTACTTAAGGAAGTGGCCCTAGAAATAGTAGATGCATTGCTGGTCA